>NC_056741.1:861550462-862225462 GCF_019279795.1 Protopterus annectens | reverse complement strand
CCTTTGAGAAAATTACCGGATGACTCAGTCAATACCTGAAGTTTCAGAAATAACTATTATGATGTATTCTACTTTAAGACCTGTGTACATTATACACACAGATGAGTAGACAAATTACACAACACTCTGTGTGTGTGTGTGTGTGTGTGTGTGTGTGTGTGTGTGTGTGTGTGTGTGTGTGTGTGTGTGTGTGTGTGTGTGTGCAGGCGCGCGCGCATAGGTGTGTATGCACATGTGTCTGTGTATTGATTCTCCAAACAGTATTTATTTATTTATTGACATTTGATTACTGGGAAAGCCCGAATGTGTAGGAGCTCATTTTCAGCAGAGGCCCAGGGAGAAAAGCTTCAAGGTATTACAAAACATTTTAAAAATAATAATTTTGTACTCTTTAAAAATAACACAAAAACAAATACAGTTTAAATAATTTTACCAGATTAGACATAATAGGAGAACATTGGGTAAGAATAGATACAGGTTATATGACATTGATTTAATAGAGAAATTTTAGCCAGTTTATAGGGAAATTAAAGATAAGTTAGTATAATGCAAACAGGAATTGCAATATGAAGTAAGTGAAAAGCAGGCTTATGGTATATTTAGACAGAATGGCAGGGAAGACAAACTGATAGACATAAGGAAGTGAGTTTAGAAGACACAGTAAGGAGATGTGAGGTATGAATAGGTGTTTTCCCACATTTAGGGATATAGTTTATCCTAGTGTTGAGCAAGAATAGAACCAGCTTTTGGATAGGATGTCTTTCAGAATGTTTTTGAAGGATGGGTGGGAGGGTATTGACCTGATGGATGGAAGATAAGGAGTCCCAGGCTTCAACAACATGGTATGAGTACAGACAGCGCCAGCAAATTTGATAGGTTTATGAACAGACAGGAGTTTCTAGTTACTGGATCCTAAACATAGTTGTGTAGAATGTTATTTAGTGCTGTACAAGCAGGTGGATTCTGAATAATTTTATAGGTGGCAAGAAGCTGTGTATATTTTAGTTGATGGGGTAGTTGTAGGCAGTTTAGGATTTTTAGTGCTATACAGTGGTTGGTTCTGAAAGGGGTATGTGCTGGAAATTTAGTAACTTTGTTATAGAGTTGTTCAAGTTTTAATTTTTGTGATGCCTGAAGGTTAGTAAGGATGGGAGCACCATAAAGAAGTGTGGGGAGGGGATAGGTAGTGGCAAGTGTAGCTTTATTTCTGTCATTGAAAATGTTTTTGGCTCAATAAAACATCCATAGTATTTGATAAGCTTTTCTTATGCAATTTTGTATATGCAAGTCAAATTTCAGATTATCATCCAATATAATCCCTAATAATTTGCTATGAGAAGTGACTTCAATGGCTGTATTATCAAGAGAAATGATTTTAAAGGGATTTGGGAAAAAAGTAGTAGTTTGTTTTTTTAAGGTTTGTCCATGAGTTGTGAATTACAAAACCATATTTCAATTACTGTTAGAGCTTCATGAGTAATTTTTTGGAGGTGTGCCAAGTTATCAGATATGCAAATGAGTGGAGAGGCATATGCGTACTGTATTAAGGATGCTTGGTGTGTGGATGTGTGGATGGTGTTATCAAGAATGTTAAGGAGGAGAGAACCAAGGATAGAGCCTTGTGGTACACTGATGGTGACTGGGAGATATGGAGAGGGGGTGGAGTGCCATTTGACTAACTCATACCTATTGGATAGGTTGCTATTGAACCATAGAAGGATTGGCTGAGAGAGACCTAATGAGGACATCTGAAGTAGAAGTTTGCTGTGACAAACTGTGTTGAAGGCTTTAGACAAGTCTAAAAATAAGGAGGAGACTTGTTTGCCATTATTTATAGCTTTATTGTCAATATCTATATGGGATTGAAGTGCAGTGTTAGTACAATGGAAAGGATGGAAGCCATGTTAAGTTGGAGATAGGAGTTCTTCCTGCAGAAGACAGTTTAGCAATTGTTTTTGAATACATTTTTTTCAAGTATTTAGGAGGGAGTGGATATGATTGCTATAGGTTTAAAATTAGTAATGTCTGCTGAATTTCCTACTTTGTACAGAGTGAAAACTCCAGCAAAGCTAGAACTTCCACTGAGTGACCTCCCAAACCTCTTGTATCAGAGGCACGTGGGATATATAAAAATGATCCTTATGAACATCAGGTGTTTCAGCTAATTGGCAATTCTGAATGCCCATGACTTGTTTCGTCATTTTAATGGACCATTTCAGACCAGTAAAGCCATATCCCACTAGCTGTGGATATGCATATTTCTGCCTTGTTATGACCTCATCAGCACACCACAAGCATAGTGTTTTACTTGGCATTAGAAACACAGGGCTGTTATACCCAGTTGATGTCCATTATCATTAGGGTCACTGCAAAAATATCCCAAACAACTAAAACAATGAGTGAGAAGTTCACTGAAAAATAATCAGTAAAAGCAAAATGAAAACTCCAGCAAAGCTAGAACTTCCACTGAGTAACCTCGCAAAGCTAGAACTTCCACTGAGTAACCTCCCAAACCTCTTGTATCAGAGGCACATGGGCTATATGCAAATGATCCTTATGAACATCAGGTGTTTCAGCTAATTGGCGATTCTGAATGCCCTCCGAAATTGTCTATTAAAATGACGAAACAATGCTGTCTGCTGGTATTCACGTGGAAGGTCAACAGCTGAATTAGAGCTTGATTTGAGTTTGTTTAGGAGTAGTGTTATATAGGATGTGGACAGAGGCGTAAAGGTAAAAGTGGGTGTGGTGATGAGTGGCTGCTGGGCAGGGTTAGGATTAGGTGCTGGGGAAACCTTGGTTAGAGATGCTATACGATCTGTCAAATAAGTGTTGAACTGTGGTTTTGAGTGATGACTTATTGGGAGAAGGGTTAGGGTTGAAATTATGACTGGGATGCAAGATTTCATTAATGGCTGTCCAGAATTTTTTAGGGCTGTGTTTGCTATTATTCCAAAAGTTATTAAAATATAGTTTTTTGTCTTCATTAATTTGCTTTTTAGTATGATTGTGAAGCATGTTGAAGTTTTATATTTTTGCCATTCTTTCCATGTATTTCTGTATCTTACATTAGCATTCTACTCTTTTTGGATAGCCAAACTGCATTATTTATTTTTAGTCTTTTCTTTCCAGCGGGCAGCCGCGGTGGTGCAGGGGTTAGCGTTGTTGTCTTACAGCAAGAGATTCTCTGGTTCGATCCTTGTCTGTGGTGCCTTTTGTGCGGAGTCTGCATGTCCTCCCTGTGGCTGCGTGGGTTTCCTCTGGGTACTCCGGTTTCCTCCCACATCCCAAAGACATGCTATAAGTGGATTGGAAACTCTAAATTGGCCCTAGGTGTGAGTGTGCGCGTGTGTGTGCCTTCTGTGGAAGGTTGGGCGCCGGGCTGGCAACTCGACACTGTAAAACTCCACTGCCAATCATGAGCGGACAGGTGATCTGCTGTGATGAGCCCTAACCGGGAAAAGCCGAATGAAGAAGAAGTCTCTTCTTTCCAGTATGTGCAAGGCTATTTAGGATATTCAGGAAAGTTGTACTGAATCCATTTACAGCATCATCTAAGGGGAGGATTTTTAGGAAGTTCCGGTTAATAGATAATAGGGTAGTAATTAACATTTCAGGGTTAAACTTGAAAAGGTTTTGCCCTGTTTTATAAACATGCTGTTTAAGTGGATGTATGAGATATCTGATTGTATTGATTGGGAGATGATCACTGAGACAGTCAGACATTGTATTGATTGGGAGATGATCACTGAGACAGTCAGACATTGTATTGATTGGGAGATGATCACTGAGACAGTCAGACATTGTATTGATTGGGAGATGATCACTGAGACAGTCAGACATTGTATTGATTGGGAGATGATCACTGAGACAGTCAGACATTGTATTGATTGGGAGATGATCACTGAGACAGTCAGACATTGTACCTGAGGTAGTGTATCTGCCAGGGTCCGATTCTAGGATCCAGTCTAATAGGAAATTTGATGTCTTGCTTTAATGTGTGGGGCTATTAACTGGTTGTGTAAACCAAAAAAGTTCATGCTAGATGTAGGGGAGCTGGACTTTATGTCCAACCGACATTCACATCACCCAATATTCCATACTCAGGTCAAATTCGAAGAGAGAATAAATGTATATGTGTAGGTTTGTCAAATGTGTTCACTCTGGCTCTACTCGACAGGGGTACAGGAAAATTATTTTCTTGGGTGTCGAAAGCCAGGGTACTGTTTTGGCTAGGCTTATGTAGGTCCTAGGGCCAATATCCTAGTACCTACCTGTGAACTATGAACCTATAATCCTATCTGATTAACTATGACTCTGCCCTTGTTTTACTTCATCAGAACAAGTCATTTTGCAATTGTTACATTGAGATATTTGCTTTTGGCATGTTTACCTTTCATGATAGAATTGTGGGCTGACAATGCAAAAGTTCATAGGGTGGGACGACCTTTGCTGTCCAAATTTGGGAGAATTGTTCCTATTCTCAGGCCTGATTTACCCCTTCACAGGATGTTCCTATTTTTGGAGGTATGGTCCTATTTTCTGGCTTGATTTACCTCTTGAAGCAATCTCCTGAATCCCTTTCATCACATGTTTTTTAAGCTGTCTAGTTCACAGAAAACCACAATACTTGACCATTATACTAGTGACAATAATAAGATAAAGCCAGAGGGTGCTCATTTTATCTCCCCTCTTTCTGAAGCAAAAATAAATGACATTTTATCAAAGTCTTTAGATTTTACACGGTCTCTTTGATAACATGCCTATATTTTTCCATCATTTTGTCACTCTCTGTTTTTAAACACGTTTCTGAGTAGTATCCCAAATTCCTACTGGAAGGGGGAAGAGTTGTATAATACTTGTTTTTTTAAATTTATGCTAATGAGATGTTCACATTTTTAGTTGGATGTTGCTACTTTTCAAGGGTGTTTGTTTCTATGTATTATGTCTGCAGGTTGAAAGGTATAGGGTGGAGTCCCAAACACGAAGTGTTAAATTTATTGAAAAAGTATTCCCTTAACTTTAAAAATTAATAACATTAAAAAAAATGCTTGCCAGATATCTAGAAAGACTGGAAAGGCAGTATAGAGGTTAATACTATGAGCTGCAAAATTTATGGCATCTAGTTTTACTCTGAGTCTTGTAGTCTTCCCGTATGTAATGTGTGTTTCTAGTGAAGCCACATGACAAGGCTCTGCTCCAGCGTTGCCCCTAAAAAGAAGCTTTTGTGCAGTTAAAACATGTATAAAAATGCAGGGTCATAGGTTTGGCACATTACTAACTGTGTAATAAACTTTCAGAAATTTTAGCTGAGGAACGTAAAGGCATTCCTTCCAAAGGGAAGAAAAAAATGCTTCTAAAGTAGTATAAATACATAAAAGCAACTGCATCTTTGTTAAGGTTACGTTTGTATTTCAGATCATTACACCATCTGCTTCTTAACGGATATATGATCAAAACTACCTTTGTTTTCTGCCTGGTGGTAAACTTCAGGGGAAGAACCCAAACAGGATTACAAACGTGCTTTTATATATATATCCAAACACATGCTTTTCTAAAGTATATATAACATTTTTTTTTCTTTTAGCTTTAATATAAAGAATTATTGCAACTTTTTTAGTTTATTTTCCCCAGCACTGAAAACTTGAAGCATTTGTCAAAGAGCACAGCAGTTAAAAATGTTGCTGTACACAGTAAGTAGGAAATGGGATTAATACAGCCTCTGACTCCATTGTCTAATTGTCAAGGAAAAAGAGAGCCCCATCCTTAAGGAGAATGTAAAGTTTGAGATGGGTGTTTTCTCATTGTCAGCCCACTTAATATAGTTGTAATTAAAATGATAATGTCTAATTTTCCTAATGTGCAGATATCCGTGATCACTGAAAAAACATATTTAATAATGTTATTTTTATCTATTATTTACTTCAACTTTAGTGTTAAGGTACATTTTAAAAATTTTCACTCAGGTTAGGTAGAATCAGTGTTTATGATGGGAGATTTATTTGTGATACAGTAAGTGGTTAAAGGGTTCTAATGTTTTAACTGTGCATAGAAGAGATTTGATGCATAGCAATTATTGATGTGATTCAGGATTTTCCTTTCCCAGTTTGTAAATGCCATTATATCTTTCACCTGTGTTATACAAAACCATTCTGTATGCTATATTATACAGAATTCTTTGCTGCATTATAAATGTGTCACAGATAATATATTGTAGTGACTTTTTAAACTTTACTAGTCTTTTTCTTATTTTCTGAAAATGGCTTTAATCAATTTATTTGTCTTTTTAAATGCTGTTGTTGCTGGACAGCAGAGGGTACATTATCTGTTACAGTCTGCAGGAGTAGTGGCAGAAATGCTGTTGTTGCTGGACAGTAGAGGGTACATTGCCTGTTACAGTCTGCAGGAGTAGTGGCAGAAATGATGTTGCTGCTGGACAGCAGAGGGTACGTATCTGTTACAGTCTGCAGGAATAGTGGCAGAAATGCTGTTGTTGCTGGACAGCAGAGGGTATGTTGTCTGTTACAGTCTGCAGGAGTTGTGGCAGAAATGCTGTTGTTGCTGGACATCAAAGGGTACGTTATCTGTTACAGTCTGCAGAAGTAGTGGCAGAAATGCTGTTGTTGCTGGACAGCAGAGGGTACGTTATCTGTTACAGTCTGCAGGAGTACTGGTAGAAATGCTGTTGTTGCTGGACAGCAAAGGGTACGTTATCTGTTACAGTCTGCAGAAGTAGTGGCAGAAATGCTGTTGTTGCTGGACAGCAGAGGGTACGTTATCTGTTACAGTCTGCAGGAGTACTAGTAGAAATGCTGTTGTTGCTGGACAGCAGAGGGTACATTGGCTGTTACAGTCTACAGGAGTTGTGGCAGAAATGCTGTTGTTGCTGGACAGCAGAGGGTACGTTATCTGTTACAGTCTGCAGGAGCAGTGGCAGAAATGCTGTTGTTGCTGGATAGCAGAGGGTACATTATCTGTTACAGTCTGCAGGGGTAGTGGCAGAAGCAGCACCCCCTCATTATTGTTTTGCTACTGTTCTTTTTGCCTTTTCAAAGTGTACACTTCTGTGTGTCCAGTATACACTTCCATGTTAAGAAGACAACTCGCAATGGACAGTTCTGGATTGTTTGTGTCTGACTCTGAGTATGGCCCAGGAGACATTACTTGGAGTCAACTTTACAAGCTAGTTTCTTTCCTCTCAACAGATAGGTGCCCTTTACAGCTACTCTAAAGAAATTACCTGCTAAGCCCATACTAGTTAATGTACGATATATCATTACCTTTTATAACACTTGCATAATATGCAAATATCTCACAATTTATCTTTCTGTCATATACACACAGTCTCTCTCAGTTTAAGTATGTCTCTCTCTTGCAAGCACCCCAGATATCTATAATTAATGTGTGTGTGTGTGTGTGTGTGTGTGTGTGTGTGTGTGTGTGTGTGTGTGAGTGTGTGCGCATATACTGTTTAAGCAGTGCTCAGACACATCACCCACACACTTGTATTGATTTTAAGCTGATATTATATTGAGGGGAGGTTGCATACAGTCAGTTCTGTCCCTTTAAAGCACATTTGCATGATTTGCACCATGCAGTGAAACTGAGCAGAATGACATGTGACTCTGACTTGGTGGTAATTTTCACAGGAAGCATATTGTAATTAGTGTTACAAATATCAGTGCAAGAATAGCTTAGCATTATACTACAATTAAGTAAATTAGAAAGGGTTTACTGTTTTGCCAGACCTAAGCTATTCCTGACACAGTATTTGCTAAATACTAACACATAAAAATGTTTAATGTTAAGTAATTAGAAAATTATAGAATCAGCACTGCACAAATCAGAAGTGTAGTACAGCATATAAATAAACAGTACCTGAACATGATAAGTAAAGTTTACAAGGATTTGTATAATATGCAGGTACACAGACTGTAGCATATTATTGACCGCATGCTCGGGGAAGGATGTATCAAATGGTTTAGCAATTGTTTGAAATTTTCTAGAGGCAGGTTAAGTAGATATGCTAAATCTCTAAAAATAACAGGGGAAACCTGCATAATAATTTATATAGGGACACTTTTACCAACAATACAGATCTCATAAAAAATGCAAAGTGGGTCAGCGATTGCTCTTGGAGTATGTCACAGAATTACAGCATGTACTATCACTGATATCTTGGTCTGATAATAATGGTAACATGAAATTAATTGATACACTGCTTGTTGTTGCATCTAAAAACATAGCAAAGAAAGATGGGAAAATATAGTGTGTAAATGGGTGTATGTGTGTAATAATAATAATAATAAAGATAACTACTGACTCCAAACTCATTGAGAAAACCATCAGTCCACAAATGTAATGCTGCCAAGCCTCCATTCTCATGGATTCAAGTCATTGAAGGATAGGGGAGAATTCACACTGTCCTTCTGACCCTAATCAGTTCATAAGGCTTATCATGTTGTATGAGTATATGCTCCTTTTAAGAAAGCGTTTATAATAAACGTCCGAACATGTGAACGGTCATGAAAATAAGCGCATGGTCTATGCAACTGCAGACATCAATAACTACAGCATCTTATCCTTAGATTTCAGTCCCACCTTCAGTCCGTGATCCTAATATCTGCCATCATTCATCTCCTGCTGTAATGGATATAAGTCACCATCAAGTTGTATCATAAAACATCCGAGATGACAGTAAACACTTTTGATCACAGCAGGTGAACCACACAAACTTCTCTCTACTTTGTGCAAAGATGTTATACTGTTGTATGTACATTATGAGCATGTGACCTTTTACACTGGATGTCAGCAACACTTACACATATGGGGGGAATGAACCTGTCACACTCCCTGTAAAGTAGACGTGTTTAGCGATAGCATTAGTCTGTCATGTAGCTTTCTGCTCTTGTTTAAGCAAACACCTTGTCCAAACAGACTATCTCGAAGAATATATAACTGAGATGTTTACCTGGGTTAAAGAATGACATTAGGAAAACAGGCCAAAGCTCTACCCACTGTCATGTTGTGCCCCCAGTTTTGGTGTCATATAAGCTATGTAGGATATTGTCATGAATTTCCTCTGATATATTTATTAAGTTGTACCAAGCCTTTATTAATTAAACTATAATTAACATTTGGATTGTGCTTATTATTTGTTGTTTGTTAACTGAGGAAGCAGGTTAGTTACAGTATACCCTATTTAACCAAGGCTTGCAGTAAAGACACAGTAACACAGAATGTACTCAGTGTTAATGCATTTGGAATATTTACACTGACTTAAGTAAAAGAAAAGCAACACTTTAGATATGTGTACATATAAGATACTTCAAATAAATACATCAGAAATATACAAATGAGCTAAAGTACATGAAAACAACACAACCAACTGTAACAGGTGAAATACTGCTACAGAAGGTACTTTGAAGTATAAGCAGCTTTAATCTATAGCTGCGTAATTAAGTTATCAAGCAAAAAAGTCAAACATCAACAGAAAGAATAACCCCTTAATATGTCATATAAAGGATAAAGAGGAAAGTAACTAGCAAACCTAAGAAAGCAAACAGTTACTTTGTAACATACTACATGCCAGTTTCAGATCACACCTATAATCTAGAAAAGACCCACAGCAATAAGTACAACTCATACAGTTAAGTGTCAAATAGTAGATTTAAATGTCATCAAGATTAATAATATCTTGGAAACATTATCTACAGTTTATATCAAACTGCTCTGACTGCCTCTTCCTTTCCTACTTTCATAGGACTACCTAACATACAGGTGGGACATATATTCAGTTTGTTCACAGTTTCTTTCTTATAGTTCTTCCTTCACTTTTCTTACCTATTAATACATGTTTCTAAGTAATAATTCACACAGACATTGTATTTATTCTCCCACGAGAGCTACAATCTTCAAATTACCAATTATTTGAAACAGTATCTCCTCTTCTCCCTAATAGTTATTTACTAGTGTTTCCATTGCTTCCTTTTTGGCTGTGATTTTCCCTAAAGTTTCCCATCTTTTTTGAAGTTTATTACTAATGCTTTGTGATATTTAGCAACTTTACAGTTTTTATTGTGAAAACGTGTTGTGGACGTTTTATTTGTTCATTTACTGACTAGCTGTGGTCTGCTGCACACTACGACTGGCTTGTTTTATTTATGGTTTTTCCAGCCATACTCCTTTTGGTTTATCATTTTATTACTAAGATATTTCCTTATTTTCATCTATACTGTTACTTTTTTGTTTTTCTGTAAAGTTCAGCATTTCATTTATTCTTTTTTTCTATCTGTAATTTGTTTTATTATGACTTTCCCCACCATAGTTGGTGTAAATTAAAAGCTTGTTTCTTATAAAACCACAAAAAACAACCCTTCCTAATTTAATTATAGTTTACTTTAAAAGCTCAACACACGACTCTGTTTGTTTTGTTTCCATTTTTAAACATTGCATAATGGCATACAAAAACCCCATGCTATCCATAAAAGTTCTTACACAAAGGGGTAAGAGATTGTATACGCTAATTATTTGTGTAAACACTGTACTCCATGCACAGATTACATGCACCAATGACTACCTCACCCCCTCTGACTATATGCAGTTCATAAAAGCAATAGTATCTACATTTGGACTGCAGCCAGTGGATAACCAATGGAACAATAACTTCATATGGGTGATGTTGCAGTTATACACACAATGACCATCTTCTTTTGCTAGTACATTACTCAGCATACAGTGCTGAGCAGCATATTCATGCTGCCAAAAAAAAAAAAATCCCAACAACTCCATTGCATGGCAGGAAAATCCATTTCAGCAAAGAGGCTCTCTATGGTACTGGCAAACCAGCTAACAAACACAAACTCTCTCACTGCTTCCTACCCTTATGCTGGTTAGCTCCCACCAATGGGAGCTCACACAACACCAGAACCCTTCCTTACCATATTATGGTAATTATCCCTGGTCCACTGTCATACCTACAGAGGGAAAGATTTTTATGAATCAGTCCTAACCATGATGGTGAATTACAGCACAGCAGTAACAGGCAGTGTAGTTAGGTGTATTAAATCCTACTAAGTAGGCTCATTTATCTACTTACTAAGCACCCTGACACTGCTGGAAGACACACACACACACACACACACACACACATATATATATATATATATATATATATATATATATATATATATATATATATATATATAGTTCCCCTTCACATGATCGAGTTACTGAGCTCATTTATCTACTTACTAAGCACCCTGACACTGCTGGGAGACACACACACACACACACACACACACACACACACACACACACACACACACACACACATATATATATATATATATATATATATATATATAGTTCCCCTTCACAAGATCGAGTTACTGAAAGCTCTAAATTCATAAGCTCGAGCCCAGAATCTCGAGTTTTCAGTAACTCGAAAATGTGAAGTGAAGAGAACCCAAAAAAAAACAAGTGTACTTACATGTATGCAGGGGACCGAGTCCCCCTGCACTCTCCCTGCTTAAATATATCAGCTACGTGACCGCACTATAGCGGAGGAATGGAAATTCTCCCATTGTGCGCTTCTGTATACAGCATGGAACGGGAGATTTCCCTCATCCCTGTTGTAGTGAGATCTTGGAGTTGGTATATTAAAGTAGGGGTGTGGGGTGCAAAAATATTGTAAAGACATTTTTGCAATGTCTTGTCGGTTCGCTTTAGAATTTCGAGCTGCTGAAAAATTGAGATTCTGGGTTCGAGCTTATGAATTTCGAGCTTTCAGCAATTTGAGATTCTAAAGGGGAACCATATATATATATATATATATATATATATATATATATATATATATATATATATATGTGTGTGTGTGTGTATATATATATATATATATATATATATATATATATATATATATATATATATATATATATATATATATATATATATATATATAACATGCCTCCTCTCTCCTACCCACAAAAGACAGCCACCTTCTGTGTACCCCTCTGATGTCACACTTGGGCAAAACTGAAAAAACAAATGGAACATATTTGCTGTCAGACCTACATAAACAGAATGCTTCTTTACCCACCCCAAAAGATAGCCACCTGTATATGCAACTGATGCTCAATTGTGAGGAAAAACTAATTAAAGTAACATTTCTAACTCACTTTTGGACAGTACACTGCTCATATACAAGCTTAGTAACCCTCTGTGCACTCCTCTGAAGTTTATTAGGAGAGTTAAAGAAATAATGACTACACTATCCCCAGCCCTACACAAGGTAGTGACCTCTGAGGTTTGGGAGAAAAGTCAAATAAATAATGATATCATCACCAGCTCCCCACACAAGCTACAGTGGCCTTCTGTGGACAACTTTGACTAGAGCTGGTTTTAGACTAGATGGGGTTCAGGACAGATGAGTCACTTTCTCAGTGGGATAAAATGCATCACAGAATTCCCAGTAAGGGAAGACTATACTCAGTAATATTCCTTTGCCAGTGGCACATCTTACAGTGAAAGAGAGGAAATGTAAATAATGTATGTTGCTCCTGATATTTTAAATACAACTATAAATTAAAGTTTTGATTTAAAAATCCTGAGATATTTGTATGACTAAGGTGTCTCTGCTGATTTGCTGTTACAATCTTTAATGTAAAATGGGAATGAGACCGTTGAGAATTTGTTCTTTTTCGGTTGCGAGTTTGTTCTTAGTCCAAAATACCACAGCTTTGGTATGAGTGGAGTTCAGGAGTTCACATTGCAGAAATGATACTCATAATTTCTATAGTTTAAGCAAAGTAAGCTGCATATATGTATGTGCGCACACAACTATATTAGCTCAAAGGTCAGAGAATCTCAGCATATTAAAAAAAACGATCTTGTACATCATATAAAAATGTGCAGTGCTTTTAATTTATTTTAAATCTTTGAAGTCATATAGAAAAGAAATTATATTTCCATATGAACTTACCGCACCAGTATTGTATGCTGCCATTGCTTTAATAGCTGCAATATTTCTGATTAAAATGTAGAAAACAACAGAAAACATCAGAAATATGGCTGGATGACTTAGCATTAAATGTTCAGGCTTAGAATTTGCTTCATTACCCCTAGTAATGGTCAGGGTTATAATTATTACAGCTACTCCCATATCTCTCCAGTAACACTTTTCGGATTACCTCCGGTTGATAAAAATAGCTAACACATCAATCTTTTTATTATGTGCATTTGTGCAAAAAAGATGCCTAGAATTACAAATATGGACTCCAGTGCATAGCTCACTCTGTGCTCTGTCCCCAAATGACTTGTGTAGCACTGGTCACTCACTCCTGTATTGCACCAGGTCAGTTATATCCTCCTTAGCACATCTACTTATTTACCTACCAGGAAATATAAGTCATTACTGAAAAAAGAATAAGATTTAGAATTAATCCATGATTAATGATAATCATTCATGATAATCACCTCATCATTATTTAGCTTGCCATGTAAATGCTTCTCAGACTAATTTCAGAAATAAATACATAAACTGCATGTTTAATAACCACCACAGTTTAAAAGTGTTCTAGCAATATATGAATCCAGTTATGGCAAAGAAAGGAGTTTAACTTTTACTAGTGATACTTCTTTTTGTCCATTTGTCAATACATTTTGTGAAGACAGCTATATGGTCACTGACATTTTAAACAAAAATTGGAGTATTATAAAAGGGGGCTTAGATATACTGGACACCTTTGGACCAACCCCTTAGGTAATATATCGAAGGGGTAGTAACATAAAAAATATTTTGGAAAGGCAATGTATTGGTACCAGGACACTGACTTGCCAGATGGCACCATGTGGTATGAGCCATCAATGCCAACATATTTTCATTGGGTCCAGCATCAAGGTATTGGACAAGACCATAAAAATAAAGGGCAAATATAGTTGCTATTCTCGGGCAGTGGTTTATATTGCCCTATGCACACAATGTAATGGATACTATGTGGGCAAAACACTGAGTAAATTGTCACAAAGAATTTATGAGCATTTTTATGAAATTGCACAACATAAGGAAACCAATGCCTTATACTGACACTTAAAAGTATTTCCCCAACACAATTTAAATTTGCAGTATTACAACAGATACAAAGTGAAGCTTGTGGAGGACCATGGAAGTTATATTTAGAAGAGAAGGAGGTATGGTGGCAGATTTATTTGAATGCTAGTTGTCCACCAGGATTAAATGACATGGTGTCTGTTTCTAGTTTGCTTAAATTAAAAGTGTATGATAGATAGAATTACATTCTTTATCACTAGAAACGTGGTGTTATGTATAAATTCAAATGGTAGAGGAATGTAATGCAACATTAATAGTGATGTGAATGTCTTTTTAAGGATCATGTATTTTTAAACCTGTAGGTTCCTGAATTTTCAAATGAATCATGTGGGGGTGTTTACTTGATGTTATTGTCTGCTGTTAGTTATGACACTGGTATAAATGGCTGGGCATGTTTGTTAAATGGTGTATGAAGAAGTGTGGTGATTTTAAACCTGACGAAAGTGCTTACCAATAAACGGTATTTTACTGGATTTAGCACCTGTGGTTCTCATCCTTTGCTGCTTATTTTTACAATGACAATAGTTCATTCAGCATCCATTATGTAGTCCAAGGTGTGGACAGTGCTGGCATATACTCAGATTATCAACACTTAGCCCTCCTGAATGCAAACCAGCACAAGAGCATAGAGTACATCCTAACACAACTCACACTGTAACATGCACTATCACTATAATATATGTCAGTCTGTCTTGATATATGCGTTAAACCTATATTTAAATAGTAACTCTTAAGACATACATGATCACTATAATATATGTCAGTCTGTCTTGATATATGCATTAAACCTATATTTAAATAGTAACTCTTAAGACATACATGATCACTATAATATATGTCAGTCTGTCTTGATATATGCGTTAAACCTATATTTAAATAGTAACTCTTAAGACATACATGATCACTATAATATATGTCAGTCTGTCTTGATATATCGTTAAACCTATATTTAAATAGTAACTCTTAAGACATACATGATCACTATAATATATGTCAGTCTGTCTTGATATATGCTAAACCTATATTTAAATAGTAACTCTTAAGACATACATGATCACTATAATATATGTCAGTCTGTCTTGATATATGCGTTAAACCTATATTTAAATAGTAACTCTTAAGACATACATGATCACTATAATATATGTCAGTCTGTCTTGATATATGCGTTAAACCTATATTTAAATAGTAACTCTTAAGACATACATGATCACTATAATGTATGTCAGTCTGTCTTGATATATGCATTAAACCTATATTTAAATAGTAACTCTTAAGACATACATGACCACTATAATATATGTCAGTCTGTCTTGATATATGCGTTAAACCTATATTTAAATAGTAACTCTTAAGACATACATGATCACTATAATGTATGTCAGTCTGTCTTGATATATGCGTTAAACCTATATTTAAATAGTAACTCTTAAGACATACATGATCACTATAATATATGTCAGTCTGTCTTGATATATGCGTTAAACCTATATTTAAATAGTAACTCTTAAGACATACATGATCACTATAATGTATGTCAGTCTGTCTTGATATATGCGTTAAACCTATATTTAAATAGTAACTCTTAAGACATACATGTTCTGAACTTGTTAGTTCAAAATACTGTTGATACAAGCAAAAGCACAAGACAGTAAACGGTTTAGAAGGATTTTCAAATTAACATCAATGAGGCAGCCTTTCTGGTAGAGTGCGTCACTAGTCAACTAGTACGTAGTGGTCAGTGTAGTATTCTTTCAATCAGAATTACAGAGGATTTACTACTGTGAAAAATTACTGGAATTAAACTAGAAAGCACTGTGCTGAGTATAAACTGTCAGACTTAACATCTTCACGATTGTGGAAAACATCTAGTACAACTGATTTTTTAAGCCTGCTTTAACCAATTATTTTCTTTCATTGAATTTTATTTTAATGTTCCTAGTACCTGTCTCTTTACATGTTTAAACTGCTTATTTATAATAGCCACTTGTTTAAACATCGTAAATGTCTATGAATCTTATCTTGGACTGAAGGATTGTAATTCTGAAATCATTCTATGCTGAATGATTGGACAGTGCACTGTCATTTATTTTAGTGTGACATTCGTGAACAACTTAGAAAAACGACCTACTCTTTGATTCTGATACTGTTTATAGATGACAGTTGGCTATAAGACATACTGCAGGAAGCTGTTTATTAAATTACTTAACATTTGGTGTGGTACTATCAACTCCGAGATGACTGCGTAGACAAACACTGAAATTATGGTTTGTGTGGTGACTGTAGATTTTATTTGTGATTGTTTTTACCAGTGTTTGGATCTGAGTTGCAAAAGGGCGGTTAAGGATGTGTGGCCTAATTAGTGTGAAATACTTGTGCTCAATGTTAATAATTAAAGAGCAGTAGAGCCCTGCTAGGTTTGCATAAAATATCAGTGCTCTATAATCTAGTGGGTAATGTTTAGCCATGTGGAGATGCATTAGGCCACATTTTTTAAAATTTTTTGGCTGCTCCTAATATTCATCTCACCTTGACCCTCCTTTATAACCCATTTTTCCCTTAACTCCTGTTATCCAAACATACACACACAACTGTGCTAAAGGGTGTTTTCATCTTAAATTTAAAATCTGGCATTGTGCCATGTATATGGAGAACAGCTACAGTTATTCTCCTGCATAAGGGAGGACCTTCCATAGACCCAGACATCTGCATGCCCATATGTCTGACCTTCCTCATATGCAAAGTAATGGAAGGATGTGCCATGGAACTAATCAGTAAGGGCACAGAGAACCTCCATACACTGTACCCATCTCAATCAGGATTCATTAAGGGCATGCCATGCTTTCTCAACTTAGTGGACTTTTTTGAAAAGGTCACCAAAGCAATGGATGAAGGTAAAAAGATACACGCCACATACCTCTACCTGGTCACAACGTTTTTTCTCATTCCCCACTCAGGCATATTAGAGAAGCTAATTAAAATGTGACTACACCCCTATGTCACCCACAGGATTGCCATCTGGCTCACAGATAGGATGCAGAAACTTCAAAAATAGAAGACGTTACCTCCACAAAGAACCAGTCACCAGTGGAGTCCCCGAGGGTTCTGTACTGGGACTTTTCCCATTTGGCATCTACTACTCTGAAGTAAAAGCCAATATCACAGGCTCTAACTGGCTAAGCATGTAGATGACTGCAGTCTAGGAACAGTAATTGAAACCGTAAATGACAAAGCCATCCTGCAGGAACATTTGTCTCAAATGAGTAAATGCTTCCAAATTCATGGTCTGAAACTAAATGCTAAAAAATTCATTATTTGGGAAGTCTTCTACCCCAGGGAACTACCACATTGACAATAAACCCCTAAGATTTGACCCATTTGTTCAGGATTTGGGAACTTATGAGGACAGTGACCTAATTTTCAAACAACACTTGTTCTTTGTTGGAAGAAAGGCCTTCTATATTGCACAGCTTATAAACAAAGGAATTGTGTCTAGCTCAAGGAATGTCATTGCCCCCATTTATTTATTTATTTATATTTGTTGACCGGGAGTGTCCGACTGGACGTAGGTTCATTTTCAGCAGAGGCCCGAGGAGAAAAGCTCCACAGTTAAAATAAACGGACAGTAGTTACATTGGAGTACATAGCGATTAACAATTTACATAGCAATTACTTACAACATATTTACAGATGAAGAACATAGTACATCAGTAGACAACTAGAATCTTTATCTGTGAAGTACATAACAGACATTAACAAATGTTAAAATAAGAAGTTCCTGCTGTATAAGTACTAGGCTTATGAGCATCTGAGCTTGCTATAATCAAGGTAGTTAGTGGAGTGGAAAGAAAGGTAGTGGTTGGAATGGGTGGGTGATATTAGAGTGGGAGTTGCAAGGGCATAGCCAGCATGTTTTTAGGCGCGCTTTTAGTAAAGTTTTGAAGTGGGTGCATGATGGTACGGAGGTAATTGTGGGTGGGAGGGAGTTCCATAATTTGGCTATGGTGCAAGAGAATAGTGCGTCACCAGCAGAGTTATTGGCTTTAGTGATCTGCAAGTGATTTTTGTTGCTGGATCTTAGTGGTCTGGTGGTGCGATAGGGTTGGAGTAGATTCTGGAGGGATGGGACATTTAGTGGATGGTTTACTAGTTTGTGGGTAAGTGAGAGTTGATACCATTGAAGGAGGTGAGGGAGTTCAAGCCAGCCCAGTTCAGCAAGTGAGAGACAGTGGTGACTACGGTAGGATGCCCCTGTGGCGAATTTGGCAATTTTGTTGGAGCAGGTCTCTAGCTTGATTAGATCGCATTGCCTTAGGTTGGTATATATTGAAGAGGCATAAAGTAGGGTGGAGATAAGGTGGGAATTTGCTATTGAAATCTTTGCTGCTTTGGTGAGAAGATGCTCATTTCTGTATAATGCTCCTAGTTTTTTGTGGACTTTTTTTATGGTCATGGATATGTGAATATCAAATTTTAGTTTATTGTCTATTCCCACTCCTAGCAATTTGGTGTGTTCAGTTGGGTATATAGTGGTGTTGTCTTTTGCTGTGATGTTAAAGTGAGAGTTGTTTTGAGTATGTTTGGTGGGTTGGAAGATGAGTAGTTTAGTTTTGTTTGGGTTGAGTATTAATTGGGCATCTGGTAACCAAATTTCAACAGAGGAAAAGGCTTCCTGTGTGACTTTTTGCAGTTTGGGTAGGGACTGGACTGAGCAGATGATGGTCGAGTCATCTGCGTATTGTATAAGTGTGCTATGTGTGGTGGCAGAGGCTAGATTATTTGTGAAAACAGAGAAGAGTAGGGGTCCAAGGATGGATCCTTGGGGAACCCCTATGGAGATAGGTAGTTGGGGAGATATGTCATTCTGCCATACAACAGATTGTTGGCGGTCAGACAGGTAACTCTGAAACCAGTTGGTGACTGATTGTGAGAAGGATAGGTTATTGAGGACAGAGATAAGTTGTTTGTGTGGGACCATGTCAAATGCTTTAGATAGGTCTAGGAAAGTAGCAGAGGAGAGATAGCCATTGTTTTTATGCTGAAGGATAGTGTTAGTAAAGGAGAGTAAGGCAGTGGTGGTGTTATGGTTTGAACCATGTGGAGTATTGGAAAGGAGGTTGTTAGTAAGGAGGTAGTCTGAGACCTGAGAGTGTATGCATCTCTGTAGTATTTTGGTGAGTGGAGACCTGAGAGTGTATGCATCTCTGTAGTATTTTGGTGAGTGGAGAGAGAATAGCTATGGGGCGGTAATTGGTTAGTTCTGTGGAGGGTCTGCCTTTGTGGAGGGGTGGAGGGGTGTATTATATGTGATACTTTCCACAGTGTGGGAACATAACGTTCTGACAGAGATCGGTTAATCAAGATGGATACTATGTAGGACAGAGCATCAGCTGCGATTTGTAGGTATTCACTTGGGAGGTTGTCTGCTGCTAATTTGGTGGGTTTAAGTTTAGTTAAGAGTTTTTTTTATGTTGGAGGTAGGTACAGTAGAAAAAGAGAAGGCAGTGGGGAGATTAGTAGTTGAAGGTGTGGGTTGGAGGGGAGGGGGGTTGTGTTGTTTAGCTAGTGATAGTATGGTTTGTGTGAAGTGTGTGTTGAATGAGGTAGCAATATTTTCTGAGGAGTGAGGGATGTTAGGAGGAGGGGTACTGACTTTACCTGGGTGGAGGATGGAGTTTATGGAGGAACAGAATTGTTTGGGGCTGTGTTCAGAGGAGTCTAGGGCAGACTGGTAGTATTGGAATTTGTCTTGTTTTATTAGCTTTTTGACTCTATTGCATAGTTCTAGGAATTTCTGTCTAGTTGAGGGGGTCTTGATTTTGCGCCAGTGTTCCCAGGCTTTATCCCTGTTTTTCATTTCTGACTTAGTGGTTTTCTGTAGCCATGGGGAGGGTTGTGCTTTGATTCTGGAAAGTCTTATGGGAGCATGGTAATTAAGGATGCTCAGGAAGGTAGTATTAAAAAATTCAACTGCGTCATCAAAACTGAGGTACTTTAGAGGATGCCAGTTACATTCTTTGAGGGATGAGATGAATGTGACTGGGTTAAAGTTTATTTTTTTTTACATATCTGATGGTAGACGACAGGTTTAGCTTGGTATAGGTATTTACTCAGCCCACACTAGACTAATCATTGAGTATAATATCTCCTTTGACATGTATCTGTCCAGACACATGCAATAACTAGAAAACCCACAGAGATACCATATTAAAAGGATACAAGGCCTAAACAATATGTTCTGCATGGACTTCCCTGTCACTGAACTTGGTGTCCTACAGACATCTAAGAGATGACCTGTTTCTGGGGGATCTATATTATTTCCGCAAATACGTATTTGATGAATACATATTTAGTGAACACCAGCCACTAAAATTCACTTCAGTGAACCACAGAATTTTTCTCAAGGTTCACAAACACTTGGCCATCACCTCAACTTTGCCCTTTTCCCCACTGTAGTGCAATCAGCCCCCCACTTGGGTGGATTGTATTTAGTCCATTGTGTGTTCCAGATGGTCAGTAGGTGAATGTTTGCAAACCATGGGAAAAATTCTGCGGTTCGCTGAAGTGAATTTCAGAGGCTGTTGTTTGCTGAAGATGTATTTGATGAATACATCTTTCTCAGAATTAATAAAGACCCATTTCTGGAATACAAGGCATTTTCTGGCCCAATACTGATGAGTTTACTGCACATCAGCAAGTCAAACAGCATCAGAAATACTCAGTCAAGTGATCTAAACTGCTTTGGCAACATCAACAGAATGGTTTGAAGGGACAGGTATGTCTTACAGAGGATACCACTGCTCTAGAACAGAATCATCATCCATGTGATGCAAAACTCATCCCTGTCTATATTCAAGGGCAGCTTGGCTCTATAGATGTGAATACTGCCCCTTCTACTGCTAATGGACAGGTGCAGCTCCTAAATACTTTATCCCATGTATGGGGTCCCCTCATATTATCTATGGTATGATCCCAGTTATTCTCATTAGGGGTAATACAGTTATTGACCATGGGATGGGTAAGGCCAATCTAACACCAAATGGGATAGATTAATTCAAGCACCAAAAGAGAAAGTGGCTATGCTTAAAATGGCCTGGAAGGATGGCCAGCCTCGTACTTACCTTTGAACCTAGTCAATAACACTAATTAGCAATGTCAGGGCTAATGTTAGAGCGAATGAATAAATCCAGATTCCTGCTGTAGGGCATTTGTTAGAACTGATGACTAGTATCAGAACTTAGTATGACTGTATTACTGATGTAAGACAACCATTAGTACAGCACAGTACTGTTATACTTTGTATGACCAATATTACTTGTGTAGGGTATCTACTAGTACTACATCATTCTGTTAGTACTTGGAATAAGCCCACATTCCTGATGGAAGGCATTCAGTAGTACTTCAGAGTTCTCCCAGCTCTTGGTGTGAAGCAATATTACTGATATTGTGCAATCACTAACATAGCATAGTGCTGCCAGCACCTAGTTGTTGTTGTGTCTTTCGGCTTTTCCTGGTTAGGGGTCGCCACAGTGGAACTCCGGTCCGCTAATGATTGGCAGTAGATTTTTACGTGCCGAGTTGCCAGCTCTGATGCACAACCTTCAACGAAGGTACGCCCATTCATGCATGTCTCCACACAGAAGACGCTTTAGCTGAGAATCGAACAGGACAATGTCTTACTGGGAGGCGACAACGCTACCGCAGCACCACCACCACAGTGCGCTGCCAGCACCTAGTATGAATTCAAATTATGGATGTGGTGGTGGGTGACATTTACTAGTACTGCAGAGCATTGCAAGCATGTATTATTGACCAATATTACTAAAGTAGGGAAAACACTATCAGTACAGTGTACTGTCAGCACTTGGTGTGAACCCAGATTACAGATGAGGGCAGACACTAGTATTACAAATTAATATCAGCAACTGGTTTGAATCCTGATTGTTGCTGTAGGTAATCTCTAGTATTGCAGGATACCATCAGCACTTGATATGATCAAATATTACGAATGCAGAGCATTCATCAGCATTACAGGGTATTTCCAGCACTTATTATGAACCGATATTTACTGATGTAGGGCAGACACTAGTAGTACAGAGTGCTGTCAGCACTTGGTATGAACCCAGATTACTGAGGTTGGGTAATAACTTGTGCTGCAGAGTACTGTCACTACTTAGCACCAACTCACATTACTGTCACTACTTAGTACCAACTCGCATTCCTTATGTAGGGGAATCATTAGTGTTGCAGAGTACTGTCACTACTTAGTACCAACTCACATTACTGTCAGTTCTTCTTACCAACTCACATTCCTTATGTAGGGCAATCATTAGCATTGCAGAGTACTGTCACTGCTTAGTACAAACTCACATTACTGTCACTTCTTAGTACCAACTCACATTCCTTATGTAGGGCAATCAATAGCGTTGCAGATTACTGTCACTACTTAGTACAAACTCACATTACTGTCACTTCTTAGTACCAATTCACATTCCTTATGTAGGCAATCATTAACATTGCAGAGTACTGTCACTGCTTAATGCAAACTCACATTACTGTCACTTCTTAGTACCAACTCGCATTCCTTATGTAGGGCAATCAATAGCGTTGCAGAGTACTGTCACTACTTAGTACAAACTCACATTACTGTCACTTCTTAGTACCAACTCACATTCCTTATGTAGGGCAATCAGGGTTGCAGAGTACTGTCACTAGTTAGTACCAACTCACATTACTGTCACTTCTTAGTGCTAACTCACATTCCTTATGCAGGGCAATCATTAGTGTTGCAGAGTACTGTCACTACTTAGTACCAACTCACATTACTGTCACTTCTTAGTACCAACTCAAATTCCTTATGTAGGGTGATCATTAGCATTGCAGAGTACTGTCACTACTTAGTACCAACTCACATTCCTTATGTAGGGCAATCATTAGCTTTGCAGAGTAATGTCAGTACTTAGTACAAACTAACATTACTTGTATAGGCCAATCGCTAGTGCTGCAGAATACTATCAGTACTTACTATAAACTCACATTACTGTCACTGTTTAGTACAGACTCACATTACATATGTGGGGCAATCACTAATTTTGCAGAATACCATTACTAATGTAAGATAGCCTTTAGAACAGGTGATGGATTTTCACAAGTTATGAAACACAGACTTTCAATTAAAAGCATTTGCAAGTTCTTCAATAAAATGTTAATGCTGCATATAAATCAGATCTGCTGAGCAGTGTCAGCCCAGGATATGCTTGTGGATATCTGATATGAGGCATTCACTGGTACTGGTCTGTAATGTTGCTGCCAGATATGAACCCTGGTTACTCATGTCCACAAGAAGATACTGACTGGAAATGACCTGTTGTCTATTAGTTCCTCTGAGTATTGCAGCTATCCTCCGTGTAGTTGCTGTCCTTTCCCATTGCTTCTTTTCTATGAGTATTGAAGCTAGCCCCTGTGCAGCAGTTGATGCCTTGTGTCACTGCTCTTTCCCCACAAGTGTTGCAGCTAAACCCCTGTGTAGTTGCTACCTCTCATCACTACTCTTTCCCACCTCTTTCTGCCTTAAGTATCCTTAAAAAAACATTGTTACCCTGCAGCCTAGTCTGTCAATGTATTCCAAGACCTTATCACCCTCTCTGTGAAATATTTCCTTAAGTATGTCTAAATTGCCTCCTTTCAGCCTCAACTAATATGCTCTTTTTCTACTGTTCTTCCTGGTTATATCCATCCATCATACTTGGCCTGTTGACATTAGTGTGTACAAATCCTAGCTCTTTTTTCTCTTCTCTTGTAAAACATACCCAGGTATCTTAATCTTTCCTTATACCTCACCGCTTTGCTTCCCTCACCATGTAGCTAACTTTTTAGCTGCATGCATACCATCAGCTTAATATTTTTGTTTTTTTCTGATTGCCTGTCAAGGCCTGACATATACTACAGACATTGGTTAACATGGGCACAATAGACAGCTATCATTGGCATCTCTGGGTGTATTATCATATTACTGACACATTCATTATCCTTGCAGTGCAGGTGAACATGCATGTAAGTACTACAGTAAGGTGCCAGCAGTGGACATGTACCCAATTTTCCAGAATACAATTTTCAGTAGCCCTGTCATCCAGTGACAGTGTTATGTGTTAATCTTTCTCCCTGATCTAGGGCATTCATTAGTGTTGCAATATATCTGCTATTAGCATGAAACCAGGACCCTGGTGTAGCATATTTAATTGCTACTAGAGTATCCTGGTTCCTGATGAATGCTACTGAGCATTGCTGTAGTGTAGGGCTTTGATGGGGGTACAGCAGCAGTAGCATGGTGTCACCACTATGTCTATAATATAGGACATTTTGAGATACTTAAGTGATTTTATTACCATTTTTAGACTTGAACTCAGAACCCTGATGTAGGGCAGTCAGTATTACTCTGCTGCAGCATTACCTGTGGGGTACAGCAGTGTGGTGTTAGTACTGGGTGTGTAACACAGGATATTTTGAGATACTGCAGTGTAATTATTGTGAGTTCTAGACGTGAACTCAAAACCCGATGTAGGGCATAGGGTATTACTCTGTTTTAGTGTTAACTGTGTGAGTGTGATGCGTAGTCATGGGTATGAACTCTGAACTCTAGGGTAAAACATTTATAGTTACTCCATTGTAGTGTCATTGGTGTGTGGTACAGCAGTGTTGTGTTAGCACCGGGTATGAACTTAGAACCCTGATGTAGGACATTCATTATTATTCCTTTGTCGTTTCAGTGCTGCTGGCTATAACAATGTGGTGTTATGGAATCAGAACTCTGTGTAGCATATTATTTCTCCAATGTGATGTCAACATTGTGGGGTTTAGCAGTGTGGTTCTGATGCTGAGAACACTCTTCTACAGTGCATGCACTCACTAATACTATGGCATAGCAACAGTATGGAGTGTCAATCCAGATTCAAGGTGTAGGATAATTATTAGTGGTGCATTGTAATTTCTGCACTGCATGTAATGTATGTACTCTGGTTCCTGATGCAAATCATTCACTGTTGCTGCACTCTACGTATGTACCCCTGCTCCTGAACTAGCGTGCTCATCAGTAGTGCATTGGAATTTTTGCAGTATATGTACGTACAAAGGTTTGTGACGTGGAATATTCATTAGAAATGCATTGTAACTTCTTTACTGCATGTACAAACTCAGGTTCCTGATGCGAATCATTCACAACCATGGCTGTGCTTTATTCCCCAGTAAACCTGAACCAGCTGACCTTAATGGCTTAAGTAACGAAAGCAGACTTATATACTTGAATTGCCATCTCCCATACAGGGAGAACTAATAAAGTCTTTTAGTTCAGCACATGGCACAAATCGTGGTGTATAAAAGGTAAACTTCCTGTTATACATAGGTCTTAACCACTATGTGCTAAAACCTGTGATGTGGTCTTGTTGAAAAAAATATAGGGAAATGCCACATTTATCCATTGTACCACACTGAATAGTACCAAAAAAGCAATGTCATCATGGGCTATATGTCTTGGTTTAATTTATTTAAAATCTGTTAGTTTTCTGGGAGAAGTCCTGCTGTGCATAGCCCACTTTTAGAGGAGGTCCAGGGAGAAAAGCTGAAAGTGCTAAACATAACAGAAGACATAACATGGAATATGTATTAGAAGTCACCTTGACTTGGCCGAAGCCTTTGACACTATTTCCCACACAGGCATAATAGATAAACTCTCTCGACTAGGCATCAATCTGTATGTTACCAGATGGGTAGCTAACTTAGCTGACTGATAGAACCCACCTAGTCAAAATAGGGGAAGCCATCTCAAGCAATAGACCCGTATGGAGTGGCGTACCCCAGAGTTTGGTCTTGGGGCCTCTATTTGGAATATACTTTTCTGAGGTGTAGACCAAAACCAGTGGGCTATGGCTGACCAAGTTAGCAGATGACTGCAAGCTGGGAGCTGTCATCAATTCTCCTAGTGATGTGGACATCCTCCAAGAGGTTCTCACCCAAATCAATGACTGGGGCCAGAAACATGGCCTCAAGCTGAATACAAAAAATGCATCATCATCCCCTTTGGGGGGAGTGATGTCCCAACAAATTATCACATTAATAGCAACGTCCAAAGCACGCAGTCAGTCGTGAGGGATTTGGGCACCCAGATTGATAGCAACCTGACTTTTGACCACCATGTTGCTTCCATTGTACGGAAAGCTTTATATATGGCCCACCTCATAAGTAAGGGTATCTCATCCAGGGACAAGGAGGTCATAACATCCCTGTATTCTTCCCTTATAAAGCCCATTATTGAGTACAACTCCCCATTTGGCATGTGTCGCACAAAGCACATGCAGCAGCTGGAAAGACCACAGAGGTCCTCACCAGGAGAATCCAGGGCCTCAAAAATCTACCACACACAGGTAGGCTATAAGCCCTATCCCTCTACTGTGTTTCATACAGACTCCTCAGAGGTGACCTCTGTCTGGCATACAGGGTGATCTTAGACCCTGTCTTGATGGGACTGCTGCATATCTGCAAATCAAGCTCCACTCGAGTAACCCACACACACAGCCTCAACCTGGTCTGTGACATCAATAGGACTTATTGGCAGGACAGATTTGTGTCCCAGAGACTCCCCCCATCTATGGAATAGACTCCCTCTCCATTTCAACCAGAATACTTCTTTACCCCTTTTATGCACAACCTGGACAACTGAATGGGAAATAGAAAATACATCCCTGGGATTCCCCCCGTGTCCCTGCTTGACAGGGACTTTGGGTGCTGATTCGTCTATGCATGGGCTAAACTCTTGGCTAGGCTTATAAGGGCCTCAGGGTCAATAGCCTAGTAACTTCTTATGATCCTATGATCCTATAATTATAAAAGCATTTACCAGATAATATAATATAATAAATATAAAGACATTTGTGGAATACAGCTATTACAAAACACAGAAATACTATTAAATTATATTTCATCCTAAGCACTTCTATAGATTTTATCTGAATAATTTTATTTATTTATTGACATTTGATTACTGGGAAAGTCTGATTGGATAGGAACCCATTTACAGCGAAGGCCTGTGGAGAAAGGCTTCAAGTTATTACAAAACATTTTTAGAATAATAATTTTACAGTCTTTAAAAATAATACAAAAAAAAACACAGTTTAAATATTTATACCAAATTAGACATAATATAAGAACATTGTTTAATAATAAATACAAGTTGTATGACAATGATTTAATAGTTAAGAAAAACTTTAGAGGATAGTTTATAGAGAAATTAAAGGTAAGTTAGTATAATACAAACAGGAACTGCATTATGAAGTGAAAGAAAAGCAGGTTTATGGTATATTTAGAGAGAAGGCCAGGGGAGAGAACTTGATAGATGTAAGGAAGTGAGGGAAGAAGGGAAAGTAAGGAGATGTAAGGTATGAGTAGGTATTTGTTCACATTTAGGGATATAGTTTATCCTTGTGTTGAGCAAGAACAGAGACAGAGACAGCTTTTGCCTAGGCAGTCTTTCAGAATGGTTTCAAAGGACTGGAGGGAGGGTACTGACCTGATGGACACAGGTAAGGAGTTCCAGGCCTTAGCAACATGGTACTAGTACAGACAATAGCCAGCAGATATGATAGGGTTGTGGACAGACTGGAGTTTTTGGTTATTAGATCATAATGACCAGCTGGGAACATAGCTGTTTAGAATGTTATTTGGTGCTGCACAAAAAGGTATATTTCTTGATAATTTTATAGGTGGTAAGAAGCTGTGTATTTTTTAGTTGATGGGGTAGTTCAAACCAATTTAGGCTTTTTAGTGCTATACAGTGGTGAATTCTGAAAGGGGCACTTGCTGCAAATTCAGCAGTTTTGTTATAGCATTGTTCATTTCTGATTTTTGTGATTCCAAAATGTTAATAAGGATGGGAGTGCCAAAAAGAAGTCTGGGGAGGAGATAAGTAGTGGCAAATGCAACTTTAGCTGTGTTGTTGAGAAAGTTTTTTGGTTCTATAAAGCATCCCTAGTTTTTGATGAGTTTTTCTTATATGGTTTTGTATATGCAGTTTGAATTTAAGATTATCATCCACTATCATCCCTAATAATTTGCTATGAGAAGTGACTTTAATGGTTGTATTACTGAGAGAGAGGACTTTAAATGATGTTTTTTTCTGTGAGAGAGGAATTTGGGGAGAAAAGTAGTAGATTGTGTGTTTTTTAGGGTTGAGCATGTGTTGTGAGTTACAAAGCTTTGTTTCAGTCACTGTTAAAGCTTCCTGAGTAATTTCTTGGAGGCTTGCCATGTTGTCAGATGTACAGATGAGTGTGGAGTCATATGAGTTCTGTATTATGGTGGCCTTTTCTGTGGATGTGTAGATGGTGTTGGTAAGAATGTTAAACAGGAGGGGACTAAGGATAGAGCCTTGTGAAACACTGGTGATGAATGGGTGGTAAGAAGAGAGCATGGAGTGCCATTTTACTGACTGATGCCTATCGGACAGGTATGTTTTGAACCACAGAAAGATGGGCTGAGAGAGACGTAGTGAGGACATTTGAAGTAGAAGTTTGCTGTGACAAACTGTTTTAAAGACTTTAGACAAGTCTAGACATAAGGAAGAGACTAGTTTACCATTATTTCTAGCTTTATTGACAGTATCTATATAGGTTAAAAGGGTAGTGCTAGTACTATGGGAAGGATGGAAGCCATGTTGTGTAGGGGATAGGAATTCTTCCTGCAGGAGATAGTCTAGCATTTGTTTTTGAACACATTTTTCAAATGTATTGGAGAGGGGGAATGAGATTTCTATAGGTCTAAAGTTAGTAATGCCTGTTGAATTTCCTCCTCTGTGCAGAGGGATAATTTGTGACTTTTTACAGAGAGAGATGGATGTGGGATTCCTGGACTGACCTATTTGTAAGCATTGAGACAGCATAGGCAATGCTGTTGGCTGCAGTTTTAAGGTACTCGCTTGGAAGGTCATCAGCTGAAGTAGAGCATGGTCTGAGTTTGTTTAAGAGTAGTTTATATAGGATGTGGGCACAGGTTTGAAGTTGAAAGTGGATGTCGTGATACATGGCTGATGGGATGGGTTGGGATTAGACGGTGAGGAATCCTTGGTTAAAGATGCTATACTATCTATGTAACATGAATTGTATTGTGGTTTTGAGTGCTATCGGGAGAGGGGTTAGGGTTGAATTTCTGGCTGGGATGTAAGATTTCTTTAATGGCTATCCAAAATTGTTCAGGGTTGTGTTTAGTGTTATTCTGAAAGTTACTACAGTACCATTATTTTGTCTTCATTAATTTGCTTTTTATTAGAATTGCAAAGCATTCTGAAGTTTTCAAGATATTGAGGTTTTATATTTTTGCATTTCTTTCCATGTTTTATCTCTATCCTGCATTAGCATTCGACTCTTTTTGGGTAGTCAAATTGCATTATTTGTTTTTGTTCTCTTCCTTCTAGAGGTGTAAGGCTATTTAGGCTATTCAGGAAAGTTGTATTGAATTTATTTACAGCATCATCTAAAGGGAGGATTTTTGGGACATTCCAGTTAATAGAAGATAGGGTAGTAATTAACATTTCTGGGTTAAACTTGGAAAGGTTGGTTATTGTTTTATAAACATGGTAAATTTTATGTGTGAGATGTCTGGTTGTCAAACATTGTACTGTGGTGTATTTGCTAGGGTCTGAAACTATGATCCAGTCTAATAGGGAATTTGATGTCTTAATGTGTGGGGCTATTAATTGGTTGTGTAAAACCAAATAAGTTCATGCTAGATGTAGGGGAGTTAATGTCCAACCAATTTACATTCACATCACCTAGTAGTATTTTTCTTGTGGAATTGTTATGGATATCCAATGTAAGCTATCTTCCAGTATAGCTATATTGTCACCAGGAGAGAACAGTAATACATATTTGTTCATAATTGCTTACTTTCAGAAAAGTAATAAGCTCTGTTGACCTGAATTTTGGTATTGGTTTGTTGTAAGGGGAAATGTGGTAGTTGTTGGGAAATGTTAAAGCAGTACTATCACCTTTCCTCTTTATATGGTCATTGAGGATGATATAGCCTGAAAGTATAATTTCAGAGTCATTTATGCTTGGTTTATGCCAAATTTCAGTTACAGCAAGAATATCAGGCTTATGTTGGGTAATCCAGACATGTAGTTCAGCAATTTTATTTCTTATGCTTCTAGCATTTATGCCAGCAAAAGTTAGATTATTGGAGTTGGGGGTGACTGCTGCCGCGTTAGAGATGTGTATGGAAGGGTATTGTCTTGCTGTTCATTGTGATAGGTGAGGCCAGAATTAGGGTGAATGTCTCCTCCTAGAAGGATTTTAATGTATTGGGGAATTATTGATTCTTGTTGTTGGAGAGTATTTTTCCTCTTAATTTTGTTTTGGTTTGAGATGAAATGGAATTAATTTGTCTATATTTGGAGCAAAGGTGAGCGGCATCATTAAATAGGTTTGGTGCAATGTGTGGATAGTGTAGGGAGGAAGTCTGAATAGGTGGTTGGGACAGAGTTGGAGAGATGTTGAAAGGAATTATAAAGTAATTGTAGAGTTACAGAGATGGCCCAGTAGCAGGAGAAGGATAGATGATAAGCTGAGGAGTAGCATGATTAAGTAAAGCGAGCTGTATGTTATAGTTGACAGGTAGTGGGGAAGTAGGGATCAAGAAGGAAAATGAAGTTAAAGGGAAAAGGACATTTCATAGTCATGGAGTCTTGAAAGCTGATAGAGGATAAGAAGGAAAGAAGTATTTTCTATGAAAGAAGAGTGTGAGGTTGTCCTAGTATCGTCTCTGGAATGTAAGGAGCAAAGTGGTTTTAGAAGGCTAGATTATGAGGATGTTGTTAGAACAGGAAGAAGTGAGGGTTTAATTGTGAGAAGTGGAAGATACAATGTCGAATAGATAGGTGCTGTTAGGGAGTGGTGTGACCATGGATGAATATTGTGCAAAGTGGTATAGTCCTTCATAGTCATATCCCTCCCTAACAGCACCTGTCTATGAATGAATATAGTGTAAAGCAGTATGGGAGGGAGAAACATAGTTGGGAATGGTGCTAAAAGATTAAATGGAAGTTGGGAATTAGGAACAAAAAAATAGGAGTGTTTGTATGATAGTAGTAAGGTTTTTTGGGAGGGGTTAAGGAATAAGATTCACAAGTGAAAGTATATGTAGGAAGTATAATAGCAGAGTAAGATGGGGTAGGTAAGAACCTGGGTAGGGTAGGGTAGGGAAATGAGGCAGGGCATAGCAAGGCAGAGTGTAACAGACATTCATGCTCAGGTCAAATTATAAGATAGAGTAATCAATGTATAGCTAATACAAAGCAATTAGCAGACAGGTGCAAAGTAAATGGGTTTTCTTTGATTTTTCGGAATGCAGAAAGCTGGCAGTCAGGGAAACTAAGTAACTGGCATATACACTGAAGTCTACTGGTCAAGAGAAATGACAGTGGCCAACTTAGTAAGTGGGCCATAGAGTGCAAGGACTACTGTTTTGGAGGGGGTGGGATGTTAAAGCCAATTTCCAGCACAGGCAGGCATATACACAGCAAGGTTCTTTAAGTTCAATTTGCTTACATTGTACAATGAAAACATTTGGAAGTTGGCCCATCTGGCAGAGCTTCTTTAGTATCTGGGTCTGATGTAATGACCGCAGGCTCTGCACTGTGAAGGAAGTTGGTGACCGAGTCAGATTAAGTATACAATACATTATAAACATTTTTATTATGCAATAGCCAGTATTTGTTTAGGTGTCTATAGATAGAAGCAGTTAGCATAATTAATATGGTAATCCAGTGTGCAGTCTAAATGGAAGATGGCTGTAAAAGACAGGTAGGCAAAGGCAGCCAGTTACTTGAGTTAATTATGGTAATTAGTACAGCAAATAATACAGAACAAAAATTGTTGTTTTGTGCAGGAAAACAAGGAGGATAGGTTAGTTAGTAGGAAGTAGATGGAAGTTAAATATCAGAATATATTTTCAGGGCATATCGCATATTTCAGTGAAGTTCTTACCACTGTCTTTGAACTGCCCTTGCTGTACCAGTGGGTTGGTACACTTGTTTTGGAGAAGAGGTTAATGTTAAGATGGACTTGTAGGAGATCATAGAGCTGGTCAGTCCTTGATTAGTCAGCTGTGAAAATTGACATCTTTTGGGATAGTTTGCCAAACATGCATATTCCTCTGAATGGGTTATTGTAAGAAATATTTTACTTAATGTCCTCTTAAAAGCAGATTCATCAAATGAACTTTAGATGACTTGGTGGCTGAGCAAGACTATATTCAAAGTACATGTTTTTTGGTCAACAATGCTGATCCGGGTGAGTTCAGTGTTTGCCTCACCTTCTGTTCTGCATTGCTATGACTGCTTTATGCAATGAGTGTGAAACTCCCTGGGAATATACTGAAGAATAAACTGTGTTTTCTAATAGCGTACAGATTATGAGCTCAGTAACCACAAACTTGTAAGATACATTGATTATGTCTGTGGGAAAACTTCTTTACTGTTCAGAGATAATACCGTAAGTAAAGCTAATGACTGTGATTTATTTTGGTTCCAGATGCAAATGTGAGAGCCTGACAGCTTAAATGTAATTTTTACATTTGTACTTACCTGATTTAAGAGGCATGGCAACTGTGATATACAGTCTGTTTTGCTGAAAATTAATTAAGTAAACATACTGTGAATGTGGTGTCTCAATGTAACTGATATTCTGTACTCCAGAAGGCTGATGCAATTCTTTGATATTCCCATAGGATTATGCTACTCATGTACTCTTAAGACATCATGACCAGAATATGCAGATCTCCCCAGAGACAGTCACAAGGTTAGCACAAACAGTGACAGTCAGTGAATGCTGTCGCATATATTGCTAACATCCACAATAGTTAAAACTGCATAAAGACATGGATAGAAAATTTACAAAATGTATGCATACAATTTACCTTTAAAATGTGTACCTCTAGTATATGATCAACATACTAAATCCAAACTACACTTTTCCTCTTTGAGGACAAAGCATTTATGATGCACTTTGCAGAAGGGGGTATAATATAATCATTATTTAGTGTTGGGTTGAGGCAGAACATCCATTTGCTAAACAATTTCTCTGGTGTACAATGCATAATAGCTATGTATTATTTCTCCTGATGTTACTAAACACACATACAAATAACTGAATTAGAATATAATGTAGAAAGGTGTCACACCAATGCTCTGATGATTTTGTTTTAGGGCGGATGTGTTGGGTATGAGGCAATCTGGGGTAGCTTCAAAGTAACAGTATAATTTAACTAAGCAGGCAGCTTGCCTCTGAACTGGCTACCACTGGCTGGCTGAAGAACCTGTTATTACAATGACACAGAGTTTGCAGTGCAGCCCTTGTTAACAAATGGGTGAATGGAAATGGGGAAATAGGACAGCATGCACACAAAGGTGATGACAGATGCTAAAGTCTGTCTGAAGAGATAGTGGAGGTTCGAAAAGGGAACCTCCAAGTGACACAGCCTTAGACTATATGATTCTACAAAAGTACCATATTCAAATTAAGCCACTGGCTGCTCTGTTTTGATCCCACCTGGATCCTGCTAATACTTTATGCCATTCTGACATCCTGAAGTATCCATATCATTGTCAGATATGAAACTGTTCACAGCTAGTCCACTGTCAAAGGAACAGGGCAATACCTCTGACACTGGTGTCTGGGGTTCATTTAGAGAACTGGGAGGCTGGTAAAGATTTTGGGGTTAGGCTTGAGTAGGTAACAGTGAGCTGACCTACTTCAAGGTGGGGTGAGAGCATTTTGTTCAGTAATGTACCGCTCGTTGGTGGAGACCAAGGCACAGTATCGAACAGCATGTATGTATGTGCATAGAAGGTATATTGGTACATCATGTGTGATAATGTGAAATGTGTGCACATCACACTACTATGTGCCCTGCTTCTCAGAGAAAAACTGTAGGGCACTCAGGAAAAAAAAACCCTCCATTGTAAGAATGGATTAGTAAGCATTAGCACTCTTCAACCTCCTATTTATGCCCCATGAAGGATAGTAATGATTACTCTGCCAGATGTGGTTCTAGGCTGGTGGGCCCTGTCCAGACTGCAAGCCATATAGTCTAAAGGGGTGAGAACGATTTCAAAGGAGAGGCAGTAGCAGTTGTAGATATTCTGTCCTGCAGCTAGAGCCAAAAATGAAGCTGTTACTGACCATTTGTGACAGATAAGTACATTGTTTCTACCCATGTGAGTTGAGTTTTTGTACCTGATTATTTATAGTAGGAAGCTGCACCCACATGCATTTTAACAGAGCAATGCTGTGTTTCAAACCTCTCATCTTCCCCAACACGCATGTGTGTATGCATACAAAAATCTTCAGCAAAGGTCATCATACTAGTGGATACACCTGCACCCTAGAATGTAGGACTACTGCCTGCTGGTAAGGATCAGTATCCAGATCCTCTTATGTGTCTATATGATGAAATAGACCCCTTGACAGGCTGATGTAATAGTCCTTAATAGCACAGAATATTACCAAGATATCCTTCTCCAACCAAATTGTACTCTACTCTGATAGTGACTTATAATCACTGTTCTTGCAGTGGACTCAAACTATTCTCTGGATGTTGCAGTCCTTCTCCAGTCATCACAGGTGTTGACTTTCCCTGGTAGAATAGATTAGCAGAGCCATGATGTGCCTTATAAATGGATTTACTGTTGAGTGTAAGAAACACAGATCATACATATCTACATTATCTGTATTCACGACCAAACCCTATAAGATGTTCTGCAGTTAATTGGAGAGTGTTGTGCATTTCAAAGAGTTTTAGCAAATGATGTGCATGTACTAGAAGGCTATTTATATTACAAAAGAGCTATAAATCTTACTGGTTAGAAAAGTCAGTGAAAAAAATGGCATGTTACATCATCAAAACATATGAAAAGTCTAGTTAGCTGCCTGTTGTTAGTTAGGCAGAATAAACCTCAGTTATCCATTCAGCAAATAGCCAGTTTTAGCTCTGGGGGAATCTGACTTTGCCCAATGGGATTACTGAAGAAGGAACCTGATCTTATTCAGAAATTTGAGATGGTACAGCCAATAGTTAAAGGGAATCGTTGAGCAAACAGGAGTGGATATGAATGAAAAATAGGCCAGTGAGGTGATGAATTGATTGGATGCCAGGAAATTTAACAATCAGGTACTGGAGAATCAGTCTAGATAACAAGCATTCATACTCATAGTGGATGAAGGGACCCAAATGACCACAAACACCCATTACTAAGATCGTTTGACAACTGTCTCCATGACACCACATAAGTTATTAAACCAACACCAATCATGCAATCATTATCAGCTAGGAAATATATAAAAATAATGAACTATGCAGTCTTAACTATCTAACTAAAAGGTTTCCTGTACAGGCTGAACCACAGGAGTGATTGAACAGAATGGAGGTTAACAACTAGGTGTAGGACTCGTACAGTAAGTTCATGGTCTCTTATCTTAAACAAAGAAAAGTTCAGACTGCCATAAGTGCACATTTATGTGTTCAAAAGATGTCATAAAAAACAAGAGTGAAGAATTTCAGACAAGCTTTAAGTGTCAGAGGTGCCTTGGTATTGTGAGGGTCTAGACTCATAATCCCTTTTCACTAAGGTAGTTCATTAGTACTGAAAATGCTGTACTGAGCCTAACATGGACACCCAGAATGAAAGGTTGGTTTGATTATATGTATTGTGCTCTGTCATGGATAGGTTCTATAGGTTCATAGGTTGGTACTAGGCTATCGGCCCTAGGGCCTATGCAAGCCTAGCCACAGCAATTCCCAATTCCCTGGATATTTCTTCCCACAATATTTACTTCTCTGGGCCCCTGTCTAGCAGGGCGACTGACATGATCCCTGGGGTGAATTTCCTATCTCCCATCCAATCATCAAGGTTCCTTTTGAAGAGAGCCAATGAGGCGCTCTGCTTGACATGTATGGGCAGTCTATTCCAGAGTATGGGGAGTCTCTGGGTCAGGAACCTATCCCTCCAGCATGTTTTGTTCATTGTGATGACAAGGTTTAGATCCCTGGAGCATGTGGCTCTGAGGGATTGGGATTTCTTTAAGTGGAGCATGCCCAACAGCTCAGGGTTTGACATGGCCTTGTATGTTAAGCAGAGATTGCCTCTGAGTAGATGATATGCCACAGAGTATAGCTGGAGTTTTTTTAGATGGTCAGCATATGGCATCTACTTTAGGCCTGTGATTCTTTTAGTGAGGTATTTCTGTGGCCTTTCCAGCTGTTGCAGATGTCTTGTGAGGTACATACCAAATGGGGCATTATACTCTATAATGGGTCTAATGAGGGATGAGTACAGTGGGACAATGACCTTCTTTTTTCTGGATGAAAAGCCCTTAGTGATGAGGTGTGCCACATAGAAGGATTTCCTGACTGTTGTGGCGATGTGGTTATCGAAAGTGAGACCACTGTCCAACAGTGTCCCTAAGTCTCTCATCACACTTTCAATGTTTAGCGTCCTGCCACCTATGTGGTAATTCATGGGTACATGTTTTTTTCCAAAGGGGATAACTATACATTTCTTGGCATTAAGCTTGAGCCCATGGCTCTGGCACCAGGCATCTGTTTCTGTAAGGCCTTTTTGTAGAATATCCACATCATTTGTGGATTCAATAATGGCTCCCAGTTTGCAGTCATCTGCAAACTTTGTTAGCCAGAGTCCCTTAGTGTTGGCCTGTACTTCAGAGAAGTAGATGCCAAACAAGAGTGGTCCCAGGACTGAACCCTGAGGTACTCCACTTGTCTGGAGCTGGATTTGGAGTTGGCTACTTTTACAGTCTGGGTTCTGTCAGTAAGCCAGTTGGCAACCCATTGAGTGACGTAGGGATTTATGCCCAGCTTAGTAAGTTTATCTATGATTCCAGAGTGGGGGATGGTGTCGAAGGCCTTGGCGAGGTCCAGATAGGCTGTGTGGACCACCTTACCCTCGTACACAACTCTGGAGACTGATTCGAAGAAGTCAATCAGATTCAGGACACAAGATCGGCCCTTCACAAACCCAAACTGGGTGGGATCTTGATTTTGTACTTATTTGTATACTCACTTACTTACTGTTTGGTAACTGTGTAGGTGGACTAGTTAAAAGACCCTTTACAGACATGACCCGGGCAGTAAACAATAAGCAGTACAGTACCAGTATACATACGAAGCACATTTAATAACAATATACATACAATATAGAGCTGATAACAACTTGCAGTAGAGTTTACATGCAGAAGTATGGAAAGCAAATATAAACAAGGTTAAAAGGCATTTACTGACATGACAGCACTGAAAATATTGCTAAAGACTTTAAAATAGATGCATCTAGCAATATAATAGCAGAAACCTTCCAGCTGTAAAGGTGTAATTTAACAGGAAATTAAAAACAAATATTTTCTAGATTTGTTAAAAGTGTAAACTGAAAGAAGTTAGTAACAACACAAATTGACTAGACTTTTGCTAGACAGAGGATTAAGGGTGGAGAGAGGTGCAGGGCTGTGATGCATTTTCTTATATATTGCAATCACTTGCTCTTTTGGATTTATTGTAAAAACTTTGATAGGATTGTTGTAAATATTTCCACCTACAGGAGTGTGATTGTTTCATTCATCTTTTGTGGTGAAGTTAACATCATGAGATAGCTGATTTCTTCCAATATGTGGAAGTTTTTGTGTTGAGGTTAATACCCAGTTCCTGATTTCTTAGGATTTTTGGAAAGGTAAGTAGTTTGTGCCCAGTGCTATGACTTGGTAACACTGGGCTGCATATTATTTTGTAAGATAGGTGTGGAATTGCTTGGGTTAAGGAGGAAAATATCATTTTAGTGCTTTATAATCTTTAGGTCAGGAAGATCATTGTTTAGGTCCTTAACAATTATACCTCAAAGTTCATGGTAAAAATATCATACACAGTTGCACCAATGTATACTTGCAAAGCTCTTTTTGAAAGGTAGCTTGTTATCTATTGGGCTGTATCATAGCTTCACAGATTCATAAGCAAATACTAAGCTATCGGTCTGCAGACTATTACATGCCTAGCCAATAACTAGAGATTAGAATCAAACCCTGTACCTTGTATTTCTGAGGTAAAGACCTTAACCATTATGCCAACCCTTCTCCTTTCTTTTTTTACTTTTCCATCAAAAAGGTGAAGTGGGGAAATCACCGATGTCCTACACCCTCCATGGTTATTATTTTCTGCTCCTTGATGCAAGACTCTTTTTTTTTTTTTTCATGATATTCCCAGCCCACTGCAATGACTCTGAGTTAATAAACAGCACTGGCTGCCATACTGTATGATAGAATTCATCAGAAAGTGGAAACATCTATGCATCCAATGCAGTATCACAACTATCCAGTTCAGTATCACAACTTATCCTGGCTTCTTTGCTAAGAGTCTCAATTACTGTTGCACCTCCAAAAGAATAGCCCATAACAGCTATTTGACAAACATCAAGTTCTTTAAAGCAGTGTAGTCAAAGTGTCAAGGCTAAACTTAAGGTTGTGGAGTTCAGTCAGAATAACAGAGTTATCTGTCTCAAAGGCCTGAATATATCAACAAAAATGCCTGCTATAACTATTATTTGTGTTATTATATCGATAAATCTTAGTTAATGGTACTGTGAAGTAGGATAAGGCCAGGTTATGGTTTGTGCTTGGTAAATTTGATTTCAGTCAATGTTTTGTAAAGCAGTACATTCTGTGACAGACCGTCCTAGTATTAGTTTTGGAGGGCCTTTAATTGTTTTGAAATAACAAAGTGATGTTACTAGGAAGTAGTTAGGGAGGACAGAGACTGTCAAGCATTAGTGGGCAATGTTGCTTATTATAAGGTCTGTTAGGGAACTTGCATAGTTTGGTACTTTCTGGGTCAGAATCTTCTAATATGACTGTATTTTTGGAAGTCTAGTAGAGTGCATATCTTTTGGAGTTTGTTCAAGTAAGGAGTTGGAATCAGGTGTAGGAATATATATTACACCTAGATGTAAGTTAGTGTGCTTAGCTAGTCTTGTATGAGCTTTAAGCCAGTGAGGGTTTTGTCTGCATTAACTTGCTCTTTCTCTACATCAAGATGACAAGTATTTTTACTCAGTAGGGGTGCTCCCACTGCTGCTGTATCACTTGGTCTGTTTCTACAACCTCTAAATACTGAATATTTTACTTAGTAGGGGTACTCCCCACTGCTGCTGTATCACTTGGTCTGTTTCTACAACCTCTAGATACTGAATATTTTACTTAGTAGGGGTACTCCCCACTGCTGCTGTATCACTTGGTCTGTTTCTACCTCTAGATACTGAATATTTTACTTAGTAGGGGTACTCCCCACTGCTGCTGTATCACTTGGTCTGTTTCTACCTCTAGCTACTGAATATTTTACTTAGTAGGGGTACTCCCCACTGCTGCTGTATCACTTGGTCTGTTTCTACCTCTAGATACTGAATATTTTACTTAGTAGGGGTGCTCCCCACTGCTGCTGTATCACTTGGTCTGTTTCTACCTCTAGATACTGAATATTTTACTTAGTAGAGGTACTCCCCACTGCTGCTGTATCACTTGGTCTGTTTCTACCTCTAGATACTGAATATTTTACTTAGTAGGGGTACTCCCCACTGCTGCTGTATCACTTGGTCTGTTTCTACCTCTAGCTACTGAATATTTTACTTAGTAGGGGTACTCCCCACTGCTGCTGTATCACTTGGTCTGTTTCTACCTCTAGATACTGAATATTTTTACTTAGTAGGGGGTGCTCCCCACTGCTGCTGTATCACTTGGTCTGTTTCTACAACCTCTAGATACTGAATATTTTACTTAGTAGAGGTACTCCCCACTGCTGCTGTATCACTTGGTCTGTTTCTACCTCTAGATACTGAATATTTTACTTAGTAGGGGTACTCCCCACTGCTGCTGTATCACTTGGTCTGTTTCTACCTCTAGATACTGAATATTTTACTTAGTAGGGGTGCTCCCCACTGCTGCTGTATCACTTGGTCTGTTTCTACAACCTCTAGATACTGAATATTTTACTTAGTAGGGGTGCTCCCCACTGCTGCTGTATCACTTGGTCTGTTTCTACCTCTAGCTACTGAATATTTTACTTAGTAGGGGTACTCCCCACTGCTGCTGTATCACTTGGTCTGTTTCTACCTCTAGATACTGAATATTTTACTTAGTAGGGGTACTCCCCACTGCTGCTGTATCACTTGGTCTGTTTCTACCTCTAGATACTGAATATTTTACTTAGTAGGGGTACTCCCCACTGCTGCTGTATCACTTGGTCTGTTTCTACAACCTCTAGATACTGAATATTTTACTTAGTAGGGGTACTCCCCACTGCTGCTGTATCACTTGGTTTGGAAATAATTTTGCCTTAAAAAGTCAGTAGGAAGTCTTTAGCAAGGAATGAGTGACATCCAGGATTTGAGTTTGATGTCTACTTACCCAAGCCTCTAGAGTTGTCTGCTAGTTAGTCATGTTAAGGAGCCTTACCTATCCAAACCTCTAGAGTGGTCTGCTAGTTAGTCATGTTAAGGAGCTTTACCTACCCAAATCTCTAGAGTGGTCCACTAGTTAGTCATATTAAGGAGCCTTACCTATCCAAGTCTGCAGAGTGGTCCGCTAGTTAGTCATGTTAAGGAGCCTTACCTACCCAAACCTCTATAGTGGTCCGCTAGTTGGTCATGCTAAGAATCTTCACCATTAGTGCTTTTTAAAGCTCATAATGTTGTTAACAGGAACTTGGGGGGTTATTACAAGACCTTTTGTTTATATGTGTATTGCCACAAAACAAAAGTTTAAGTTAGGTCAAGTATAACTTTGTGAGAACATTTGTTGTAAAATTTTGGGATATTTGAGTAATTCTGGAGGAAGACTTTCATGCAGAATTGTTTCTGGGAGATGTATAGAAGCATTTCTGCTACTTCTTGTAAGTTTGGGAAATTGAATAAGGTATCCACTTGCTGCAGAATGAGAGAGTTTGGTAAGATGCAGAGCAGTGATAAATACTGCAAGCAATAATTACAGTTTTTACTGGGTCATCATGTTAGTTGGGAGAACAGAGTGGGGTTACTGCAGTATCTGTGGTAATATTTGGGATGGGTAAAGGGGGTAAGTAAAGTAAGAGGTAAGGTAATTCAAGGGATCGGTATAAGTAAGGAATATAAGTAGTGTACGGTAAGAAAGAGGAGTTAAAATTACTTAAGTATTAGTAAATAAGAAAGAGATGAAATAAAGAAGAAAAATAAAATAAAGGTGAGTTTTCCCATAGTGGCACCGAGATCAAATAGAGAGGAAAGTGGTATGCTGAACAGGGGAGGTAGAGAACTTACCCTTTTGTACCAAAAGGAAGAGAAAGAGAAAAATTAGAGACTGAGAGAAAATAATGCCTGTTGTTGATGTTATGAACAATAAGTAAGTAAAGAAGATGTGTGAATAATGTCAAACGGGTCCCTATTATTTTAGCAAACACAATCAATTTCAAACGCTGTTTAGTAGAACGTCATTACGCGAGATGGCAAAATACAGAAAGCACAGAACAGTGATTTTTTTTTACTAGGGGAAAAATTATTGGGCCGTTTTCAGGACTTTGCCATTTCCTCCACTGTGGTGCGATCTCGGAGTTGGTATATTTAAGTAGGGGGGTGTGGGGGAACACAAAGCCCCTCACTTTATTTTGTGATTTGATTTTTCTTTTTTTTTTTTATATGGATCAGAGATTTTTTTCTCTGGGAAAAGAATCGCTGATCCGTGTGTTCGACATTTTGGATTTTCGGGAATTGTGGGCCGATTATATAGTGTTCACGATTTAGTGCGTTCGCTCATATAATATAGACCCAAACAAGCTATATATGACCGTTAAATTTGCCTTTATACCCTTAGGAATGGCCTGAGACAATATTGTGAAGGATGCATGTTGGACTTTGCTGCTGTGCCACTTAGAAAAATTTTTTTAGTTTGCCTGATGCTAATTAAAGTAGGTGTTTGTGTATCATATCTTTTAGTTTTTCAGATGTTCACAGAATGTCCAGATTTCTGCCTCATATTTTTGGTCTATTCCTCATAAAATATGTGGGTTCTGGTAAATCACTGAGATGATCTGAGTACTGAAGTCACTAAAAAGTGACATACATTTGAGTTTCAGACTTCAAATCATTCAGAAAATGCAAGTTAACACAAACCCTGTTACTTTATCAACTGTGCAGACTTGGAAGGGATGAAGGAAATAAAAAGAGGTTTATCTGATGAAGAAATGTTTATGTCAAGGGAACTCAGATCAACATTCTGTTTACTTTTGTCACATCTGAAATAAAAAGTGGGTTTCATACCAGGCCTTTGATAATCATGCAGAATTGAGAATGTTTTGAACCTGGAGATTAATTTTCTGTGACAAACTAGTTTGTTCCCAAACGTGTCATGGCATAATTAACACAGTTGTTGGGTTCCTGTATATTATACTGTGGTTATTGTTCATCTTTGATAAGTCACATTAATCAAATAAAAACAAGACTTACAGGGACTGAAAATTTATGTGAATGTTGCTGAGATAATGGATTCCTTCAGTGGTGCAGAGGTGCCATTGTCTGCTATAGAGACATCTGAGATATGTGTGGAAATTGCACCTAAGATGCCTGCATCTGTCTGTTGTGTTGACAGAAGACATTCTTTAGATTTACCCATCGGCACTTCACCTAGATTTACATCTCATAAAACAAAAAACATCTGTTCAGCTAAAACGTTCTTAATTAGATGGCTTCAAAATATCCTTGTTTTTTCCCTCTTTTGTGAAATGGTGTATACTGTATTAATATATTGCACAGGACACTAAGGATAATCACAAGACTTTTTTAGTTATGTTAGGAACCTAGGTGGGAATTCCCAGATATGCTCAGAATTAGTCCAAAATGACAAAAAATACACCGAACCCACAGACATTGCCAACATCCTAGCTGACAGGTTCAGCGCAAACCCCCCCCCCCACCAAAAGGGCGAATATCTATCCCAGCAGAGTGCTGCCCCCCTGACATCTCAGATGCTCAGGTAAGAGCCGCCCTCTCCAAAGCAAAAAACACAGCATCAATGGGACCAGACGGTGTCCCGGGCTGCATCCTACATGAACTCCAAGAAGAGCTAAACCCAAACATAAAACTACTGTTCAATCTCAGCCTTACTACAGGATATGTACCCAAAGAGTAGCATACAGCAACAGTGGTCCCTCTCCACAAAGGTGGTGCTTCAACGGATCCTGGAAACTATCGCTCCATAAGCCTGACTAGCTTGGTCTGCAAAGCTATGGAAAGGATCATCATGGACCTCATAAATAAAGATATTGGGGACCTACAGACACTGGATCCTACCCAGTTCGGCTTTGTTAAGGGCAGATCCTGCCTCTTAAACCTGGTCGATTTCTTTGAAACAGTCACCAAGGCCATTGACATGGGGAAGGTGGTCCACACAGCCTACCTGGACCTCGCAAAAGCCTTCAATACAATACCCCACTCGGGCATTATAGATAAGCTCACCAGCTTAAATATAAACCCCTATGTCACTAGATGGCTTGCAAACTGGCTCAAGGACAGAACCCACATGGTTAGAATTGCTGGAGCCATGTCAGACTCCAAACCAGTTACAAGTGGCATCCCACAAGGCTCAGTCCTGGGACCTCTCTTGTTCGGTATATATTTCTCGGAGGTACAGGCAAACACAGAAGGACTGTGGCTGACCAAGTTCGCACATGACTGCAAACTGGGTGCCATAATCGACTCTCTAGCCTGACACAAGCATCCTTCAAAAGGGCCTCATAGAAACAGACAACTGGTGCCAGAGCCATGGCCTCAAGCTAAATACCAAAAAGTGTATAGTCATCCCCTTTGGAAAAAACAAAGTGCCCACAAATTACCACATAAGTGGTAATCCATTAAGTACAGAAGAAGTAATTGGGGACCTGGTGACCCAAGTTGATAGCAATCTCTCATTTGACAACCACGTGGCCAAAGTGGTTAGAAAAACATTTTATATAGCCCACCTAATCATGAAGGGATTCACATGTAGATCAGGGGAGGTCATCGTGCCTCTTTACTCATCCCTCATCAGGCCCATAATTGAGTACAATGCCCCTTTTGGGATGTAGCTTACCAGACACCTGCAGCAACTGGAAAGACCCCAAAAGTACCTCACCAAGAGGATCAAAGGGCTCAAACAGATGCCATATGCTGCCCGGTTAAAGAAACTTCAGCTCTACTCAGTGGCATACTGCCTGCTCAGAGGCGATCTGTGCCTGACGTATAAAGCCATGTCCAACCTGGAATTAATGGACATGCTGCACCTCGGAAAATCCAAATCCCATCGAGCTACATGCTCGAGAGACTTGAACCTAAGCACTGAAATAAATAGGACATGCTGGAGGGACAGATTCATAACCCAGAGGCTCCCTTCACTCTGGAATAAAATCCCAGTCCAGGTTAGGTAGAGTCCCTCATTGATTCTCTTCAAGAGGAATCTTGATGAGTGGATGGGAAATCGTAGGTTTACCCCGGGTATCACTTCTGTGTCACTGTTAGACAGAGGCACAGTATACTAACCTCGAAAAAGGGGATAGCAAAATTAATTTAAAATGGGTGGTGAAAGCCAAACACACTCTGGCTAGACTTATAAATGCCCTAGGGCAGATAGCCTAGTATGAACCTATGAACCTATGAACCTATATCTTATAGGTTCATAGGTTCATAGGTAGGTACTAGGCTATCTGCCTGAGGGCATTTATAAGCTTAGCCATAGTGTGTCAGCTTTCGCTGCCCCATTGATTAATTAACTGATCCTCTGTCAAGCAGAGCCAATGAAGTGATCCCAGGGGTGTGTTTTCTGTTACCCATCCACTCATCAAGGTTTCTCTTGAATAGTGTTAGTGAGGGGCTCTGCCTGATGTAATTTGGAATTTTGTTCCAAAGCATGGGGAGTCTCTGACAGGAATCTATCCCTCCAGCATGTTGTATTTATTGTTGTGGTGAGGTTTAGCTCACTAGAGCGCATGGCTCGCAGTGACTTGGATTTATTTAGGTGGAGCATGTCCATCAATTCTGAGTTGGACATGGCTTTGTAAGTCAGGCAGAGATCACCTTTGAGTAAGCGATATGCCACTGAGTACAGCCAGAGCTTTTTCAGTCGGGCTGCGTAGGACATATGTTTGAGACCAGTAATCCTCTTGGTGAGGTACTTTTGTGATCTTGCAAGATGTTGGAAGTGTCTTGTGAGGTACATCCCAAATGGGGCATTGTACTCTATGATGGGTCTAACGAGTGATGAGTAGAGGGGCACTATAACCTCTTTATTTCTAGATGCGAACCCTTTAGTAATTAGATGGGCCACATAGAAGGATTCCCTAACTACTTTGGCAATATGATTGTCAAAGGAGAGATTACTATCTACCTGGGTCCCCAGATCTCTTATTACCTCTTCTGTATTAAGGGTGCTGCTACCTATGTGTTAATTCGTGGGTGTTTTGTTTTTGCCAAATGGGATGACTATGCATTTTTTTGCATTTAGCTTGAGGTCATGACTTTGACACCAGGTGTCTGTCTCAGTAAGGCCCTTTTGGAGGATGTCCGTGTTAGCCAGAGAGTCAATTATGGCACCCAGTTTGCAGTCATCTGCAAACTTGGTTAGCCATAGTCCCCCTGTGTTTGCCTGTACTTCTGAGAAGTATATGCTGAACAGTAGGGGTCCCAGGACTGAGCCTTGCGGGACACCACTTGTGACTGGTTTAGAGTCGGACCTGGAGCCTGCTATTCTTACCGTGTGAGTTCTGTCTGTAAGCCAGTTGGAAACCCATCTCATTACATAGAGGTTTACATCCGGGCTGGTGAGTGTTTCTGTAATACCCTAGTGGGGAATGGTGTTGAAAGCCTTGATGAGGTCAAGGTAGGCTGTGGGAACCACCTTTCCCTCGTCTATGGCCTTAGTGACTGTCTCAAAGAAGTCCACCAGGTTTAGTAGACATGATCTGCCCTTAACAAAGCTGAACTGGGTCAGGTCAAGTGTTTGGAGGTTCCCAATGTCTTTGTTAATGAGTTCCATGATAATGCATTCCATAACCTTGCAGACCAGGCTAGTCAGGATTATGGGACGATAGTTACCAGGGTCCTCCTTTGTGGAGAGGAATAACCATTGCTGTGCGCCATTCTATGGGCACATAGCCTGTGGAGAGGCTGAGGTTGAAAAGTGTGTTTAGGTGGGGGGTTAGTTTGTTCTGTAGTTCGTGCAAGATGCAGCCTGGGACACCATCTGGTCCCACTGATGCTGTGTTATTAGCTTTTGAAAGGGCTGTTTTCACCTGTGCATCTGTGATTTTTGGGACACTACACTTTTCCGGTATTGTTGTGGCCCCTTTTGGAGGTGAGAGGGGGGTGAAGTTTGCACTGAATCTATCTGCCAGGATGTTGGCAATATCAGTAGGTTCAGTATATTTTGTGCTATTTTGCACTAGTTCAGTGCATATCTATGAGTTGCCACTTAGATTCTTAACATAGCTAAAGAAGGCTTTGTGGTTATCTTTTGAATCCTTGGCTATTTTTCTTTCGAAGTTAGCCTTGGATGATTTCATGAGGGACCTCAGTTTTTTACTGATACTGATCATGGATGTCTTTCCTTCATGGGATTTGCTTTTTTTCTGAACTAGTTTCCTCCTTCTGTTGTATAGCCTGTTTATTGCAGGGGTACATCAAACTGGTTTCCTTCTCTTAGAGGAGTGAGTCTTGGTTTTGCTAGGGATGGCATGATCCATGCATCCTTGTAGGTGCTCATAGAGTGCATTTGTAAAGGTTTCTGCATCTTGGGCAGCATTATCCTTTAGCGTGGGGGCTGTGAAACTTACCACCTCTGTCTTAAGTAAGGTGAAGTTTGCTTTGGAAAAGTTTTTTACTGTGGTTTCCTTAGTTGGGGGTGGTGGTGGGTTGTGGACATCCAGAGTGATTAGTTTATGGTATGATCTAACCAGTGATGGGCTGACCTCCGGTGTGGAACACCTGTCGCCCATGTTGGTGATGACCAGGTCCAATATGTTTTCACCTCTGGTAGGGGAGTTTACCAGCTGATCCAGGGTGTTTGAGTTGATGAATTCCAGGAAGTGCTGGGCCTGGGAATTTGTACTCGAGTAGTTTTTCCAGTGAATGGTAGGGTAATTGAAATCGCCCAATATCAGTGTGTTTGGTAGGACCTTCATGTTTTCCAGTGTCTCCAGAATGGTGGAGTGGTGGTCCTGGGTCATGGAGGGTGATCTGTAGCAGGCCACAATTTGCATTGCAGATTTGCCCGATGTTAGTTGCACATCTCTTTATTGTGATATAGCTGTAGCTTTCTCAATCTTAGCTTACTTTGATTTTCTGTCTCTATGAACAAGACAACTTACAAAGCCACATCCTTTGTTTTTACATTTAGATTTGGGGTGGGGATTGGGCTATTAGCACCTATAAATAGTAATGGGTACTCCTCTGGGTGCAGCTAATAGGACTTGTAGTGTTTTCTTAATATATGAACAGCTGGGGAAAGGAGAAAAACAAAAGCAACCAGCGAATCAGTTGTCAGGAGTACTGTGTTATTACAGTGGTTCAGCATAGCATCTAGTAGTTTGCGTTTTCTCCCTTGGAAGCATAACACGGTTGTTCCTAGTGATGACAGGGAGTGTTTGATAGCTAAATAAGTATGGCAAACTCTGCTATGTTTCATTTCTTCATGGTATTCACAGTTTGCTAAAGTATAATAGCTTGAGCTGACATTTGTTCATATTTCCTTGCTACTTTATTGAACACAATTGTATGTACTTACATGTTACATAGCTGTAGGTGGTCTGTTGTCACTTCACCTCAGAGAAAGTGTGAGAGAGACATTGCATTGCATTGGCTGTTGGTGAGTTCTGCTTCTTCAAGGTGTGGTAACGTAGGAGTAAGCATGTGTGTATATGTGTGTGTGTGTGTGTGTGTGTGTGTGTGTGTGTGGGGGGGGTGAAGGGTCTTTTCCTCCTACAAAAATGCCTTTTTTGTTATTTTGCTTGCTCATAAGTTCAGTAGCTTGAATACATTGCATTACTAGAATGTGTGCACTTGAAATGTCATTAATGAGCTCTTGTGACCTGATGGTGTGATGTGAGTTTGGATAAAGTGAACATATGTAGAGGGTTGATGCATATTTGGTCAGTATAACATAGTTGGATGGTCTTTGTTAACAATCCTCCACCATATGAGCGCAGCTTAGTGCTCTGCCTCTCCTCGACAGGTAAGAATTAGTCATGAAGATTTTAAACAAAGCAGGAGTCAAGAATATCTTTCGTAGGAAATCATAATTTCATACTGCTTTTCACTGTGTCACTCAAGCTGAATATAATCACAGGCAAAACATACATCCGGCCTAGACTTTCACAACAGGCCACTAATGTAATACTGTCACTGGCTGTTCCACTCATTATTGTGCCACTATCTTCTGCCTCTATGTTACAGTAGCAATAGAACAAAAGTGCTTCCTGTATTCATATATTTATGATTTAGCAAACCAAATGTTTTGTCCTCTCTCTTTAGATCTTTCTCTACTAGACTGGGACTACACCGCTCAACTGTACAGAGTTTTGCAGAATGTCCAGATTTTTCCCTTATATTTTTGGTCTGTTTTTAATAAAATTTTGGCTTTTTGGCAAATTAGTGGCAAATCATTAAAGAATGACGTTAGAAAATAATGACAGACATTTGAGTTTTAGACTTCATACCCTTTAGAAAATTCATTCTAATGTAAAACCTGTTATTCTATCACCTTTCTAAGTTTGTAACAGCAATATTTCAAAATTGTCCCTATTTGTACCACTTTTTTATGGCTTTGTCCAGATTTCTTACTGGTTGAGAGGTATGACTGGGACTAAATAATAAAGCACTCTGACTGTAACAGTGCTATCCGGTATTTCCTTGGCTTTCTTTCTGCAGAAGAAATGATTTCTCACTCAGCAAGAGTAGGATAAACAGTAATGGTAATCAGTGACTAACACAAAATTAATATCCTTAATCAAGCTGATGACGTTAGCCTTGTATCACTAGAAAACCACGTCATATCTTAACTTCCTAAAAATTAAAGTGGTTTTCAAACTAGCCATCATCCTTTTCTCTCTGTATGCTTTTTTGGTCTGATTCTCATTGGTTTCATAAGGTGAACTAGGAACCACGAAAAAACGGTAACAAACTCAAATAAAAACACACACCAAAGGCCAAAAGAAGGACTGAAAAAACACAGAAAGTATTTATTCCTGTAAGCGCTTTTATCGGGAAGTACATCATCACTGTTGTTATGCTCGTAAATGCGATCTTTGAGCTTTCCAAAAGCGTTACAGTTACAATAAAACGTTGCTTTAATTTTGTGCCCATTAACTAAAACAGTGTCTGCGACTAATACAAGTTTACATTGGGGACAAGCACCACATTTGACTGCACCCATTTTTTTCTGTGTTCCAAAATGAAGGGTTTCTAGTTAAAGGGCACAAAATGAAAGCAAATTTTTATTGTAACTGTAACTCATTTGGAGTTATTTATTTAGCCTTGTGCCAAAAATGTCCTGGGTTCTACATGGGGAAAATGCAGAGAAAGTTCAAAGATCGCATTTACGAGCATTCCCTTGATATTAGGAAAAATAAATCCACAAACTTTATAGCCAAGCATATTAGTCACAATAGGGGGGGGGCAACATTTTCTTTTTTTGGCCTTGACTTTGTTTCCAAACCTTTGAGGGGTGGTGCGTGACGTGGGAGGACCTTTTGGAACAACTTGAACTTTTATGGAAGCTTAGGCTAAATGCTAACAACAGTCCTGGTTTGAATGAATCCATATCTATTGGTAGTGTATTAAGACTAAAGTCTTATAAAGTGTAATCTGTTCAAAATGGCTCACATTTGTACTTGTTTTTGTTATACAAATCAATTAAAATAAAGGGGGGGGGGGGTTATGTGTAAGTATTTTATGTATAAGTATTTTACAAAAGTTTTTTCTGTCCTCATGGTATATACCTTTGAATTTTAATAGATGTTTGTCATGTGACCAAGGGGCAGGGTATTTAAGTTTGCTCACTTGTTTTTTGTTTGTTTACTCTAATGAAGTCTGATGCACTTCCTGACGAAAGCGCTTAGTGGAATAAACGTCTTTCTGTGGTTTTTCAGTCCTCCCTTTGGTGTGTGTTTCTATTTTTGAGTTCATAAGGTGAACACTTTTTCAGGGTTAAACAATAACTTTATTTAGCCCGTTGTTATCACTGGGTATACTGCTTGAAGCTCATCTCTCATCTCCATTCTTGCATGCAATTACTGTATGCTCTGCAGACATTTAATCAGTTTCTACAGTTATTGTTGCTAGAATTAACTACCAAACATCCATGGATAAATATAAGAATAGTCAGTGCAAATCTGCATATCTTGGGACAAACATAACAGGCAGTGAGTATGATGGCATAATGCTAGCAGTGTTTTTTATGATCTACAGAAATGATCACATAGGGAAAAAGTCTCAGTAAAAGAAAGGTGTAGCCTTTTAATACTAATAAACAATGATAATGCAAGGTCAATCATAATAAATCTGCCTTTTATATTTTGTACTGCTGCCATCCCTTTCTGACAGCATTTCTTTCACAGCCGTATTCTTCAGCTTTATAGCTAGACCTATATGACCAGACTGTTTAAAACCACCTACTACCATTCCAAAGGGAATGGAAGAACAACAAAAGAAAATTTGCCTTTAACAGCTAGTGAGCTGTGGACTGTAGGCATCAATCACTCACGTAGAGACAGCTTTAAAGATGTTGTTATTGTTATTTATTATTATTATTAGTATTTATTATTATTATTATTGTTGTTATTATTATTATCACAGCAAGTATTTCTCAGCATCTGTAATTTTGTTTGCTTCTTATGTATATTCCAGTTGACTAACCAAGTTTTGAACTAAATAAAAAACTGAACCTTCAACCTTTATATTAAAAGCGAACAGAAGTACCGCCTCAGGTGGTTTAGTACACTGCTTGTCTAAGAGATTGTTCTTTGATAACACTCTCTCTGGCTTTTTGTGCCACGTTGACTCAGGTTTCTGAATATTAGCTTTCCATGAAATGCTGCATCATTTCCTGACTTTTTAAAAGATATTTAATCTCTTATTTTTCTGCACAGGCGTATCAGCTGATTTCTGTGAAAAAGAAAGTTTTTGTACTTTTGGTTTCCTGTATAACTGAGATTTTGCATTGTCTCTCAAATCTTTTTATTAAAAGATTGGCAAAGACAACATAATATTTTTTTACCTGCACTGAAAAATAAAATGCCAGATAGTGATTCTCTTGACAAGAAAACTGCTCCCCTCTCACAGTTGATATTTCTCTCTGTTAAATATGGAATGGTTAACAGCAAGAAAACATTATATTAATTCAAACAGCATTTCAGTAATGCAGTGATGCCACTGTTTAAACCAGTACATTTTATGTGTCTTTTCTATGTTTTCTAGTTAAGTGTGGTGAGATGGTACAGCATTTAAGACATCCTGCTCCACAGTGTTGGCTACTCCAGTTTAATTCTTGGCTGTGGTGTCTTCTGCGGAGAGCTTACATGTTCTTTCCATATTAGAAAAGGATTTTATTAGGACTCCCTCTTTTCTTTCACATTTCAGACACCTTATAGCCATTGGACGTGTATACTAAATTGACCCTAGATGTGCATGCTTTAGTGTAGCTGTGTGAGTGTGCATGTGTGTTTGGCTAGTGATGGATTGACACCCCTTCTAGAACCGTCTGCTCCCTTTTTCTCTTTATTCTTTCCTTCTTTGCGATAAGCCATGAGGAGGAACCATTATATAGGCTGACACTGGTGTGTTCCTGCCCTGGCCAGTATCCTGGCAATGAGGCTATTATTTGTAACCTCACCCCACTACTCTGATGATGTGAGCACTTACATTACTGCAAAAGTCTCCTATGCCCCCTTCCCAATGCATACATGCTTCCACTACACATGCCAACAAAAGATGCCATCACTGGATTTGGAAGCCATGGCTATTCTCACTCCAGACTGGCTCCCTTGTCTCATGACATGCATCTGCCATCCAGCTGAGGTACCTTGATTGGAACAGCAGTTGCATTAGATAGTTAGAAATCTTTTCTTCCTCCTCATCAGGATGTGCATATCCATCTTCCTTGACTGTGTTGTCAAGTGTCTACACTGCTAATTTAACTTGGGTCACCCGGGTTATAGTCAGGGCTTTATCCCACTATTCCACTGGTGCAGGCTTCTGGTCCTCCATTTTGTTCACAGCTTTAAGGAATACTGTTTTGGGTGATTTGTATCATGTAAAGGGATGAAGCAGGTATAGAAAATGAATGAATGGAACTTGGTATAGTGCTCTTCTTCACATAGCCATTGAGTAGTAAGATTTTATTATTTCTCTGAAACTGCATAACATATATATTGAATATGAGTATACTTCAGACAAGTAGACAGCATACAATAGATTATCTCATTATTCCTTGGAATAACAGTATTCCTTGGAATAACAGTGCAGGGAGAAAAATCAAATGTGTGCAAGAACACACAACATGGTACTAGAAACATTCCAAATCTACAAAATTCAATCCTCATGGATAAAACAGATATACATAATCTTTTTAAACTTTAGAAAACATCGCACAGAAATTGATTTAGCCTAAAAGGCTTCTGTGGGTAAATGCATGAACTTTATTTGGAGAATCAGATTGTCCCAAATTGTTCTAATAGGAATTCCCTGCCTAAAATAAACAAGTGTGTGGGGAAGAATTCAGCTCTTTTTTGACTGTGATATGCTCACCAAGGTTGTACCTGAAACTGGTCAGTTGTGATCACTGTACTACCACAGTAAACAAAGTTAAATCCATCCATTTAATCAACTTTTCACATAAAGGAGACATAGTGGATATCCTGTGCCCATGATGACTGAATTTCAAAAAGAACTGCCCAGCTATTCAAACAACGTTTTAGATTTTTGTAATATGTTTGCTAGTCTTAGAAAATAGGCACCAATATCAAATATTTCTTTCAAGGAATTTAAAGGTATGCATGCATAAGCATTACTCTCACCACCTTTATCAGTGACTTTGAGGTAAGTAGCCTGATTTTCAGTCAATAATAGCAGTCCTAACTTTTCTTTCATATTCATATGAGCCATTTCACTCATTCAATGTTTGTAACACACATCTCGGAACTCAGAGTTTCTAGCAATGACATCATATGGAGAGCACAAACGTTTTTAATAGACTTTGAAATTGTCTGGTTCTAATAACATTATGAAAGAAAATTAACAATTCAGCTAGGGATGCTTAATATGGTATAAAACTCAGGCTGTTGGACAGTATGGGCTGGTATTGTATCGCCATCTGATACTTAGAAATATTGTGAATAGTATAGGGTCATTACATGACAGATGCAGTGATAGTATGTTGATGAAACCATGGTTTACCAACTGCTTTTCTCCTTCTTTGGTATTTTTGTCCCCCCCCCCACTACTTTTTTCAGCACATATTGTTCTGTTCTGAAAAGGTATCACTACTTTTGATAAGTATAGGCAATATCATCATGTCAGAAGCATGGCTGATCATTATTAATCGAGATATTTTGAGTAAATGTGTTATAATGTTCAACTGCTGCTTTGTTAGAGAAATTTGTTTCTGTTCCTTGCCATTGTATTATCATAATCTTCATCCTCAACAATTTATTATTTATTGGGCCCTACTTATTCCTCATTTAGAAATGCACGCTTGGCCTTTGGGAGTTGACGTATTCAGATTTATTATTTTAATTACTGACATTCTGGACTGCAGGTTGGCAAACATCTATTTTAGGTAGATGGTTATTGAGACTTTACAAATGATGCTCTCTAACAGTAACATGATTTTGAATCTCTACTTCATCTTGGATATTGAACTATGTAAGCAACTGCATTGAGTCAGTGTGTGTTACACTCTTAACATAACTGCTTCCGGTCCTTCAGAATTCAGAATTGACAGGCACATTTGTGGCTTCCTTGCCTGCATTTCTGAGAAATGTAAGCAATTATTGTTTATTTATAATTGTTTTACTATTTTGATTGGGTAATTTTTATCACGTGAAGTCACTTTTCACTATAAATTTGTTTGATATTAGCTCTTTTACATTCTGAAGAAGTTTGTAATTAATGTAGCAAATGAAAACATTTAATTTTCCATTTAAGTCTTTATCCTGGTTTGTGGTGCCTATTGGCATTCTTTTTGTGTTTTACATTTCAGTTACATTGGTTAGTGTGAAAAGAAATGTTGATCTGTCTACATAAAATCATCTTATAGCTTAATTTCCTTGTTCCATTTGTGTAGGCATGCATAAGGCAGCAGCCTGTTTTATTTTTACAGCTCTTAATTCCCTGTATTGTTTTAAAACATCTCTTGACTCAAGAATAAAGTGTTAATATGCTGCACATATTGCTTTAAAATAAGTCACATGTGCAGAAAGCCACCGTCGGTTCTGTATAACATGATAAATAGGAGTATATATGGCATACATGTGAAAGTCTGTACACATCCTGTCGTAGACTAATGTTCTTTCCAGGACTATTTATCTCTCTTATGCCTTTATCTTGCTGGGATAGACTGCAGTTATCTTGCAACCCTAAAGAAGATAAGGTTTGCATCCTGAAATGAATAAATATGACAAAAATCACCACATTCAGATATTGCATACTATTTTAACATTATTGCATATTCATTACTAGTACTATAGCCTAAATGAGTTAAGGTTTCCAAGAAGGTACAATACATTAGAGCTGGAAGGAAGCACTTTAATTTCATCACCAATTAAAATGGAAAACAGGGATTTATATATTTTTTGGGTGGTGCAGTGGATAGCATTGTCTCCTCATAGTGAGAGGTTCTCCAGTTCTATTCTCGGCTGGGGTGCCTTCTGTGAGGAATCTGCATGTCCTTCCTGCAGGGGTTTCCTCCTGCTGCTTTGGTTTCCTTCCACATTCCAAAGACGTGTCTGGAGCTTTTCTGCCCACTGAAAGTGGGGCCTCCACTGACAATGGGCTCTGTCCCAGTTGGACTTTCCTGGTAAACAAATGTTAAATGAATAGATAAAAAAAATATTTTAGTTAGCATTTATTTACTGGGACAGTCTGACTGGGATGACTAGCATACCCCTTGTCGCTGGAGGCCAAGGAAGAAAAGCTCCAGCACACTGAAAAAAATAAAAAAACAAATTTCAAGAATTCATGGATTTTCATATGAATACAAAGAAAAAAATATAAACATTTTGATTTTGATACAACAACACAGAGATACTGACAGAGGAAAAGAAAAACAAGCAATTACATCTGCATTAAGTACAGTGATGGATTTAAAACTGCATACAGAGCTATTTATGAAGTCTATTTAGCGAAAGTGGTATAAGAAAAATAGTTTTATTAGAATGGATAACATTGAAGATAGATGGAACATTTATGCTAGTGTGTACAGAGTTATATAGAGGACAGGTAGTTGGTTATCAGGTATGTGTTATGGAGAATAAGAACACAAAAGAAAATATGGAATTTGGAAGGAAGGTAGTGGATGGGTGTAGAGACAGACAAATTGAAAGAGTTAGTGATGTCAGGAACAGAGCAAAGTTTGGGAGAGATGTTATTTAATAATAATTTTAAAAATTAGCCAGGTCTAAGGTAAGCCTTAAATGGAAAGGGGTTGCATACCATAATTTTGAGACATAATTAGAATACAGTGACTCTCCTGCTTAGTTTTTAAATTTGAGAGTTAGAAGGAGTGATTGCGAAGTGGACCATAGTGGTCTTAATGGTGAATAATTTGATAAAGTGTTTTGAAGCGCTGGGCAGTTGTTAGGTTGATATAATAGGGTATGAGCTGTAATTAGTTGGGAATGAGTCAGGTCATTTGATAGTTCTAGCCACTTCAATTTCTTTAGTGCATCAAATGATGAGAATAGGTTGGAAGGTTATCTGCAAATTTTGAAATATTATTAGAACCTCAACTTCGATTTGATAATAGGTTAGATTTAAGGTTAGTATGTATGGGGAAGAATATAGTAGTGATGGTAAGAAGGTAAGTAGTTGCTAATTTTTCCCTGCATTATTTGTAAGGTAATTTTTGGTTCTATATAATGCACTGAGTTTGTGATGTTTTTTAATTACATTAACTATATAGTGGTCATATTCAGATTATCCTCTATTATAACACCAAACAGCTTGGTTTTGGATACTACTTCGAGTGGAGTGCTCTTACTAGAGGGGATTGTAAAAGATTAAGTTCATAGCTAGTGTTAGGTGTGAAGAGAATTAGGCTTGAGAAGAAGCTGCAGGTTAGATAGCCAAGTTTCAACAGAGGAGAAAGACTCTTGTGTAATTATTTTGTAGGAGAGACCGAATAGGGGCAGGATAGACACGAGTGGAGTCATTTGTGTATTGAATATGAACTATGATTTTATGATTTTATGATGTTTTCCTTCTCTCATTCTGCTTCCTGTCCTCTAGTAGAATAGCATTTACACAGTTATGAGCTGGTCGGTGATTGTGAAAGCCTCTCTACATTAGTCTACAGAGAACAATTTAAAATGTATACTCATTCGTAGGCTAGGTTGTTGGTTTAAGCATCTCATAGTCTGCATTCTGAAAGCAAAAGGGAAATTCTGTAAGCATCATCTACTAAATTTGCTAAGATACAATGAAGCAACACTGAAAAACCAAAGTGTAGGTGGGTCATGTTTAAAGTGAAGAAAGACAGATGATACAACAGGGCTGTGATGACTGCTGGGGTATGTCTGCTCATTAGCTACCACCTTGACTTTCTTTGGAACAAACACTTAATCATCGTACCAGAGCTGGACATTTGGGTATTTTTACTAAACCTGTTAGGAACGAACACTTAAATCCTAGTTCCAGAGTTGGTAATTTAGGTATCACAGTGAGCATGTTAGGAAATAACTCTTAAGCTTCATTGAAATGTTTATGTTCTGTCATAGTCATAAATTAGGAACAAAAGCGTAAAACCACAGGAAACTGAATGAATTTCTTAACTGAGTGATTTCCGACAGTTCAAGAAGCAGTGACACAAAGGGACTGTTTATGTTTAATAGACATGTAAGCCAACGTAAAGGTGAAATAAGTAAAAACAGAAACTCCTGATACTGAAAAAAGTACTGAGCCTGCAACATGCAAGTTCTTGGCATGAAAACAAAAGCATGAACAGTGTTACAGAATAAAAAAATCACACTGACTAGAAAGATTATCAGCTCATGTTCCTTAACAGCATTTCAGAATTTAATCCCACTTCATCCAATACTTTCTTCTTATTTTCATAGTCTCTATGTATAACAACTTGTATCTTTTGTCTTTGAATTGAGCATATCCACTTTTAGAATGGCACATAATTGTTCTTGTATAACCTTACCATGTAATTCACTGGAAATACTTCAGTCATCTGAGAAGTGACACGTTACCCATTTATGTCCTCCCATGTTCTCCCTTGAATATACTGAAGATGCCTGTTTGATAAATGAAATCCTGCTGCACTTTTTTCTCCTGTAATAGCACCTGGAGAACGGTACATGTACAAGAGAAAATGTCTCCTCTACTCACATATCTTCAATACATAACTGCATTTAAATTCTCAGTGTTGCATGTAACTCTCTGTGTAAAGACATGTAACAATGACACTCTTCATAGTCATAGAAACATAATTATGAGTTAAAATCTACATGAAACAGTGGATTTAAACTGCTTCTGTGTCAACATGTGGATTTTTTCATGTACATTAAAAGTGATCTGTGATATCAGCAAATAACATATTTCATGTACTTGCAGATGTTTTTCATTACTGTGCTCTTGCAGAATTAATATACAATACGAGATGATTGGATGGGAGATAGGAAATTCACCTCGGGGATCACTTCTGTAGCTCTGCCTGACAGGGGCACGGGAAGATAATTTTCTTGGGTGGCAAAAGCCAGGGTACCATTTGGCTAGGCTTATATAGGCCCTAGGGCCAATAACCTAGCACCTACCTATGAACCTATGACTCTTAGCAACTTCAGGAAAGCTTGCAACATTATGCCCTACACTTTTGAATAGAAGGATCCTGAGAAGGTCTTGTAAGCAGATGTGGGTGAGGGGCTGCATTGGCAAAGTTAACTATTCAACCACATCTAACTACTCGTGGTGGTGGGGGTAAAGGGATTTGATCATTTGGGCCTGAGTTGAAATATTCTGAAGTGCACCAACATACAAGAGCTCCCTTTTAGGACTTCAGAGCTCCCAGAAGAGAGGCAGCAGCAAATTTCCAGTCCCCTTTACCATAGCAGGTGTCAGGGTAAACCTATCACCTCAATATCATGCACATTCAGCTATAAAGAACTGAATGACTGAATTACTAGAGGGCATTGTGCCAGATGATACAACAGAGGTCAATGCAGGTTCATAGATTAGTACTAGATTAGCTGTCCTTGTGGGCCATTTTATGCCTTGCCAATTACCCCCATATGAGAATCAAGCCCTGCAAACTGTGTCTGTAAGGTAAACATCTTAACCATTATGCCACAGGTGGTATGGACCCTGTTTCAGCCAGATGTCAGAGGCCTTAATCTTATTCCCTGATTCTTTTTTGTCTTACCTTTCATAGGATTCTTTGACAGGGCCTCCATATGATTCTTCTTCACAGAATGCTTCCATTGTCACTATGTACTGGATACTGACACACGTATCAAGCTACTATCTCATTCACGTTTCTGAGTCATGTGTTAGACGGCTGGTAGTAGTGATGGCTATCGTTTTTATAATCAGGGCCCAAACAAGGCAGGCAGCATCTGTGGTGGTCTTGATTTATGATTTTATGACTCCAGTTGTTTTTAAAGGAAATATGCTTCCTGGGCCTTATATCTTATAACTTTGCAAATCACAACATTCTAGGAGAAGATCTGAGCCAACTGATTGGATGGTAAGTATAGGGGAATGATGGGGCATGTCTGTCACTTAGGTCTTCTGTATAAATGTTATATGTGGCCCAAAAGGGGTAGGGTCCATAAACATAAGAACAAATACTAGGCAATTAAACAGAGACCATAAGATGCATAGTCATATGCAACTTTAAGTAGTCACAATCAAAAGTTCTTGCTGGCCTTTGCAAACACTTAATAGCTCTCACTTCACAAATTGAACAGGGCTATATATAACAACCATACATTTGTGTTTAACCATCTAGTCATCAAGAATAGCCTTGAAGGTAGCCAAAGTAGTACTTTATTTGACCTGTAGTGGTAACTTATTCCATATGGTGGGAATATGATGAACTATGAACCTATCCCGTTAGTGAGCCTTGCTTATTTGTTGGTGTAGATTTAGGTCCTAATATGGGTGTTTGCTAGTTTTACAAATAAATTAGAAGTCAGATAGGATTGGGGATTTCATGGCATAAAAAGTATGCTACAGTCAGGTCCAAGCATCTGATAGGCACAAACTATAAGGAGAGTTGTGTTAATCTACTGGTGTAGTTAAGGGTTTTAAGGCCATTATTTTTTTTTTTTGTTAGAAATTTTTAGAGCCTTTCCAGTTGAGCGATATACTTAGATTTGCACATGCCAAAGGGGTCATTGTATTTGATGATGGATCTGGTAAGGGAAGAGTGCAGTGGAAGGATGACTTCTCTGGATCTTGAAGACATTCCATTGGAAATTACCTGGGTCAGATAGAATGATGATCGACTGAGAATGAGTTGTCCATGTAGTTACCCAGGTCTTTTATGAACATATCTTTCTGAAGAGACGTATTGTTTATAACATATGAGGTGGGGGGCAGCTTTTTTTGCTGAATCCTAATATACACTGCACTTTTATGCATTTGGCTTGAGACCGTTTTTGGTAGAACAGGTATGTGCATATTCCAGCCATTGCTGGAGTTGTTTAGTATGAGTGGAAGAGTGGATAACAATACCCAGGTTGCAGTAATCAATAAACTCGATTAACCACATTTCAGGTATATTAGCTTAGATTTCAGCAAAATAAATGCCAAACAGGAGGTAGTCCAGCACCAATCCCTGTGGTACCCACTATTACTGGCATGTAGTGATGTGTGATGGCAAGTATCTCAGATTTGTTGGGAATGAATACATGGCTATAAAGCTATGGAACTTTAAAAACGATGTTCAAAAATGCTAATGCATTTGATTTGCATAACAGAAGTAATTTGCTTTACTCACATGTACCTTTGGGATACTAAATCTAAGATGTAGCATTTTTGAGAGGAGCTGACTAAATCTATCAGTATGCATTTTGAAAAAAGATAGGAAAATATGGTGAGCAAGTTATGACCAGTTTATTTTAATACAGATATGTGCCTTAGAAGTCTGACCTGACATAGGATAGTCCTCATGACAGTCATCAAGATAGATGCATTGACATAGTTCATATTGAGACAAAGAGCTCTTGGCCATCTATAAACGTAAATGAAAAAGAGGGCACGTTTTGAATCCATCCATTTTGGGAAGTCATAATAGCTTTGGGAAATCATAACTGATTTGACCAATTGAAAGTGGTCATGCTGGGGCCTGAAAAAGGCATGTGCAAAACAATTTTGCCAAAATTAATACAATTTTAAATGAATACTTCTTGTACAGTGATTAACATGTTTAGTAAAATGTTGCAGAGAAATGGCATCAATTTTAGTCCAGATTTGTGTGAGGTTGTGCAAACATGCATTGTGCAGTATTCTGCTAATTTATATTGCAAGGTTATGATCCTATGGTCTTATTGATCTGCAGATATGTATTGTCTGGACTCCTGCAGCTTTATATAGTCAGTGTTATAAACCTCTAAATGTGACAGTCACCTTTTAAGTTCCCATCTCCTATGTGTTGCTTGTAGATGTCTTAAATTAAAATCTACTTCAGTCTATCAAAGAAAGAAGTTTGGAGTGAAAAGGATAACAAGTCAGTGTCTGAAAGTAAGTTGAAAAGAGCATATTTCTTCTCCCTGCTGTAAAATGATCCCTCAGAACTACAAAGCACACATTTCAGTTGGTTGAGCAACGGTTCTGATTACTTTCATTTGATAGCTCATGGCATAACTGAAAATTTTTCACCAGCAGTACATCTGATCTATTGAATGGAACCTTTGTGTACACATAGAAGCATATGATTCGAGAAGTTAGCGCGAATGGTAATGGGGACTGTGTAATCAGTGTGCTGAGTTATAACCATGTGTGTGGATTTCTGCAGGTAACTAAATTTTTATTTTCAAGCTGGTATGTCCTTAACATCACATTTCTTTAATTTATAGCAGTTCATATTTTCCAAAAGGTGTACTATAATACTGCATTTCATTATTTTATTTTATAAGAGTTGATATTTTAAGATAAATAAGAATGAAAATGTACTCCACAGGCAAGGCGTGAGACTCTGACTATGAAGAATTGCAAGTGGTGATTAATTAAGACGTACTTCAGCCTGTTTTTTCAAGAGCAATTAATGTATTGACGCATGCTTTAAATGTGATTGCCAGAAAATGTAAAGACAAAATTGAATGATACATCTTTCAGGAATCCTATTATGTGCAGGTAAATAAATACAAAGTGAATCAATATACCAAGCATGAAGAAAAGTATTTGTCATTATTAACTAGGACATTATAACAAGCTGCTTTAATGTTCTCAGCTATAGGATAAAATGTCAAATGTAACTTGCAATTATTGTGGAGCTTTTCTCCCTGGGCCTCTACTGAAAACGGGCTCTTTTTGGCCCAGTGGAATTCCCCGGTCATCAAATTTAAATAAATAAATAAATGTATGCATTTGAAGGTGTGCTGGTCTGATATGATACACTATTAGATCTGTCTTCCTTAACTCAGAGAACAATCAATATCGCAGCTGGTTAGTTTAGAAATATTGTACTACGGGTCCATATTATAACCGCAAAACCTCACATAAGCGAATACGAAAACGTCGACACATATTGAGCGAACTGCAAAAACACCAAACGTCCTGCACCACGAAATTCAAAATGTCGAATCGGCATAGTTGGTCAACCCCACCGCCCGCTACATACTACCTACCCAAACAAAATAAGTAATCCACGTACATACACTTAACAAAACCCTACTTCTAACCCTAAACTAAAGCTTACATATATTACTATGTATGCACTTACCTTAACCTCGCACACTAACCCTAAGGTCCGTAACTATTGCACACTTACCTTAAGGAGCTATACCGGAGAAGGGCCAACTATGATGATTCAACATTTCGAATTTCACGCTTCAGGACATTCAGTGTTTTCGCAGTTCGCTCAATATGTGTCGACGTTTCCATATTCGCGCAACTGCGGTTTCACGGTTGTAATAGGTAACCTTGTACTTCTAGTATGGAGATATATCTTCAAATGTGTGACTTCACAGCATTGTCACACATTGAATTTGCTTTGCACATTAGAGCACACCTGTAAAGCTTTTTTGTATGTGTTGTAGAAAGGCGTTGATTTAATGTCCTGGTATTCCCATGCTCCATTTCAGGCCAATCTCTGCTTTTTTTTTGAGTTGTTGTTTGACCTCAGATTCAAGCCTGATGTGGTTCAAATGGGCAATAAGAAAGTAGAATTGCCTTAGAAGATGTATGTAAAAGACATCTAGAAACATCCCAGTAGAAAACTGAAAGTTATTTCCCATGTCATCTTAAAAAGGAAGGTTTGCAGTAATTGATATGAGAAAGTTAAGCTATTCATGGCCATAATCCGGTAATTGTGTAGAATTCTGCCTCGATTTTTAATTAAATGAAATGTTTTTTGCCTTTGCAGACTTGCAGTTTTGAGTATTTGATTTTGAAACAGGAAATACTGTAACGTTTTAGCAAACCTATTTGTTACTATCATTAAGTACTATTGTGGATGGATGTATTTTTGATAACAATGCTCTCTTATTTGTTGCTGCAATTTATTTATTACTTATTTTGCCTTATTTCATTTTAGATCTTGACTATATTTAACTAACAAAAACCCGCGGTGGTGGTGCTGCGTTAGCGTTGTTGACTCACAGTAAGACGCTGTCGGGTTCGATTCTCAGCTAGAGCATCTTCTGCGTGGAGGCATGCATGAATGGGCATACCTTTGTTGAAGATTGTGCATCAGGGCTGGTAACTCGGCACGTAAAAATCAACTACCAATCATTAGCGGACTGGAGTTCTGCTGTGGCGACCCCTAACCGGGAAAAAACGAAAGACACAAGAACAACTGATATTTAGCTGCATGCCACTATTATACTTTTCCATTAATGGTAGTTTAACATAAATTAAAAAAACAAAGCCCCTCAGTAAGGATGGGCAGGGATTTATTCAAGCGGTTTGATGCATCTGACTGCCTGAGGCAGCTAGATGACTACAACTAATGCGAATACATTGAAATAACCTGATCATACAAGCTCTCTTTGTCTATCTGTGTACCAGTGGTTTACTTACTTTGTGCTGACTGAGGTGGCCCAACTGTGCCAATGACTTTTTTTTCAGACGAGATCCGAGGTTGTATTTATACAGACTAAATTTGGCTGGGACCCTTGAAAAATTCCCATACTTACAGAATAGAGTATATTTTCTAGGCTTAGTTGCTGATAATTGACTTGTTGGTATCAGATGCTGTGCTGGTAAGGAAATGGGTGGGTAAAAGTAGAAAGAGGAATGGAATGCCCTGGATTTTTGAAAAAGAATAGTTAGTCTCTTCTTGACTGGTTAAAAGATATTATTATAACTCTTTGTGAAATTTCTAACAAAATACATTGATTGTCAACTTTATGACCCTACAAACTTCAAGAAGCTTGATTGCTTTACTGTTGAGCTGATATTTTCTACTTTGCATACACATGTATCTGCCAAGATTACTTTTTTCAGGAAGTAATTAACCGATTTCTTTTCAATGTAATGGAGGCTTGTTCCAAAATCCAAAATCATAGAAGTCATTGTATCTGTCTTTTTTCTGTTACTAATATTTATTTTCAGTAGTACAGTTCCTTATCTAGTGTTGGCTCCCTCAGTTTTATTGTTCCAGAAATAGAAGTTGAGAGCGAACTGAATGCCTTTACAGTCATAATGATGATGAGTTTAGCATGTACCATTTGTCTTTCGTTATCAGTTCAAAGAATGTTATAACATTCTAAACACACCCTTTAACAAAGCCTTGTGATTCCATATCTAACAGGGAAGTCCTCCTGTGCCATTTTGTATAAGCATCATTATGACTGTCTATATAATTTCATACTGAATATTAGTCAGGTTGATGGACTGAAAATGATTTGGGCCTCATGTGATCTTCCTTTGTGAAGTGGAACAACTGCAGTCTGTTGCCATAGGTCAGGAACAAGCACTCATAATAAGGTTTTGTTAAACATAATTTAAAAGGACTTACTGCTTTCTTGATGCCATACAGGAAACCACAAAGTGTATTGCCTGGTTCCATAGATCTTTTTGTGAGAGCAGTTATCATATAATTAGATAAGGGGTGTTTGCCATGTTCTGATTTATGTCTTTGCTTATTACAAAGTTTGCACAAAATTACTCTGGGGTTAAATTTACTATGACACAATGGCTGAGTGATCACTTCATTGTTTATTCACAGCATGTTAAATTCACAGTTGTTCTCTTTCAGTTGTTTATGTAATTAAAGAATAGTTTATTATTCCTTCTAATTTTTGAGATCAAGGTGAGTTCATATATTTGGAAGATTTGAAAAAGGTAAACAGTTTTTGTACTATATCTAGACAATCTATTATTTCTAAGGCAACATTTGATGGCTAAGTAGAATCTCTATCTTCTGTCATTTATTTATTTGTATTTGTTTTCCACAGTAGAGCACTGGTCTCCATGGACCTTTTTCAGACTCAGCCTGGGAGCTGTGTTATTTGTATATTCAATTCATTTTTTGATTCAACTAATGTTTTGTTGACTGTGCCTGTAAGTTTATGCCTTATCTCTATGTATTCATGAACAAATATATTCATAAAGTCATAAAACTCATTGATAGTATTGTGAGCAGATTTAGTTGGGTCATTGGGGATAGTATCCCATTCTGTTTTCAGAAATATGTTATTTTATGTATGTTAGTTTCCACTGCTAAAGTGTAAGAAGGATTATTTATGGCTAAGCTTGGTTTTACTCTTAGTTTAAATATGATAGTATGATAATATGTGCTGATTATAGAAGGCATAGTCATTTCTATAGACAAGAAAGATCCTAGATATAGCAATATGATCTCTATGATATTGCCATCCCTAATTACATTTCATACCAATTTTCCAAATAGGTTTGAATAAAATAATTATATTACCATTAAATTGCCCTATTTATTTGATGTTGAACAGTTGTTCCAGTCACTTGGGTGTCTGAAATCCCCCATAAGGATTACGTTTTATTGATTTTTATATCCTGAAGTTAAATAAGGGAGTTCTTCTGACCTGTAGAGAATATAGTATGCAGAATATTCCTTCAATATATTTACTATCACATATATTAATAAATAATTGACTGGGATTTGGTTTTGTTTGCATTGTTATACCACTATATATACAGAATGTTAATTAGCATTTAGAAATCAGTAGTAAGTGAAAATGTATATTTAAGTAGTCATGTCTTGTGAGAGGTAAGACTTTTTGTTTTATAGTTCCTGATATTGAAGAAGCAGTAGCCAAGTTTGCTGGACTTGTTGATACACAAACAAAGAAACTTAGTGGTATCAGGTTACAGAATTGAATGCCTTTGCTCTTGGGTATAGGTATACTGAGTTTGCTCTTGGGTATAGGTATACTGAGTTTGTTCTTGGGTATGGGTATACTGAGTGATTACTATGGTTGATAATGTTTGTTTATGTGGTTGTGCTGAATTTCACTGGATACATAGCAAGGAAAGAAACATGGTGATAGCTGTCCTTAGTAATTCCAGTGATTTAAAGTTTGTGTCTTAGTGTATATGATGTTTTCCAAGAGTTATACAAATATAATCACATGGAAAACAAGTTATACAAGAATGCTGATTAGCTGAATTAGGACACATTATTTATTTATTTATTTAGCATTTGTTTACTGGGAAAATCCAACTTGGAATGAGCCAATTTTCTGCAGATGCTTAGAGAGAAATGCTCCAGACACGTCTTTGTAACATGGGAGGAAAACAGAGCACCTGGAGGAAACCCAAACAAACACAAGGAGGACATGGAGACTCCGCACAGAAGGCATCTCAGCCGAGAATCGAATGAGAGAACCTCTTGCTGTGAGTCGACAATGCAAACTGCTGCACCACTGCGCAGATCACACCATTGATTAATAGACAGTTTATAAATACCAAAAAGATCAGACAGGGTTTGTTTCATAGTCCTCGCTAAACAGTCCCTCTTACCCTGCTGCCTATCCCTTTAGATCGTGAAATTCAAAATTAACTGCAAAGCTTACCTGCTTTAGAGTATATGCTTGTGTTTTAGGTGAAAATGTAGTGCTTTGCATTTTGGTATACTGTTTTCTTTTTAGATTTGTCCTTTATTCATAAAACAAATATTTATTTCCTTGCCTTCACTTGCAGACAACAGATTTAGCAAATGTCATTTGGAGTAAGTGTGTGTCTGTGTGTGTGTTAGTACATGCTTGTATAGACATGTAATATGTTTTGTAAGGCAGTCCAGGGATTTCCACATTTCCTTCCTGTTATCTGGCTAGTAATTCAGATTTAAAGAACCCCCTGCACATCAATTCTTTGAAAAACATAGCATTTTGGTACAGTTCGTTTTATTGCATGCATTTAACTTCCCTTTTACTATTTAAGCTGGAAATGCATCCATCTGTAGCTGATGTGATTAACTGACATTTGAGCTGCTGCCAACCCACATGATGAAACTCTTAGAAAACCTTGAAGAACATCACAAAACATTGATCTGCAGCACACTCACAGGTGTTGTAGGTATTTGATGTGCCTGAAAATTTATGTGAAATTAAACATATTTTAGTCTGGCATGTAACTACTTGAATACTACCAGGATTGTTTCTATTAATACAGATGTAAAGGCATGAACTTGATTTATTAATTTTATGGATCTAGCTGTAATAACTTGTGTCAAAGGAACAGTTAAAATTAAGACATGTACAAGGGGAATTTAAAAGCACACAGATGAATTACCAGACCTTAATAGGTCTATAAAATTGCTGATGCCAGTTGAGGCCTGTAAAATGCTGAGCACAGTGCAGTATTACAGTGCTAAATCCTAAGAACAAGCTTCAGGTGCTGGCTCTTACAGGCTGTTCTCCAAGTTAAGTGGAGTGGGCCTAGTCTAAGCACTCAATTTATGGCACTTAATCAGATTAGGATGTTGTTTTGTGTCTCTGCATGCAGGGCTTTCCCTCCTTATGACTCAGGCTGTGCAGCAACTCAGCTTGGGTTTACTAGGTGCTATTCTGTTTTCAGAACTGGTATTAGCCTTCCTTTCTACTAACCCTCCAAGTGTTGAGAATTCTGTCTCCTTGATTGGTTGAGATTTTGTCATTATGGCTTGTAGAGCACATGATAAAGGAAAGGGTCTCTGATTGTGTGTATATATATATATATATATATATATATATATATATATATATATATATATATATATAAATGCATAAAATAAATGAAAGCTCCCCAATCCTTATAATATCTCCAAAAAGAAAGGGATAAAACACAATGAATGATCCAAGAAAAACAGAAATGTTAATAAAAAAATACAAGTCACAAACAGGACAGGAGTGTATGATTTCAATAGCTTAGCAGAGTAGTAGAAGTTTGTCTTACAAAGTCCCCTGTCCTGTTTCTGACTAATTTTGTGAGACACGTGTGCGTGTGTGTGTGTGTGTGTGTGTGTGTGTGTGTATATATATATATATATATATATATATATATATATATATATATATATATGAAACATACGATTCTTTCATGAATGATAACACTCAAAAGTGAGAACTTCAAGTGGTAGAGAAATAGAGAATCACAAAACAATGAAGACTGAGTCACAAAACATGCTTCTCTCCCACTAAAAAGACTTCTGCAGTAAACCGCAGCTACAAAACTGAAATCAAGTATTGTCATCTTGGTAGTGGTAATGTTAGGGAAAGAGTTTTTAATATCATAATGTGCAGGGTTATGGTTAGCACACATAAATAAATAAGGTGGGTTGATGGGGCTTCACTTCCAGTGGCTACCTACCCAAACACCAGTAGAAACATCACAACTTAAATCTGCTAGATTTGAAACCTTAGGAAACATCACAGATGGTAGTAAACAGCTATAGTCATAGGTTGCTGTCACTTTTCTGTTACCAGAAACATAACCCCAGTTATCTGAATTAAAGACCAAATTGAAAAATCTGTTTGCAAGTAATACTAGACTGTATAACCTGTTCTACAGTAATATCAAAATGTGTTTAAAAAAACACAGGCTGCCCTGACATACTAGACAGTTTTGGATGACTCCAGCAGTCATGCTGCCCACTCCATGAAGCATTGCAGGGGCTTGCAGAACCGACCCAGAGTGTCCTAGCAGATCAGGCCAGAAATAACCCAGAAACATAATGAGTATCTCATTTTAAGACTTCGTTCCTCGTGCTTGACTGATGTTATACAGTTTAGAAATATAGCTCTTCTTTATTTGCTCTTATTTTTGTTTTTATAACATACATACATAAGAAAAAGCCCTTCTGGTTCACTGATTTCTTTCTGTGGAGATCAGAGAACAGTGGTTAATTGAATAACTTGTCTAGAGTTACATAGTTTTCAAGTTTCAGCTGGAGGTGGCAAATTCAGATGCGGAGAATGTACATAATTTGTAATGTATTAGCTGCATCCTCCAAGCTATTTTTTCAGGTAATGAACTGTTTGACTAGAATTTATAGATGTTTGTTAACATCACATTTTGGCACAATTTTCAATGTTTCAATTAACAGAATATGTTGTGATGGTAAACAAAAATATTTGTCTCACCAAGTCTGCTTGCATCTCTGCCTGCTGGGACAGGCTGTTAATATCAGTTAATGACAAGTCACGTACTCAAATCCTTGCAGCTTACAAGTTACAGACATTCTTAAACCTCACTGTTGTTTTTCATTTTTAGTTTTATCCATGTTGAGCATTCCATGAGTCCAATACTCTGAAAAATGTACTTCCTCACAAAAAGATTTGCTTGGTTAAGAATGCAAAATAAAATGATATGCAAACTGTAACTCCATTGGTACCATAAACATGATAGATTATGTAGGTCAAGGACCCATAATTGCTCATTTTCTATTCTTTGTGAAACTGCCCACTTGCATGCTACTGACAGTGCCTGTCTCATGAGCTGCTGCAGGTAAGTTGCTTTTGTTCACTCTCTGGGTGAAGGTAGACACTACAACTTTGTAACAAACTGCCACAGAAACATTTAGGGTATTAATGGAACAGAGAGAATGTGTCTCAGTTTGCTTTTGTAAATCACGCAGTTTTAGTTAGCAGTGATCTTTTTCTGCCTATTACAAGCACAGCTAGGATGTGTGTTTGTGAAAAAATACACGTACTTTACAAAACGTTAGCATTCTTTACGCATGATCAGATATATGGAAATGAACCTCTATTGCAGTTCTGTTATTTTTTTATTCCCATGAGCCAGTGACAACCTCAATAGTCACATCATTACCACAGTACTGTTATGCATTTCATAGTAACTGCACCAAAATTTGTTTCCATATTCTTGAGCCTGGGTATGTACTGCTGTGGTATTATTTGTGTGGTGCTGTACATGATGTTTATGTCTAAATTTTGGGTGTTAGTCTGAGAAATTAAGCAGAGGGGAAAACAACTAATTCAGGTTAATTGTCATGCTTTTAGTAATGTTAATGAAGCCTACCCTTTCCTGTGCGTTATACAAGTAGTGAACCTTGGTTTAAATACTTAAATAGATTTTTATATTACTTATTCCACATATTGCCATTCTGCTTGTAATCTTGTATTTAACTAAAGCAAACAGTAATTAGTTGTTCGCTCTGTGATGTCCCCACTCTGGGCCAGTAATCAAGAAGCTTGAGTCTTCACCACTGACACTGGAGAGGGACGTTCACTTGGAACAAGAATAGATGCACACAGTATTTCAGATGCAGCTCTCTGCATCAAGCACAATTTCCCCTAAGAGCACACAGGGAACACAGTCTGTCTGGGGCCTGGGTTTCCCTCTCTCACCAGATCCCCAATAAGACTCCACACTAGCAGAGCTATAAAGTTGAGTCCTCAACTGTGTGTGCAAGCCAAGTCCTCCACCATTCTCTCTGTGAAACCAGTTCTTTGTGTCCCTGCTCCAAGTAGCTGACACACTCACAATCTGAGATTTGATTTACACACACACACACACACACACACACACACACACACACACACACACACACACACACACACACTCACACACCTGGGAAAGGCTGGCACGGATTTACTAGCTATGCCACTTCTGCCCAGACTATAAGGTAGTTACTGCCACCAGACACTTCAAAGCCAGCTACTCCAAGGATCTTACAAGGGTATCCAATTATACTGAGTGAAAGTAATATTAATACAAATGGTGGTGTTTTGACCAATGCACTAAGGCTTTCAGAAGTGGCCACAGAGTCCTCAAATAGATATGAGTACTCTCAAAGGTAAAAATATTCTCTAGAGGAACAGCCGCAATGAAAAATTTAAATATATTTAATAATAAATAAAACAGCATGAAAATACTAAATATCTATTTACAATGAACATCAGAGTTTCAATCACAGGAAATATTTAAATAATGCAGATGAATAGAGTCACAAAGATACAGAAAAACAGTTCTTAACTAATCTCACTATATTTTCCTGACAGATCTAAAGAATTAGTATTCCCTGTTTCACTTACTAGAGAATCCTTCTATGTCAGGTTCTAAGAAACAAACTGCCTTGAGACTTTAGTCTCATCTGATAATTAAAATATAATTTTTGTCCTAGTTACAGAATGACATCACACACATCTGGTCATCTGACTTCTGGTTCCCATGCTACCCCAGAAATGGAACCAGAATTTAGCACATATATGTTACCATACACACCAATAGAGCTTTGCCAAGATGTATTATAGCATCTGGAATCTATAAAACCACAAAACACTTTAACTATTCTATGGCACAGACAGTCTCTAGCTGCAGTCAGAACTGTAAGATACAATCTTTATGGCCTAAATTAAGGAATTTAATTTCTTACTATTTTTCAAAGTTAGCTGGAATGAGATTAACCTATTCACTTCCAGTATCCCCTGTTAAAACATATACATTTAATCAGTTACAATACAGTCAGGACCCACTGTTGGTACATTTTTAACACAAGCAGCTTTACATATATGTTTTTCACCACAAGCATTTGTACAAATAAGTTTGATATACAAATGACATATAATTCTTTACAAAATTACAAATAGCTTTGCTGGCATATGTTACACATCCACTGCCCTACTTCTCCTGACATAGCTGGCAGTACCTCACATTGTCACACCCTGTGTATAGTTTGTTTTTTTATGAACAAACATCCTGTATTCCATTCTTTCTGTGATGTTTTCAGCACATGATTTCTCTCCATAGATATCATTGGTAAAAATTTGCAAAAAAAAAAAAAAATGGTAAAAGTGAACATCAATAATAATTTTATCCTGATTTCCCTTTTAAACCAATAGTCTGTATAGCATTTAGGGATAAAATGGCAGATCTTGCTCTGATGTGTCTCTTGCAGGAAATTCAGACTTGTTTATTACTATTTCTTTGCCACATGTATCAAGTTTCCAGTTTGTAACTCCTACTCAGTGCTACCTTCCTAGTGACAGTACTGATATCCGAGGAGTTTACATTAAGGGTAGTGCCTCCATGTGTTTTACAGTCATGTCCGTCTGTGGAACACAGCTTGACAAGTGTGCTACCATATAGACCTTGGGTTATAGTCTTATTTTCCAGTTTGTTGCCATTTTTGTATAGTTTTGATGTCTGAATTTTCTAATTTCACAAACAAATGCCATTGTGCTCACCAGATAACTCTGCAAGGTCTCATTGACTCCTGTCTGTTTTACCATTGAGCCCATCTTGACAACTGTCATAAGTAGAGCTTAAATTCTGGAGGTGCATCTTATGCAAGACCCCCCCCCCCCAGACACAAACAAAGCCCAAACCAGCAATGGCCCCTGATTCATTCTTTGGTCAGGCATCCAAAACTGGAGTGAAATGTGAATATTCTGAAGGAGTCCCTTTTTCCAGCAGCTACTGTCTGTGTGCTCCATCTCCAGGCTCAAATATAGTAGTAAAAAATCCAATTCCTTGGTAGCCTGTGATGTGCTAGAATACTCCTGTCCTCTAGTTCTAGTAAAAACTATACAGTGCACTTCTCTCCCATCTTGTCTATAGAATAGTTCTTTATTTTTCCATCTTACTCTCTAAACTTGAAATGGCACATAGTACTGCTCTCGTTTGCCTTTTTGTCCACGTGTAAAGAGTACCACTGTAATCCACCAAGGTTTATTTGGTAACCAGAGTTCACTGGTGAATTAAAGACTCTACACTTATACTTTAAACTTAAATTGCACTATAATAAAAATGTTTCTTGTATTGTAGATTAGCAGTATACCCCCTCAAGAGATTATATCCCAGAATGTCTCATATAAGAGAGTTGGAAATATTTCTGATTTTAATGTTCACGGTTAATTTGAAAGGCATAAACTACAAGTTTCATATAGCATTTACACACACAATAGAACCTTCTCTTGTGGTAAACTTTGTATTTGCAATTTTTTAATGAATAACATGGATGTAGTAATCATATTAAGTATGACACTACTAAAGAATTTACTTCAGTGACTACTGCTATGATATATGCTCAAGTATGCTCTTGTGGTCTTATTCATGTAAAAAAGACCACCAGAATGTTTAGAAATAGGCTGTAAGAATACAACTGGGGTGTTAAAAGAAATCAAAATTATTTTTCTTCACAACACTAAATTGTATGCAAACATGCTGAAAGTGTATATTCATGAACATGTTTCTTTAATTTTAAAGGATGGCAAACTTGTTAATAGAATTCTTCTTGGAAAAAAACATAGTCTTATACTCAATCAAGGAAAGTGATCTGAGAATTTCTGATACTATTGTATTATTTGTATTTTAAGTTAATTGTCCATTGTTTTGCAGAAGTGCTTTGAACGTGTTTGATGCTATTTGTGACATCCGATTAATATCTCACCAGATTGCCGCCAGTAAATGTGACGTCTGGTCTATACCCCACCTGCCTACCAACAATTAATGTTGTGTCCCTTACTATCCCAAGTCAGTAACTAAGGAGCTTCAATCCTCACTACTAACTCCAGTATGAGACTGTCACTTAAACAGAAGTAATATTTCACAATTTTCCCCTAAGAGCACAACAGGAACATACTCTATTTTTCTGGGACTGGAGTATATACCTCTGTCCACCCCAAATGTGTTCCCTTATTATACACTTCTGAGCAATGTGTCCCAGTTTAAGACCTCTGATGCACTCACACTCAATGTAAATTTAAGTCTCACTCATCCAAACACTTCTGGGAAAGGCTGGCACAGATTTCCAGCTGTGTCCCTTCTCCAAAATAATATAGTAATGTTGCCACCAATCAAAGTGTCTTCATGTCCTTTGAAAGGGGTGTCCAGTTATGAAAATTAAATACCAAAATAATTGATAGCTATGATCAGAGCAGCCAGGCATTCGAGGAGACCTGGGGAGTATCAAACAGCTAGAAGCACTCTCTAATCTCTAAAGAAAAAAACACTTATTTCCAGCCGCAATGTAAAGTAATGAAAAACATTTAATAATAAGTAAAATGATTACAAGAATGTAAATCAATAGCTTTCAATAAACACCAGAACTCAATCACTGGAAATGTAAAATTAAACTGTAGGATAGAAATCCATTTTTCTAGAAAAACTCTATCTTAATAACTAAGCTTTCCTAATCTAACTAAAGAATACTGTCCCTGATATACTCTAACATTTAACAGCAAGGCCAAGGCAGGCTTGCAGTTTTTGGTATGTTCTCTTTCATGGGTGTCCACTGACTGTAACTCTTCACTAGCAGCTGCTCTTCACTTGACAAACTTCAGTCTCAACTGTCTTAATTTAAAAAATAACAGTCAACTGTTTAAAAAAGTTATTTTTCTATCAGTCAGCTGTATTTACTTAGCAACCAGGAACATTCTAATGACATCATCTATTGTTCAGCTGATTTTCCACAGTACTTTAGAATGTCCCTCTCAAACATGTGCAATTAGAAATGCATCAGAACACCGACAGATTCTCTAAACATTCTGTACAAACAGGGAAATACTCAACATTTTAAAACTTATTTACATTTTCACAAGTAGACATGCTGGCATACCATACAGGTTAATCCAGAATATACACCAGTCTCTTGCCAGACATGCTAATTCAGATGGCAGTGTTTTCATTTTCTTCACACTATTCTTTGTGCTTTATTTCATATTTTATTTATCATGATTTTGAAAGTATGCATTTCAAGAGATTATACCAATAAACTGCTATTAAAAGAGATCCTAGAATGGTCTATTAGGGTGTATCTTGAGGAATCTCCTGAAGGAAACCACTGCAGAGTTACAGTCATGAAGCTGCCATAGTACACAGTGCCTGGGTCAGGAGTTTGACAAGAAAAGGACCTGAGATCTCATGCTGTTAGCAATCCTGAAGCAGTTGAGCAATGTGCTCATGATGGCTGGTAGGGCACCAAAACCCCTTTAAATAGGTGGTATCCTGGTCTTGATGAATATTACACAATATCATGAGAACTTTAAAAGTGATTCAGTCCTCTGCAGGGTGCCATCACAGTGACAGACATATATGTCTAATATGGCTATATGTGGAGTACTGTTAAGGACCTCCTACTGCACTGGTGGCAAACTCTCAAGCACAGAGATTTAAGCCGCAGGTAATGAGTATTATAACTGTTTAGCTTACATATGAGCATCTCTAAATCTTCTGCTGTAATAAGGTTTATAATATGGGTTATATTCCTGTTCCCCAATTGATGACCACAAGACTGGACAATCATTGACAGTTGGTTTTAAATAGCTGGTCATCAGGAATCATTTTGAGATTATCTACCTTGGACACAAATTTCAGCCTATAAGCAGTGTGTGTGTGTGTGTGTGTGTGTGTGTGTGTGTGTGTGTGTGTGTGTGTGTGTGTGTGTGTGTGTGTGTGTGTGTGTGTGTGTGTGTGTGTGTGTGTGAGAGAGAGAGAGAGAATATGGATAACAGCTAATAAGGGCCTTAATGTGGTGTGAAAGGCCATGGCAATAATATTGGATGCTTCCCATATGTTTGATTTATTTGATTTTAAATTTTTTATCTGGAATATGAGTGGACAAGGCGATCCGCTGTGGTGACCCCTAACCTGGAAAAGCTGAAAGAAGAAGAAGAAGAAGATCTGGAATAGAGCGCTGATTACAGATGATCAGTTTTAGTCTCAGCCCAGGTAGGAGTAGAGAGAGCTATATATTTTAACAAAAAACAAGATTGTAAAGGCATTTCATAGCAACTGTAACAACAAAACAGGACTGAAGTAGTATATTTTGATGAATGAATGAATGATCAAATAACAAAACATTTCTCAATCTCAACAGATTGATAGTACACATAAATGTAACCTAAATAAACATTTTTTTGCAGGGAGCAAACCCACTCCTTCCATGTGGGGGGTAAGCCCTCCTGCACAGCATTCTAGGTACAAGTTCATCACCACCCTTCAAACTAACTTCATAGTTACACAACAATGGGGAAAGCTAAAACTCCCCATTCAAGTGCACTGTTGTCTCACACAAAGAGTGATCCCTCATACTTGTATCCTACTAGGCTTTGATATTGACCAGTTGTGTCTAGGCAGTTACAACCCAACAAACTACACAAACAGGAAAATTATCTTGGACTGGCTGTGCTTGAGGCAGGTTTAAATGAGATCCAATAATGTACATCTTCCAGCCAGTCCTCAGCTGGATTCAAGTAGTCTGCACTCACCTGAAGAAAGAAAAGGCAAACCTGGATGCCATCTGCTCTGTGGTGATACTTCTTAGAGATCATTCATCTAAATATACTACTTCAGTCCTGTTTTGTTGTTAAAATTGTATACAATTGCCATGAGATGACTTAGAGATTTACTGTGTGAACATAGTTTGGGACCAACTCATTGAGTGGAAGCATATATGGTGTAAAAAGAACTGGACCCAGATCGAAACTTATGGGACCCTGCCTCCAAGAGGGTGGGCATGTGAAGCAGTTACTCTAGAGATTACACTATGAGTGCACCTGAAGAGGAAGGAGACAAAACAAATGAAAGACCAGATCACAGGTCACACAGTAGGTCTTCAAGTGTTCCAGAAAGATTAGATAATCAGTCCTGTTAAATGCAGCAGGCAGGTCACAGAAGACCAGTGCAGAGTAAGTCCTTTGATCTTCTGCCACTAAAAGATCATTAAACACTAGATTAAGAACCATCTCAGTGTTTTGATGAGTTCAGAACCTGGAATGAAATGAATCCTAGAGAGCATGAGATTAAAGAACAGTGCAGAACTTCTTATCAAACCCTTAATCCATAACTTTCTCCAGTAAAGGGAATGCTAGTGATATTCAGTAATTCTCCAAGACAACAGATACACAAAGGAATTCTTGAGTATTGTTTCAAGGCTTCTTTAAAAGAAATAGAAACATATCTATTCTCAGGGAAGATTGGGCAGTCCTGAAATTTAAAGCATCCAGGTCTTACAGGCAGGGCAGCACCAGCAGCATAATTTGACCTGACTCAGATAGTAAACTTGGAAGCTGCTACAAGAAATTTTCAAAGATAAATTCATTAAACATGTAATATACCCTGTGTATAAAATATTTCTCAAGAAAAATGCAGGCACACTGTGCAGTGCAAGGCTAGTCTCCTGCCAAATAGAGTCCATCCGGTTTGCAAAGGAACAAGGAGCCAATTAGCAATTGACAATCACGTGGAGTAAAAGCCTTTCATGTGATTTGACAGGTTAGAATACACAGCCTGTTAACCCCCTCAGAGGAGCACCGCTGGACATTTCTTTGCTCCAGAGATCTCCATAAACAAAGTGCTTTCTTATGGGAAGATCTCTGATATATAACTGGAACAGTACGGGATGAATGCAAATTTGTACTTAAGAAGATATATGCACTTCCATTGCAACTCCATCCTTTACCTTGTCCTGCACATAAACTACTAGACCCCGAGTCATACCATGGCTTGCTGAAAGCAACAAGAGCAGGGTATACATTCACACAGGTAAAATAACCGAGGATCAGGTCATGTGTAAAATGCAACCCTTGAACAGCTGGTCGAACACAGGAGGTAAATGTATTAGTACCATTGAATGAATTCCTGTAATAAACCAGCTTGATAACTGTGGGAAAAGACAAGGTGCTTCAGGACTGAACTGGACTAAGCTGTTATCAGATTAAAAGACTGGCTCAACCTCTAGAACTTAGTAGTCAGCACACATTTGAGCAGCAAGTCCAACGAGTCTCCATGCTTATGAGTGGCAGAGTTAAAATCTGCAATCCCCAGTGACCGTCTAACATATTCCCATGTCTTATTACTAAGTAGACCAGAGTTCTGACACCAGTTTAGGATCTCATCTGTATGTCTGGCAGCCACAACAGAGGATTAAAGCTGTTAATGAGCTGCTTCTTTTACTGTATGGTACAGTGTTTGATTCCTTCCTCCTCCATTTGCCTACTCAACAAAGGAGTAAAAAAAAGTTCTCAAAAGTCTGAACAGGTTTATAATTTACAAACATTTCTAGGTGCTTACCTTTCAGTTTCTCATTGCTCTGTAAAAATGGGGTACAGGATGTATTCTCTAGACCTGCAGGATACTTCCCTCTAGATACATGTTTGAAGGTGTTGTCTTAAGTTGAGGAACTATCATAACTAGTTCTAAGTCTTTTGACCTCATTTAGGATTAATTTTGAAAGATGCCAAAATGGGTTATTTACAACATGACTTTTGCCAGGTAATGGCAACAATTCTTATAGTTCCTTTTGCAAAGTTCCACAGGAGCAATCTGCAGCCAAATTTCAGATGCCAGGACTTGGTAGTTCTGTTCACATAATCGAAGACTAAAAGTAGTCTTTGGCATCATGACAAAAATCATTTTTAAGTAGGACTGTCTTTTTTCCTTCAGATCCAGATCAAAAGATTACTACAGATTCTGCTATAGGGATGAGGGTATAATTTCTTTAGCATAGCAGTCACTGCCTATGAATTCTATAGAGACAGCCTTTTAAATGTTATTTTTTTTCTCCCATGCCCCAATAGCAATCTAGCCATTCCTTCCATACTGACACATTCATTTATCCTTTCTTTACATCTTCTGAATACGGGTGGATCTCTAGCAACTGAGTGGTTATCCAAAATAGACTTTTTAAGTTTAAGTCCTACTCCCATGGCTACTGATGTGAGTGTTCATCAAGGCAAAATCTGTTGCACTTTCCACATACACGTGGTAAGGCTCTTGCAATTGCAGGTTGGGGTAAAAAGTTTCTGCAAAAATGCTTTTTAATTAATTTTTTAAATTTTCACTCTGTGTACTTTTCCCGTTTTGTGTTCATGTGATGTTTTTGTTTTGACCTTTGGGGACTTGATTATGTGATGCCTGTTATTATATCAAGAATCCATATTCAAGCCATTTATGAGGTGCAGTCATTTCACTATGTTAATGGATAATATGACTGCACTCTGTTCAGTTAATAAATGGGGTAAGGAAACTGCTTTCCCTTTGTCATGTAACATTTTTAATTTTTATTTATTTATTAGGCAAGTAACCCGACTAAGTGCAAGTCTTTCTTTTCAGGTTGTGACATGCGAGCATCATCCGGTAAGAGCTTTGTTCAGAGTCACACTGTAGGCAGATTGAAGGAATTAAACCCAGGACTACAGGGTGATGCTTCTTAGCAATTCATTACATTATTTTTTATTTATTTTACTTGATAACCAGGTGAGTGTATGGCTCCAAAGAACCTTTTCAGCAATAATTTGGACACAAGTAATGTTTTGCAAATAAAATATAAAGTGAAACATATTGTTATTTCCAGAGCCAATGTTCTGAGTTTTCTTAAGGGGATGAATGGCTTACTGCTTCAGTAGCTCTTGTAAGGTCTATACATTTCCCGTATAACCATATCCATGTGTTCACGATAGCACTTGTAGCTATGTTAATAGCTCAAAGGGTATTATCAATTTTTATTAGAATGCTTTTTATTAAAATTGGCTTTGTGGCTGTGTCTCTCTCTGTCCCTATGTCATTCTATTATGCTCACACAAGACATTGGAAAAAACATGGAGCAAACCTTGGAGTTTTTTCCTCTGTCTCACTAAGCCAATTTCAATAAAAAGAATTGTAATAATGACAGAGGGACAATATTTTAATCTTTAAGTCAAATATTGTCCATCTGTCATTAGTGAGACAGTGCACACACGCGCACACACACACACACACACACACACACACACACACACACACACACACACACACACACACACACACAAACACATATACTCGCATCTCCCTACATCATTTACTCCACACACACACACACACACACACACACACACACACACACACACACACACACACACACACTATGAGTGTGTGTGACAGGCAGACATAAACACGTGCACGCGCACACCACATTTCATTGGTATAAATGTTCTGTACTTGACTGGGGGAAAATAGATTTCACAAATTTGCAAGGATGAACTTCAAGCCCTGTCCCTCTCTTTAATGTGGCCATACTTTCATATTTGATGTCACTGGCATTCCTGTGCTTGGTGCAAAATGGTGCAAAATGTTGAATAGCTGTCATTTGGGGTTAACCCTTAAGTGTATTTGAAGGTTGCAGCAGTATCTTAACACTTTATGTTAATATCTCCAAGTGTGTATGGTACTGGGTGCTTAAATTGTCACCATCTGCTTTCCTATTAGCTGTCTAGCAGAAAAATATGAGGTGCAAGATCTACACCATTCTCTGATTAAGGCTTAACCTTTAAAGTGAAACATTTGTTCCATTCACCACAGTCTCCCCTAAGAATTAAGAGTGAATGTTTATAAAGTGGTCAAGCAATATCGGCATCAATTTCTTAGATGTAGATCTTTGTGTCATCCGAAATTAATTGAAAACATAACTCTCGTTGTAAGACATGCAAATGAATGGCTTGATCCTCTACTTCATCCATTAATGTATATAGACGTAGATAAAAACAATAAAGGATATTGCAGGTCTCTAGTGCCAGCGCTTTGGTTTAATGTAGACAAAAGTTATTCTCCTTAGTTAGCAACATCAGTGTTAAATAGTTACCCGCTCTCACTAGTTAATGTTTCAATGTATATTGAAACACAACTAGCTTGCATTTAGATGTATATTGTTACACAATAAAAAAACAAAGTAGTCTGATTCTATTCTAAACTAATGAAAGAGGAACAATATTTTACTGAAAGACTAAAAATTATGAAAGAGGGAAAATATTTTAGTCTAAATAAAATATTGTCCCTCTGTCATTAGCGAGACAATTACTATTAATATTTAATAATTAATTAATATTAATGATATTAATATTTTACTTAAGGACTAAAAAGTAAAAAAATAAAAATATAAATAAGAAAGTTTTTTTTAATAAAGAAACACATATAAACTGATTTCAGAAAAGCATTTGTGGTTAGTTTTACTGATTCCTGCTACTTCTTCTGGTACCTCATTATCAGAATCAGCAAAACCAATCTTGAATGCTTTTCTGAAATCAGCTTGTCTGTATTTCTTTTGCAAAGTTTTTACTCTTCTTCCTTATTTTTTTACTTTTTAGAGTGACTCAATAAAAACATTCTTTTTTTAAAAAATATTTTTTATCTTTTTATTATAGATCTGTACTGAAAACTGTGATAATGGGTGGCCACGGTGGTGCAGTGGTTAGCATTGTCGCCTCACAGCAAGAGGTTCTCCAGTTCAATCCTCAGGTGGGGTGCCTTCTGTGTGGAGTCTGCATGTCCTCCCTGTGGTCACGTGGGTTTCCTCCAGATACTCTGGTTTCCTCCCACATCCCAAAGACATGCTGTAGGTGGATTGGACACTCTAAATTGGCCCTAGGTGTGAGTGCTTGTGTGTGTGTGCCTTCTGTGGAAGGTTGGGCACTGGGCTGGCAACTCAACACTGTAAAACTCCACTGCCAATCATGAGCGGACAGGTGATCCACTGTGGCGACCCCTAACCAGGAAAAGAAGAAGAAGAATGAAAACTGTGATAATCCTCAGCACTAGAGACACATCTTCTGTAAGTTTGTCAGCTAGCATCTGTTATAGAACAGAGATTTTACACATCAGTTCTGTCCATATTTAGGTTCATAGGTTCATAGGTTCATACTAGGCTATCTGCCCTAGGGCATTTATAAGCCTAGCCAGAATGTGCTTGGCTTTCGCCACCCATTTTAAATTTATTTTGCTATGCCCTTTTTCGAGGTTAGTATACTGTGCCTCTGTCTAACAGTGACACAGAAGTGATACCCGGGGTAAACCTATGATCTCCCATCCACTCATCAAAATTCCTCTTGAAGAGAGTCAATGAGGGACTCTGCCTAACCTGGACGGGGATTTTATTCCAGAGTGAAGGGAGCTTCTGGGTTATGAATCTATCCCTCCAGCATGTCCTATTTATTTCAGTGCTGAGGTTCAAGTCTCTCGAGCACGTAGCTCGATGGGATTTGGATTTTCTGAGGTGCAGCATGTCCATTAATTATGGGTTGGACATGGCTTTATACGTCAAGCACAGATCGCCCCTGAACAGGCGGTATGCCACTGAGTAGAGCTGAAGTTTCTTTAACCGGGCAGCATAGGGCATCTGTTTTAGCCCTTTAATCCTCTTGGTGAGGTACTTTTGGGGTCTTTCCAGTTGCTGCAGGTGTCTGGTAAGGTACATCCCAAAAGGGGCATAGATGTGAATCCCTTCATGATTAGGTGGGCTATATAAAATGTTTTTCTAACCACTTTGGCCACGTGGTTGTCAGATGAGAGACTGCTATCAACTTGGGTCCCCAGGTCCCTAATTACTTCTTCTGTACTTAATGGATTACCACCTATGTGGTAATTTGTGGGCACTTTATTTTTGCCAAAGGGGACGACTATACACTTTTTGGTGTTTAGCTTGAGGCCATGGCTCTGGCACCAGTTGTCTGTTTCTATGAGGCCCTTTTGGAGGATGCTTGTGTCGGCTGGAGAGTCGATTATGGTGCCCAGTTTGCAGTCATCTGCGAACCTGGTCAGCCACAGTCCTTCCATGTTGGCCTGTACCTCCGAGAAATATATACCGAACAAGAGAGGTCCCAGGTCTGAGCCTTTTGGGACGCCACTTGTAACTGGTTTGGAGTCTGACTTGGCTCCAGCAATTCTAACCATGTGGGTTCTGTCCTTGAGCCAGTTTGCAACCCATCTAGTGACATAGGGGTTTATATTTAAGCTGGTGAGCTTATCTATAATGCCCGAGTGGGGTATTGTATCGAAGGCTTTTGCAAGGTCCAGGTAGGCTGTGTGGACCACCTTCCCCTCATCAATGGCCTTGGTGACTGTTTCAAAGAAATCAACCAGGTTTAAGAGGCAGGATCTGCCCTTAACAAAGCCGAACTGGGTAGGATCCAGTGTCTGTAGGTCTCCAATATCTTTATTTATGAGGTCCATGATGATCCTTTCCATAGCTTTGCAGACCAAGCTAGTCAGGCTTATGGGGCGATAGTTTCTAGGATCCGTTGAGGCACCACCTTTGTGGAGAGGGACCACTGTTGCTGTATGCCACTCTTTGGGTACATATCCTGTAGTAAGGCTGAGATTGAACAGTAGTTTTATGTTTGGGTTTAGCTCTTCTTGGAGTTCTTGTAGGACGCAGCCTGGGACACCATCTGGTCCCATTGATGCTGTGTTTTTTGCTTTGGAGAGGGCGGCTCTTACCTGAGCATATGAGATGACAGGGGGGCAGCACTCTGCTGGCATAGATATTTGCCCTTTTGGTGGGGAGGGGGGGGGAGAAGTTTGCGCTGAACCTGTAGCCAGGATGTTGGCAATGTCTGTGGGTTCGTGTATTTTTTGTCATTTTGGACTAATTCTGAGCATATCTGGGAATTCCCACCCAGGTTCCTAACATAACTAAAGAAAGCCTTGTGATTATCCTTAGTGTCCTGTGCAATTTTTCTCTCGAAGCTGGCCTTAGACGATTTTATGAGTGCCCGTAGTTTTTTGCTAATACTGATCAGAGATGCCTTCCCTTTTTGAGATTTTGCTCTATCATTTAGTAGCTTCCTCCTCCTATTGTATAGTTTGTTTATGGCTGGGGTCCACCAGACAGGACGTCTGCCTTTGGAGGATTGGGTCTTGGTTTTATTTGGGATTGCATGATCCATGCATTCCTGAAGGTGTTCATAGAATGCATTTATAAAGGATTCTGCGGTCTGGGCCATATTTTCCACAGGCCCGGGCTTTGAAGGATTCCACCTCGGTTTTGAGGAGTGTGAAATTTGCTTTAGAGAAGTTTTTCACTGTGGTTTTCTGGGCAGGAGGTGGGGTCGGGATGTGAATATCCAGTGAGATTAGTTTATGGTCTGATCTTACCAGTGAGGGATACACTTCTGGTCTGGAGCATAGAGTCCCCATGTTGGTGATGATCAGGTCCTGTATGTTTTCCCCTCTTGTGGGAGTGGTAACAAGTTGTTCCATAGCATTTGAGTTTATAAATTCTATTAACCTTTGGGCTAGGGTGTTGGAGCTAGAGTAATGCTCCCAGTCTATGTTTGGGTAGTTGAAGTCGCCCAATATAATGGTGTTTGGAAAGACCTTCATATTTTCCAGTGTTCTCAGGAAGGCCGAGTGGGGTTCCTGGGTTTGGGAGGGTGGTCTGTAGCAGGCTATAATCTGGAAGGCAGTTTTACCCACTGTTAGTTGCACATGGATAGTCTCTGATGCTTCGTGCTGTGCCACCAACCTGGAGGTGCGGGTATCTTTGACGAATATTGATACTCCCCCTCCTTTTGTGGTTCGGTCCAAGTTTTGGGGCCGAAAAGCATGGTATGAGGTATAACCTGGTAGTGCTGGGGTGCTCTCGGGAGCCTTGAACCAGGTTTCTGTTACTGCACAGATATCGATGTTCTCCATGCTAAGGACAGTTTCGAGTGCGTGCATTTTGAGGTTTAGACTTCTGGCGTTGAGTAGCATTACTCTTAGTTTCTTATCCCTTGTGATACCTATGGAGGTGGGTTTGTCTTTTGAGCCTTGCCTAAAAAAGGCACTATGGGGATAGCAAGAGCCTTTGCCAATATCCGAAAGCCCAGGGGTGACAGGTGCAAGCCGTCCCTAGCGAAGCATCGTGGCTTGTTGAGCATGTCATCCCAGGCTGACAGGCATTGGATCCCCTTTGAATGACACCAATACTTAAGCCAATTGTTGAAATTGATCATCTTGTCTTCATATTGTGGCATCATTCTTGGTGAGGGTAAGATGCTACTCAAGGTCAGGGTCACATCAGCCTGGGCCACATGCTCAGAGAGCTCCTCTATGTCTCTTTTCATGTAGTCCAGGGAGGTACGTCTCAGGTCATTCACACCAGCATGGACAATGACTGAGTCATATTTGTACTTGCCTTGGAGTGACCTGAGTGCTTGTGTTATGTGGCGGATCCTAGAGCCCGACAGGCAGCTCACCGTGACCTTCTCCTTGTTCAGCCTGGTGAGCGGGATGTCAGTGTGTCTGACGATAGAGTCACCTATTACAAGTGTATAAGGTGTGTTGTTTAGCCTTAAGGGCCGTGACTGTTCGGCACACTGGCTTTGTGAGCTATGTGTTGCATGTGTTTTGTTTTGGGGTAGCGGTTGCTTGGGTGTCTGCTTTGGAGGTCTCTGCTGCTTAGGCAGATTTTTATTTAGAGCCTCCGAGTATGTTTTTGTGTGTTTATGTGTTTGGTTTGCTGTCGTGGTAGGTCTATGTGAGACTGGAATTGTAGTGAGTGTGGTTTCCTTCTCCTCCCAACTGATTACGCCAGTACTGAGTTGAGAGAGCTTGGCCTCCAGTTTTGCTATATGGATGCATCTCTCACATGTGTTGGAATTTGTTGGAAAGAGGAGAGGCTTGTCTGTGTACATGAGGCAGTTGTAACATTGCCTCAAGATTCCCAGATTCACCAGCTGGATTGGAGAGGAGATTGACAACTGACCTTTGGACATGCTAGAATAGTATTGGGAATTCCTTTATAATTGAAAAAAAAGGGCCAATAGGGACAAGGTACTCAAGGGGAGTTTGTGAAGGTGTAGTGCTTTTAATTTTTTAGTGCTGACTTATATAATTGCTTTAGTGAGCAAGTGCCAGGTAACTTAAATGCAATGTGTTACAGGTAACTTAAATGCAAAAACGACAAACAGTAACTTTATTTTAAGTGAAACAAGGAAATAAGTACAGTAAGCAATGCAGATATCACTAGGGATCCACAGAAGCGCTGAAAAGCCGCGTTTTAGGTGGTATTAGCATTTCAGGGAAATAACAAGCAAACAAACAACAAGCATACAAACAAAGCTAGATTCAGCAGGCCTGGATCTAGTCTATGCTACAGCAAACAAGGTGTACCAATTTCAGTACGAAACAGTTGAAATATGCATTCACTATAAGCCTTTAACCAGAAATTCCCAGCTCAGAAGGGCAGAGTCCAGCCGCTCCTCCCACAAGAGTGCAGAACACGAACCTTCTTAATGTAAAATAACTAATAAATTTCAAATGAAAACAATAAAGTTTATGCAGTGATCTGGAAGTCTCAATGATTGTTCTTCAAAAATGCATTTTCCTGCAGTCTACATTTATTATCTGCTGCCTTAATCTGTTCCTGCCTGTGCTATTAAATACTAATGCTTTTTCTTTTCTGTTTCGATTGCCACTTGTTGCTTTCTATATGTTTGTTGTTAATTGCTTTTGATACATGTATTTTTCTGACCTTGCCTACACTGTGAAAAGGGTTCATTGGATAAGTCTATCTACCCAGTTAAAAAACAATCATACAGTTTCATGATAGATATACTCAAAATGTGGTCAACTCAATGTCATTAATGGGAGATAACTTCTAAATGTTTTCTACTGTATTCTCAGACAGTGGTAGACAGTTGCCATTGATCTCTTTTGTATCCCCAATGCCAAGTCCAACAGACTTTGTTCTCTCATGCTATATCAGATGGACAATGTAAACAGAGGGATGTAGTTCTCATTCACTAGGGGGGCTGTGCATTTTCACACTTCTTGCAATATTTGTTTTGCAGTGCGTTCTGCCAAATGCATGTGTGAAGGAAGCCATGATGATATTATTTATTCTTGTTTAGCTCAGAAGGCACTATTTCATCTGTTATGTTTCCTGATAATTCACAGCTCAGTATGGCTACCCATTCAGATACAACTGCTGGGACTGGACAAGATCAGAATCCTTCTCCTGAGTCTGACATCTCTTTATCACCACGTTTAGCTAATAAGTCATTGGTAGTATCCTGAATTCTTGATATTCTTAAGGCCATTGTGGAGATTTTGAAAGCAGCTAAAGTGCCTTCTACTAAACTTAAATGCTCAGATAAATGAAAGTGTTTCTCTGTTTGATGAGCAGTGTATGTAATCTTTTGCAGCCAATTTGCCTGAAGTAATAAATTATTTGAAATATTTCTTTGATGAAGGCAGCATACCCTTTTCTATATATTGTGTTCATATTCATTTCTTGTGCCAAACTACTTGGTGTTACCATTGATGAACATCTGAAATGTAATACTCATATTCAACTAAACATAAAAAAAACCCACCAGAAACGAGAACCCACCAGAAGCGAGAACCCACCAGAAACCCACCAAAATTATTTGAAATATTTCTTTGATGAAGGCAGCATACTCTTTTCTATATATTGTGTTCATATTCATTTTTTGTGCCAAACTACTTGGTGTTACCATTGATGAACATCTGAAATTTAATACTCATATTCAACTAAACATAAAAAACCCACCAGAAGCTCGGCATGCTTTATAGAAATACTCCCTTTCTATCATTAGCTACTAGACAAACCCTTGCCTCCACCTTCTTTTTACCTTTTCTATTGTATGGTGCTCCTCTTCTTACCAACCTCACAGCTTCTATCTCCTCAAAACTTGAAAGTTGCTACAACAAAATGGCCAAATTCGCTAGTAACTCTAGGCATTCTACACACCATTGCATCTCCCTCCATAGTCTTAAATGGCTTGAACTCCCTACTCATCTTGACTACCTCCAACTTACTACTGCCCACAAACTAATTTTTAACTCCACTGCTTGCCCTACACTATCTAATATCTTGCCTTTCTACACTCCTCTCAGGCCCCTAAGATCAGCCCACCAAAATCTTCTTACAGTTTACAAGCCTAAACGACCCCCTGGCAACCTACTACTTTCTTATACTATAGCAAAGAAATGGAACTCACTTCCTCCCCTGCTAAGAATCACTACAAGGCCAGAAAAATTCAAATCTCTTCTCCACTCTCACTTCTCCCAAAACTGGAAATGTAACTGTATACTTCCTACCTAGATCCTTTCACTTCCCCTTTTCAATCCTCTCCCTCCTGCCTCTCTTTCTTCCAACTCTTTCCTCCTGCCCCTCTTTCTTCCAACTCTCTTTTTTTTTTCAGCCCCCACCCTCTACTCTTTATCTTCTTCCCCCTGTATAAACTCTAAGTAAATACTTTCATATCTTCACTTCCCCACTGCTTATATCCCTCTTCTTGCAACTGTATCTTTTACCATTGCCGTAAAATGTATCTTTCACCTCAAACATAAAATGAAACTGTGTAGTTTTTTCTGTGCTACAAATGTAATCTTTTTAAAAACTTTTATTTTTCTTGTTTGTAAATTGTTTAGTGTGCAATGTGTTTGTAATATGGAGCTTTAAGTGTGCAATGTGTTTGTAAATTTAGAGCTTTTCTCCCCGGGCCTCCACTGAAAATGGGCTTTTGGGTCCAGTGGACATCCCCGGTTATCAAACTGGAAATAAAATAAATAATAAATAAATATTCCTGATATTTCTAATTTCTGTCTGCGCTGGAATAATTTATCACTAGCCAGAACTTTATTAAACATTTTCTGAGACAAATATTACAAATTAAACCTGTTTTCTCTGATCTTGCCAGTCCAAGGGACCTAAATGTTGCAGTTTACTTTACTTCCCATTGAGACAAGTGCTGCACATCAGCACAGCTAGTATTCACTGACAACTTTGGTTCTAGTGGATATTACCTCAGCTAGAACAAATTTAGAGCTTCAACCTTCATCCTTTGTTGTTCATTGTATTATTTTATACAAGGTTAAGGATACTTTGAAAACTTGTTCCAGGTGTATAGTAAATGTTACTGTTATCACTAATTTTAACTAGATGATTCATATCCACTCCTGCATTCTGTGACAGCAAAAGTGAAATACTTCTTCATTGTCTACATACTGATAGGTTAGATTAGGTATTATATTGCAAAAATTAAAACATTTCTTAAAAATGTACAACTTTTCATTCAAATTGCTCAAGGCAACTGTGACATCCCCATGCTGGGCCAGTAATCAAGAAGTATGAATCCTTAACACTTACACTGGAGAATGACATGCACTTGGAATACAAATGGATACACTCAGTATTTCCAGATACAGACCTGTCTGCATCAAGTCCAATTTCTCTTAAGAGTACACAGGGAACACACTCAGTCTGGAGTCTAGATCTCTCTATTTGTCTCCCTCCAGGTCCCCAATAAGACTCCACACTGGTATGTTGTAGGGTTAGGTCCTCAACAGAGTGTCTGAACCAAGACCTCCAGCTCCCTCTCTGTAAGCCCAGTGCTTAGTGTCCCTGCTCCAACTAGTTGCCACACACACACACACACTGTGAGATTTGATTTTTTACACACACACACACACACACACACACACACACACACACACACACACACACACACACACACACACACACACACACCTGGGAAAGGCTGGCACAGATTTACCTGTTATGTCCTCTTCTGCCCAGAGTATAAGGTAGTTATAACCACTACCAGACACTCCACAATCAACTATTCTAAGGCCCGCAACAAAGGGTGTCCAATTATACTGTGTAATATTAATACTAATACAAATTGTAGTAGTTGACCAAGACAGCTAGGCTTTCTGGAGTGGCCCACACAGTGTAACCAAATAAATATAAGCACTCTCAAAAGTTAAATACTTTCTACAAGGGCCAGCCACAATAAAAGTTTTAAATATATTTAATAATAAATAATAGAAGAGCATGAACATTCTGAGTATATAGTTACAATAAACCACAGAGTTCAAATCATTTGAAATATTGAAAATAGCATTGATGGACAGACTCATACAAATAAAGAATAACAATCTCTAAGCTAAGCTGCTTCACTATATTCCTGACTAAATCTAGGAGAATTACTATTCCTTAATGACTTACTTGATAGAGCAAGGCACAATGAAATACGTGAGCAGTGTTTCTAGTCAGGTTCCCCAAAACAGAATACTTAATACTTGGAGATTACTCCATGTAAAATATAATATCCAAGATGGCTGGCAGAATGACCTCATCTGGTCACCTGACTCTAGGTTCCCACAGTATCTCCCTTTGAAGCTGAGACAAGAATTTAGCATAGACGGCTACAATACACATCTAAATGTTTATGGCAGTGCCTGGGGCTTCCTCTCTTTTATACTGAGCTAATGAACAAAGGCTTCTTCCAGATCTACCATCTATGGTCCTATTCAGCACTGTCGGGTGACATTTTAATGGTTTAACAGCTCATTTACATTTCCCTTATTTTTCTTAAAGTAAGCTAGCTGGTTAACCTCTGCTGTCCCAGCATCATCTGTTAGAACATATACATTTATTTCAGTTACAATAAAACATGTACATTTCTTTTCATTCCAGCAGGGTGCCCTGTTGATACATTTTAACACAAGCAAACCTTAGAAATACAATTTCAGCACAAGCATCTGTTCAAATCAGTTTCATATACAAATGACATGTAATTATTTATAAAATTCCAGCTAGCTGTGCTGGCACAAGTCATACATCCACTGCCCTACTTCTCTTTGCATGGCTGGCAGTACCTCCTATCATCACAGCAACAACTGTGACCTTACCAATCATCACAGCAACAACAACCATGACCTTACCAAACAGGAGCACATATATTGGACTAAACATGTTAGATTTCTCTGTATTATAAATACAGCCAACCTTTTCTTGGAAGGGAAGATTAAAGCATATTCTATCAGAACTGCATCAGTAACCTTCCACTGAAATGTACTCTTGAAGACATCTTTGCATTTGAAACCTGGCCTAATATTTATAGAGTTACCAAATATAATGAACTGTATATGGCTTCCAGGGAAAGACTTCCTCTACTAGAAACCTACTGGTAGTCATTTAATGAAGGAAGTTGTCCTGTTCTCACACTTTAGATCTAAAGCAAGAGGCACCCCAGAGTACGATAGTGATGTTGCATGAAAACACACTGTGGGTACTGGTAAGTAACAGTATGATGTTTGAAAAATGCCAGCTCTAAATAGTCTAAGAAAGATCTGATTCAGTTTACTTTGCAGTCTGGAGGCTTAAATAGAGATCCAGCACCTGTTGCTCCCTCCCTGGCTGGGCAATCCAGGGCAGTTGCTTGTGGAAGCGTGTATCTGTGTTGCTCTTGGAAGTGAACTGCAGTATGAGGAACTTTTGTGTCTTGTATTAAGCTCCTTAATCCATCTAACTAAGTAAGTAAGATATCAATTCATAAACAGCAAAGAGTGCCCACTGAAGCAGCTCCATGGATGGACCATTCACTTGAGCTCCTACAGCCTTTCTAGTGGCTTAGCTTCTTGGATATGAAAGCTTTTGATTATGTTGGACCTGTTCACATCCCCTGTTCCAATTATTAGAATAAAGTCTTCTTGAGCAGGTGACTGGAAGATAAAGCCGTGGTTGGAAAGTAATGTTATTGAAATACAGTTGGGTGAAGACCATGCACAGACTGTGCTGGGTTGGGGGGGTCTGCCTTACACCTGAATAAAAGCCATGTCAAAAAACTGAATTAATTCATTAGTTTTTGATGTGCTCAATTATGATATCTTTTGATGGACTGCCACGGATATACTGCAGATGAAAGACACCTTGTAAATATAGTTACTTCAGCTCTTTTTTTTTTTGCTATATTTAGGGTTAGGATTAAGATTAAGGTCAGGGTAAGTTTTGGGTGTACTAAAACTTACCAAATCATAACTGTGTGAGTACATCTTATAGGGCCATTATATTTAAAAAGTTGACAAGACCATATAAATTAAATATACTACATGAAAAGTATGTGCACACACACACACACACACACACACACACACACACACACACACACACACACACACACACACACACACACACACACACAAACCTATACATACATATATATATATATATATATATATATATATATATATATATATACACAGTATTTTTTATGGGGCAAGCACTACTGCTTGCCCCATGGTTGTGGTATACCCCTATACCCACCTACTTAAATATTCTAACTCCAATGTTGCACATCTTTATGTGGGGTGGGTGCAGGGGGGGCTTACCCCCCTGCAAAAACTTAAAAGTAATGTTTTATTTTTTTTTGTTTTAAACACACTTTAACGAAAGCGCTTTATCAGTGAAAGCGCTTTTGTTAAAGTGTGTTAGGTGATTGTGGATTCGGACTATTGAACTTTCGTTCAATAGTCCTAGATCCGCTGTTATATAGAAACATTTCACTTTTATCTCGTCACTTTCTTCTAATTAGTTTATCCAAATGCTGCAGTTTTCAGAGCTATTACACCACTGTTTCTGCTCAGATAGACAGGCAAAATAGGGAATAGTGACCATTGTGGTTAGGCAGAATGGAGCTTTCTGAGGGACATTGAATAACTGATGGTAGAAGAGATCATGAAGTGGGAAACTGTTGACAACTGAATGAACAGGGAGGATTAAATACATAGTTCAAGCCCTGCAGTTACAGCAGCAGTCAGGTGAGCAACACATTCATCCTTTTCCTCACTGTTACATCATCAGCACCAAATGTCAAAGATGGTCGTCAAGCAGATGCAGAGGACCATTGTAGGATTCACATTTTATTTGGCTTGGGTTATTCACTTCACAACTAGAGTAAGTATCGATAAGTAATTTTAAGTTAAAGTTTCAGCCTTTATAGGTTCATACGTTCATAGGTAGGTATTAGGCTATTGGCCCGAGGGCCTACGTATACCTAGCCAACAAGGTTCCCTGGCTTATGCCACCCAAGAAAGTTACCTTTGCTTCATGGACTGTAACAGCATGACTTTGAGTATATATGCTTCTTTCTAAGAATTAGACACAGTTCTGGTAAAATACAATAGCTTAAAATAAATTTGAGAATGAAGCTATCTTTCATTTCAATGTGAGATGGACAACAACTGTATTTCTTCTCCCAAATTATAATGCATTAAAAATTCAGCATTTGGGATTCAGTTTCATCTACCTACAAGGATCAGTGCAGATTTGAACAAGTCATTTTCTGTGCTAATATCTTTTTAGACTAATTTTATATAAAGAGATATAGTTGTAATGCATTACTCTGCAACTAAATTATTGATGATAAAAAGCTCTAATTTGCTGTGTTGCTAAATAAAAGAAAAGAAAACAAAAAAAAAAATCACTTTAACATGAATGGAGTGGTTTAACCAAGAATTTTAAAGGAGCTGAAACACTGACTCTCCTAACTCCCACAAACATTTTTGTAAAGATTTATTTATTTTATTTTTATTAAAAATATTAAAGTACTTAATCCTAAGCATTTTCCATATAAAACAATAATTAATGGGTGTCAAAATCCTTCAGTACAGAATCATTAATTCAGTGCAGCAAAATAAATAAAATTTAAGAAATCCCCCATTACATTTTAAAGTTTTAAAAATAGAAAGTCCATCCCTGCCAGATTCAGAGTATGCACTCCTAAAAAAATCGATATTGGGGACCTTATAAAGGAGTACTCTTTTATTTGCATTCTGAGTTGGGGAAGATTATGGTTTCCATGGCACCATGGCAAGATACCCAAATTAAATTCTGCCAAAAGTTGTAAGCCAGGCCATAGGAATAGCTGGGGGCTCCTCCCCTGATGACCTAAGTATCCTACATAGCAGGTTTATAAGATCAACTCTTTCAAAAAAGCAGGACCCATATCATGAAGAAAGTGATGGCTAGAATCTTAAATACATATATGGCTACAACTGGCAGTCAGCGCGTGTTCCGTAGCATAGATATAATGTGACAAATGAGGTCTGCAAGATGACAATGTAGCTAAAAAGTTGTGTGCATGCAGCAAATAGGTCAAATTGCTGTCTGTGCAAGGGAAAAATGAGTTGTGCATTACTGTCCCAAGGTTCAATGATGGAATACAGCATCTGACCTGGCCTATGCTCTTTAGAGGACAATAAAAGTGGCCAGCCAAACTTATTCAGCTCAGTGCAGTAATCAAGTTGAAATTATTTAAAATGCATACCATTTACTAAAAAGCAGTCTGTTCTGTAATCTTGATAACGTACATCAAAGGGGTATTATGGTAAGGTACCAGCCATTCATAGGAGTTTGAACTTCTTCATAATGCTTTATTATAAAAGTAATTTGTGAAGCAATTCCTGCACTCTTTATATTGTGAGATATTGAAGTTTTGTACCAAATCAAGAGAATACAGCTGTATGTTTACACAAACTGAAAAACACGTATATATCTTTTAGCAAACTGTCATACAGTTATAATCATAGATGTTAAACCATATTGCTGTGATCATTTTCATATCGTTTGCTTGCAGTTTAACCTGGGATCCTCCTCCTTGTCCAAGGTGATGTGTAAATGTTAAATAAGCTAACAGCCCTGTGTTTTTTTTTAAATCCAACCCCAGGCTGTACACCAGCCTAAGAGACTTATAGGCTTCATTTATTCCGTGTACCCTTGCTGTTCCGTTAGTGCCCGTAACTTGCTGATGTAACAGCCCTATATATTTTTTTCAACATCCAACCCCAAGTTCTACACCATCCTAAGAGACTTAGAGGCTTCATTTAATCCATGGACCCTTGCTATTCTGTTACTACCTGTCATCTGCTGATGTACTTTTACTATTTAGCTGTTCAAACTGCACTGTTATTATTACCCATATTGTCCTGCACATCACCGAGGCGGAGTTGCACTCCTTTCAGCTACTCCTATTTTCTGTTTCTCCTCCCCTTTTTACTCTGTACTTTAATTTGCTGTACTATTCAATTTCTACATCTTAGTAATCGGCAACTGTCTCCTGACTACTTTATTTAACACACCTTGCATTCTTTTTTCCAACAGTCAATAAAACCGAACATTCCTATTTTTCTGCTTATGCTCACCCACACTTTGTTACATGCATTCACATACACTCACCTTGCATCTCCCCCATTTTCTTTGTCTCCCTTCATTACATTTAGACTTTTCATTTTAATAATAAAAACTTCACTGAAACTGCCAGTTCTTACTGATTGCTTCTTGCAGTAAGAACAACAGCTGTGACCAGATCCAACTGAATGTTTTTGATTGGTTACAATAGGCTCCAAAATCGTACATGTTGGTTATTTATTTATTTAGTTATTTGACATTTGTTTACTGGTGTGGTCTGACTGGGACTACAGAACCCATTTTCGGCAGATGCCCAGGGAGATAAACTCCACATACAGTGCAATACAAATACATTATAGTCCAAAAAAACAACACAAGTGACATGAGGAATACCATACAAAAATAAGTAGATAGAATGCAAACTAGGTTACAAGATATAATACACATCTGGATAATTCTATAGAGTTATATCATTATAGACAATTTTAGTAATTCGAACAATATATACATAGCCTATGAGTAGATAAAGTGTTCAAAAGTAGTATGAGGGTAGTGCAATGTATGACATCAGTTGTTATAGTATGTGGAAAATATCTTACTGTCTAGGTTCCCATGATGCTTTGCATCATTTAAAAACTGATTTCTGGTGTTCTGCACCATCTTTTAATTTCATTTTAACCTGGGATCCCCGTCTTTGTCTGTGGTGATGTGCAAGTGCTAAATAAGGTTAATTGTTTAACTTTTTATGTACTTTGCATTGTTTTATTTTTTCTTGGGAGATATTTCTAGTCTGTATGCTTACTGCTTGCTCACTGAGTCCCAATATTTGTTACACGTTTTGTGCTGCAATCTACATGAACTAGTGATTTAAGTGATTCATAGGTTTTGGAATTGTTCTTTTTTTTTCTACATGCATTCATGTTGTGCATCTGGTCATATATCCAATATTCTCTAAATGGTTTAAACTGTGCTCATATCATGCTATTAACTTGACTGTATGAAATGGCTTTCATAATACCATATAGAATATTGCAGCAAACATAATACTGTACAGCCATTATTGCAATTTGAAGTCTTTTATCCACCTCTATCTACTGGTTTAAACTCTGCTCATGACATGCTATTAACCTTACTGTATGAAACGGCTTTTGTAATACTGTATAGAATATTGAAGTGAATCTCATATTGAGTAGCCATTATTGTAATTTCTAGTTTATTAATCCACTTCTGTCTACTAAATGTCTTAATTTCTCAACCCTGCTTCCTTTTTTTATTCTATACTGGCCATAGTTTGCTAATATACTTGTAAATTTTCACTCTCCTAATTATGCCTCCTCAAGCTCCTCTCTTTACATCCTTTGTCACTCTGAAACTACATACGTTTTACCACCAAACTTACCTTTTTTCAACTTCCTCATCATAGGTAAGAGCCCTCTATATTTTTGGACATCTAACCCCAAGTTCTACACCAGCCTAAAAGACTTAGAGGCTTCATTTAATCAGCGGATCTTTGCTGTTCCGTTACTGCCTGTAACCTCCGGATGTACATTTACCATTTAGCTGTTCAAACTGTAATGTTAATGTTACCCATATTTGGCTGTCCTGCACATCACCGAGGTGGACTTGCACTCCTTTCAGCTACCCCTATTTTCTCTTTCTCTTCCACTTTTTACTTTATAATGTAATTTGCTGTACTATTCAGTTTCTATGTCTTAGTAATTGGCAACTCTCTCCTGACTACTTTATTTTAACACAACTTGCTTTCTTTTTTCCAACAGTCAGTTAAGCCTCCCATTCCTTTTTTTCTACTTATACTCTCCTACACTTTGTTACATGCATTCACGTACACTCACCTATCATCTTCTCCCCCCTTTTCTTTATCTCTCTTCACTACATTTAGGGTTTTCTTTTTAATAATAACAAAAACTTCATTGAAACTGCCAGTTCTTGCTGATTGTATCTTGCAGTAAGGTGAGGAGCAATGACCTGGTCCGACCCACTCCATTCACCCTCTCTACACTCGGGCTCATTCCGCTCCACTACCCTTCCTCCAATTCCGACCCACCCCCACTACTCTTACATTTATACCTCCCAAAACTCCTCCCACTAACACTTTAGCCAATAAAAGCAATCCCTACACTATTGAGCATTAGCGGATTTACTGTTATATACACTAGATCTCTAATCATCCTAGGCTCCTCCTGCTAACCTTACAGTGCATCAAATACTCAGCAATAGCAGCCATTTTGCTCATATATATTCATTACATCTCTGCCACTTCATACACCATAATTCTTCTTGCTACTGTCTCTCAGCATTACCATGTGTATTTATTAACAAGCCTCTGCCCAGGTTGCAATTAAATAATACTATGTCTTCAACACCTCATACATTCCTATTTGTCTTTTCCCATGCTCTGTCCTTTCTCATCCTTCTTTACTTTACATCATATCATACATCTGCTGTTAACACTTCTGTTTTTTCTATAACATTAATTAAACCCATATTAAAAAAAATCAAAACGTTCTCAAACAAGTCTATTTCACACATCCACACTAACCTCTCCAAAAATCAAACTCCTACCTTATCACTCAAATTTTACTAAATCTCAGTTTTACTTAATTGAATCCCCTCCTCTACAGAAGCTATTTCCCACCTATATCTTTTTCATCTCCCTTACTGGTGATGTTCATCCTAAGCTGGGCCCTTAATTATGACAACTACATTTCCTAGCCTATTAAACTCATCCTTAAGCAAGAATCTAAAATTCTTTACCCTTAATTTTCACAGCATCTGTAATAAAATCTCAGACTTCTGTGCCTGAATAACATTGCATACTCCCAACTTCTTAGCTGTCACAGAAATCTGTCTAAATCCTGAAATAAAAGACACTGAATTGTTACCTCCAGGATATAACACAATTAGACTAGATAGATTACCAAGAAACACAAAATCAAATATATATTGGAACAACTAGTAAGCTGACAAGTCATTCAATAACCCGTTAGAAAACTGGTTGGTTCCACTTTTTAATGAAATAAAAATAAAAATTACAATAATGCGACAACAATTCTCCGTACTAAGCGCTTTCACCCACAATCGTATAGGGCATCTTCAGAGTACAAATTCTTCACTAAAAAGCCATCCTTTATATAGTTGGAGTTAAATGAATGAATTAATTAATTGGTTAATGATGTAATTATATAATAACATAATTACTAGTAAAGACACTGAAGAAACAGTATAAAAGAAACATCTAGAGAAACAGTGTAAAAACACTGAAATATTTCAAAGTCCCAAAACGTGTGTCCAATACTGTAAACCTTAAATAAAACATAACTTTCATTTTCTAGTAATTATTTGATAAATACTAAATATAAATAAAGATTAATCAAAGTTAACAGTGTTTGCCAGTATTTAACAGATGAAAATTATTTGACAAATAAAAAAGTTTAACAGATAAAAGCATAAAACAGCAGACATAAAAAACGAAATTATAACATGCTGTTGATCTCACAAGATATAGATCTCACAGGTTCTACACATAATGTACACATATTTAAAATATAAAATTCATATACATATACTAAAAATATAAATTATTAAATATATATTATGAATTATGAATTGTGAATTGTGAAATAAGTAGTGTGTAATACTTCCACGATCCGTCTACATCAGTAATATCTTGAATAAATTATACTTGTATTTAATTTATTTATAATAAAATAAATAAATAAATAAATATATGTGTATAAGTCCATTCTTCAATAACATGTTTATTCAGTAATAATCAATCGTTAAAAAAATAAAAAATGGTCATAGATCAAAATTTATAATATTAAAAATGTTTAAATCATACTTAAATAAAATATGATTTTAATTTAAGTACACTAGAAATAGAAACAGAATCATTGATGCCTGGCAGCATACAGGCATTAAGCCTAAGTTGCCAAAGGCATTCCTCGGCTTCCAAAATGACTTTTTCATCACCCCCCTTCTGTACATTGTGTGGAGTTCTGTCAATAATAAAGAATAGAAATCTCTTAAAATTTGCACATTTGACGCTGTGATTGTATAAGGCACTGGTATTTTTGTGTTTTTTAATATCTCTGACGTGTTCTGCTATACGTACTCTGAGCTTTCTAATTGTTTTACCAACATAGAAAGCTTGACATGTGGAGCAAGTAGCAATGTAAACCACCATAGTTGAATTACAATTACCGTGGCCCGGACATCTGATTGTTTTTCCAAAATTCGTTATAGCAACGTAAGGGCCATCGTTAATGTATTTGCAAAACTGACATGCTCCACATTTACTCATTCTTGACCTTTTGAAATTGTCACTATTGGTACTAGTTTCAAAAATATCTTTCAGATTTCTACCTCTACTATATGTGATATTAGGATATGTGCCCACCACTTCCGATACTTCTCCACTGTTACTAATAACACTATTCCAAATTTCATGAATAATGCTAGCAATTTCAGGAGATGTTTCATTGTAAGGTAATATAAAGGTATCCTGTCTAGACTTAGCTTTTTTATCTTCAATTGTGTTACTGACACCAAATATAATAATGGGTCTGTATAATGAATGTCTTTTAACATTAATCTCTTTCTTAACATTAAAAACTAAGTCATTTGGATAACCCCTGTCCAAAACCATCTTAGATAGTTTTTCCATCTCCAAATTAAATGCTAATAATTCTGGACAGCCTCACCATCTGACCCTTAACTAAGTTTTTCTTTTGGTAATATGGATGACAGCTGTCAAAGTGTAAAAAAGAGTTTGAGAAAGTCTTTTTCCTAAATATATTAGATTCTATGTTGTTATTCTGGAATGAAAAAACTATGTCCAAAAATGCACAATCATTGTTGTATATTTGGTAAATTTAAGAAAACTAGATGTCTTACCTAAATATTCTACAAATTCAACAAATTCTTGCTTACTACCCTTCCAAACAATCAGTATATCATCCAAATACCTTAAATAAACAACAATTTTATTCCAAAACGCAGATGTAAAAACATACTCTGTCTCCCAGTGTGTTAAAACCAGGTTTGCATATATTGGGGCACACCTTGCCCCCATGGCCACACCAGTTTTTTGTCTGTAATATTCTTCGTTCATATATAAAAAATTGTTTTCAAGAACTATTTCCATCAGTTCTGTCAAGAATCTACATTTCAGTCCTTCCATCCCACTAAATTTTAATAGGGTGGCCTCAAACATTTCCAAACCTTCTGTGTGTGGAATTACTGTGAATAAATTCACTACATCTATGGTCGCCAAAAAAAAATTAGGCCCTATTTTTTCCTTATTTTGTCTTATTAATTCCAGACAATACCATGAATCCTTTAACACATGTGGTAGTTTATTCAATGTCTCCTTACAATGAAAATCTATATATGCCCCAATGGCCTCTGTCTTGGATCCTCTAGCTGAAACAATAGGATGAAATGGGGGGTTCTGTGGATTCTTATGTATTTTAGGAATTCCGAAAATGGATGGAATTACTGGAAACTCAACTGATAAATAAGAAAACTCATCCTTATTAATAATGCCATCCATTAAATATTCGTATAACAACCAATCAATTTTTGTGTATGCTCTATACATTTCACTTTTACTTACTTTTTCGTAGGTGTTACTGTCATCCAACATATTAGTCATCTTATTGTAGTAATCTGTATTTGTCATTATAACTACACCCCCTCCTTTGTCCGGTTTCATGATTCTATAATTGCCTGACGTAGTTAATTCTCTCATACAAAATACTTCCGCTGAAGTCAAGTTTTGCATGTTGTATGTTTTTTTAGTTAGTAGTCTCCTAATCTGACTTTCACATAGTGCTTCAAAAATGTGAATCATGAAGTTCTGTGGGGGTATAAATATGCTGCTGCATTTTAAAGTGAAGTTACCAGAATCAGAAGTGTGATTCATGCTGTTTGAAAAAAAGATTTTTAAATTCAAAATTCTAGTGTATAGTTTTAAATTAATTAGTAGTTTGCCTATATCTAATTTAAATGAAGGCACAAAGGTAAAACCTCTTCTAAATAAAGCTAAAAAATCCTTGTCAAACTTTTTGTCCGTAAAGTTGTATATACTAAAACCCCCCTCAGTAACAATGGAACAATAATTGTCACTGTCAATACTACCGGAAATTGCTGCTCTAATGCTCGGTGTCCATAAATTGTTGTGTTAGAACAATTAATATCTGGCAATTGAAGGGCATAGTCTGATGTAATAAAAACATTTTTGTCAGTTTGATCTAAAAAAAGCATGGACTTATCTCCGCCAAGAATTGGCTCTCTGTGCTGTTCTGTTGTAATTTCTGTTCTGCTGATAATTGTGACTGCCATAATGCTCTCGTATCCGTTCTGATCTCCTGAGAGGTGGTTCTTCTAAAAAAAACCCTGACCTTCCTCTTCAAACATGTTTTCAACTCTATTTGTTGTCTCATTAAAAGGGGCTCTATTCACTTCCCTACCATAACCAGCCTCAGTAGTAGTGGTGTATCGTTTCATGTTCCTATATTCTTTGAAATGAGTGTAAACCTTCTTGTTCTTATAATCAGAAGTGTCCCTACTAAGTTTGTGATTCTTAATATCTAACCCTTTGTTAACAAATTTGTCCATATCTTTAAAAATATTTTCTAAGCGAAACTTGTTGTGTTCATATAATAAATCTTGTTTAATACTTTTATCTAACAAACACAGTTGTTCATTTAAGGATGTCAATTTATAGTTGTTATTACGTATAACTAACTTTAAAAGTTCCAGTCCAGTTTTATCAAATAGTTCAGTTAACTCATCAAATAAAACAGTACCTTCTTTAAAACCATAAGGTAATTTGAAAACACGTAATCCTTTAGGTACTTGTCGAAGTTCCAAGGATCTTTCAATAAATGCGTTGTCCATTTGGATTGACTTGTAGGTCCGTAGCATGCGTTAATACTCCTTAAATTGAGTGTTAAGAGTTCCCATGTCCCTGCCTTTCAGCTCCTGTCAGTCACGTAGTGTAGGAGCTGCTAAAAATTGCTTTAGTTCTGTATAATGAGTTTCGTTTCCTGCTACTGCATCTAACATGCCTCCATTCTGTCCGCCCCTAATGTTCTGCACAGAGTTCGAGTGTACATCCACTCGAATGTCACTTCCTGTGTTGACTCCTCCTCTGGTAGGACTCCTAGAACGATTGCTAGCTGACGGTCTGTAAAAACTGGTGTTAGGAGTAGAATGCAGAGTGTATATCTGCTCCTGTGAATCGGAAACAATAATCTCTTCAGTGACTGGGCTCTTCTGCATTCTGTCATGTAGAGCCTTGATAAGTTTTTGTGTGGATTCAAGGTGTTCCAAAATAACACGATCCATTACACACCCAATAACAGTAGTAGTGCCCAAAAATGTCACGTATACTATAACTTCCAACAAATACTAAAAACTTCCAACCTAATGGCTACAAATACATGTCACGGAACGAAAAAACTAAAAAAGTACTGCCAACAACCAGAATGAAAACGGAATATTGAGAGACCGAAAACACAAAATCAAATATATATTGGAACAACTAGTAAGCTGACAAGTCATTCAATAACCCGTTAGAAAACTGGTTGGTTGGTTCCACTTTTTAATGAAATAAAAATAAAAATTACAATAATGCGACAACAATTCTCCGTACTAAGCGCTTTCACCCACAATGGTATAGGGCATCTTCAGAGTACAAATTCTTCACTAAAAAGCCATCCTTTATATAGTTGGAGTTAAATGAATGAATTAATTAATTGGTTAATGATGTAATTATATAATAACATAATTACTAGTAAAGACACTGGAGAAACAGTATAAAAGAAACATGTAGAGAAACAGTGTAAAAACACTGAAATATTTCAAAGTCCCAAAACGTGTGTCCAATACTGTAAACCTTAAATAAAACATAACTTTCATTTTCTAGTAATTATTTGATAAACACTAAATATAAATAAAGATTAATCAAAGTTAACAGTGTTTGCCAGTATTTAACAGATGAAAATTATTTGACAAATAAAAAAGTTTAACAGATAAAAGCATAAAACAGCAGACATAAAAACTGAAATTATAACATGCTGTTGATCTTACAAGATATAGATCTCACAGGTTCTACACATATTGTACACATATTTAAAATATAAAATTCATATACATATACTAAAAATATAAATTATTAAATATATATTATGAATTATGAATTGTGAATTGTGAAATAAGTAGTGTGTAATACTTCCATGATCCATCTACATCAGTAATATCTTGAATAAATCATACTTATATTTAATTTATTTATAATAAAATAAATAAATAATTACCAAGAAAGCTGGTGGTATTGCATTATTCCACACTAATCACTTCACTATAACCAAGTAAATGTATAATGAAATCTATTAACTGGGCTACCCTAAAAACCCTTCCATTAGATGAAACCATTGATTACTTCAATACCACATTCTGAGATATACTCAATAGCAGAGCTCCAACTCACACTAAACAAATCAAAATCAATTATGCCCCCTGACTATCTCATTCTACTGAGCAACTAATGTCCCTTAGAAATATGTAATGAATGGCAAAAAATAACAACAGGCAACTTTATTACATTACCGGCAATTTTGTAATAAAGTTAAACAGCTTATTATAACAGATAAAAAGCAATTCTGTACCTACCAGCAATCAAATTAATCTCAAAACCCCAGACAATTCTGGAAAACAATCAAATCATTTCTCAAACCAGGCACAAAACAAAATCCTAGCCCCCAGTTAAATCTCCCGTGCAAAATGTCACCCTCTTTTACTCTCACTTTACTGACAGCATATCTAACCTAGTGCAGTCCTCTGCTAATAACACACCTTTACTAAATAATGCTTTTTTTGAGGTCTCACCATATTCTTTATACTAAACCAAGTCCCTACCAACTACATAAAAAAAAACTTCTACAAAACTTTCTATAAAAACTCAAACCTTGTACTAATTCAGGTGATAGTCTCCCAGCTGAGTACATTAAGCTTGCCACTGAAGCCATTGCCTACCCAGTCAGTATTCTTATCAACAGGTCAGTTATTGAATCTCATATCCCAAGCATCTGGAAAAAATCCTACATAATCCCACTATACAAAGGAGGTAACTGCTCTGGTTTATCTAACTTCCGCCTCATTGCTATCTTATCACCTGTGTTTAAAATACTAGAAAAATGTATCTACACACAACTCATTAAATATTTTCTACATAACAACCTCCTGTTCCCCACCAAATATGGTTTCAGACCTAATCACAGCACTTCAAATGTCCAGATATCATTCATGGACACCATAAAACATGCTAAAGATTCTGGTCAGCTTGCATCCACAGTATTTTTAGACCTCTTTCACATAATAGATTATTACACCAACTTTCCTCACTCGGTCTCACACCCATTTCCCTGGTTCACAAGTTACCTATCAGGCAGACAAGAGTCAGTAAAATGGCAAGGCTAACTTTCTCCTTTCCTACCAATTATTACAGGAGTATGCAAGGGCTCCATCCTTGGGTCTCTCTTGTTTAACATTTGCATAAACAACCTACATTCACTCACCCACCAAGCCTCCTTAATCCAGTAGGCCTATGATTCAGCTATTATCTGCACTGCTAATAACTTACCTGAACTTCAAAAAATTACTCGAGAAGTTTTCTCATCTATTGAACTGTAACTTATAACTCTCAACTGCTTCTCAATCCTAACAAAACTAAACTCTTACTCTTTGTGTCTAAAAATCCTGCAAGAATATAAAACAAATTTCAACATCTATTCAGTAAATAACAATGATTGAAACTGCTCCATATGCCAAGCTGCTAGGTGTAATTACTGATGATAACCTAAAATTCGACCTCCATATACAACATAGTATAAAAAAAAATCATCAGAAAGTAGGTATGCTCTACCCTCATCTTCTCTTAACCAGTCTATTAGAATCACTGTTGCTAATACCTACCTGTTACCTTCCCTCTTGTTTGGTGACAACATCTTTACTAATCTTCAGAACTCTGTCTCTTAACAGAACTTGAAACTTGCTATAATAAAATTGCGAAATTTGCCACAAACTCTTCATATTCCACTCACTGCTTCATTGTACTTCAGTCATTAAAATGACTGGAGCTCCCACAACGACTCAATTTCAACTCTTAACAGCCCACAACATTATTTACAAGCCTACTGTCTGTCCTGCACTGACAACTGTTCTTTCTACCTGTCTCCCTAATAGATCGCGAAGATCAAAAGGCAAACAACTTCTTTCTGTACACAAGCTCAATAAAACTGCTGGAAAATCCCTATATTTCTATTCTACTGCCAAAGCTTGGAACAAACTTCCCACAAACATTAGATCAAACATCAGCATCCTCTCATTTAAAACCACCCTAAAGGAATAAACAATGACATTGGTAATCTCCAAACTCTGGACCCCACCCAGTTCAGGTTTGTAAATGGCAGATCATGTCTCCTAAACCTGATAGACTTCTTTGAAGCGGTCATCAAAGGCATAGATGAGGGTAAGGTGGTTCACACAGCCTATCTAGATCTCTCCAAGGCTTTCAACACCATCCTCCACTCTGGAATTATAGTTAAACTCGCTAAACTAGGTATAAATCCATATGTCACAAGATGGGTTGCCAACTTGCTCACTGACAAAACCCACACTATGAAAGTAGCAGACTCCAAATCCGACTTCAGACCAGTGACAAGTGGAGTACCACAGGGTTCAGTCCTGGGTCCTCTCCTGTTTGGTATCTACTTCTCTGAAGTAAGGCTAACACAGAAGGTCTTTGGCTAATGAAGTTCGCAGATGACTGCAAACTAGGAGCTATAATCGAAACTCCTAACAATGTGGACATCCTACAAAAGGGCCTCACTGAGACAGATGCCCGGTGTCAAAGCCATGGCCTCAAGCTCAATGCCAAAAAGTGCATTGTCATCCCTTTTGTTAAAAACTCTGTACCCATGAACTACCACATAGGCGGAGTCTACTTAACACCGAAAGTGTGATAAGAGACCTTGGGACCCAGGTGGACAGTAGTCTCTCCATTGATAATCACATCACCACAGTAGTCAGGAAATCCTTCTATGTGGCACACCTCATCACAAAAGGTTTCTCATCCAGGAAAAAAGAGGTCATTGTTCCCCTCTACTCATCACTCATTAGACACATTATAGAATATAGTGCCCCTTTTGGTATGTACCTCACAAGACATCTACAACAACTGGAAAGGCCGCAGAAATATCTCACAAAGATGTTTACTGGCTTCAAACAGATGCTCTAAGCAGACTGTCTCAAAAAACTCCAGCTTTACTCCATCGCATATCGCCTCCTCAGAGGTGATGTCTGCCTAGCATACAAAGCTATGTCTAACCCAGAGCTGTTGGACATGCTCCAGTTAAAGAAATCCCAATCCCTTTGAGCTACACGCTCTAGGGACCTAAACCTTGTCACCACAATAAACAGAACATGCTGGGGGGATAGATTCCTGTCCCAGAGACTTCCTATACTCTGGAACAAACTACCTATCTATATCAAACAAAGCTCCTCATTAGCACTCTTCAAGAAAATTTTTGATGATTGGATGGGAAATAGGAAATTTGCCCTGGGGGTCACTTTTGTGGCTCTGCTTGACAGGGGCACAGGAAAATTATTTTCTTGGGTGGCGAATGCCAGGGTACTTTTTGGCTGGGCTTATATAGACCCCAGGGCCAATAGCCTAGTACCTACCTATGAACCTATGAATACTTAAGCAAAGCACACCTTTTGGTTCTCTGTTTACTATCTGTTGAACTTCTCTCTGTAATCCCCATACCTAACTACCTTAACACCCCAACGACTTTCTTTTTCTCACTCTAGCTCCTTCCAATGAGCTCTAATATTTCCCCCATTCCTTACCCACTTAACTCAATTGCTGTATATCCCTTTCTCATCCCTTACCCTGTTTTCTTCTCGTGTTTCACTGATTGTCACAAGTATCAAAATACATCTAGTGTCTTATAGTCTAATTTTCTTTCTGTAATAATGTATTATATTTATTGTAATAGTTTCTACTTGTAACAGTATTTTTCTTCTCTTCTTCATGTGCTTTATTATATACTTTTATTTTCTTTATTGTCTTAACGTTTGTATTAATATTTCTTTTTACATGTATTTGGAGCTTTTCTCTGTGGGCTTCTGTTGAAAATGGGTCTTCCTGGATCGAGTCAGACTTTGACAGTAATCAAATGTCAAATAATAAATAATAATAATAAATAATATCCAAGTATGCTGGGGAGACAGTCACTAGCTTCATTAGCATATGTTTAGTTTGCATTGTTTAAGTAGCTTTTTAGTGACATGACTTCATTTGATGTGCTTGTCACATATATCCCATTAATAAAGGAAATATAGTTAAGAATATGAATTGTTTTGAGACAGCCAAAAGCCATTGGACCCTCTAACTGGCCATTGGTATGACTGTGCGTGTGTGTTTTTGTTTATTTCCATGTGTGGTATGGAAGAATAACTGTGGCAGGGCTAGCCACCTGATGGTGTGAATATTGGCTATAGATGATTGCCACTTTTAAAGTGACACCCCGACCCCATGTGTAAAAATGAAAAAAAGTGGTTGTGTATGGATGGTTAGATGGATGAAATGTAACCCTGAAGATAGAGTTGTCAGGGTATAGTAAAAGGTTTATAGAATGTCTTAGTAAAAATGAGTGTATTTAGATACTCTGCTTGAAAAAATGTATACATATGATCATATTTTACAACTAATTTGCTTTGTAGAAAAGGCTGAGTTTGGTTAACATTTTAAATAAGCTAAATAACTATGTTGTATGTATATGTCCCAGTGCTACAGGATGCGATATCACAGCCATATGGAGAAGCATATACATTAGCCTTTGCACTCAGTTAAGTGCACTATTCAGGTTCTCCAAAAGATACTGTGGCTTGCAGAAACCAGAAGTTGTCTATGACTAATAGCTCATAGCACAAACTTGTAAGCAAGATGTTTGGAGATGGTATTTCTGATTTCAAGCTACCCTTATTAATGGTTGCAGAGTGAAAAGAGGAATAGGTGAAAGCATGTGCATTTTTATGTATGAAATATAAGCTTTTATGATGATGAGGACACTGCAATGATAGACTCTGAGTACAAAATTGAAATTTCTAACCACACTTTTATTTTGCAGTAGATGTGAAGTGCTAATTTATAACACCAAAAAAACCACTGCAACAGTCAAAGAAAGTGATGTAAAGCAAAACACAGAGTCCAAATTAACACTTTCTTTCTCTTTACTTGTAGAACGTCTTTAGAATAACAGTACTAACTTCAAACCACACTTTTAAACAATAAGCGTGACAGTCATTAAACTGATTATCCAATCTTAGTCTTAATAAATTTAAAATGGTTTTCCTTTAAATTTATTAAGACTGTGATTGGATAATTGTTATTCTGAAGAAATTCTACAAGTAAAGAGAATGAAAGAGCTAATTTAGACTCTGTGTTTTCTTTTACATCACTTTCATTGACTGTTGCAGTGTTTTTTTTTTTTAGGGGGGGGGTTCCTTCCTCACTCACATGTGTTTTTTACCCAGTTCTCATTTGTTGTTGCAAATTTACAGCCATTGGAGTCAGAGTTTCAGATTTTTCAAATATATACTCAGTTACATATGCAAATCAGCTTTTAATGGATTTTACTTGACTGTAATTGGGGTGGCATAGAGGCCCAGGTGTTAGTGCTGGTATGTCACAGTGCTGGGTCCTCCAGTATGATTTTTGGCTGGGGTGCCTTCTGCACAGAGTCTGCATGTCTGTCCTGTAGCTCTGTGTTTTTTACATGGAGTAGTTTTCATGTGTGTCCAAAAGTTGTGCTGTAGGAGAACTGGCACTCATTTAAAATAACTCTAGGTATGTCCTGGGGTAACCTGACAGGCTATTTAAGGAGTAGTTTCTCTCCACCTTGCACCATGGTATAGTTAAAAGATCATCCTTACAGAATCTGTCTCTTTGAAAATAAATGGGGACAAATAGAAATTAAACATTGTCCTTTTTCCAGATCTGTGTTTAATACTATCAATGCAGTTAACTCTATACTTATGTTTACTTTTTAAATCTTTTTGCCAAAATTCAGCACAGAAGGTGAACTACATGACCTATTTAGAACACATACTTTTTGGCATGCTGTAAATGACTGGTAGTATAGCTGCGCTCATGTAGTTTACTTTGCAGGCAATATAATAAAGATATTCTTCTAGGATCACATACACTGAATATCAGTTACAGCAGCAATTATATTCTGTGCTGAATTTGTTTTCAGTATATCTGATCTGTCAGGGTTTACTTTACTTTGGATAGTCTGGGTGAAAGGGAGCCAACAATATGGCTGTTTGCTGGATTCTCTGAAATGCAGTTGTTGTTTGAGTCTGCTGTTTTAAGTAAAAGAATATTGTAGATTGAGAGTAGGAACAATTGGCCACTTTGGTGCCTTTTTCCATATCAATCAAATGATTCATCTGCATAGTATATGTAAACAAGGTATGTGTGTGAAGGGCAGTTTTCTCACATAGAAGAAGTACAGGGTAGCATACAAAAACATTTTGTGTGTGTGTGTGTGTGTGTGTGTGTGTGTGTGTGTGTATGCTCACTCTTGAATTTTTAAATTTTAATAATACTGGATTTCTGACTGTATTTAATATAGTCAATGTATTTATTTTCAAACTATTGGCTTCTCCTCTTTTTAAATTTATTGTGCTGATATTTGATAGTTTAGCATGCATAGTAGCAATATGTAAATAAACAGCTTCATGCACTCCTGCAATTTAGCGGCCGCAATGCTTACAAACTGTGCAATTCTGAGCAGGCCATCATATATCTAGGCCAAAGTTCCTGTGTCACATTCAAAGACATTTGGTATTTGTCAGTTAACAAACGCTAAGAAACGTACATTAGTTCAAGTGGGTACAGTTATAATATACAGTTGAATTAATAAATGAAACTTAATTTACTGGAGAGCAAAATTAAAGGCACAAAGTAGCCAAAGCAAGCTTTCACAAACATGTTTACTTAAAGTATGTGGCTTGAATACACTTCACCATATGCAAGGGTCTACTTAGTTGGAAAAAACTATTACAGGCCTAACAGCTGGGAACAAGTTTACTCACCATCAAGGGAGCCCGCAGGATTTTTTGCAGGGGGGTGCAAACCCAGTGCCCCACCCACTCCCCCCACAGCTCCACCCACACAGCCACCCCCCCCCCCACAAAGCCATTTCAGTGTCCCATTACTTGGCTATTTCTCCCCATTTGCCATACACACTGTTCAAAACTCTATGTGCATACTGTGTTATGCTTTACTTTTATGATATTACAGATATTTCGATTTAATTTACAAATTTTATAGCACAAACACTGATAGACATTTGCTAAATGAAGTAATAGTCTTACAATGAAAACAGACATGGCATTAAAACTTCTCTACCTTTGAAAGTCACATTAACTGAAATAGGATTGAAACCCACATTTAAAGGAAATGCATCTGGCTATTGGCAGGTTAAGTTTACCTTTGGGCTGTTTTCAAATTTTTGGCCTTTTGCACACATTTTAGGACCATGCAAAAGTTATTTAATACAGTCAGGAAGGTGAATCAATTCTAATATATAATACTTGAATTATATCCCTTGTATAATACAGCACCACTCTATATAATGTATTTTAAATTTATAGTTTTGAACATTTTCCCAGTTAGCAATGAAATAAAACATAGGAACCAATAATGACAAACTGCCCAGTTGTATTTCAACCATAAAAGGCTACTCAAACGTCTGTCAATACACTCCACCAATATCAGTCAATATGCACAATTTCTGCAGAAGTAAAAGTCATCTGAATAATTCCACATTAGAGAGATCTGAAACTAATGAAGAGGTTATTGCTAGAAAACAAATTTATATTTCAGTGTTTCATCTACAAATTCAGTGCCTGCTGCCTTTGAAGAATAAATTGCCTACGTTATATTAAAAAAATGGTAAGCTGGTATATTGCAATAGGGAATGGGCGGTAAGCTGAAAAACAAGTTCATAGTTATTAGGCATCTCATCCAAAGGAGGACATACTCAGGACTGCAGTACTCCACCCCCTTAAAATACAAATCTGAATGCTGTGGAGTAGTACCTACAGCCCTCTGTATCAGGATGCAAGTATGCTACCTGCTGTGCTACTAACACTGCTTAAATTGTATACCACAATAGTCATAGCATTTGCTAAACAAAACAGTTGCAGATTTTAAACAGACTTAGTATGAGCAGCAGTAAACTTCTCTTCCCTTGAAGCTCACAATTCCTTGAAAATGCACTTGAAAATAAATTCCACCCGAACTCTAACTAGGGCATTTCACTCTCTCTCTCACACACACCTCAACCTCTTAGTGCAAGAAATCTGGACAAAGCCTAAATAAATAGGAGCAGATTATAAATAGTGCTCTCATGAACTTAGAACATTGCTAGAATAACAGGATTTATGTTAGTATGTATTTTTCTAAAGGATATGACATCTAAAACCCAAATGCCTGTCATTATTTAGCAACTTCAATGCTTTTTAGGAGGAATATGGGGCCAAAATCTGGACATTCTCCAAAAACCTGGACAGCTGAGGGGTATGCTACCTCCTTCTTATACATACATACACAGACACATGCACACCATACCTCTCAATCTCTTAACACAAGAAATCTGGACAAAGTCTGTTATAATGTTGGGGATAAAGGCCCAAAACTAGGGATACATTTAGAAAGTTGCTAGAATAAAAGGATTTGTGTTAGAATGCATTTTCTGAATGATACGAAGTCTGAAACTGAAATGCACAATAAAAAGTACCCCTACACCACAGCAGCGCCATAGGACCTGGTTTGTCTAAATCATGTTACATAAAGTTATTTTTTCTAAGATAAGGTGCAGGCTTAGGGTCAGGGTTAGGGCTAGGGTTGTCATGCTTCATTAACGTTAGCAGCAGGGCTTTGTCACTGTACACTATATGCACATATGCAGAAACGTGCACCAGTAAACACACAGACAACACAAAAGCATTCCCCTTACCTAACATTTACCCTAACCTTATCCTGCCAACACTAGCACAAACACTGGCACACCCCTTACACCCACCCAACTACCTCTCTTTACAGTCTGAGCTGTTAAAATTTTGAACTGTCTACATTCTGAACTATCCTAAATTTGATACTGCAGTTCTGACTATTATCATTCTAATAATACTTACAAAGTTTTTTTCATACATTATTGTGATGTTAAAGAAATTTTGAATATTATTTGTGAGATTTGGAAATGTTGGGTAATAAAGAATTAAGAAAGGTTGTGGGAACATATCCTAAGATCATTTTTAAGAAAGGGAGCGCTTGGAAAATATTACTGGAGAGGAGGGCTGTTACTAAATCAGGAGCAAAGACAAAAGTGGCACCTTCTTTATGGAGCTTGTGAACAGTACAAATCCATCAACAGTGATTCTTTATTCCACATTGCCAATAATAATAACATTTATGGTATTATAGGCAAATTTTCATGCTATTCAAGGGGGTTAGTATTTTTTGTCACATGCATAATTTGTTCAGCATATTATGTGGGTAAAAATTAGAAGCCAAGTAGAAGGATATAGGAGCATATTTATGCTTCTATGTGGATGAGTATGAAGAATGTTTTAGAAAAGCACGATTCACTGTGTAAGTGCTTTAAAAGCATTATGTTTCAAGTTAGTGAACAACCTAAAAATCATTTGAGGGGAGGTGATTTCTAATAGCATTTTGGAAACACGGAAGTTAAACGATGTGGTTTCACTGAACTGTACTTTGAAAAAATTACGTTTAAAATGTTTTTAATTTGTGGATCAGGAGCCATGTGACAATTTGATTTAAATAAAAGTGATGTTGAATGTGAATTGATGATTATTTCTGAAGAAGTACTTTGTTAAATAAAACAAAATCAGTGAATTTAGAGGTGTTAGCATTTTCCCTTCAGATCGTTTCAGTATTTTCAACACCTATAAAGTCCTCTGTTTTTTTCTCATACTTCACTTATAAACTGAAGCAATAAGACCAAGATACTTATCCAAAAAAAAATACTTCTTCATCACCTCTGAAAAGCAGCATGTCCACTTTATATGCTTACCCCATTAATAAAATAAAAAATAAAAATAGGCATTTCAGTGGTCATAAAAGTCGTACTGTATAGTCTGCACCACCTGCCATATGAATCTATACAATCAGTGCTTAATATATGCTGTCAACACACCTACCTCTCACTTCTACATTCATCTGCACAATCTGAATGTCCTCTGGAATTCAAATTCCCAGTAGGTGTGAAAGATGAAGACGTAAATCATCAGTCGCACAGACACAGAAGACGAAAACAGTTCGCAAACACATGTTGCGTCTGTGCGACTGGACGGGATGCAAAGGGCGTTCTTAAAAAGGAACATTCTTTAAAAAAAACAAATAACTTTTTTTTTTAAAAATTAAAATACAATTAATTTCTCGGTCAGCCGGTTCCAGGGGGGGGGTGCAAGTGCATTCCCTTGCACCTGCCTGTGGGCGCCCTTGCTCACCATCCATTTTCTTAGGAATGGATGGATATTGATTTTTCACTGCAGATGAATCCTGTGATCTCTGTTGTTCCACCAGAAATGTCATACACCAGGTACTCATGGGCGAAACACATTGAGTTGATTTACTCACGTTTTAACTACACAGAGTTTGATTGTTAGGTTTTAAATGGTATGTGCACTGCTTGGATTGAGGCTTTGATTATTCTTTAACTTTTAATTAGGTGTTCCTTTAAGGTGATTTATTTTAACTATATTTTATTTTCCATTTTTTTATTTCTTTTTTTTATTTGTATTTTCCATTGTTTTAACTTTTGTGAACCATATGTAACTGTTTTACTCTCATACATTCTTTTCTTGTCTGGCTTTGTCCTGGGTTGTGGTTGAGAATGGTCATTGGACCAATTATTTTTTGGACCAGTCAGCTTATTTACCCAGTGAAGAAATACATATAAAGAAAATAAAATAAGTAGAGCAGCTCAACAGTGCACATACCACTGAGTCACCATTCACTGGAAACAAATCATTTGATCACAGTTCACTACATTTACAGCTTTGTTGACCAGCAGTTCACCAGTTGTGACTCGTTAGGTAGGTGAGGGGGATACATTTTGTATTTTGCTAATGGCCCTGATTCCAAAAGACTTGCTGTCAGTATAGGTGACCAGTTAAACTGAGAGCAGGTCTTTTGGCCCCTGGTTTAATCTGCAGGTCATTATGCCAATGGCAGAGGGCATCTAAGATAAAATTTACATTACATGAAACCAACAGGGGTTGGGAGGGTGGCTTAATGGTTAAGGTGTTTGCCTTACAAATACAAGGTGCAGGGTTTGAGTCTCACAAGGGATAATTGGCTAGGCTTAAAATGGCTCACAAGGGCAGTTAGCTTAGTACTAAACTATGAACCTATGAACCTAAACCAAGAGAAGGCATACATTCAGGAGGAACCATATGTGATTCCTAACAGTACTAGAGAAGGTGGTACAAGAGAAAAAAAGAAAAAAAGAAGGCTTCTCTAGATCACATTATTTGAATCGGTAAGGTTGGAATGTAAAGAATTCTAGCAGAGGACATTGAAACAGAGTAGAAGTGGAAGACTAGAAATGGTTACTTTTAAGTACAACACTGTCAGAATGAGATGCAATCATGATATTTTAAAATTATGGTGTGTAAAGTAATAATATTTATTTGCAAATCAGTAGAAAGAACCAGGTTAAGCTGCTAGAAGCCTTCGAATGTCTAGAATTATTAGACCATGCTGAATTTTTGAACTTATTCTCATACCGTTTTTTACCAAGGGAAATTCGTTCTTTATCACAATGAGGTGATGCTATGCAAAAGAGTGGATTAATAAATGAATAGAGAAATCCAGGTGAATGTGGATAACCTTGGGTTGAGCATGCATATCAGAGGGAAAGTGCAGGCACTTGAAGAACTACTTCCAAGATTTATTAAACAACTAGTGTCAGACTGTTTGAAATATTACTCAGAACCAGTAGCATGGCCACACTTGTATTCTGTTCCAGTAATGCTACTTCATGCAGGGAGACAAATACCTTGTCAGAGCTTTTAAACTGCAGACTAATGATCCCTTTCTCCATTACTGACAAAATTGTGGAAAAGTGGTTGCTATCTATACTGGAGGATTTCCTTTTTGAAATGAATTACCTAACATTAAGATGATAACATGGGTTTACTAGTGATAGGTCATGCTTTTCGAAGCTTGTTGAATTTTGTGAGTGAATCACATGAGAAACGGAGCAGTGATTACCATTTAGTACTGTGTCTGGATATGAATTCTGTGAATGAATCAGATGAGACAAACACATGAAATACAAAACTTCTGTATGTGGATGCTCACACAGCATATAATATTGGGTATCTGAGAAAAAAATGGAGGAATTAGGTGTGATAAGATAGACAGTTTAGTGGGCAAAGAATTACTCAACAAGAAAAACGTTGAGGTTAGTGAAAGAGTTATTGTCTTGTGGCAGAGTAGCTGTTAACAGCATGCCATAGGGAGTCATTCTTGGCTGTTGTCCATCTCTTTGTCAGATATTAGCCTCATGGTAAGGTCCAGTTTATTACAGTAACACCAAGACTGGGGCAGTGCCACTGGAAATAAGTATAAGTAGCAGGACAAGCTAAATAAGTTACATGACTCAGTAGTGCAATAGTAGGGGGATTTATATATGAAAAACACTTTGTGCAAACATGGCAATCCAAAGTGGAGAATGCTTTGGAGAGCAGTATATAGGTAAAGAACCTAGGAACCCTAGTAGCAAGCCAAATGAACCACACTGCACAGTGCGATAAGGCAGTAACGTAGGTGAACAAAATATTGGGGTGCATTGCCTGTGACATGATTTCTGGGGAAACATGTCTCATAATACCTCTGAAAGACTACTAGTCAGGTCTCAACAGGTAATCTGACCACTAGTCAGAAGGTTCCATTGAGATATGACAAAGATGAGCACATGTCTATCTAGACTGAACTATGATGACATGCTGAAATTCCTTGGTTTGCAGTCATCACAATACTGAAGGGACATTATTTACACATGCATACAACTGTCTCTATGCAACAGGTAACCAGAACTGACATAGTTGTAAAGGAAGAGAGAGATGGGGAGATCGTGGCAAACAGATTGTGTGGGTGGGGACCATTAAAAATTATTACAAGAAATTATTCACTGAAACATCAATGCACCTATAGAATGGATTAACAGTGGTAATGTGGACTACAGATCAGTGAACACAGTCATGTATATATTAATCACAGAGGCAGGAAAGAGCCAAAGACATTATATATGCAGATGACATCCTTCACCTAGAGGCTCACAGAACACACCAGATACTGCAACAAACAACTCTGTCTCAGTTCACAAACCTTTGCAATTTCTCCACAACAATAAAGTCCAAATTAACAGTAGCAAAACCCACACCATACTATTCTGCACAGCAAAGAAACTAGCAACGCTTCCTTCCTTACACATAACAGGTTTTAAAAGGGAATATTGTTCCAAATGTTAAGCAAGAAAAAATGTCTTGGGGTAACACTGCTTCCATTAATGAATTTCAAATATACACAGACAACATTACTGCCAATGTATTGAAACAACTATAGTGTAATTGTTTCCTTCACCTTTTTCACCTGTTGCAAGGATGGCTATAGCTAAAAATGTCCTAATACCTAATACTGAATATGCTCTTCCTCCAAAAATATAACTTACTGAAAATACAATACTTAAGAATTGATCTCATTTCAGATACAAAAGCTTATAATGGCAGGTAGGTATATGTCTAGTAATGTTTACTCTTGTATATAAACTTTTTTCAAATGTTTTTGCTATTTAATCTTTCTAGAATTGTATGTTAAATATTATACTTCTGCAACAATTTTACTGTAATTTATTTTTTACTGTAATCTTGTACTTAGGTTGTGGCTGAAAAAATGATTAGTAGACTAGCAAATCTACGCAATTACCAAATTGCAAAATAAAATAAAAATGAAATAAAACATTACATGAAAAATGAGAAGTATTGGGCTGTGAATCTTTTATATCAGTACTACTGTACACTGCCATACCACAACATGACACTTCAAAATGGCCACTGTGCCATTGTTGTTGTGAAAAAATCATGTGGACAGGAAACAGTGGAACTTAAAGCTGTAGCTAAAGGTCAAGATGGTGTCAGTACTTAAGTATCAGAGCATCCCAATGACAAGCATTTGGTAAATGTTCTTGAGTCCTATAGAATGTACTGTCATATTTCAGTTACTAGGGAGGCAAATAACTGTCATTCTGCTGAAATTTACTGTATTTTAAGCAGACTATTACATTAAATATCTCCAGCACTCCACTTTTATTCCAATTAGAGACCGAGGACTGAGAGCATCAGATGGGATCACATCCCTCCAGCTCACAACCATCTTCCTTCTATAACTCTGAATCTGTTAATACCAGTGTCTGAAACTCTCAAATCCTCACTTGTTTACCATTGAAGGCTTACCATTATGTACATTAAGTGCTTGACATTAATACTTTTTATAGAAATATGATCCATCAAAACAAAGATTGGGATCAATTGTGTGCATACGTTTTGAGAGGACTAGGGGAATAATGTATTTTTCCTGTTTTTGTCTAAATCACTAACAGTGGCCTCCTTCCTATTTTATTGTACCTGATGAGTTACTTGGTCCATTGTCTGCATAATTCATCTGTTTTTTTTTTTCATGTTAAAGTTATTAATTACTCTGGTTAGAAGAAATCTTTGGTTTGTAGACTTTAGGCTTTAAATACATATTTACAATATATATATATATATATATATATATATATATATATATATATATATATATATATGGGTCTACTTCTAATGCCCGACTCGATTCTCCGCGACAGAAACAGAAATGAACAGAAACCCGACAACGAGAGTTGACCGACACGCTTCGATCCCGACAGAACGGAAGAGACCGACAAGGGAATAATGTAGGCGACCTGGTAAGTATGGGGGTAGGGAGAGGGAGGGTGGGCGGGAGAGACAAGAGGTGAATACTCAGGGGGTTAGGGTTAGGGTGATAGTGAGGTGTGTGGTGGTGTTGTGGTGGGTTTGTGGGGTGGGTTAGTGTGTAGTTGAGGCAGGTAGGGGGGTGGGAGTAGTAAGGTGGTAGTGTTGGGGGAGGGGTGGGTTTGTGGTGTTGGTGTGTTTGGTTAGGGGGTGGGGGGTGTGGTGCAGTGTGTGTGTGAGTTAGGTAGGGGGGTGTGGTAGTGAGTGTGGGAGTGAGTTAGGGTTAGGGTGCAGGTAGCGGTGAGTGTAGGAGTCAGGGTTTTAGGGTGGGTTAGTGTGTTGTTGTTTGTGTACCGTTGTGTACTGTGTAGGTGTTGTGTGTTGTGGTGTTCGTGTCGTGTGTGTGTGTGTTGTGTGTGTTGTTTGTGTGTTTGCGCCGGTCATGGTTTCTGGTCGGGTAGACCCATATATATATATATAAAAAAATATATATATATATAAATATATATATATATATATACAACTACCAGGCCCTTGCACACAAAACCTCCTCAAAGTAACCAAATATAACAATAAAGCTGGTAAGTCTGTCTACAGCAACTGAATAGCAAAAATCTGGAACGCCCTTCCTGCCCACATAACTGACAACAGATCTCCATCCTCACATTTCAAGAAACTTGTTAAAACTCACTTTTTGAATAATCGACTGTGCTCCTGTATCCCCCCTGGCTAATGTCTTATTAGAACACTTCACCTAACTTAAGTAACTCTGCTAAGCCAACCAATCATAGTCCTGTACCCACTTAGGACTGTTATCTACTGTTCATCCCATCTCTGCAGGAGCTAGGGAAAACTACCCCAGCAATGTTGTGCTTTCCATAAGCAACTAAAACGAGGACCATATGTATTGTAAATCAATTTATCTCAACTTAAACCAGGTGAAGACATATAGTGAATCAATTTGTTATCCTTCTCTTCGAGCATCATCTGCTCTCTTGGAGCCTTATTCTACATCTCTCTGCTTTTACTCTGATAGTAAATCTATCACAGGAATCCTAAACTTAGGAATATCTTCTAAAATGTAATATTATATTGTAGAGAATGAGTGTATCCTATCTGTTAGTTAATATGTACGTCAAAGTCTCTTCTATGGAAATTGTATTTCAAAAGTCTGTCTTTAAAACTATGTTTTGTAAAAAAATTGTTCTCTTGGAGCTTTTCTCCCCGGGCCTCCACTGAAAATGAACTTGTAATCCAGTTGGACTCTCCCGGTCAGCAAATGTAAAATAAATAAATAAATTAAGCATGCAAACTAACATCCTTACTTTAGGCTGAGGCAGGACAGTACTAGTTTCTGACCTAATGTTTACCAGTTCAAAGGTCCCTAAAATTTGTTAGTGTACTCACTTATACTCCCATGAGTTTAAAATGAGCTAAATGCCTTGGGGTGAGAGTGAGGTCGGCACTTATTTTTAACAGCAAATAATAAGAGCTTCCATCCACTCCAAAGATTACAGAATTAAACTCACTGAAGGTTAACCAGCATGTGTGTACAAATCATACCTCTCAACCTCTTAAAGCAAGAAATCTGGACAAAGCCATAAGGAAAAGTGGGACAAAGGCCCAAAAATAGGGACAATTTTTAAATATTACTCTTACAAACTTAGAAATGTGATAGAATAACAGATTTTGCATTAACATGAATTTTCTGAAGGGTATGACGTCTGAAACACAAATGTCTGTCATTATTTTCTAACTTAAATCTTTAATGATTTGCCACTAATTTGCCACAAAACCACAATTTTATGAAAAATGGACCAAACATTTGAGGCAAAAATCTGTACAGTTGAGAGATATAAACTGAGGTGACATTTACAGTAGGTATAGGACCAGTTTGACATAACTTACAAGTGAATATTTTTTACCTTTGAGCAAATAACTTAACCTATATAGCCCTCCAGGTCTGTTTCTTCAAATATTCTTATGCATGGTAAGCTATAGATAGTTACAGTGCAAAGCTAAAAGAAAGCTGTTATTTTTTTCCATTCTGTTGCATATTCAGATGAATGGTCATATTTCTTTTTTTTTTTTTTAAAACAAGTTTATTGTTTTTAACATACAAAATAAATATCATAACAATTTTATACAAGTAATTAAAATAGAAATGGTTATAACATTCAATAACATAACCAAAGTATTTACAAAGACATCCACTACAATCAAATCAATTAATTAAACTAAAATACCATGCTATTGAAGCTAAGATTTTTTTAACAGATTTTGTAAAGTATCCCATATAATACAGTAAGATATTTTTCTAGTAGTTCTTGATTTTATTGTCATCAATTCCATATGGCACACTACAGTCATAACATTTTTAAATTCATTAAACGAAGGAGGAGTATCTGAAATCCAATTTCTGGTTATTATTTTTCTAGCCACTGCTAGAATAGACCATAACAAGGGAAGCTTAACCTTTTTAACACTTTGAGGAACAGGAGTGTTGAATAATATAAGATATTTAGAAATAATGAAATTATCTGTAAAAAGAGCCTGCAAAAAATCATTGCTTGATTTCCAATATTCTTTCAATTTTATACAGTCATAAAACATATGTGCCCAATCAGCATTAATTTCTACATTACATCTTTTACATAAATTGTCTTTATTATTTATTTTATTCATCGTCAAAGGTGTATAAAAGGATCTATGTAAAAATTTCCAAGTAAAAAGTCTCCAAATAATGGAAGAAGTAGTTTTATAAGCAGATTCCAATATATATTGTTTATCTTGTTGATTTGGTGATTCACCATTAATGGAAGTGAAATAATTCCAATAGGTATCTACACTGTAATAAGTTTCTTCTCTGATAATTTTATGTATGTATGAAAGCTTACCTTTATCAGAAACTTTATGTTGTAAATTTAATATCAAGTAATCAATCAGTATTGGAATAGATTCTTTAACTGTTATAGACATTAAATCAATTTTATTAATAAGATGTTGTCTAAAGGTCTGAACTTCTAACCAACAAGTTTCTCTCAGATCAAATTCTTGTTTTAAGAAGTCTAAATTTTTAACTTTATTATCAGATAGCAACTGATACCAGTACTTTAGATCATTTTCTGTGACTAAATGAGTTCTTTCAGAAGTGGATGACAAAAGCATACCTTGTGTATACATTATAGGGAATAGAATAAAATTCCATTCCTTATACTTAGGATGCATGAATATAAAATTACGATAACTAATAATAATGTTTAATGGATAACTAACTATATATTTTGGTGTAATAGGTGAAGTACAAAATTATTTTAGTAGAATGGTCATATTTCTGATGATTCAGTAAATGGTCCTGATTTTGAACAGGTGACTAAATAACATTTAAATATTACTGTATTAACTTTCTTTTTCGTGAGATTTTAATGGCTATTGGACAGTGCCCTTGGTGCTTGATAAATCTGTTTTTTTTCAGAGTGTTTTAGAGATTTTAATATTCACATAAACTGTCATAAATAACATGAAGTACATTTCACTGCACCTCATCCAGGCATAAATACTTGCAGATATTCACCACTGTCTTTGCACGGCATGTAGCGAACCAGTATTTCTGATATTAGCCTGGTTCTGGAGCACATCTAGAACCCTGACTTTCTGCCTATAAGATGAATGCAGTAGATCCTCACCTATACTAATATATTTCATTTTTTTTGTTTGTTTTAGAAATTAAATATACTGTGATCTGAACTTTCATGTGCCTGTTAGTGAAGCTGAGACCCTATTTTGCCTGATTGTATGTCCTCGTTATCTTTAAAACTGGATTTCTGTTCATTTAGATTGTCATCTGAATTAAAGTAGCATATGTTTAATCTTATTTTGAGGATGTCAGATTTCAGTTCTGAAGGTTCTGCAGAAAAAAATAGACTTATCACAGTCTAGTGTGAACATCCTAATTCTACCACTGTAGCTCCGAGATAATTAAAATAGATTTGATGTTTGTGAATGTAGTTTGTTTTTTTCTGCTTATTTGTACTAAAGAAACAAAAGATGTGTATTGGGATTGGGCAAATGAGCACAAGTGTATATCAGTGCAGCAGTTCTGAAGTTAATAAATCATTTTGTATTTAGTTTTTCTTTACTAGAGTAATCAATGTTATTACCAAAGGTGTCAGGGCAGTGTTGCAATTATTTTTAAGCTATTCCTGTGACATTTACAATATCATCATCAACATACATTCAAAACTGGGCAGGCACATTTTAAAATATATTCTTTGATGCCATTTAATGGTGCTGCAGGGAATTTAACATAGACCGTTCATGCATTGTTTTGTACCAGCTCTTTCACTGCTTCATACATTGCTAGCTGGACCATACTGTGCCTCTGTCTCTTAACTATATAATGGAAATCATGCTTCTCAAGGAGTATTGCCTTACTATATCCTTAAGTGGTTGACCTTTGAGACAAATCCATTAGAGACTCCTGTCCATTGCTTTTTTAATTTTTTTTATTTTTACTTCTGTCTGTTTCAGTTAATGCTTTTAGAGAATCTAACATGACTTTGAAACCACCTCCCAAATTCCCTCGATGGAAAGAGCTTTAAATATTTATTGCAAACAAAAGACGCTTCAGTATGTTTCCATCCTCCCACACTATAATAGTTATAATGCAGAGGTGTAAAGGAAGAAGGAAAATATGAAACAGATCCTGGTGTTTCATAGATGACTGCAAGTATTTATATAATTATTATTTTTCTTACTGGGTTGATCTACCTGAATAGGGTCTCTTTACAGGGTAGACATAGTGTCAAAAGCTCTCGTACAAAAACATTTTGCAAAATAATCTACTTAAAAAAACGAAATGTGATGACAATATATAATGTGCAGCAAATGCATTCTTGTTTACAGCTAAATGAGGATTCATTTTGAATTTAAACCGGTTAAAAGTTTCTTTGTACAAGTACGTGTATCTCTCTCCCTCTATATATATATATATATATATATATATATATATATATATATATATATATATATATACATATTTATTTATGTATATATGCAAAAGCTTAATAAAAGTGGTAGAAATATACACAGGGCAATACAGGAGATAAAAAGTATGCATATGATAATTTATAGGTGTGTGTGTGTGTGTGTGTGTGTGTGTGTGTGTGTGTGTGTGTGTGTGTGTGTGTGTGTGTGTGTGTGTGTATTTTTGTGTATGTGTATATATATATATATATATATATATATATATATATATATATATATATATATGGGTCTATTTCAGATGATCAAACTTTGAAAAGTTTGACTTTCATATGAACGAGAGCATATGATCAAACTTTTGAAAGTTCGAATATCTAATAAAAAAGTAAGAAAAAAGAAAGAAAAATACCTGAACATTTTTAGCAAGGGGGCAAAAACTCCTGCAGCCGCCCACACACTCTGCTATTTATATATACCAACTCTGAGATCGCACTACAGTGTGGAAAAGGGAAATCTTCCCGTTCCGCGCTGCATGGAGATCTCCATTAGGAACTTTTGAACTTTCAAAAGTTTGATCATATGGTCTCGGCCATATGAAAGTCAAACTTTTGAAAGTTTGATCATATGTAGGGGACCACATACATATATATATTATATATAAACACAGGTTGTGTGTGTGTGTGTGTGTGTGTGTGTGTGTGTGTGTGTGTGTGTGTATATATATATATATATATATATATATATATATATATATTTCACATTTGTTAACCGGGTTAGTCCAACTGAGTTTGCAAACAAACCCATTTTCAGTGGAGACCTGAGGGGAAAAGCCCCAGCAAACATAAATAAAGATAAAGTGACAGTATACAAATATTAAATAACAATCACAATACAAAATAACTGTAAAAAAAGAAAAGGTTATTAACAATTTGCATTGCATTGATAGTAAGCAACCCATTTTCAGTGGAGACCTAAGGGGAAAGCCCCAGCAAACATAAGCAAGATAAACATACAGGATAAAAACTATTAAAAATCATAATGCAAATACAAAATTGATTATAAAGAGAAAAACAAAAGAAAAATTTATGAACATTAAGGGTTGCACTGATAGCAGTGGTCTAAATTTACTACACATAAAAAGCTAATCGTTGTTCAAAAGAAGGAAAGTGTATAGACATTGATAGGAATTGGGGGGGGAAAGATAAATAGTGTGGAGAATGGGAGGGGGGAGAGAAAGGAGGGGGCTATAATAGGGCTAAAATAGTAGAGCTGAGGATTTAGGAGGTTAGTTTAAGCAGAAGTTACTAACAGAGAAAGAAAGTTAGGAGATGCAACTGGTTATACAGTAGGACAGACTAAGACTACCTGCGGTCAAGGCAACGTCATGATTTCAAGTTTAGTAGGTGTGATTATTTATGCTTGCATACATTACAGAGATCTGAGCTTAGTGCCAAGTGTTTTGTTTTTACTCTTATATGTAGTAAATTTAGAGAAGTAGATACCAAACAGGAGAGGACCCAGGACCGATCCCTGTGGGACTCCACTCGTGACTGGTCGGCAGTCTGACTTGGAGTCAGCTACTTTCACACTGTGGGTTCTGTCTGTGAGCCAGTTTGCAACCCACCTAGTGATATACAGGCTGATGCCTAGTTTAGTGAGTTTTTCTATGATCCCTGAGTGGGAAATGGTATCAAAGGCCTTGGCCAGATTAAGGTGGGCTGTATGAACCACCTTACCTTCATCCACAGCTCTGGTGACTGACTCAAAGAAGTCGGCCAAGTTGAGCAGCAGTGATCTACCCTTCACAAAACCAAACTGTGTGGGATCCAGAGTTTGGAGATTCCCTATATCCTTGTTTATTAGGTCCATGACAATGGGTTCCATAGCTTTGCATATCAGACTTGTCAGGCTAATGGGGCTATAGTTCCCATGGTCTGTAGTTGCTCCTCCTTTGTGGAGAGGGATGACTGTAGCAGCGCGCCATTCAGTAGGCAAAGCCTTAGGTGAGTCTGTGATTGAACAGGGCACACAGGTGAGGTGCCAGTTTACTCTGTAGTTCATGTAGAACACAGCCAGAGATATTGTCAAGTCCCATACAAGCTGTATTCCTGGCCTTGGACAGTGTTATTTTAACCTGTGCAGCAATAATACTGGGTGCCTGGCAATCTACTGGTATTGTGATTGGTCCTTTGGGGTGGGAGGGGTAAAGTTGGCACTGAATCTGTCAGCCAGTATATTGACAATATCTGTTGGCTCGGTATAGGAGGTACCATTGTGTAGTAGCTCAGAGCAAATCTGGGTATTGCCCTGGAGGTTCTTTACATAACTATAGAAGTTCGTGTGGTTGTCTTTACTATCTGCTGCAATTCTGTTTTCATAGCTAGCTTTAGAGGATTTGATGAGGGATCTCAACTTTTTGTTGAGGCTGATAAGGGAGTTTTTCCAGCCTTGGGACTTCACCTTATTCTGCATCAGTTTCCTCCTTCTGTTGTAGAGTTTGTTTATGGCAGGGGACCACTAGATTGTCTTCCTTTTTTTGGAGGAGTGCGTCTTGGTTCTACTGGGTATGTCGAGATCCATGCATTTGTGTACACGTTCGTACATTGCATCGGTGTATGATTCGGTGGTCATTCAACTATTTTCCATTTGCATGGGTGCAGTGAAGTTAGCCATCTCTGTTCTTAGGAGCCAAAAGTTAGCTTTGGAGAAATTTTTCATGGTGGTTACCTTTGCGGGGGTGGGGTGGGAGGGATGTGGATTTCCAAGGTGATTAGTTTTGGTCGGATCTAACCAGGGAGGAGTTGACTATTGGTGTAGAGCAACGTTCGCCCATGTTAGTAATGACCAGGTCAAGGATGTTGCTACCTCTAGTGGAGGTAAAAATGAGCTGGTCCAGGGCATTGGATTTAATGAATTCCAGAAACTGTTGAGCAAGTGTATTGGTACATGAGTAGTTTTCCCTGTTAATGGAGGGGTAGTTGAAGTTGCCCAGTATGAGAGTGTTAGGTTGGACCCTAATATTCTCCAGGGTGCTTAAGAACATGAAGTGAGTGTCTTGGGACATGGTTGGGGTCCTATAACAGGCTACGACCTGAATAGCTGTCTTACCCAATGTTAACTGCACCTGAAGTAGCTCTGATGCATTATCTTGGGCTACCAGTCTGGAGATGTGTGCATCCTTTATGAATATGGAAACACCACCGCATTTGGAGCTTCGGTCCAAGTTCTGGGGCCGAAAGGTGTGGAATGAGTTATAGCCTGGTAGTGCAAAGGTGCTTTCTGTTGCCTTGAACCAGGTCTCTGTTACAGCACAAATTTTGATGGTCTCCAATTTAAGGAGTGCTTTGAGTGAGTACATTTTGAGATTTAGACTTCAAGCATTGAGCAGCATGACCCTCAGATTGCATTTGTTTGTAGCTGTTAGGGTGGTAATTTGGTCTTTGGAACACTGCCTAAAAAAGGCACTGTAGGGGTGGCAAGAGCCTTGGCCAGTATCCGGAAGCCCGGGGGTGACAGATGCAGGCCATCTCTGGCAAAGCATTGAGGTCTGTCAATCATGTCACCCCAGGCAGACAGATACTGGATCCCCTTAGAATGACACCAGAAACTTAGCCAATTGTTGAAATCAATCATTTTCTGCTTGTACTGTGGTATCATTCTGGGTGATAGTAGGATGCTGCTTAAGGCTAGGGTTATACCTGCCTGGGCTACATAATCCAAGAGCTCCTCCATGTCTCTTTTCATGTAGCCCAGGGTCATTCACACCCAGATGCACAATGACAGAGTCATATTTGTACCTGTTGTTGAGGGAACTGAGTGCATGTGTTATGTAGCAAATCCTGGCACCTGACAGGCAGCTAACTGTTACTTTCTCCTTATTCAACTTAGTGAGTGGGACATCAGTATGCCTCATTATCGAGTCACCTATGACTGGGGTGCTAGGCATGCTGTTTTCCCTTAGGGGCTTTGGCTGAGTGGCACACTGTTTAGGAGAGTTATGTGTCTCATGATTAGTATTGTGTTGTGATGGTCGAGTGCATTTCTGTCTTGGAGGTCTCTGCTGTATGGGTACATTTTTATTGAGAGCCTCTGCAAAGGTGGGTGTGTGTTTTTTGTTTTTATGTGAAGGCAGTGCTGGTGTGTGTTCTGGGTGGCTGTGTGTTCCATGTGGTGTGGTGCAAGTGCAAGTGTTCACCTTCTCCTCTTGATCAGCTATTCCAGTCTTGGATGGAGAGTGCGTGGCTTCCAATTTGGATATATAAGTGCATCACTCACAAGTCTGAGTGTTGGGATGTAAGAGGAAAGGGTTGTTGGTGTACATGAGGCACTTTAAGGCCCTTAACAAAGGGTGTCCAATCTTACTGTGTAATATTAATATTAATATTAATACAAATGATAGTTTGACTGGCTTTGTTTTACTGTCTTAACCCACTGGATGTGCAGTAGCAAGCCCTACCCAACACCCAGCACCAGGTAACGTTTTACTAAATTCATGAATAAACATCTTGATGTTTTACTTGTTCGCATGAATATTCATCCAGGATTGTCAGCATGCAGGCAACAGGTACTGCGGACTTGTTAGTGTTCTAAGAGACACAGGCCACAGTAGTTAAAGTTTTCGGCTGCTTTTTCATGACCCCACATTATAAAGCAAAGATGGTTAGCCAGTCCAATGTTATGTGAGGATGCCACATGCCATGAATTTTTCCTGTTTACTAGCAAATTAGGTTTTGTTGAGTGCTTTGAGTAATTCTGAGTTCCTAAAGAATTAGGAAGTATATGTTATCAAGCTGCTTACTGTTTCGTTTTGATTTCCTAGGTTTAGTTTTTCTGTTGTCATAGTCTTATTTTTTAACTGACAGCCCTGTAGATCTGAACAGTTTGTATAACCAACAAAACACTTTTTTTTGTTTCTGTACATTGCATATTGGCAGAAATACATCGGAGTCCTCATTTTATAACAGAAAATATGGGGCTATGCTACAGCAGCATGTGTTGTTTTCTGTAGTGAAAATACATATCCACTTTTTGCTACCACTTAAATAACATTGTGGTTACTGGATATGAGGAACAAAGAATTGGATTCAAGGCAAATGTAAGGTACCACTAACAGGAAATAGCATACAAATAGCATATCCCTTTCTTTTTCATGTTATATGAGCTACTAGAATTGCTTCAACTCAGTAACTGCTAGTATTACAATCCCCATGACATAGTTTTACATTGTTTATCTATTTGCTTACCCAATGTATTATGTATGTGATTTACTGTTCCTTCAAAATCATAGTATGGAAATCTAATGGAGAAGTAGCAAACATGAAGTTCAGTTATCAAAATGGGGAAGGCAGGAATGCTACTCCCCCTGCTGGCTATTGTAACTTGTTTGTTTTGAGAACAAAAAAGTTTACTGTTAGCCTATGTTTCAGCCTTTGTGTAATACTTATAGGTAGGGATGTAATGGGTCAAAGAGGATAAAGTAACGGAAATGGAAGGAGTGGTTTGCTTTCTGTTTCGTTGAGAAGAAACAGTTGTTTCTTCAATTGTAACTTCATCTGAAAGAGTTAATCAAAGTTTCTGCAATGAGGGTAAGTTTCGCACTTGCACATGCACACAAATATTACTTTTTTTCCATTTGTTTTTGCAAGAAGACAAGCCCCCCCCTGCACTCCCGTGTATATAAATATAAATACACCAACTATGATTAGACAATGTATATTCAACAACTACAATTAGGTAAATCTGCATGACATGTCAATCATGCATCATTTCCATGCTGCATCACACCATTAGGCATGCCAGTCAGTCTGGCAATGTCCATTCCTGCATGAAATGGCCGGTGGGTTAAGAAAGTAAGACAAAGCCATTTGACCAAAGGCAAAGCTCTTAGGAGTGGCCCACACAGTGTCACCAAATAAATATGCAAGTACTCTCAAAACTTAAATATCTCTAGGCAGATCAGCCACAATGAAAGGTTTATATATATTTAATAATAAAAGAACAAGAACACACAGTATATAATCACAGTGACATCAGAGTTCAAAATCACAGGAAATATTTAAAACAACATTGCAGAACAGTCTCAAATAAATAAAGAAAAATATCTAAACTAAGCTTTGCTATATTCCTGACTGTATCCCTAGTAACTTCATCAGAGCAAGGCAGATGGGTGGTGAATGGTTCCTGTTTTTGTCAGGTCCAAGACAGAATACAGAATGCCCTGTCTCTCTCAGAGAGTTCTCACATTAATATCTCAAATATTACTGCTGGAATAGTTTGCAGAATGACATAATTTCTTGTCATCTGATTCTAATCCAGGTGAAGCCTTCACTGCAGGAATCTGGCAGTATTTAGCATCTACCTGTGAAAATATATAGACCTCAAATTGTTATCAGATGCTGGAAGTCATAAAACAATTGCAATCCTTCACATTTTAAAACTAGTAGTTTGTTCACTCCAAAGACAATACAGGAAGCGTTTTAGCATAGACTTTATGTCTCCAGTCTAGCCTATAAAGTCAATTAATTTCAGATATTTTTCTGAAGTTAACCTCCTGTATTCCAGTTCGCACTGTTAAAATATATACATTTAAACAGTTAAAATAGCGCATGTACATTTTTGTTCTATTCCAGTAGGGAACACTGTGGTTACATTTTAAGCACAAGAACTCTGCAAAGACCTTTTCAACACACACTTTTGTACCAGCAGTTTCATATACACATGACATACAGTTTTAATATATTTGTAACACAAGCATCTTATAGAAATCATGTTGATTTTACAAATGACATATAATGATTTACAAATTTCCAGAGAGCTGTGCTGGCAGTATCTCCCTTTGACACAGTACCATCTTTGTCTCAGCTTTTCTTTATCATTGCAGTATTTAACTACCTCTGAAGGTATGTCACTCAAAGAATGCCTTTTAAAATATGGCACTTACATTTTATACAGTTTTTGGGGTTTCTGGCCCTGCTAAGTAGATGTTTGCTAGAAGTACTTAGGACATTATTATCTACTCTGGTGACTGGCCACTGTGCAATGTTAATTTTAGCCATTGTGAAATATAACAAAAATGAGTGAAATGCCTGCCTCATTTTACATGGATTTTCTGCTTCTGCCATTGATGTGCAGTTCATATTTAATTTTTTTCAGTCTTAGCACTCCCCACATGTTTAAAGTCATTTAAACATTATTGATATATGTACTGAGTAAACTAAAACTGCTGTATTAATTTAAACTATTTTGGCAAACCTGATATTATCTTGCATGCATTATAAAGCATTAGTTAACATGTTCATTGTGTAATGAGTTAAGGACTCTTCATTCTGAAGCAATGTTATTTTGGTGTGTTGCAATACCTGCAGTTAATATCTATAGGTTCATAGGTTTATAGGTAGGTACTAGGCTATTAGCCCTAGAGCCTATATAAGCCTAGCCAAAAAGGTACCCTGGCTTCCGCCACCCAAGAAAATTATTTTCCTGTGCCCCTGTCGAACAGAGCCACAGAACTGCTCCCTGGGGTGAATTTCCTATTTCCCATCCAGTCATCAAGATTTTGCTTGAAGAGTGCTAATGAAGAACTTTGCTTGACATAGATGGGTAGCCTGTTCCAGAGTATGGGAAGTCTCTGGGACTGGAATCTATCCCTCCAGCATGTCCTGTTTATTGTGGTGACAAGGTTTAGGTCCCTAGAGTGTGTAGCTCAGAGGGATTGGGATTTCTTTAGGTGTAGCATGTCCAGCAGCTCTGGGTTTGATATACCTTTATATGTTAGGCAGACATCACCTCGGAGTAGGCGATATGCTACGGAGTAAAGCTGGAGTTTTTTTGAGGCAGTCAGTGTAGGGCATTTGTTTGAGGCCAGTAATCCTCTTTGTGAGGTACTTCTGTGGCCTTTCCAGCTGCTGCTGATGTCTTGTGAGGTACATTCCAAAAGGGGCATTGTACTCTATAATGGGTCTAATGAGTGACGAGTAGAGGTGAACAATGACTTCTTTTTTCCTGGATGAGAAACCTTTTATGATGAGGTGTGCCACGTAGAAGGACTTCCTGACTACTGTGGCGATGTGACTATCAAATATATTTTGTGACGCATATTTTATTTTTATGTCTCAGAGCAGGAATAGAGCCTACTCACCAGGTGAATATCAACCCCTTTAGTAATGGTTTTCACGTTGATATCCCCACCTTAGTCTGGATCTGCATTCACCTTTCCTAGTCATGAATTGCATCATCCGTCATTCTGTTTAGAAATCTGGCTCTATCATATTCCTCTGAGATATGCCAGGGTCACTAGTAATATTCCTACAAATCTTTTGTTTCAGCCCCAGATGTGTAGATAATGCACATAGATATACACAGCTGTCACAATAATTTTCAACCATGCAGAATGTGAAACTATCAAACAAGCTAGAGTTTTGCTATGCAGATTCCCAAATCTGTCTACAGAACTGCAGCAAAAAACCCTTCAAGGAAGAGAGCTACAAAACAAGACAAAAGAGTATGAAGCATGTTAAATATATATATATATATATATATATATATATATATATATATATATATATATTTATTATTTTTTTTTTGTCATCAGTTATTATTTTTAGGCACCTACTTGTTGCTGCAACTTCCTGTATCGCTGCTGTTTTAGAAAGAAACCTCACACCTATGCAGAGCTGTAGATCTAATAGATACAAAAAAAAGGAAATGTTCAGTACATCAGCAGCAACACTAACCAAAGAAGGCCATGTTACAATCATTCAGTTACATAAATCCTATGCCCATTTAAGTATTACAAAACTTTACATTAGTTTGTGACATATTTTGTTTATTCAGCTGTGGCCCACTGTTAAGAGTCAAGCCTTTAAACCTGTTTGTTTGAAAGCTAGGGTGTTTCCACTTTGTTTTAAATTGCTCGTTTTTAGTTAATGCTACAGTAAGCAGATGTGGTGTTATCAGTACTGTGAATGGTTAATCTAGCATGCTGTTCTACAGGCAATATATCTGTCTGCAGTGCTGATACCTTGAGTTCAAGGACATATATGAAATTCAGCAGAGAAAGCCGACAGAAGAAAGACCAATGAACCAGTACAAGACCAGAGCAGAAAGGAAATCATGCATAAGGAAGTAAGAAACCATTTGCAGTAAATCTGTACTTATAAAATCAAGAGGAGCAGCATCAAATGTATGAGCAGTGCAAAATAAAATACTCATATGTGCTATGCACATAGGCAGGGAGGCCCAGCAGACATCTAATGGTAAGGCAGAAAAAGTATGAACTAATTATTCGCTGAAGAGCAAGAAAACTTGGTCTGGAATAATCCTTAAGGGACATGGATTGTTGATCCTTCTTGCCTGGCTATTTTCAATTTGTTTTATTATTTTCTTAGCACAGCTCTAATAAGCATGGGCATTCGAGCTTGAGATCATACAGTCAAACTGCTCTTTGTAACCACAACACTGAGCTACTACATTGTCCTAGACCTAGACATAAGCACAGCTGAGCTGTGGCAGCTATAGCAATTCAGACTGCAGTGACTGAGGTATTTGTGAGGGGTATAATTCTCTATAGTGCAACTGCGGTGGTGGTGCTGCGGTAGCGTTGTCGCCTCACAGTTAAACGTTGCATGTTCGATTCTCAGTTAGAGCGTCTTCTGTGTGTTGACATGTGTGAATGGGCGTTCCTTCATTGAAGGTTGTGCGTTAGGCCCGGCAAGCCAACACGCAAAAAAAATCTACTGCCAATCATATAGCAAACAGGGGTTCCGCTGTGGCGACCCCTAACCAGGAAAAGCCGAAAGACATAATTCTCTATAGTACTGCAATCTAACATATTTCTACAATCCTACAGGATCTGCTCTGGAAGCGTACCTTTGGGGTCACATTTGTGACCTACCTTTGAAGTACTGCATGACCCAGACCTTGATACTTTAAACAGCTAATGGATGTTGTACACACAAAGCTAATCTCTCAACTTTTCCAACAGTGGATTGCAGCTATTGCATTGACTGATATACAATATTCACTACTTGGGCATTGTCTTGAGCAGACCTTTGTCTCTGAGACCCCCCTAACTTGTAAGAAACTGCTATATCATCAATATTTTAATGTCTGTGATTATGCTAAAAATTATGTATTTATATAAATATTTTCTAAGCTTTGAACTTCTGCTAAAGGTTCCTTCGGAGAGCTTTAAAATAAATCAACAAATTAACAGGTAAAACACTTGAGTTTTAAGCTGATTGTATCTCTTTTTAATTTATTTATTTGACTTTAATTGTATTTACTGTTTGCTTATCTTGTGCCCTGATTCTTATGGAAACTGTTTTTATAAAGGAAGGTCAAGGCTTTTTTTGAATATCAGATTTTTGTGAAGTTAAGGTCAGTTTTATTATAGGTATTATGAACTGAAAAATGTTATCAAGAAAAGATGTTATCCTATCTAGTGCTTGTATGCATACAGAAATTTGCAAAAGAAGGCACTTGAAGACTGCTGGCAGAACTGAAATTGAAAAATGTTTCTGCTATCAATTATTTGATTCCCAACCAATATTTGTGAAAAAAAGTAACTTAAACACAAACTGTTCTTTGAAGGAAACAAATCATGGCAAATAATACAGAACATTTCAGTAGGTCACATACAAATCCAGCAGTGTTGATTTTTAAAGTTAAACTGTGTTTATCATTTACTAAAACTGTTGTTGCATATAACTTAACTATCCTTCCTGGCTTAGCTAAAATTGGTTAGGTTAACAACTCTGAAAGTAATACAAGACAGACTTTGTGTCCCTGTATATCCTGCTGTTATTAAGTTGCAGTTGTCCAAACCCATTTTTTTTTCAGCTGGACCATTGTAGCAGGAGAAGAGGTAGTTATGCTGGAATCTGATATGTAAAGACTTGTATCAAGAAATGTTACAGCTCTGCCATCTTTTCATATTCTGAAACGAGTGACAGAGGAGAGCTGTCTTCACAGCGGTCATCGTTTTACAGTTCAAACATGCTAAACTTTCTCCTGATTAACATCACATGCTGCAAACAACAGTTGCGCTGCCCTTTTAGGTACTTCTTTTAGGCTTGAATTCATTCTGGCCTATACAAGACAACTGAGATTAAGCACTTGGTATTAGGATGCATATTTTGGGCACAGACTTGTATCTTGCAAGGTGAAAAACACATACTTGAGCTTGAATTTGTAGTCCAAGCACTACTTCTGCGGTGGGTGTTCTGTAATGTAATGGGTGGCAGTCAGTATGGCACAAGAACATCCAAAACCAATACTTGTACTGTCTCCTCCCCATGCAACTGCCACTTGGTAGAGACCAGATGGTGTTCACCAGGGAATAGTCAAAAATAACATTTATTTGACCATCAAGCAAAATGGTGACATAGTACCTCAAGGTTCAGTATATGGGTAAGGAAGCTATCCATACACACTCACAACTAGAGACATAATTGCAGGACCTGCTACAACAGTGCACCTATCACTACATGCGATGAGGTCCAGTCAAAAATGCATACCTACCTCTATGATGGTCCATTGTTTACTGGCTAGTAATAAGGTCTGAAGGATGAAGTAAATAAAGGGGCTGATTAGTCAGCTGGGGAAGCTTATGGCTAGTTTAGGGAACAGAAAAAAGATTGCCTTCATATCCCTGTACAGTTTTCTTTATGCCATTGTCATTGGATAGCTACTATGCACAAAAGCCAGATAATGATTTCATTTCAGTAGCCTAAGGAAGGCTGACAGATAATACAGCTCATATGTGTAAGAGATTATATTAGGCTACTGTGAAAGGCAAGCATAACAAAAGGCCCTCTCCTTACGAAAATTGATAGATTGTAGAACAGCTGAAAACATGGCAACTTGAAGCTAACTTTCAAAGCTGTCCTGAAAGACTTATTTCAGAAGCACATCATGATTTGTCACAACTACAGTGTTCTCAAATGGCACTTAAAGCTGGCCGGACACTTATTGCCAACCAACTTGTATCTACAGAGAAACCCCCATCTTTCTGGCCCAGTTGATGATTTGGCTGTTGTGTAAGTTCCACTGTCTATACCTTTACTGTCCACACAGGTACCTATCCTGCAGGAGTTAGGTAACTTCAAAATTCCAGGAAATTAGTAATAACATGACCCATATTTGAAATGTTTGCTAAATAGCTGCATTTCGGAATATTTTCCATGGGTTTAATAGATGCCACTAGCAGCTTGTGAAAGATATTTGGGCAAAAGTTGAAGATGAGAAATTTTTACTGAAAGTTAAACATCTCAGACACAGTTACCCTAACCTCTTTCTGATAATCTAATAATCTTGTAACCTGTATTTGCTGCAGTTAACATACATGGAACATAAACTATAGGCTTATTCACTATTTGAAATTCTGTGAGAAATGCAGGTGCAATATTCACAGGACTAGTATGACATGTTAGTGTAATAAGGTAGAGTCATACTATGTTAGATTGTTTACAAAATGTAGAGACGTGGTGCCACAGCCTGAAATGCCATAATGCAGGTTTTAGTCCATTTGCACATTAGCCCTCTATCTATCTGTGTACCTAGAATTTGTAGTCCAATGTCAGAAGTTTAACCATTAGTACCACTTACCCCTTTCCCTATCCTGCCTGTGTTGTGCCTACCTGCCCTCTCCACTCTTGTCTTCTCCCATCTTATCACAGTCATACCTAATTCATATCACTGTCAAGTGAATCAACAGCTTCTCCCATGCATTCTGCACTCATCCATGAAACAATATGTTGAAATACCTTTCAGATAGTCTGCCTTTGATCATCGTGCTAGGATCACAATGTTTCCCCACTAGCATTTCTTGCCCTTCTTCCTCATTTACCTTTCAATACCCTGAATGTTATGATTTTATTAATTATTTTATGCCTGTACCTCATTTTCTCTGACCCATTTTCTCTGTTATGATCCTTCCATGTATTACACAGCCTCCATTGTATACCTTCAGGCAGCCTTATGGCCTTGTTTGATATGACCTAGAGACATGAAAACAGTACTCAAGTGGGATGCAGCCCTTGCAGGATATCAATGAAGTCGATAGCTGTTGCAATATATCCCATCTTTTCATTGGCCTTGGCAGATACACAGCTGCAGGGACTTTTATCAGCAGATTTTGAGTCACTTTTCAGTCATTCTTGTACTTAATGACGCTCAATTCTTTGCATTTCTTCAATATTTCAGTTTTGAGTTTTTGCATCTAGACTGCACTGCCTTCCATTTTAAGCACTGAACACCATACTCAATTAACCTACCTATTGATAATCTTAACTACTGACAGGAACCTGATTCAACAACTCACTTTACTCCAAAGCTCTACACTGTGACAATATAAAATAGTACTAGTTCTGGCAGAGACATGTGACACTCATTTTGTTACTGTTTGCTTTTGTAAACTCCATCTTAATCTTTCTTATCATATATCTTTGTTGTATGCCTTCCACAGAATACTAGTCCCTTCCTTTATATTATCAATCTAATTTACAGCCAGCAGTTTGTACAGGGGAGGTGATACAGTGTAAGTTAGACAGAATAATATATTCAAAGATTCAAAAGATTCAAAGATTCAAAAGAAACTTTATTGTCATTTAGGAAACATAAATGCTCAAGTGCTAACTAAACAAAATTTGGACTGTCAGGTGACAGGTCTTTTACAGAAAATAAAGCACAAAAAGATAAGACATAATAGGTATTAAGAATAAACAATAACTATAGTACAAAAGGATATGACTAGGTAGCTGACGCACATGCTTGTACACTATTTATATAAACTAGACAACACATACTACTAGATTATTAACACATGAAAAAGAAAAGTACATGATACACAGAGGTGAGACTGGGTGATACTGCACATAAGGAAGTGAGTGGAATTGCCCTTAAATGAGAATATATTCATTTTAGTATGCAATAAATAAATAGAATTACTGTATGGAAACAAGGAAAAGAAGGCGATCGTAACAATCGATTATACTTTTGAAACATCTAGATTTATGTCTGCATTAATGAGTCTTATTGCAGTTGGATAAAAACTGTGAATCTGGAGGTCCTGCAGAGGATACTCTGTAACCTTCTGCCAGATGCAAGTTTAGTGAACCAACCATACGCTGGATGAGAAGTGTAACTCGGTATTTTGCAGGACCTCTTTTTCCATCTCAGTTCAAAGAGCTCCTGTAAGGTAGGAAGACTAGTGCCCACTATCTTTTCTGCTGTTCTTATTGTTCTTTGCAGCGTCTTCCTTTTGGCCATTGTGCTGTTACCGAACCATACAGTACAGCTGCTGGTGATAATGCTTTTGATGGGTCCTCTGTAGGAGGTACTTAGAGAGCTTTGCTTTTCTAAGCCTTCATAGGAAGTGTAGACACTGCTGGGATGTTTTTAATTAGCTGGCCTGTGATCCCCTGATATATGTACCCCCAGGAACTTTGTAGTTTGGACTCTCTGCTTCTTCACCATTGATCTTGAGGGGCAGGTGCATGGTAGAGCTCTTTCTGAAGTCAATAATAATTTCTTTTGTTTTATTGATGTTCAGGTCCAAATTGTTATTGCACCAATCAGTCAGGGAGTTGACCTCATTCTTATACCCCCTCTAGTCATCACCACTTATGAGTCCCACCATGTGGTGTCATCTGTGAATCTGATGATGTGATTGTTGCTAGCTTTCACAGAGCAGTCATGGGTAAGGATTGTGAACAGTAAAGGACTCCGCACACAACCCTGGGGTACTCCAGTCTTAATTGTAATACTCCCTGAAGTGTTGTAACCAGCAGAGGTCCTTTGTGGTCTTCCACTCAGGAAATCAAGCATCCAGTTCCACAGCCCTTTAGTTATGCCAAGGTTGATTACCTTTTTTATAAGTTGCGTTGGAGTCACCATATTGAATGCCGAGCTGAAATCTATGAACAACGGCCTGGAATAGTTGTTCTTCTCTTCAAGATACAATGGGAGGCGAAGTGCCATTGAAATGACATCAGCAGTTGATCTGTTTGCTTGGTAGGCAAACTGCAGTGGGTGAAAGGATTGGGGTAGTACTGTAGTCAAATGCCTTTTAACCAGTTTTTTGAAGCATTTCCTTACATTTTATGTAAGGGCCACTGGCGTATAATCATTTAGGCAGGTGGGGTTGGCTATTTTGGGCAGAGGGATTATTTTGGTAACTTTGAAGCATGCTGGTACTTTTTCCTGAACAAGTGAGCTGCTGAAGAAGGACTCTGTATTACTTCAGCGAATACGTCTTTATCGCTCACCAGCCACTGAAATTAACTTCAGCAAACTGCATATGCACTAAGAGGCTTTACACATAGCAGGCTTATCAGAATCACTCTGTTCTGTCTTGTATTGCATATTCACAGACCAGACTGCTGGTTTAATAACACCTGTACTGGCTGGGTCAGGACAATGACTCAATGATTGAAGTCAGCACCTATGCAGAATCTGATGATAGTGCCAAGAGATAGATCAAGTCACAGTCAGATGACACACTGGTACTGTCTGCCTGTTTCCCTCCTGGGTGGTCCTCTTCTCAGTGTTCATGTGGCTTTACCACTGATAGAGGGTTAGTCCCATGAATGAAAGCACTGGAACTCCTCTCTCTGTAGCAACAGCAGCAACAGTAGACAAGTGCATTGCACCATGATATGGCAGTCTAGTAGTGGATCCTGGCACCATCCTGTGTCATAGCAGCATCTGATATTCAGGCAGTGTTAGGGCTCATTCAGAAGATATGCAAAGCTGTCATCTGGCACAGTCTTTTGCTTCCCATGCCATCATGATGATAACTGGTGTGGTGCATAGCTTCTGTGTGGATGTCCCCCAGCACTACCAGTGCTTTGGTGAGGTCATAGAGTCCAGACACAGTGCCGTGCTAGACCTTTTGAGGGCTATTGTGGCACAAGTCATTGTCATATCCACCTAAGTGTGGAGGATAGCAAATTCCATCATCACTGCTCTGTCAAGCACTACTATTGGTGGTTTGGGGGCGAGTACATATGTGGGGTGATCATGTTGGGAGGACATGATAGGGTTCAGACTCTGAAGCTGCATGCCTAAGGATATCACACTCCACCACCCTATATCAAAAGCAGCAATGATTGTCAACCTCCAGGAGCAGGATACCTCACCAGCAGATTTCATACAGGTCCCATTGCTGCAGTAATACTACATCTCTGTAATGTGGGTCTCTTCTAGCTCTGCCACTTCAAGCCTGAAAAGTGGCCCAAATCATGGTCATGTAGTGTCTCTCCTTCCTATTGCAGTAGGAACTTTGTCTGTGACAATGAGTCCTCATTGTCTTGAGATCCTTGTATCTGTCTCCAATGACATTCTCCCTCTACCCAGATTAGGCTGACAACCACATATCACTTTGTACCTTTTCACCTGTGCAAATTATGATTGTGACCAGTTCTATCCTCTCTTCTGTGTGCTGTAAGCAGAGATCTTCGATGCACAGTGTGACCCAACCATACACTACCTAGCACATCTTTTAACTTAACACTGCATGCATCATTTATGTTCTTTGTGATACTACACAGCACACTCTTCAAGGTCCATTGACCCTGATTAGATGCTGCTGTTTAACCTGTGCTGCTGTGCACTGTGACTGTTGCTGGGTATGGGGTTGCAGTGTAGCCACTAGCCACTGTTAGCCTCACAGTTATTACTGGATAATGTTGCTGTGGAAGCTATGACAGGGGCTTCTGTAGAGGGTCTAGAGTTTCCCAGAATACCTTTCTGGTCCACATGCTTCCTAAAATGGGGATATGCTCATTCACATGTGGAAGTAATGTATTAAGAAATGCATTGGTGAGCAGCATCATAGAAGCCATGCTCAGTGGTTGCTATCTCTCCTGGAGTGTTAGGGATATGTTCATCCACATGTGGAAGTAATGTATTAAGAAATGCATTGGTGAGCAGCATCATAGAAGCCATGCTCAGTGGTTGCTATCTCTGCTGAAGTGTTAGGGATATGCTCATCCACATGTGGAAGTCATGTATTAAGAAATGCATTGGTGAGCAGCATCATAGAGGCAATGCTCAGTGGTTGCTATCTCTCCTGGAGTGTTAGGGATATGCTCATCCACATGTGGAAGTCATGTATTAAGAAATGTATTGAGTATTTTGCACACCAATGTCTGTGATATACCCAATGTGTTCTCTTTTTAGTATAGTAAGTGCTACACATACCTAAGTGCCTACTAGTATTCAAGATCCACACATTTCTCCTGATCATGTCTGTGGCCACTACATGTGAGTTAACACCCATATAGTATTAGTGTCCACTTGAAAATGGTCTGTCAGGTGCTGGTTGGTTTACAGGTGGCAATCACTGTTACTGTTCATTCACCCAGTCTGCTGCACATAGGGCTCCTGGGTTGCAGGTAGTAGCACTCAGAGCAAATTACTGGTGCAAAACAGAGACTACTGCTGCTGCTACTGGCATCTTTGGTTGTTGCAGCTTTGCAAGTTTCCATGTGCTTTTTTCTTACAGTGAAATGCAAATTGCTGTGTGTCTTGTGAATTCTCTGTCTACGAATCATGTCCTGCTTTCAGATGCAATTCTTTGCATCTCTTTATATATATTCATTAGACTGTGCCACTTCATTTGCATGTTATTATCTAGTCACTTCCATATTATCCCGTCTCTCACTGTTTACCGTGATCCTCAGTAGTAATAAATGGTACTTATATATTGCAGCTTACCTCTATGCGACCACATGCTGTAAAGCATTGTACTATGTACCAGCCTAGCTTGATAAAAGTGAATTGTTTTCTCTTCGAAGTTTGAAGAAATTCCATTGTAGTTCCTTTAAGCTCTTCTTTAAGATGAACATATAATCAGCTTCAGTTTTATGCCTGACAATACTGTCAGCCAAATGATCTGTAGCATTGTGTTTTAGCAGCCGTCTTTTATGTCACCATTGCTTGAAAGGCAGAGGGTATAGAACTAAAATTAAAAACATTTGCATGTGTAAGATTGCTTGTTAAATATAAATCAATTCCATCTTCTAGTCATTTAAGAAGACACAACCTCCATATTAAGTCCGTGAATAAATGTCCTGTCATAAAGTTAAAGTGTCATTTTAAAGTACCCACACACTTGCATCAAAGCCTGAATAATGCCCATTTCTGATGCAATCACCACTTTAAAGTCTAAATTAATTTAATTAACTTTACTTTGTCTGTTGTGCAAGATTATAGACATATCCACAACCCCAGCTATTTGACTGAAATATCTCTAGGCTTTGAATACTATCAGTTGCACCTTATAAGCAAGCATTTGGTGACAGGAATGTTTATAAGAACCTGATCACCTCCTTTACAAGCATTAATGCTTTCTTAATTGGAAAAAGTATAATTTTGGAACGTGCTTCCATTAACTAGTGTCATAAATGAGCTAAGTTGCTGAGGAAATGCCTTTCAGATGTAACAACTTGCTTCAAACAAATAACATAGCTATTGAAGATCAAAATGTACTTGCTGTGTGATAAAACTGTAAAAGCAGAATTTGCAGCTAAAAGCAGTAGATACCTCAGACAGGGAAGCGAAATAAGTAGAATGGAGAAACATGAAGTTTACATGTGAATTGCTGCAGAAACTTGCATGTTTTGTGGAAAGTTTGAGGTACTCCTTTTTTTGGTGACTTTTGCAATATGTTCAGAATATTTACATGCATGGCATAAAACTTTTCTCAATGTAAAATGGTCTCTTCTAATCATAGACTTCCAGCACTCTGCTCCCTTGTACTGACATGGCAAATAGGGTTCCATACATACCTTTCAACTGTCCTTGATTTTGCCTCATATTTTTGCCATATCCATTACAAATTTTGATTTTCTGGTAAATTAATGAGAAACAGTAAGCCAGTTTTTGTTGTTGTTTGTCTTTCGGCTTTTTCCCGGTAAGGGGTCACCACAGCAGAACTCCGGTCCGCTAATGATTGGCAGTAGATTTTTTACGAAATGCCGAGGTGCCAGCTCGATGCCCAACCTTCAATGAAGGCATGCCCATTCATGGACGCATGTCTTTCGAACGCTACCCAACTGCGGGGAGGACATGCAGACTCTACACAGAAGGCACTCCCAAGCCAAGCTGAGAATTGAACGGGAGAACCTCTTGCTGTAAGGTAACAACGCTACCACCGTACCACCATGGCATACCAGAAATTAGAGATGGATATTTTTTATTAATCAGAAAATGAATGTTGAGGCAAAATCTGCTGTTCTATTAACTTTTAAGGAAATTACGAACAATAATTAAAAATGTACCTGATTTTGTTCCCCTATGTTTTTGTCTTTGTCAGGAATTCTTGAAAAGAAGTTGAGAGGTATGGTTGAATAGTAATTTGAAAACAGTGAGTTTGTTTAAGTTTAAATACTTAAACTTTGTGGTTTAAAGCAGCTGCTTGTCTCTCACTTTACATGGTTGCTATTGCAAATGCTTCATTTTCTGCAGTTCTAGTATATTTGCACCATTACACATTTGATCTCTGATGCTTGTACTGATTATTTTACTATTATGGAACCTGAAGCTATTCAAATTCATCATCTTTTGACACATAGCCTGTCACTACACTCTTGCTCGATTCAACATTCTCTACCTCCTGGGTAGCTAGGATTGGAGGAGCATGCCACAAAGCCTGGTAAGTTGCCAGTTTTTGGCATTTACTCTTACTGCATATGGCTGTTACTTGTGAATGCATTCACTATTACTTGTTGTGTCCAGAGTCTATTAGTTATTGTATCCAGAGTCGCATCTCTCATTCTTGTATCCTTTTGCCACATCCCGTATTATAACTATTTTCTACTCCAGTCCATTACACCTTTCTGTCTTACACCAAGAACAAGTTATTAAGCTAATCTGTTTTCTCATGCCCCTTTGACTGCACTGGTCATTATGGAATCTCAGTTAACTCTTGTCCCTTATGTAGCCACCCTCATATCTCTAGGTATTTTGAGGCAGTATAGCAACTGTCTCATACGTACCAAAACTCTTCTTTGCTTTCTCATGATTTGGTATGCAAGAGGTCTAAGTATTTATTAAATTTTGAGACTACCCCCTCACCTCAGAACCAGTTTTGTAAGTACAACATGCACAGAAGACCTCTAGTACACCAGCTTATGCTGACATCAAGAGGACACTGCTTAACCTTCCTAGACTATAAACTAAGAAACCTCAGCTATTAGTTCATACATAAAGACCCCCACCAAAACGTGAATGCCCATAGCTACTACAAATGCCTGTAATAGTCACAAGGGTGCAGACCTCAAGCCTTTATTGCCCACTGAGACTGCACCCACCCATGCTAATCTTTTGTTAATAGGTAACTGTACTGTCAGGCATATGGACAGCACCTTCACCAAGCTGCCTGAACATAGGGTGACAGTTGCCTTCCTGGAGGCAGGAGGGCTGTTAGAGCTCCCCATTCTGACAAATAAGATTATGACTTCATAGTTGCCTACATGGGGTAAATGACTTTATGTGCTCTACCCAGAAGGGCATGTTGAGGGATATGATTGATTTATACATGGCTTCAAGGTAGGGAAGACACTGTCTTGAGAGGTACTTTACCAATATCCAGATCAATGCTAAGATTTAAATACAGTACAATTAGGATTAATAAGTAGCTCCTTCTAGGGGGATCCATTATGTGTTAAATTAGGATGAGGTATCCAAGCTTTCCACCTTGCTAGGGATGGTCTGCACCTCTGTACCATAGCTTTCACATTCTGGATAAAACTCTTGCTACCCTCATAGTGCCTTTTTTTAGGCAGAGTCCATCTACCGGGCATTCCAAGCTAGTAACTCTAATCTGAAAAATATTAAGGCAGTAGTATAGTTAGGGCAGGGTATTGGGGGGGGGGTGTGCTCTGTAAGCCAATCTCCATCGCTCTCTTTAATGCAATACTGGCATTTAAAACCTGGCATTACTGTACTGTAATGCTTTATGTGTGGTCTACAGTTTAAAATTAAAAAATAATCCATGTCTTAGTAAAAAAAAAAAAAAAAAAAAACTTGAGCATTGTAGCAGGCAGAATATAAACTATAGCAACCACTTGCTACAATTTAAAAGAAAAATTGTTTTTTTTAATGTGAGCGCTGTAACTTTGTGCTGGCAGGGTACAAACTGTATCAACTGTTTGCTACAGTTTAAAAGTAGAAATGCTTTTTTTGTTAGTAAGATCTGTTGGAGAGTTGGGGACAGGGCACAGAAACAGAACCTGAATGACTGGGGCAGGAGAGAGAAGGTATGTGTCATGCATCTGGCCACCTGATTGGTGTGCTAATAGAAGGAATGTCCTTTTTTTTTTTTTTTCTTGCTATTCAGTGGAAGAGGGGGATGGGAGGTGCTGGTTCATGGTATCATCATAGAGCAATAGTTGAGCCAGCTACACTTCTGTATTAAGTTAACTCTTTTCAATGTCAGGAGACTTAACAAAAACTCTCTTGAGTGTAATGTCCTTACTGGTCAGGCCTAATCATAAAGCTCTCTTTTGAAATTGAAATATCCTTGAGAGGTTGGCCTAATGGTTAAAATATTTACAGACACAAAGTGCGGGGTTTGATTCTGACATGAGGTAATTGACTAGGCTTAAAATGGACCATAAGAGCAGTTAGCCTAGTACTAATCTATGAATCTAATTGTGTTCCTCTGCTTGTTATTCCCCTTCTTCTACTTAAGGAGTGGGATGTTGGCATAATGATTAAAGTCTTTACCTTACAGGCCCAAGGTGCAAGGTTTGATTCTCACATGGGGTAATTGGCTAGGCTTAAAGTGGTCCCCACAGGCAGTTAGCCTGGTATTAATCTATAAAGCCTATGACATCTATTAACCCTGGAATTTTCAGGAATTATTCCAAGGCAAACTTCATACTTTTAAGTCACAGCTTGGCAAAATTTAAAGCTCCCCCAAACCTAGGGAACACTACAGCCTATGCAGAATTGTTCACAAAAACCCTTTAGAATTAATTATACAGCTGCAGAGAGTCAGTGATAACTACTCGAAGTAAGTACGGGACAAACTCAAAAAGACAAGCCATCCTGGTGGAATCCCAGCATTAACAGGCTGTACAACAGAAAGAAGGAAGTAAGAATTGCAATGCCTAGCAAAGTGATGCCTGCATCATCAAACTAAATAAGCACTCAGGGCACTAATTAAGTCTACCAAAGTTAAGTCTGAAGTAAAAGTAACATTTCAGGCTATGGACAATCACAAGGCATTCTTCATCTATGTCTGCAACTTCAAAGGCAATAAACAACAATGTCCTGGACTAATTAAAAACAGACCTGATTATACTGAGCTGGGGTATATATACAGTACTCCTACTTTTTATACCTCCATGCAAAGGTGGGTCATCCAAGGACTCAGGAAGCCATTGACCCATAAACCTTACTAGTCTCATATGTAAAGCCATGGAAAGAATAATTACAGATTTGATAAATTACTACATAGGAAACCATCAGACACTGGATACAACTCAGTTTAGTTTCATTAAGGGCAGATCATGCCTACTCAATCTGGCGGACTTTTGCAATGGATGAGAGCAAAATGGTGCATAGTGCCTACCTTGACTTGGCCAAGGTATTCAACATACTATCCCACCCAAGCATTGTATACAAGTTCACTAAATTAGGTACAAACCCCAACTTCACCCAGTGGAGAGCCAGCTGGCTCACTGGATAAGCTCAGGAAGTTAGGATATGGAATCCACCTCACAAAGCGGCCAGTAACTAGTGGATTCCCACAGGGATCTTTGCTGGGTCTGCCATTTTTTGGCATCTATTTCTTTGGAGTAAAGGTCAATGGCAAGAGCCTCTGGCTGATCATGTTTGCACATGACTGCAAACTAAGAGCTGTCGTAACCCCCCCCCCCCCAAGACATGAATATTCTCCAAGAAGGACTAACACAGACAAATGGCTGTTGCCAGAGCCATGGTTTAAAACTAAATACCAAGAAATGCATAATAGTGTGCTTTGGGAAGTCAACTACCCCAGTAAACTACCTCATTGATAATGCAACCCTAATAGTAAACCAAGTAATTTGGGATTTTGGGATATATGTAGACAGTAAAATGGCTTTTGACCAACATAGATCTAAGGTATTAAGGTAATCATTCTAAGTTGCTCAACTTTTAAGCAAGGGTATGGCATCTAGGTCCAAGGAAGTCATTGTTCCACTGTCTTCAGCCTCAGTCAGGCCCATCATTGACTACAATGCCACCTTCAGTATGTATTTGACCAGGCACATGAAACAACTGGAATGTCTACAGAAGTTCCTCACATAAATAATACAAGGTATTAACATGTCCTATGTGGATTATCTCAAAGCCCTGTCCCTGTACTCTGTTTTCTACAGACTGTTGAGGCATGATCTGTGTATGACATGCAAGACATTCCTGGATCCCACTCTGATGGACCTCCTGCAAATCCACAAAACAAATAGCATCAGGACTACCTGATACAGAGACCTAAGCCTTGCTTGCAACATAAATAGGACATGTTGGAGGGACAGGTACATTTCTCAGAGAATAACCCTTCTCTGAAACAGGCTTTGAATCTATGAGAAACAGAGTTCTGCCCTGACCCGTTTCTAGCATAACCATGACCAGTGGATGGGAAATCGGAAATTAACCACTGGTATGGCACCTATGTCTGTAATGGACAGACATAGCTTGTAATTGCTTGACCAATCATATCCTAACTGACATATACCCTTTAAAATAACATGCATGGTAGCAAAATGTGTTGTATGTATTTGGCTGGGCTTATAAAGGCCCTTGCAGTCACTACTCAAGTATACCCCTGTGAAGCTGAGGCTGTCCTTCAACTGAACACATTTATATATGTGTAGTTGCAGAAATGCAATTTCAAAGCAGAAATGCAATTTCAAAGCAATGAAAGCTCTCCTCCTATTTCTGGGTTAGCACCTACCATGTCTTTAGACCTACATTAGTGTATTAGCATTTGTCAATGATACCATCACCTCATTACTGATACCTTGGGTCTTCAAAACGGAGTCATTAGATGTCTAAAACAACCTAATAAGATAAATTACCATTTCATATGTAGCTACCAAATATGTCCTACTCCCCCAACTGACCACAGCAACAATTTTAATGATTTAGTCAAAATCCCAGTTAATTCCAACACCTTTATATCGGGAAACTTCATCTATCAGTTAATCAACTAGCTGATCTGCTTCCAGTGGTTGACATAACTTTTATGACATTGTAAATGTTAACTCCCTTGCACATATAACCAACTTCCTAGGGGCCCAAATACTGTTGATTATGTTCTCATAAATATGCCCCCTTTTGTACACCTCCATGTGTATCATTTCCTTCATATAATCAGGACGTGTATCAGCGAACCTTTCCTTTAAAGCTGGTGATTTATTCCCCTCCAAATAAATCTGGGCTTTGGACCTTCTCAGAAGTAAATCTTATTCAATTACTTTGATGACCTAAATAAATTCTGCTATAATCCTCCTCTGATGAACCCTTGCCTTTGACTTGTAATCTCACTTTTAAATAGATTATTGAAATAGTAGTCCCTAGCTGCATCAAATACAATAGTAAATTTATAAATAAACTCCTGTGGTGGAATACCCAATATAAGCAAAAGAAATTACTTAATGCTTGTAAGAGGCCCCATTCTCCCCACCTTAATAGCATACTTAAGCAAACTAGCAAAGAGCTTATGGTTACCACATGGAGGTTATGAATATAAAATAACCACGATCTTTCCTAAACTTCTCTGTCAGGAAGTTAAGAATTAATGCCCAGCAATGTTCTGGGCTGGGCCACGATAACATTGTCCACAATGATCCGGATAATGTCTTATCTAAGTAATTAATTGATAATTTTATTCCACCCACAGTTCTAACTATTCCGCAAACTCCACAGTCCCAGAGACTTCTTATAATTATTATGGAATACATTTTCTCAGTCCTTTTAAAAGCTAAGAATATCTCATCTGTTGGCTTTAATATCATTTTAGGTTGCCCAATTAGCAGTATAAAATAAAGCTCATCTAAACCTCTACTTAATGTCTTTCTTCAAAATCTCTCTGCTAGTCACATTCTTGAAACCTGGAAAACAGCCATTGTAATGCCACTGCATAAGTATGGCCCAAACATTGACCCTGATAAATACACTGCTAATCCATTAGTCTCACTAGCATCATGTGTAAAGCTATGGAATATATTTTTGCAGACCCCATTAATCTGGATATTGAAAGTCTTTTAAAACTGTATCCTCAACAGTTTGGCTTAAAAAAATTCAGTGAAGTAGTAGACTGTAGTTATGCAATACCCACCTGGCCAAGTCATTTGATGCAATTTCTCATGCAGGCATTGTATACAGACTTGCAAATCTTAACATAAATCCAAATGTTCTGCAATGGATTGTAACTTATTGTCTAACAGAACCCATGTGATTAGAGTTGCAGGCGCCACTTCTGAAACCAAAAAAATTGGTATACCACAAGCCTCTGTCTTGGGCCTTCTCCTGTCTGGCATCTGTTTCCCAGGCATTCATGCTTGCACTTCTGGATGATGTTAATTTAAATTTTCAGATCACTGCAAATTGGGTGTTGTTGCTTTTTCTTCCATTGACTCAGAAATGCTCCATCGTGGGTTAGACTATATCAACAGTTGGTGTAAGGACAACAGTCTGAAACTAACATGAAAAATTGTAGAATAGTTCATTTTGATAAGCACAGAATTTCTGTGTCATACCATGTAGACAAGACCCCATCCGGTTAAACACTATTTTAAGGGATCTAGACACTACTCTTGAAAATTCATTATCATTTGACCATCATGGCTTCATAGTGGTTTGTAAATCTTACTGTCTGGCTCAACTAATTTCCAATGGAATTTTCTATAGGTCTAAAGAAGACTTAATTGCCCCTTCTTAACTCCTATTAGACTCATTATTGAACATACTGCCCCCTTTTGCATATAGTTGTCAAAAGATAACACTACTTCATTCTCCTCAGAAGTTCCTAACTAAACTGATCCTTGACCAAAAAAACTTTGAGTTACCCAGACAGGCTCTCAGCCCTCTCCCTGTTCTTAGTTGGTTATTTCTTATTTCCTTCACAGAATGAATGGCTCCAGAAAAACCCAGTTAAAGGATTTAGACCTTATCTACAGATTAGTAAGACATCTCCTCCACATCTGGAACAAATGTCCACTACATGCTAAGCATAGTTGTACTTTTACCACCTTTAAGGTAAACCTAGGTAATTTGCTTGGCAGCCTCAGATTTTCCTTGGTATTTTTTTTTTATGTTGCCCTCCTTGAGTTTGGAGAGAATTTTCCTATGATCCTATAAAAATGTAAAAGTTCCTTGTCCAAATTCCAGCTTCTTAAGGACATGATTGATGAATATGGTATTCATTATTTAACGCCTATGAACCTATGAACCTATGAACCCATAGGAAATTCATGCTAGGTAGATTCAAAACAGTCAAGATTTTTTTTTTTTTACTCATGAAGCAGCTTTGACTGGGAATTGTTTCTTCTGCCAAAATAAACGCTCTCAAATAGGCCAAATTAAACACTGTGTTTCAGATGTGGTGGTTTTGTCTGAAATGTCTGAAAAAAGAAAGGGAAATGCATTTCTTTGTGTCTAAATCAGTTATTTGCCTTCAGTCCAGGTTAAGATAACCTTAGAGGGGATTATGTTAAGTAGCAGACCGTGATTGCAAAGACCCCATATTGGGTGTGAGACTCTTGCCCATTTATTGCAATATTATGTATTTGGGATGGAAAGTTCCCTCTTTTGGGAGATCTGCTCTGATTCCTTATGAATGATTAAGCCAAATGATCGACTGAATGAATGAATGAATGAATGGATTAATTAATTAAAATACATGTATTTGTCATGGTTGCCTTTGGAATACATCTAATATTGTCCCTTTTGTGAAGTAATAAAATATTAGAGCATCACAGCGTATCTGACATGGTTGCCTTTGGAATGCATCTAATATTGTCCCTTTTGTGAAGTAATAAAATATAAGAGCATCACAGCAGTACAGCTCTTCAGGATGGCATTGATATAGAAACCTTAAGGGCCAGCAAGGCCTTTTGTGATTTGAAAAAACAATTAGTATTTTTATAATAAATGTTTTTGACCCCTGTCTCTCCCTTTTCTTGACTATCAATCCCCCATCCAGTATCTGTACATTCATTCCCATGACCACTGGAATCCTGTGACACTAGGAGATAGTGGAAGTAGGCACAAAGCATGATGGCCATCATCCAGCAGCAGTTAGGAAATGTTTGGATGCTTCTAACAATCAGCCAGAAAGCAGTGAGCAGTGATCGGTATGTGGTGTGCAGTTTGCAGTGTGCAGTGAGTAGTGGCATACTGTAGTGGATCATTTCAAGTGCATTTTTCCATACGTTCATGGAGCATTTTGAATGCTGTGCACTTCTTGGTAGCTCTATATGCTTCACATCCATGTTGCAGGAGCTGCACATCTGAGCCTTCCTCCAGAGAACACTTCTGCAGTGAGAGTCTACCAACTCCCACTACGCCCCCTTACTAGGAATGGTAAGCTGGCATTGGTTGCTCACTTTCTTCCCTCCCTCCATCCCCTGGTCACCAGCATACAGTCTACTAATCAGACCTGGACCACCTTGGACTAGCCAGGCCAAAATAATCTAAGCTACAGAGCCAATGGAAAAAAATACTGCCTTGTTGTCTTTTCTACTGGACTTCAGAGAAGAAATGACATTACTGCTGTTAGTTACACTTGTACTTAAGGTTGCTACAAGGCAATTAGGGAATCATTAGGTTATTATCATTTGAACTGCTCTTTAAAATCACTCTGTAATGTTAAATGGTTTCCAACTGTGTTTGAATGATACTATGTCATAGTACAAAGCTTCCCCTGCAGCCTATAGCTATTTACAACTACTTGTTGCATATACATACTGCTGGACATCTTAAGGCGCAAGCATTTGTTCTGCTTCAAGCCAGAATTTACCTTTCTCCCCCTTCTCTACACACACACACACACACACACACACACACACACACACACACACACACACGATTTCAACATCTGTGACATAGTCCTGATATCATTATGACAAGACATAGTTTTTAATGTTGTTTTCGTAAGTGATCCATAACTGGTATATGGTCTGTCTGATGTTTTTCTGTTTATACTGCTTGCAACATTTGGTCACTGCATACTTTTTTACTGGTAGAAATTCCATTTGCTAGTTCCAAGACTATGTACCATTTTCACTGTTTCATAAATAAAGCAATGAATCATCTTATCTCATTGCAGAGATGATGGATAGTTTTACATAAAAGAAGTAACCTTTCTGTTATGGCAGATAATTTTGTGCACATTTTATCTTAAGCTGAGTACTTCCCTTCTCTTATCAACATCTTTCTCAACAGCAGATCCCCTTTTTCAGCTGATCTGTGGGCTGCTGTGTTGTCATTCTAACAGCTTAATTTGTCAGATTTTAAATTAAAATAGCGGGTTGGAGTTAGAGTGCTAATTTGTGCTCACATTTATTTCTTATCTTTTCATAGCATTTTTAAAGACCAAATGATAGCTTAATATTTGAAAGGCTCACATTTAACCTTCCTTCCAAAGGCCTAGCCACTCTATGCATGTATGGGCTGAACATTAAAAATGACTAAAGCATAATGGTCATTATTCATCACAGGAACATCACTGCTCAAATCCTTCTTCTGAAAAGCACAAAACGTATCTATGCAGTATGAAATGGCTGTGTACTGTTGTGATAATGTGAATTTTTTTGGTAGAGACATCTGTTTTAAGAATGCTGTTACAGTACTAATTAAATACATAAAGCAATGAATGCCACAGTGAAACTCTTTAAACTGTGTGTCTTTGTGAGGCCATAACAAAGGAAAGGAAAGGAATACCATGCCATACCATATTGTACTATATAATACCATACCATACCATACCATGCCATGCCATACAATACCGCACCACACCATACCATATCGTACTATATAATACCATACCGTACCACTCCACACCATACCGTACTGTGCCTTACCATACCATACCATACCATACCATACCATACAATACCGCACCACACCATACCATATCGTACTATATAATACCATACCATACCACACCACACCACACCATACCGTACTGTGCCTTACCATACCATACCATACCATACCATACCATACCAATCCACAGGTGCACACATCTACAAACTCTAAAGACAAAACAATGTATTAGAGTTTTCAGTGGGTCTACTTTTGGCAGTATAACTCTTTTGAGATACTATTGTTCCTCTGGTGTTTGTAAATATTGATTTTAGCCTAGAAGGATGAGGCTTTGACTATGATCAAGGTGACTGGGCTTCAATTAATGGCCCTGGCACTGAAGGAGCCAGGAAAGAGGGGAGGGAAGTTAAGGGATGTGACCTGCTCACATTTCCTGGGTGGAGGGTGAAGGGTAGAGTTTACATGCATTTGGAGGCACTTAGGTTGGTGTGATCTCCCTGATGAAACTTGGGAGATCGCTGCTCATTTTGTAGGAGGAGGAGGAGTATGCTACTTGGAGGCAACACCCATTATGGAAGTGAAAAACAACCTCCAAAGATAGCCCATTGGATGCCCTCTCCCCAGCACTTTGCTGATTGTGTGCACACTAGGACTGTAAGAAAAGAGGTAGACTCTCAAACTACCCCTGAAGACTACTTGGGTGATGAATCATCTCAATTGGCTCTTGCCTAATGAGGGAACAAATTGGGCTGATTGATTTATAGATGGTCTGATGGTCAGCAGGCACTGGAGGCAAAACCAGAAATACAAAATCTAAACATGGATTATAAAGTGCAAAAAGTATTTTCTAATTGCTGACTTCACCTGTATTACACACACATGAGGTTTAGGACTCATTAGAAAGCAAATAACATTTTTGTTGTTTATTGCAGCAAATGCAATGCAGTTGCAGAACACTACATTATTACTTTATGGCATAAAAAATGCATTTAATTGCCTTCATGCACTATATTCTGTTTGTGTTTTTGTAAAAGTTACTTATGAATTAAATACTGTGGGCAGTGGTATGGGGAACCTCCCCAGTCAGACCCAACCCTAACTACTTTCTTTCTTTCTCTCTTTTCAGAAATAATTTATCAGTGACGAATACTATTATTTCTAACTTCAAGAAAAAATGAGGTGATGGCTTTTGGTACAGTTGGGAAGGGGCATGCATCCTACCAACGATAACAGGATATTTGGCATATTTTCTATACCCTTGTGCAGGGCATAAAGCCTCACAGGTACCTAGATACCCATATTTGGGGTGTGCCAACTACCAAAGCACACTGCAAAAATCATATGACAAATGAGGGGGGATAGAACCTGCACCACTTCCATTTAATGGCTAAAAGAAAAGAGACCACAAAAAACTGACATTTTGAGAGGGCATAAGAAAATAATCAAACTTCAGTCAGTTGATCAGTTAATAAAATATAATACTAAAACTTGTAGAGGAGGAGTTTTAGCAATTGCTCAAATTCTTCGTCATTTTCTACCTCTAAGTAACTGGATAATTCCATAAGCTCCTTAGCAGTAAGAAATCAAAGTGAGTAATCGTCATATATATTAGTCTAATTTCAATCTGTTATTTAAACCTTTATTGTTTTGTAGCAAAACACTTATTTTAACCTCAAACATTCACTCTCAAACTGTGTGACTCTAAGAATGTTATGTTATTTTTATCAGACCACAGTTCTGAGAGTCACCACTAAAATCTGACATAGCGTTAATATAGACAACAGGAATACAGTTAACTATGTTATGACCTAGATAATTGTGTGCATTCAAACAAGTACAACCTTTTGTTTGTAGTTTATAAGAATGGCCCCAACTGTCTTCAGGAAAAGGGTGCTGTCACTTTGTATGTAATTCATTCCAGTAATTTAATGTATTCGGCAGATTTGTATTGACTTTTAGTATATATTTTCACATTGACCATAACTGCACATTACTAATATGCTTATATTAGGATTTCTTTGTTTATATTTGGACTTTTTATACTGCTGCTTACCTCCATATTAATTATACTGTACCTAAGTCTGTTTCTCAAATACCTAGTCAAAAGCTTCAAGATGACTCCCCAGTCTAGTTTGCCATTAACAAAAACATATCATCTCCAAACTGGTAAACTAAACACAATAAAACAAAACTGTGGACATGCTTAATGGTCCCAAAGATTCTCACAGTCCTAATTATTTTAACTTTACTTGAAGCTGGTAATCTAGCATTAAACCGTAATCCCCCCACTATTATCTACCTTAACTCTTTACTTTTTAAAGGACCTATCATCGTTTTATTTGAAAATATAGCCTTGATAACAAATGGCGCCAACTCCATACTAGAATCATTGCTGCCACTGAGAAGTGGTTTAAATAAAAGCCGTTATTATTTCCCGCGAGTTTACAACCGAAATGAACCATTTTACTGACAATAAGCCTGAAAATACACAAGGAAAAGTGTAGGCAGCCCTAAGAAACAACATAGTTAAACCCCATGCAAAGCTTATAGCTAAGGCCAGTATTACATCTGATAAAGATCCAAGCTGGGTATTACTCCAGATGTACTTAGATTTCTTGTTAAAATATGCATTGCAGTAATTTATATCGCATCTCCTTCCACAGTTGATACAATTCATGGCAACCTTGACCAGCTGTCCAAATATGTAGAGCAGCACAAACGTCATTGTTCTTAGTGACCTAAATACGGATTAGCAAAGACAACATAAATAACACCTGACAGAACTAACATCTTACTGTTACTCATTACATCTGAGTGACGCCTCCAGGTGCATCTGCAGTTACCTCCTACTGCTCCTCTTGGCATCAAATGTTACTTGTTCATACTTGCATTAATAATTCCAAAATCATGCTGAATACAAGGTATTGGAATATTTTATCTTGAAGCATACATGATGGCAAACACAACTGAATTGATATCTGACCTCTGTCAATGAGTATTGTAAGGTGAAAATTTCATCTTTAAAGGCTCAGGCCACACCCACTAGGAGTTAAAGGTACACACTCAAAAGAGTTAGATTGGAGGGAATGAGTTAATGAAGTAGTCTCAGAAGGCTACACACAAAACAAAGCTCTGTTTTAGTTGTTATATTTAATATTCCAAACTGCAGCCATTGTACATTCCAACTCAAATGTGTCCCTGTGTGTCATGGGAATTTATTAAGAGGGAGTATGTAGTTTCTAGAGATTATGGGGGGTTATATTAGTTTGGGCATTACTGGCTGCTGCTGTCTATCAGAATGATGGAGGCCAGACCTAAGATGAATTTCTGGTTTCCCATTCATTGATCAAGGTTACACTTAAATAAGGTTAGGGATGGAATCTGTTTCACATGGATGGGTAGCTTGTTGCAGAGTATGGGGACCACTGAGATGCATATCTGACAAGCCAACATGGCTTATTTATGTCACAAGCAAAATTTAAATCCTTGGATCTAATGGTTCGGACACTATTCATTTGTGGATGTGTAAAAAGTACATCAGAGCTGGATCAGAGGATACCTTGTATACCAGGCAGAGATCGCCTCTCAGTAACCTGTAGGAGGCCAAGTGCAGAGATAGGGCTTTAAGAAAATCTGTACAGGACAATGTGTTTATACCTTGGATTTTCTTTGTAAGGAACTTTTGCGGGCATTCCAGATGTTGTATATGTTTGGTCAGGTACATACCAAAGAGGGCCTGACTCCATGTCATGCTATGCTTTTACTTATAAGTTGGGTAACATAGAATGATTGTCTTACTTCCTTGCCAGCATGTTGGTCAAAGGCCAGAATGCTATGTAAATATGGTCCCAGATCCCTGACTACTGGGTCAACTCTTAGGTGTGTCTTATCGATAGGGTAAATATCTTGGGTGGCAGTTTTCTCAAAAGACACTATAATGCATTTCTTGGCACTGAGTTTTAATTTGTGACTTTATCACCAGTCATTTGTCTGTGCAGACCCTCTTGTAAGATGTTTGTGTCATGGGGAATCTATGATAGCTCCAAATCTACAGTCATCTATGTACTTGATCAGCCAAAGGCCCTTGAAATTAGCCTTTACCTCTGAGAAGTAGATGACAAACAGGAGCGGTCCCAGCATGAAGCCCTAAGGTACCCTGCTGGTGATTCGCCTCTTAGTGGTGGCAGTAGTTTCACCAGTCCTGACTTCCTGGGCCCTGTATGTGTGCCAGCTGGCAGTCCAGTGAGTTATATAGGGTTTTAGGCCCAGTTTGACAAATTTGTCAACTATACTCAACTATGCACCATTTTCCCCCTCATCCATTGCCTTTGTGACCCTCTCAAAAAAGTCAATAGGTTTAGTGGGCATGACCTTCCTTTGACAAAGCCAAACTGGGATGGGTCCAGTGTCTGAAGATTGCCTATGTCTTTGTTGAAAATTTCCATGATAAATTGTTCCATGGCTTTGCATATTACACTAGTCAGACTAATACATTTGTAGTTTATGGGGTTGGTTGATGGTCCACCATTGTGAAGTGGGATAATCACTACAGTCCTCCATTCCTGTGGTACAAAACCTATTTTGAGTCTGATAGGTCACATTTCAAACTATTTAGAAGGCATCCCAGGATATTGTCAGTGCCCATTGAGGCTATGTTTCTGGCCATAACAAGAGGCACCAGGACTTGCTTTCTGTTAATAGTTGGGTGCATTTCACGGTGAGGAAGCAGGTGGGGGTGATGTTTGAGCTGAATTTTTCAGCAACCAAATTCACTATGTTGCTTTGCTCATTGAAAGTGGCACCACTGACCACCAGTTTGTCACACTGATGTGTGCTGCCATTCAGGTTTTGGACATAGCTGTAGAAGGCCTTGTGGTTGTCTTTAGCCTTTGCGGCTGTCTTGACCTTGTAACTGGCCTTGCTGGACTTAATTAGTTCAATTAGTTTACTGTTTAGTTTAATTAGAGTGCTCCTATCATTATGAGAGTTGCTCTTCCTGATTTTAGTCCTTACTTTTTTTCTTTTTATTATATACCCTATTACGTTTAGGGTTCCATCAGTGTAGTTTGTGTGTAGAGTTTGTTTTTGGGCTTACTTCTAGTAGATACAGCAGCCCATATGTAGCCATTTACATGGATGTACAGTGTCTCTCTGAACAATTCAGCATGGGTTTCTGTGAACTCAGGGTTGGGAGGGACATTGAAATTTGACAAACTGTCACTTAATAGGATGTAGTTTGTTTTGGAATAGTTCCAAACTTTTACAGGATTTGCTGTGGTTACTTAGTGGATTTTTATTTTGAAGGAGACAGCTTTGTAGTCTGACCTCACCAGTGAGGACATGACACTGGGTGGTGGTGGTGGGGGTGCAGTGCTCTCTCATATTGGTGAGTACCAGGTCCAGTATGTTTGAACATCTGATGGGTGTGCACATTGTCTAGTTAAGGGTATTTGTGTTAGTAAAGTCCAGTAGTCATTGTGCCTGCGAGTATGAGACAATGTAATGTTCTCAGTCTATAGAGGGGTTTAATGGTGAGTTCTCCAGTAGGTCCAGGAATGAGCTTTGGGGTTCTAGGGACATAGATGGTAACCTATAGCTTACTAAGATATGGTATGGGACTTTGTCTATGGTGATTTGCACATGGATAAATTTGAGGGCATCTTCCTGTTTAACTAGTGTAGTGCTATGCTTGTTGCTAATGTAGATTGACACTCCTCCATGTTTTAAGGTTATGCAAGAACAAACAACTGATAAAATATAATCAGATCCTGCAGATAGACTAGTGGTGGACCGTAGCTGGGATAGCTACTAAAGTTCAAAAAAATGACACGGATATATGAAACTTGAATTGTCACTGATAAAACAGAACGAAAAAAAAGATGAAAAAACACTCCTTTTAAATCCACAGAAACCTCACTGCTTCGCCGAATTGGCAAGATGTTGAACTAAAGTGTAACAAAAAGACTGTTACACACTGATGTTTAGCAGTTCAAAAGTAAAGTAGGACTAAATCTGTTTATATCCCAGGCATATACATTCCTATAACTCTTCCAAATGATGCAAAGTAACTTGAACACAACTCACAACAGTCTGTGTGGGGAGACCACAACAAGCATAAAAAAGTGCCTTAGAATGTTTGTAAAAGCTGATGAAATGTTGTAGAGCAAATGCCTGGTTGCTCAGGCATTTGCTCTACAACATTTCATCAGCTTTTACAAACATTCTAAGGTACTTTTTTATGCTTGTTGTGGTCTCCCCACACAGACTGTTGTGAGTTGTGTTCAAGTTACTTTGCATCATTTGGAAGAGTTATAGGAATGTATATGCCTGGGATATAAACAGATTTAGTCCTACTTTACTTTTGAACTGCTAAACATCAGTGTGTAACAGTCTTTTTGTTACACTTTAGTTCAACATCTTGCCAATTCGGCGAAGCAGTGAGGTTTCTGTGGATTTAAAAGGAGTGTTTTTTCATCTTTTTTTCGTTCTGTTTTATCAGTGACAATTCAAGTTTCATATATCCGTGTCATTTTTTTGAACTTTAGTAGCTATCCCAGCTACGGTCCACTCCTCCATGTTTTGTTCATGTTTGTGCAGCTGATGGTCTAAATGTGTGCAAGGCACTGAAGCCTTGTACTGGTGGACTTTTTGTGGATTTAAACCACGTCCCAGTAACAGCACACATGTCTATATTATTCAGAGTGAGGAGAGCTTGTAGGGTATGGAGTTTCTTGTTTAGACTCCTAGCATTGAGCAGTAACATCTTTAGATTTCTCTTGGTTTTATTTGCTATGTTGATAGGTTTGTCAATTTGGCATTGCCTAAAAAGAACTCTAATGGGACAGATAAAGATTTATTAAAAAGTCAGAAGCCTAGGGGAGCCAAATGCAAACCATCTTTTGCAAAGGAATGTAGTTTGTTAACCATATCCTCCCATACTGACAAATATTGAATCCCCCTGGAAAGACACCAGAAACTATGCCAATTATTGAAGTCTAACATCATTTTTTGTAGTGGGTATCATTCTTCCAGAAGGTAGAATGTTTCACACTGCAAGGTACATATGTGCTGAGAAACATACTCAGAGAGATCAACAATGTTTATCTTCATATAGTCCAGGGAAGTATGTGTCAGGTCATTAATGCCCATATGGACTATGATAGAACCATACTGCACACATGCATAACCGGCAGATCTTGGCTCAAGACAAGCAAATAACTGCTTTCTTTTCCTTGTTCAGTACAGTGAGTGGGGCATTTGTGTGTTGCACAATGGAATTCCCTATGACAACAGACATGGGTAAGGTGTTTGCTTGCCTTATGGGCTTTGCACTTGGGGCTCCACTGGGTGTAGACATATGTGTGGTGTTTGGTGTTACTTTGGTGTTATTTTTTGTCAGTGCTTTAGAGATTGCTGAGGATAGGCATTGCCATTTATAGGCTTAGGAGGTCTTTGGGGTTTGGGAGGATTGCTTTTTAGTATTTCAGCATAGGATGCTTTTTAGTATTTCAGCATAACTTGGTCTATGTGTGTGCTGGACACTGTGTGGTGGATGTAGTGTGTGTGTTCTTGACAACTTTGTATGTGAGATTTTTGCTGCCAGTGAAATTGTGTATGCGCATCACTTGCATACTGTATTTGTTTCTTTAAGGATTAAACAGTTGATTGTGAACATGAGACAATTGCTACATTGTCTCAGGAAGCCCATATCAACCAAGTAGCTCCACAGACATTTGGAAATTGCATATCCATGTTGTCTGGACCTATATTTGGGAGGGCTACTGTAAGTCATGAACTACATTACACTTAGGTCTCGTTGAGTGGTCTCCAGGTTTGGTACTAGACTAGGTCAGATTGTCCTAAGATTTGATAGTAGCACTATTTAATGTGCAAACTACGTGCTCTAAGCTCGCCTCCATGCAATGGCTTTGTTTTAGACATGCTAAGTTACAGGTTCCAGTTCTAAAGGACATTTTATAGATACAATTTCCTTTTTGGGCATTTGTGGCTGTACAGGATACTGCTAACCTCTTGATGTAATAACACCAAGAAAGATTGCTTGGGAGTGTAATGCTGCAAAAAATAATGATTTAAAGGCAAAATTGACAAAGAAAGCAAAAATAAAGCATCAGCACTCTAAACAGTTAAGTGCAAAACAATAAAATAAATCTCTTATCTTCCAAGGCTGGAGAAAGTTTAACTCAGGACCTGCCAGAATGTGGTGAGGGCACCAAGCTGATGGGAGCTCTGGGAAGATGAGCAGGAGACAATTTGTGTAAGGGGGGTTTACTCCAGTGCAATACTGGTTTGCTGGGTGGGCACTTAGTGTTATGGGTATGTGGAAACAATGAGTGGGGATGTACTTAATTGGGTTACACAACAGACTATAGCAATGAAAGATGAGAGGGAGTGACCTAGGAAGTCAGATGACCATAAGGGGTGGAAGTCAGAGACATGGACTTTTAAAATCAAAAGACAATGGTGGGAGGGTGTGTGTGTGTGTGTGTGTGTGTGTGTGTGTGTGTGTGTGTGTGTGTGTGTGTGTGTGTGTGGGGGGGGGGGGTTCTATGTTTAGAATTTCAGAAACTTTTAGCTTAGTGCCTTATTGGGGAGGTAGGGCAGATTCAAAGAACAGGAGAAAAACAATAGCAAGGTAAACAGAGACACACTAGTATGCAACTTTCAGCAGGTATATACTGCTGTAAAATGTACTAAAGCACAAATCCAGAATTCACAAAACTGCCACTAATGCAATCCCACCACAGACTATGGCACCAAACTATGCAGAAATTTACCAGTAATGCTGTAATAAATGACTAAATAAGGCTCAAATCTGGCAGTAGATCACAGTCCTGACACAACTATGAAAGAAGCTACACAGACTGAATGTGGCTCCAGACTGGGTTCAAAATACAATTCTACTTATGGAAATAGTGCAGTTTAGTGTATAAACAATGCTGAAATGATAAGTCTAAGTTATACACTCCCTAAAGGTAAGGCTTGAAGGCAAGGCTGCCTATGACTTAATACTGACCTGAAGCAAATAATCAAAAGCAGAGACAATGTTAGAAAATTGATGAAGGTTAATATAGCCAGTGAAAATAAGCATACAGGGTATCAAGAACTAAAAAGAGAAATGAGGAACTGAACTGACACTTTAAAGGCAGAAGAAATTAAGGAGATGCAGGTAGCACATCTCTGCCAACCCGGGCAGCTGTGGCATACAGTACAAACATTGCCACCAACATTGTAATTCACCAAATAGCAGCAGGAAGATTACTTAATCAGGACATGCCAAACAATATCAAAGATCAAGACATGCCAGACAATATAAAAGATCACTTTAAAATCTACTCCTCCAATTCACCTGTAATCAGCAATACCCTACCTGAGATACTTTCCACTCCCTGGCAAATGTATATGACATTCCCAGTATTCTATTTTATAACGATCCCTAAATCCCATGAGCAGGACTGTTTAGATGAAACAGACTGCAGTTATAAGCATGAATTCCACTTTATCAACTGTTGGTATTGCAATAAATGCTTTGTAACTTCAGGTAGGGAGAAAACAGCAAGGACAGAACACTTCAGGAACAAAGATGCTTTTCTCAAATACATTTCATTCATAATAACACATATTTACAAGTGCAAACTGATTTTATTTCTCTGCAGGAAATTTACTATTGCTAGCATGAAATGTGTCATCATTGTAGAAAATGGTCTAAATCTCACAAATTAGCAGGATTCAGCTGCTCTGTATTGTCGCACAAGATGTAAATTAGACAAATACCATTTGAAGCTTCTAGTAAGCCATCACCTGCTTTTATTTTGCACAACCTACCCAGCCGAACATTTTCTTTTCTTTACAATACGAGTTGGATTGTAGTGAAAGACGGTTCAAAATACAAACCCACTTACTCCATTAATGAATGAACGAGTGCATGCATGCATGAACAACCAAGAATGTTTAACTTTGAATGTAGTTTATCAGCTGCCTTTGTTACCAGTATCTTGTTTTCCTTCATTTTTATAGTGCGGACCTATTGTGTTAAATACCAAATTTGAATGTTTACTGCATTACCTTTAAGTAGGATATAATAAGCTTTATCTTCTGGATATATGTCTATATATTATATCTATCTCTCTCTCTCTCTATATATATAAAATATGTGTGTGTGTGTGTGTGTGTGTGTGTGTGTGTATGTGTGTGTGTGTGTGTATATATATATAAAATGTGTAAATAGTAGTAGTAGTAATAATAATAATGGTAATGATGATGATCACAATAATGCATATGCATCTTTATAGCAAACATGTCTCACTATGCAGCCCAGCGGCCCATGTGACTTAATGCATGCAAACTGTGAGCATGGATTATAGTCTACATTTTATTTTTAGATACCAGCACTGTTTCTATTTTTGTAAAAGGTAAGAAGCTTAATAGAGAGTATAAGGCAGGGTTTCTGAAATAAGAATAATAAACTGATGAGTTTGATGAATGTTTACTGCATTACCTATAAGTCTTCAAAGCAGACACCCAAAAAACCTGCACCTCCCGTCACAAACCAGACAACACATAAAACACAAAATCAGTGTGCCGCACAATCACAGCCCTTAAGGCGAAATGACATACCTAACACACTAGTAATAGGCGACTCCATAGTCAGGAACACTGATGTCCCACTCACTAGGCTGGACAAGGAGAAGATTACTGTTAGCTGCCTGTCGGGAGCCAGAATCTGCCACAAAACACAAGCACTCAGGTCACTCCAGAACAAGTACAAATATGACTCTGTCATTGTTCATGTTGGTGTGAATGACCTGAGATGTACCTCCCTGGACTACATGAAAAGAGACATGGAAGAGCTCTCTGATCATGTAGCCCAGGCAGGTATGACCCTGCCACTGAGTAGCATCCTGCCCTCAACAAGAATGATATCGCAGTATAAAGAAACAATGATCAATTTCAACAATTAGCTAAGCTTCTGGTGTCATTCAAAGGGGATCCAGTGTCTGTCAGCCTGGGACGACATGCTCGACAGGCCTCGTTGCTTCACAAGAGATGGCTTGCACCTGTCACCCCTAGGCTTTCAAATACTGGCCAAGGCTATTGCTGCCCCCATAGTGCCTTTTTTAGGCAATGCTCAAAAGTCAAACCCACCTCCGTAAACAGCACAAATAAAAAAATGAGGGTTATGCTACTCAACGTCAGGAGTTTAAATCTCAAAATACACACGCTCGAAGCACTCCTCAGTATGGAGAATGTTGACATCTGTGCAGTAACTGAAACATAGTTCAAGGCTCCACAGAGCACCCTAGCACTACTGGGCTACAACTCATACCACACATTTCGGCCACAGAACATGGACCGAAACACAAAAGGAGGGGGTGTATCCATATTCATCAAGGATACCTACACCTCCAGGTTAGTGGTGCAACATGATACCTCCGAGATCATCCATGTACAACTAACATCAGGCAAATCTGCAATGGAAATTGTGGCCTGCTACAGATCACAGGCCATGACCCAGGACCACCACTCTGCCTTTCTGGAGACACTGGAAATCATGAAGGTCCACCGAACACCCTGATATTGGGCGATTTCAATTACCCTACCGTTAAATGGAAAAACTACTCAAGTACAAACTCCCAGGTCCAGCGCTTCCTGGAATTTATCAATGCAAATGCCCTGGATCAGTTGGTAAACTCCCTTACCAGAGGTGAAAACATATTGGACCTGGTCATCACCAACATGGGCGATAGATGTTCCACACCAGAGGTCAACCCGTCACTGGTTAGATCAGACCATAAACTAATAACTCTGCATGTCCACACCACACCACCACCTCCAACCAAGGAAACCACAGTGAAAAACTTTTCTATAGCAAACTTCACCTTACTTAAGACAGAGGTGGTAAATTTCACAGCCCCCAAGCTAAAGGATAACAGTGTCCAAGATGCAGGAACCTTTACAAATGCAGTCTATGAGCATCTACAAGGATGCATGGATCGTGCCATCCCTAGCAAAACCAAGACTCACTCCCCTAAGAGAAGGAAACCAGTCTGGTGGACCCCTGCCATAAACAGGCTATACAATAGAAGGAGGAAACTAGTCCAGAAAAAAAGCAATTCCAAGAAGGAAAGACATCCGTGATCAGTATCAGTAAGAAACTAAGGTCCTTCATAAAATCCTCCAAGGCTAACTTTCGAAAGGAAAATAGCCAAGGATTCGAAAGATAACCACAAAGCCTTCTTTAGCTATGTCAAGAATCTAAGTGGCAACTCGCAGATATGCTCTGAGCTAGTGCAAAATATCACAAAATATACTGAACCCACGGATATTGCCAACATCCTGGCAGATAGATTCAGTGCAAACTTCACCCCCTCTCACCCCCAAAAGGGCCCACAACAATACCAGAAAAGTGTAGTGTCCCGGAAATCACAGACGCACAGGTGAAAACAGCCCTTTCAAAAGCCAAAAGCACAACATCAATGGGGCCAGATGGTGTCCCAGGCTGCATCTTGCACGAACTACAGAATGAACTAACCCCCCACCTAAACATACTGTTCAACCTCAGCCTCTCCACAGGCTACATGCCCATAGAATGGTGCACAGCAATGGTTATTCCGCTCCTCAAAGGAGGGGCCACAACTGACCCTGGTAACTATCGCCCCATAAGCCTGACTAGCCTGTTCTGCAAGGCTATGGAGCACATCATCATGGAACTCATTAACAAAGACATTCAGAACCTCCAAACACTTGACCCGACCCAGTTCTGCTTTGTTAAGGGCAGATCATGCCTACTAAACCTGGTTGACTTCTTTGAGACAGTCACCAAGGCCATAGATGAGGGGAAGGTAGTTCACACAGCCTACATTGACCTCGCCAAGGCTTTTGACACCATTCCCCACTCAGGAATTATAGAAAAACTCACCAGCCTGAACATAAACCCCTACGTCATGAGATGGGTTGCCAACTGGCTTACAGACATAACTTACATGGTAAGAATAGCGGGCTCCAAGTCCGACTTCTAAACCAGTCACAAGTGGTGTCCCACAAGGCTCGGTCCTGGGACCCCTACTGTTTGGCATATACTTCTCAGAAGTACAGGCAAACACAGGAGGACTATGGCTAACCAAGTTCGCCGATGACAGCAAACTGGGAGCCATAATTGACTCTCCGGCTGACACGGATATTCTCCAAAAGGGCCTTACTGAGATGGACACCTGGTGTCAAAGTTATGGTCTCAAGCTAAATGCCAAAAAATGCATAGTCATCCCATTTGGGAAAAGCAAAACACCCATGAATTACCACATAGGTGGCAGCCCCCTTAATACAGATGAGGTAATAAGAAATCTGGGGACTCAAGTAGATAGTAATCTCTCCTTTGACAATCATATTGCCAAAGTAGTTAGGAAATCCTTCTATGTAGCCCATCTAATTACTAAAGGGTTCACATCTAGAAATAAAGAGGTTATAGTGCTCCTCTAATCATCACTCATCAGACCCATCATAGAGTACAATGCCCCGTTTGGGATGTACCTCACAAGACACTTCCAACAGCTGGAAAGACCACAAAAATACCTCACCAAGAGGATTACTGGTCTCAAACATATGTCCTATGCAGCCTGACTTGAAAAACTCCATCTGTACTCAGTGGCATATCGCTTACTCAGAGGTGATCTCTGCCTGACTTACAAAGCCATGTCCAACTCAGAATTGATGGACATGCTCCACCTAAAGAAATCCAAGTCACTGCGAGCCACTCGCTCTAGTGAGCTAAACCTTGCCACAGCAATAAATAGAACATGCTGGAGGGATAGATTCCTGTCACAGAGACTCCCCATGCTTTGGAGCAAAATTCCTAACTACATTAGGCAGAGCCCCTCACTAACACTCTTCAAGAGAAACCTTGACTAGTGGATGGGTAACAGAAAATACACCCTTGGGATCACTTCATTGGCTCTTATTGACAGCGGCTCAGTTAATTAATCAATGGGGTGGTGAAAGCTGACACACTCTGGCTAGGCTTATAAATGCCCTTGGGCAGATAGCCTAGTACCTACCTACGAACCTATGAGTAAGGACTCCTGAGATATTTGACTAGAAAAAAATAAACAAACTGGATGAACTAATCATTCCTTCTCCCTGTCATTTTGCTTGATAGACCACAAATAGTCTAGTCTACCATTCAGAAGTAATGTAATATTGAATTTACTATGAAAATCTTGTTTCATTTAATCTACAGGAGATTAAGCGATGTTAAATGTTAGAATGTCAAAAACCTTGAGAGCTGCCAGGCAAAACAACAATCTTCCCAAGGTTGTAAAACACACAAAAAGCTGTCCTGCACCCCTCAGTCTGGGAGTAAGCCCTCTCCTCCTCAAACTAAAATATATAACTATGAGGTCACACAAATATGAGAAAAGGTAAGAAAAACATAACCCTCCTCCCCACCTTTGTCTCCATCTTTAACTGTGATAAACCCAACCCAGCAGTTTATCAGTTGTGATATTCTTAGCAGTGCTTAACTAGACATCAAGAAAGAGTAGATTTCTCTCCTTATTAACTAATGGAATGCAGGTGAGTATATTGTGTTCTAAACATTGCACCCACTAACAGAAAAAAAATCAATGTTACTGTAGCATTAATGTTATTAAAAGCAAAGAACAAGTGTTTTTGCAGAAAGACAAGCCACTCCCCCGCTCCCCCCAGCACTGCTGCAACTTTAACACAGGGATTGCATAACCTCCTGTGTAAGAGAATATCTCTTTCTCTCTCTCCCTCTCACAGTGGAGGCTCAACAACTAGAAAGTTAGCATTGTTGCAAGCTACCTTGATAATATACACATACCTCTCAATTACAGTTTTTTGCAGAATGTCCAGATCTGTGCCTCATATTTTTGGTCCATTTTTCACAAAATTGTGTTTTTCTGGCAAATTAGTGGCAACTCATTAAAGACTAAAGTCAGAAAATAAAGACAGACATTTGAGTTTCAGACTTCATACCCTTCAGAAAATTCATTCTAATGTAAAATCTGTTATTCTATCAACTTTCTAAGTTTGCAATAGCAATATTTAAAAATTGTCCCTATTTTTGGGCCTCTGTCCCACTTTTACTTATGGCTTTGTCCAGAATTCTTGTCTAAGAGATTGAGAGGTATGAATATACATTGAATGTTAAAGCACATGATATGGATAGCATTTGAAATAATTATTTCCTGTCTTAACTATACACTCCTTATATAATCAAATGATTTGGTAAGATTAAAAAGAACTTTTTTAATGTTGAGGTCTTATTTCAAAGAATCTTTGCATGGCTGTAAATGCGTATTAAGTTTGTTAAGCAAGAACTACCCCTCATTAATGCATATTGAAGTTTTAATATTTTAATGATTTTTCTGTGACTTTTTTTTTGCCCTTGCCTGCTTCACCATCAAAATCTCAGATTTGCTGATTCTCTGTGTTCTGTCCAGCATGGCAGCCTACAGTACTACTGTGAGTGGGTCCCTCCTGTTCACTGGAAATTAGCCTTGGGCCAAGTGCACTTTTTTCCAGAATTGTGGGAGGTGAGAGTTGAGCCCCTGGTTGGGTTACAACTGGAGATTAACATTTTAATTCATATTTGATCCCATTTCTCAAGTTTTTCCTGTAAATTGAACACATAATGGATGCTGTAGCACAATATCCACAGAATTTACTTGCAGTATGTAATATTTTCATACAGACTCAACTAGCACTTTGTGCACTGAGAGCATTTCTGCTGATTCCCACCAGAGATCACTTGTTTGCTGAACACCCTCATCATTTCGGCCACCCTAAGATAATAGTGATGGCCATAAGCTACTCAGACTTACCTCACCTAGTTGCTCCTCAGGTGTTGGGACTCCTGACTGAACCACAATTACCTACTTCATATACAGAGCCACAACCTGGGCTTCACCTGTGGACTCCATGGGACTGCCAGTAGCTGCTGTCATGTAAGCTGGCCTGTAATATTTTGAATTTTTGCTTTCTTATTGTTTTAATAGATTAACACAAGCCCCTTACCAGTTAGCTCTGGCTTTAAATTCTTTGAGTGGAAATCTGAACAACTCATAAAATTGTGTAAATCATTAGTAAAGATTTTATAGAGGCTAGTATCCTGTTTGGGACAGTATTTTTACAGTAATATTTTGTGTTTTTTTTTTTTTAGCAAGTAACCAGTAATTAGAGATGCTTAAACACAGACACAAGCCAAACGCTAACTAAAATAATTTACATACACTTTCCTTTGTATTAGTTGCACACAAATGCCTAAAATATCAAAAAGCTGAAATAGTCAACTGTAAGCAGTTTTTGCAGTGTGATACACCCTTTCATCTCAAATGTTATACCAACTCTAAAGCTGTCCAAAGAAATCCCCAGATTATACCAGCACTGATTTTGTATAAAAACAATGATTGACATTCTGTTCCTTGGCATCTTGTGATTTGAGCACTGGACAATCAAATAATTTGATCTCTGCCAGATGTTGATATATCATGTTAGGAAGCTCTGCGCTTGTTTTTGAACCTGCAAATGTTATTTGAAATATTTTCTACAGGAACCGCTCCCATTTTTTAGCATTTTAAGTTGCTCTCCAGTTGATTTGTATTTTTCTGGAATAACTTTTAATTGTTATTGTTATTAGTCTGTCTCAGATTAGATGTAATAATAATAATGCCTAATAATACAGCATCTTACTAACTGCTACTCTTTAATGCATTCAAATTAAACAGATGTATCTTATTTGAAACATTTGAATAAATGCAGAGAATTGTGAGTGAGCTGTTATTGAGCTGCTGCTTGCAATCAAAGGTACAGGGTTTGCTTCCTTCTACCTCCATTTGCCTGTTGTATGACTCTGAGCAAGTCAGTTGACCATATAGTGTTCATGAGTTGCCACTGAAAAGGGATACTTTTTTGTTTGTTGGGTTAACCTGGTTAACAAATGTATAAAATAAAAATAAATATCACAATGGCATCTATCATGGCTAGAGATGGCTGCTGTTGGATAACATTGCTTACTTTTAAATGTTATCTATGCATTTTGTTTCTTGAATATATGCTGGCATGTCTACTAAAGTATTCAGTACACTCAAATGTATCTGTTTTGATATTGAGCAGAATACCATATGGAATGCTACTATGTTTCTGTCATTCTGGTTTCACTTTAGTGTAATTTGCAATTGTGTTGCTTACTGACTATTTACTTATCTGCATTCTGTCAACTTTTATTGAGGATATTTGAGATACCTGTTGCTATTGTATTTTACATTTGGGCCTTGGGAAGTTATTTCTTCACTTTAAACTCTTGGAATGTTAGTAGAATGCCATATTTTCTAAGATTTTGCTGTAAATTTGGTTTGGCCTTATTCAGACAGGTTACAGTTTGCCAGAACCTACATAATGAGCTTATTTCAGAGATTTGATGGTAACCCAGGCCTTTCGGAGCTGTCCAGGATTTTAATTGCTTTGAGTCTTGTATGAATTATAGTGTGATAGCAGATTTTAAGTTAGGGTGTTATATTGCTGCTTAGTCAAGGAGCCACAGTCCTATGTATAATCAAGTGCTTGAAATGAAGGAACAGGCAAAGTTAATCATTTATTTTCATTTAAGGTTTGGGCCAACATAGTCTATAATCTTATGGAAATTATGACTTGAGTTTATCAAAGTATTGAATGTTATTTACTGATCAGTCTAAAATTAGTTAGTTTTTATATGCTACAGATTTGCTGGTATATATTTGAATTTGTTTTACAAGCTGACACCAGTTTATGAAATTTGTTATCAAATTTTACACTTTAAAAATCTAGTGCAGATAAGACAATATAGTGAAATATTCTACACAAATTTAAAATTGTCATATCATACAGCATATTCAGTGTATTTTGCAATTTATTTGTATATATTTTATTTAATTTACTACTCCTATCTCACATTTTTGTAAAGTACTTCAGATTAAGCACATTAATAAAGTTGAGATGAGCCAAACTGGGAGCAAATTTCATTTGTAGTTATTGCTAACATAATTAGATTAATAAAACTCTGGGAATAGTTCAGTGGTGTCCTTGATGTTTTTGTTGGAGTCCATGCTGTGAAAAATCAATATACTCGATCGGCTCAATCCATCCATCCATGACCTGTTTGTACATGAGGTTAGGGTGTCACTTCAACAGTGATAATTATGTAGAGCCAAGCTTAACACCACTCGATGGCTAGCCCCACCTTGGTTGTTCTTCCATACCACACATTCACATGCACACTCAGATCTATGGCCAATTTAGTGTGTGTCCAGTCCACCTATTGCACAAATTTGGAATGTGGGAGGAAACCAGAGCACCAAGAGGAAACCTATGCTAACACAGGGAGGACATGCAGACTCTGCTCAGAAGGCACCCATGCTAAGAACTGAGCCAGAGAACATCTTGCTGTATAAATGCAGAATTATGCTGCAGCCAACTAGTAATGCCCTTCAATAAATTCATTACCTCTTTAATTAAATTGTCTGTCAAAATGTGTCCATAAAATGGGCGGAATTACTTTTGTATTTTGTTGATAGGCATTACACTGGAGTAATTCACTTATTCTGAAGGTAAATCTTTAGGTTCATAGGTTAGTACTAGGCTAACTGCCCTTGCAAGCCATTGTAAGCCTAGCCAATTATCCCTTGTGAGACTCAAACCCTGCACCTTGTGTTTGTAAGGCAAACACCGTAACCATTAGGCCGCCCTCCCAACCCCCTTCAGAAGCCCATGGAATATTCATCTAATTTTTGATGGAAACTGTAAGTGATGCACATTCTTTGTCATAGTTATTACTGTGTTATTTTTAATTAAATTTAATTGATATGTCTATTCTCATGTGTCCTCTCTCATATACAGGGTTGGATCCAGCACTAGGTGACCTAGACAGCTACCTAGGGCCCAGTGCTGGCTGTGAACCTCACCACAGCATTAAATGACAACAAAAACAATTTTTTTCCTATTTTCCCTGGCATTGCAACATGCACTAAAGAAGATTTCCTACTTTCCTCAATGTCTGTGTACTGTTGGCTTAAAAAAAAAAAAGCAGAAATGTTTCCTGATTTGCTCAGCTTCCACCAGCTAGTGAGGCAGGAGCAAGGAGGCACTGAGAGATGGTAGGAGATTTCACAGTACAACAGACAGTAATTTACAGCAGAGATGGATTTCAAGTACTTGCAGGTATGAGTAGAGCAGTTACAAAGTGCAGCATTTACACACTTATAAGTACAAGGACAGCATTCACCAGAGATGGATTCTAGCAGTGGCCACAAGCAGACCCATGAGCAAGTATTTGATTTCCAAAAGTGAGTGGAGCACAAGTAGAGTTCTGAAAGCAGTCAGGAGTATGTGTGAAACATAGCAAGTACAGTACAAGCAATGTGTGTTTGTGTGTGTGTTTGTGAAATGCCCTTGTTAGAATGTTAGAAGGAACACTTTAGTTAATGAACTTACACAGGATCAGGCCCTGTACCATAGCCCTAATCCTCTACAGAAACTACCAGTTGGTCAAAATGTTCTGAAATGGGTAGATTTGTCATTTATTGTTTTATACATTTTGTTTCACTGTTTAATGAAAAAAATGTTGAAAAACATAAATTTAAAATGCACTCTAATAAATGTTGCTGTTTTAAATCAAGAAATGCATTAAATCAGAAAGGCAAATCAAATAACATATGCATTTATGCATAATTCTAAAAAATGTTCAGGGGGCCCATGGTTTGAAAACAGCCCAGGGACCAAGATACGCTTAATCCAGCATTGGCTGGGCACATTTTCATTGACTAAAAGTTTCAATGCATTTTCAATGAATATGAGATTCAATGCATTTTTCAATGAATGTAAACTTCAAGTGAAGGAAAATTTACAGTTACTCATACTAAGTCTGTATTCAGTGTGCAATTGTTTTGCTTATCAAATGGCCATAAATGTTTTTGCTATAACATTTGAAAGCAGTGCTAGTAGTGCAACAGGTAGCAAACTCACCTTTGGTACAAAAGGCTATGGGTTCTACTCCCACCCCATGTAGATGGATTGCTGATGCTGCAGTGCAGTATAATTGGGTGCTGAACACCTGAGAGTGTCATCCTTCAAATGACATGTTAAATGGAGACCCCCATGTGCCTTTGATAGTGATAGGTGATGTGAGGTCTTTTACATCCACATGAACCATTAAAAAGAGTAGGGGTCCTTATTTATATACAACATATTTACACATGTACAAATATATAGATATACAAATATATTTGCACATATTCATAATTTTCCTTACAATCATACTAAATTTTCATCCCTATTAGGCCCTTTTTCTTAGACTCCTTTTTCTATAACTACTACCATCTGATTTTATGTAATATTGTTGCTAAAATCTGTTTACCATTAAGCATAATTTCATTTTTTCTTTCATTCCATATAACACATACGACACAAAAATAAGTCATATGACATAAAATAACTTTATCTGTTGTTTTAACATATTCTTTATTTTTATTCTTATAATATCCGTATTTGATCATATCCATGTTTATTTTATCCACTTCTTTTATATCTTCGAAAAAGTCTTCTTTACATAGTTTTCCCCATAACTTTATTACTCTTTTACATTTCAAGAATAGATGTTCAGTCGTTTCATCTTCTTGACAGTGTAAACATATTCTATCAGTTTTCTTTTTATATGGCATATTTCCTTTTAATTGATAATTTATTTATTATGACTTTAATTTTTTCATCTGTTAGATTTTCCTATGATTATACCATCTATTTCTTTCTTTTTTTATATCATCCATTTTGTTTTTCACAAAAATATTTTTTTCTTGGTGACATTTTATTTCATTCATACTTTGTTCTTCTCTTTTGCTCTTTTTTACCATACCCCACAATTTATCATATTTATATTTATATAATTTTACTACTAATCTCTCATCTTTTGCATATATCCACTTTAACAGTTTGTGCAAATTCAATGAAGCAACATATACCACTGGGTTAATTAAACCTAAGCCTCTTTCCTCTTTATTTACATACAAAACTCCTCTTTTTGCTGTGTTTAATTTAGAACACCATATAAATGAAAAAAATATCTGCAATAATTCATTTATAACTACTGTTGGCAAAACAAATACATTTGCTAAGTATGCTGTTTCCCATCAATACTAAATTTATCAAACAAGCCTTTTTTCCCTGAATGATAATGTATATTTTATCCAAAAAAACAGGTTTGTTTTATTTCTTCTAGTGTTTTTCCCATTGAATTCTATTCCCAAATTGTATACCTAACACAGAAATTTAATTCACTGTAAAATATATACTCCTATCTTTACTAAACCTTCACTATCTTTATTTAAAGCCATCCCTAGCAACTCTAGACACTCGTTTCTGCAAATTATTACTTTCTTTAGCCAAATGTTGTTTTTTTATAGTTATTATAATGTCATCTACATATGTTAACAGAACTGGAATTCTTAACCTTTCAGGTGTTATACACCTCACCTCCTTCATTTTGTAATTTATTTCTAGATTCACTTTTATAACTAATACAAAGAGTATAAAACTCATTGGACATCCCTGTCTTATGCCTATATTCATATGTAGCTCTTGGCTTAACCAGCCAATTACAAGTATTTTAGTTCATTATTGCTATACTCTTGACTGCGGTGGTGGTGCTGCGGTAGCGTTGTCACCTCACAGTTAGATGTTGCATGTTTGATTCTCGGTTAGAGCATCTTCTGTGTGGCGACATGCATGAATGGGCGTTCCTTTGTTGAAGGTTGTGTGTTAGGCCCGGCAAGCCAGTACGTAAAAATCTACTGCCAATCATTAGCGGACCGGAGTTCTGCTGTGGCGACCCCTAACTGGGAAAAGCCGAAAGACACAAACAAACATTGCTATACTCTTGACATACATAATTTCCTGACTTTCTCACTTATATTATATTCTTTCCTTATTCCCCATAAGATTTCATGCCCAGTTATATCAACTGTCTTATTAAGGTCTCCTATCATGATTTTTCCTTCTTCCTTTCTGTTCATGTCATCCACAATTTCTCTAACTATCATTAATAATTATTGACAACCCTTCTCCTTTATACTGTATAAACTATCTTCCATAATATTTTCAGTTTTAGTTTCAAATCTCCTTTGAATTATTTTCATAAAGATCTTATAACCATTATTATTCAGTACTATCAGTCTCCAGTTTTTTAATTGTATTATATCTTCCACTACATAGTTCTTTATACATACAATCTTCATTTAATCATTCATTTAAAATCTTTAAAAATATATATATATTTTGCCCATCCCTTAAATATTTGTACATTTCATGCCCTATTCTGTCCTTTTCTGCAGTTGAATCTATATTTACTTGTCCTAATTCTTTATCTAGCTCATATAAAGAAATCTCCTTTTCCAATTCTTTATTCTTTTTTCTGTTAACTTTTTTTTACTTCCCATGTTTTTTCACTACCTTCTTTTTCTTCTTTAAACATTTCTTGTACATATTGTACTACACTATTTATAATTGTTTCCTGAGTCCTTTTCATTTCTCCTTTACATTTTTTATTTCTCTCATTATACTGCCATCTTCCTTTACTAATATGCTTATGTAACTCAATACTTTCCTTTTTCCTTGTAAAATGTTTTTGCTTATATAACAGTTCTTGCATTTTTCATGATTTCTTTCATATAATTATTTTTCTTTGTCAAAGTATTTTCTATTTTTGTGGTCTAAATCTTCCAATGCATCATTATATGTTCTTCTATAGTTTTATTTCTCTAATTTTTCACATCATATTGCCACTGTAAAAAACAACAAAAAAAAAACAAAATCAGACCAATATTTTTAAAATGTTCTCATACTTATATGATCTTTCCAAAACTGTATTACTAATCTCTTTCCTTCTTCATTCTATGCTTTCTCATTTATCCTTTTTATTCCTTTGCCTATTTTTATACATACCTTGTTTTCCTTTATCTCTAGCCACGTTGCAAGATGATCAGAAAATCCTGTTTCAATGACTTCCCCTTCTCCTATAACTAACCTTCTGACACCATAAAATAATCTATTTCAGTTCTATACATACCCTTTTTTAAGTCCTTGAATTGTGTCCCATGTTTTAACTTACCAAATCTTATAAATTCTAGCATTTTTCTTATATCATTTCCTTTATTTTTATGCTTGCCTCTTAAATTACAATTAAAGTCTCCTGCTCATAGGTTCATAGGTTGTTACTAGGCTATTGGCCCTAGGGCCTATACAAGCCTAGCCATAACAATTCCCTGGCTATTTCTTCCCACAGTATTTACTTACCTGGATCCCTGTCTAGCAGGGTGACTGACATGATCCTCGAGGTGAATTTCCTATCTCCCATCCAATCATCAAGGTTCCTTTTGAAGAGGGCCAAAGAGGCGCTCTGCTTGACATGTATGGGCAGTCTATTCCAGAGTCTGTGGAGTCTCTGGGTCAGGAACCTATCCCTCCAGCATGTTTTGTTCATTGTGATGACAAGGTTTAGATCACTGGAGTGTGTGTCTGTGAGGGATTGGGATTTCTTTTAAGTGTAGCATGCCCAACACCTTTGGGTTTGACATGGCCTTGTATGTTAAGCAGAGATCGCCTCTGAGTAGATGATATGTGACATAGCATAGGTGGAGTTTTTTGAGATGGTCAGCATAAGACATCTGCTTTGGGCCTGTGATTCTTTTAGTGAGGTATTTCTACGGCCTTTCCAGTTGTTGCAGATGTCTTGAGAGGTACATACCAAATGGGGTGTTGTATTCTATAATGGGTCTAATGAGGGATGAGTACAGTGGGACAATGACCTCCTTTTTTCTGGATGAAAAGCCCTTAAGGATGAGGTGTGCCAGATAGAAGGATTTCCTGACTGTTGTGGTGATGTGGTTATCGAAAGTGAGACCACTGTCCACCTGTGTCCCTAAGTCTCTTATCACACTTTCTGTGTTTAGTGTACTACCACCTATGTGGTAATTCATGGGTACATGTTTTTCCCAAAGGGGATAACTATACACTTCTTGGCATTGAGCTTGAGCCCATGGTTCTGGCATCATGCATCTGTTTCTGTATAGCCCTTTTGAAGAATATCCACATCACTTGGGGATTCAGTAATGGCTCCCAGTTTGCAGTCATCTGCGAACTTTGTTAGCCAGAGTCCCTTAGTGTTGGCCTGTACTTCAGAGAAGTAGATGCCAAACAAGAGCGGTCCCAGGACTGAACCCTGAGGTACTCCACTTGTCACTTGTCTGGAACTGGATTTAGAGTCAGCTACTTTTGCAGTGTGGATTCTATCAGTAAGGCAGTTGGCAACCCATTAAGTGATGTAGGGGTTAATATTCATATTTATCACTACATAGTCTAAAATCTTCTTTACGATTAGTATAGGCATATAATGCTATAATTGTACAAACTTGTTCTTTTAAATCTACAATGGTTAATCTTCCCATTTTTCTAAAGTTACATCCAGTATTTTTACTGTATTTCTACAGAATAAAGCTATTCTAGAACATCTCTCATTTCCCAAATTCCAGATTAGCTTTCCTCTCCAGCGTTTCTCTGTTTGTAATCTTTCTTCTTTTGTTAAAAATCTACTGTCTTCTAATATAATTACATCCACATTACATGTATTACAGCATTGCAAAATCCCTGTTCTTCTTACTATATTCTTAATACTATTCACATTACAGAAAGCACTCTAAAATTTTCATTTTCTCTTTTACTTAGATTCATGGTTTCATAAGTTCATAAGCAATTGCTAGGCTAGTTGCCTTAATGGGCCAATCTAGGCCCTAGCAAATTTCTGTCCTAAAGGTGAAAATCAAACACTATACCTTGTGCCTGTCAGCCAAACACCTTAATCATTATACCAACCCTCAACCATCGGCTGTACGTATTTTCTATCCATTTCCTTTCATTTTTCTTTTGTACTTATCTCTTTACATTTTGTTTTTCTGTCTTTACCCTTTTACCATATAATTGTTTTTTTCTTTTACTATCTCCCAACCTATGTCTTCATCATCACTTATTTCAGAGACGTCTTCTATATCCTCTTTATTATTTTTCTCATCTATTTTTTCTTCTATTTCTACTTCTTCTAATTTTTTTCTTTGTTCATGTTCTTCTCTTTCTTTTTTCCTTATTTTTATTTTTACAATCCATCAGTAAATGCCCATTTTTTACGTTCATAACATTTCAGTTCACATTGTTTGCAACATGCCCCATTCCCCACAAATATAATATTTTCTTTTATCACAGTTAGTTATCAGATATGCTTTTGGTTGTTCCCAGTATTTTACAACACCCCTGAGCTCATCCACATTTATCATGCTTAGTATATGTATATTTGTTCTCTTTCTGTTTTAAACACAATATTACAATCACATCTGTCAGTCCATAAACCCCTTCTGTCATAAACCTTTGCAATGTCCAGTACTTCTTTACATCACGTTTTTAAATGTCCTTTCAAAGCCTCTCTTTCCATCTCTTTCTGAAATTGTACATGAATTTTCTTTTTTGTTTCCCTGTTAAATGCTTTTATCACATAAATATGCCATGGGTTACATTCTTTCTTTTTTCATATTCTGCAAGAAAACTTTCCATTGAAAAAAAGAGTCTCAAACATAATATCACAAAATGTCTCTTTATTTATATGAATAAACAGTCTTATCTTTTGTACTTGTGCACCTAAAGGAGCTATTAAATTGCCCCACACTTCATACCTGTCCATCTCTTTGTATACTTTGCTTTGAATCCTTACCACATAGCTCCATTTTTCATTTTCTTTTGCCTTTTTCTTTTCTGCTACTCCCCTTTGACCTTCTTTTACTTTCTCTGAATACGTTTTATTTTCCATGTCACTACTACTCTTCAGGATTGCCTCTGCATCCTTCTTTTGTAATTTCTCTATAATGCCCCTCCTGGTAACATCTCCTTCATTTTCTGGCTTTCTCTGCATGACCATTTCTTTAAATAAATCATAGAATTGGAAGGTTGTAATTATATATCCATCATTTGGTGAATCATCTCCATCAAACAGATTTCTTTCAACCAACTCCTCAAAATCCTGCATACATTCTCTTGTCTTGATATTAGCTTTCTCCACCCTTTTTCTCAACACTTCATTACCTCCTTCTCTCTCTCCATCTGCCTCCCTGTTTCTCTGGTCTGCCTCTATGCCTGGAATGGAAACATAAAGTGCTCATGCAAAATGGGTCCCACTCAAACAATGACGAGTAGTGGAAGTTCCCCAATGCTTTGGCCAAATTTCTCCTAGTAATATAAATCCAACTAAGTGTCTCCCCTGAAAAGAGGCTACTAGCCAAGTGGGACTAACCTCATCAACAGATGATAAAATTAAAAGTTTTAAATTAAATCCACATCTCTGTCTTCATTTCAAAAGTAAAGAAGAACATTGTATGCACATTGACAGTTTTGGATAGTGTTTATTGTAACGGGTATCCCTAGTGACTTTATTTGTCTCTCAATCAGCACTAATCCTTAAAAATACTATGCTACTGTATCTCAAATGGAAGGTTCCCATATGCTACTAAATAATATTAATGACTGTAAACATTATACTTATGTCATTAAATGAAAAATGTTGTGACAATATCTATACCTACAACTAGCTCTGTTGTAAAACTGTATGTCATGGTCCTATTACACTTTCTGTACACTTTGTACTATGTATAATTTTTCATGCCTTGTTTCTATTAGACTTTGTGTACCCTCTGTTCAGTGTCAAATACCAAACTGACTTTATGCATACTAATCTGCCAATAACAGGTCTTGTATATGTTGCATCTCCTAAGGTCTTCCAACCCTTTTAATCATGTATATAACTTACTTGTGGAGGTTTTCTTTCTGGATTGCTGCTGAAAATGGGTTCTGCCCAGTCAGACTTTGCCAGTAAACAAATACAAATAAATAATTCTTCTTCTTCTTTTGGCTTTTCCTGGTTAGGGTTCACCACAGCGGATCATCTGCCCACTCATGATTGGCAGTGGAGTTTTACAGTGTCGAGTTGCCAGCTCAGCACCCAACCTTCCACGGAAGGCACACATGCACGCACTCATGCCTAGGGCCAATATAGAGTATCCAATCCTACAGTATGTCTTTGGGATGTGGGAGGAAAGTGGAGCACCTACAGGAAACCCATGCGACCACAGGGAGGACATGCAGACTCCGCATAGAAGGAACCCCAGCCGAGGATTGAACCGGAGAACCTCCTGTTGTGAGATGGCAACGCTAACTGCTGCACCACTGTGGCCACCCTAAAAAATACAAATAAATAATAAATAAATAAAAAATATGAAAATTGATTGAATGTTGGATTGACTGGTATACCATTGACAAAAATGTATCAATCTCAAAAGATTAACAGGAAAGTCAGCATGCACCAGGACATTATCCAGGAGTATGCAAACCAAAAACTCACATTTTTAAGCCCATCAACCCCCACAACTCCTGTATGTATGTATATACATATATATACATATATATATATATATATATATATATATATATACACACACACACACACACACATCTGTGTATACAGATATAGTTACCATTTGAAAGAGTGAACACTCACTGGTGAATGCTTTTTCCTGGTGTAACAAAAGTGGAGTGGGTGGGAAATATTCACAATGTGTCACAGTGGTAGAAGAAATGGAGACTCTTAGTGATCTGTGGATGATGATGTAGAACGACAGTATCCAATATAACCTAGTGAGGAGTCTGAAAGTACAGATGTGCAACAGAAAATGGTTGATGGAGTGAATAACAAAGGTGATCAAAGTCAATGTGCAGAGTTGATTCTAGTCATTAACTTCCATGTGGAAGTGTGATGCTAAAAGAGGATAGTCAGATCAGCCCATCTGGTGACAAGAAGTATGAAAAGATGGAAGAGGAGAGATGGCTGTCGACAGGTCCCATTCAGGAGCAAAGCAGTGGAAAAAAGGAATGGCAAATGATTACAGCAGCAGTTTGTCAAAAAGGAAGGACTTGAAGGCAGTACCTATGAGAAAGGGAGCTGGGAAGTGTTCTAAAATGAGAAAGGACACAAGGCTAGAGAGGATACAAATGCAAGAGGTCTAGCTGCACTTCACTGCAGTGTATTAGTCTGTGCAGCTTTTCTATTATTTGTTTACATCATGATTTGTTTCATGGCAGTTTTTGAACTGTGTAAGCCAGGAGTGCCTTCTAGTGATTTAGTTTCACTTTTTATCACTTAGTGTGGCCATTGAGTTTGTATCTGTATAAGTTAGGGAGTGTGGGGGCCAAGATTCCACAATGGGAGTGTGGCAGAGTGTGTCCCCTGGTTTTCATGGTTTTTGAGTTCATCTTTAAATCCTGAAATTTAATCAACACAATTCACTGCTGAATGTCACAGTCAGACTTGGGAAAAACAATGCATGGCATATCCTTAGAAAGCAAGAAATAGGTATGTGACGATGTGAGGTATTTCCAACTATGCCATAAGAAGTAGGGCAGTGGATGTACAACATATGCCAGCACAGTTAGCTGGGATTTTGTAAAGAATTATATATTTGTATATCAAACTGATTTGTACAGATGCTTGTGTTGAAAAATGTATTTGTTAAGCTGCTTGTGTTAAAAATGGACCAACAGTGTGCCCTGCTGGACAGAAAAAGAAATATGCATTTTTTTAAATGAATATGTTTTAACAGAGAATAATAAAAGCAAAGAGGTTAATCTCAATCCACATAACTTTGAAAATAGTTTGAAATTAATTGCCTGGCTTAGGTCATAAAGATTGTATCTTACAGTTTTCAATGCAGCCAAAAGTCTGTACTAGAAAGCTTTCTGCATTGTCTTTGGAGTGAACTAATTTATACTCTGGAAGGATGAAGGTTTGAAATTGTTTTATGACTTCCAGGAGGTACAGCAGGTCTTAGAAAGGCTGTCTGTGTTTGTGTATTATTGACACATATGTGCTAAATCCTGACAGCTTCTAGACAATGGAGGTAGCATGGGAATCAGATGTCAGATGTATTTGATGTCATTCTATAATCTAGGACAAAAATTATGTTTAATATTAGATGAGACTGAAATCTCATTGCAGTCTGTTTTTGGAACCTGACAGAGAAGGACCCGTCACCTTCTTCATCTTGCCTTGCTCCAGTAAGTGACCATGGAATAGTAATTCTTTAGATCAGTCAGGAAAATATAGTGAGATTAGTTAAGTACTCTTTTTCTGTATCTCTGTAACTCTATTCATCTGTGTTATTTTAATATTTCCTGTGATTAAAACTGAAGTTTACTGTAAAAAGATATTTAATGTTTTCATGTTCTTTTCTTATTTATTATTAAATATATTTAAACTTTTCATTGTGGCTGGTCATTTTAGAGAATATTTTAATCTCTGAGATTATATATATTTAGTGACAACTCTGGCTGCTCCTGAAAAACTTGCTGTTGGTCAAACTACCATTTGTATTATTATTAATTTCACTCAGTATAAGTGGGTACCCTTGCAAGAGCCTTTGAGTAGCTGGCATTGGAATGTCTGGTGGCTGTGTAACTACCTTATAGTCTGGGCAATATGGGGCATAGCTAGTAAATCTGTGCCAGACTTTCCCAGATGTTTGTGTGTGTGTGTGTGTGTGTGTGTGTGTGAAAATTAAATCTCAAAGAGTGTGTGTGTCAGCTGCTTGAAGCAGGGCCACGAGGCACTGGTTTCACAAAGAAGGTGTTGGGGGACTTGGCATGGGCACTCGGCTGAGGGCTCAACTCTAGAGCTGTGCCAGTGGGGAGTCTTATTGGAGACCTGGAGGGAGACAGAGAGAGAGAAATCCAGACCCTGGACTAAGTGTGTTCCCTGTTTGCTCTTAAGGGAAATTGTGCTTGATGCAGAGAGCTGGAAATACTGGGTGTATCCATTTTTGTTCCATGTGAATGTCCCCCTCCAGTGTCAGTGGTCAGGATTCAGGCTCTTTGATTACTGGCCCAGAGTAGGGACATCACATATTGTAAGCATTGTTGTGGATATTAATTGAACTTCTGTAGCCTGTAGGCAGTTGTCACAAGGTAAACATTCAGAGTTTCATTATCACAACAATTTTGTCTATTTTTTGTTAGTTTAGTTTAGCCAGGGAAAGCAGGCAAAGATGTCACCAGATGATTATGGCAAGATGACAAAGAACCAATTGGCCAAGGTGTGCGAAGCCAAAGGACTGATGTATGTCAGCCTGACTAAAGAGGAAATTATTTCAGTCTTAGTCACAGCTCAGACCAGCAACCAAGAGGATAACCAATCTGGTGATGGGAATTTGCAGTTCTCAGAAACAGGACAGTTCATCTTTTCCTCAGAGGACTTAAAAATCCATCTGGAGTTAAAGAGACTTGAACTGGAGGCCAAATGCTTGGAATTAGAATCAGCAGAGAGACTGTGGGAGGAAAAACAGATGAAGTTAGAATCAGCAGAGGCTGCAGCATTTGGAGGCCGAAAAAATGAGAAGCAGCATCAACATGAGAGGGAGATGCTGACTCTTTCCAGGGTCATGGAGGTAACGGTGAAGGGAATAACTGAACCCCGGAGGCAACAAAGGTCAGTAAACTTCTTTCACAATTTACAGAGGGTGATAATTTTGCTAGTTTTATTCATATATTTGAAAGTGTATGTAAACAGTATAATGCCGACCAAGGGCTCTAGATATGGTTCCTGATCCCCTTACTCCATGGTAAAGCTGTAAGTGCTGTTTCTAAATTGTCTGATATTAACTATTTAAACTATGATAAAGTAAATAAATGTTTACTTGAATGTTTTACGTTAACAGCTGAAGCTTATAGAAAAAAGTTTTGTTTGCATAGATGGACATTATACACTTATTTTCATTGGTGGGTGACTGGGTGTCAGGTCACCACCTTTGAAGGGCTGTCAGACCTTTTGGTAAGGGAACAAGCCCTTAACACTTTGCCTGGGGACATGAAAATCTGGTTGGCAGACTGAGAGTGTAACTGTGCAGATGAGCTGGGGAAAAAGGGAATCTCTTCTTAGCAAGCAGGGCATCACTGCACATGAAAGGGATACCCAGTGCTACACATGAATATAAGGGAACCCATGGTGGGCAGCCTAAACCACCCCAGCTGAGTCCAAAAGTAACATGGGAAACCACTAGTGCAGGTACATGGCCAGGTTCAAGGGTTAAATGTTTTAAATATAACTAGTGGGGTCATGTAAAATATAGATGTCTACAGAGGCAAGGTGGGGAACAAAATGTGGGGGGGGGGCAGCAAGTGGGAATAACATTATGCCAGTGGTAAGTTGTCTGGAGACAACAGGAATATCAAACTATCACCAGAGTTTATATCCTATCTTAGTGGATGGAAAACAGGCCACTGCTAACAGAGAGACACAGCCTCTGACATAACCATTGTGAAGCCTGCAGTGGTTAAAGAAGAGCAGTACTTGCTTGGGCAGTCCACTCCAGTCAGAGTTCTAGTACGGTTCCCATTCCAAATGCCTTTGGCCAGGGTTCACCTTGACTGAGAGGGTGGAAAAGGAAGCAAGCAAGTAGGTGTGTTTGAGGATATCCCTGCAGATGCCTTGATAGAGAATGTTTTTGATAATGTAGTACCTTGTGTGCATGCAGTCAGCCTTAGAGACAGACATATGCATCTGGTAGCCTGGGAGAGACCCAGACAGACCCCACACCTGAAGCTAGAGCTGCTGAGGTGGCTATTTCAGGGAGGGACCTGCCCTGTAGCAGTGAGCCTAAAGGTGAGTGACAGCTGCTGGTAGGTACTGATATTCTCTTGGACAGAGTGACTGCAAGGGGGGCAGAGGTGAGTGGTAGTACCCAGGATGACAGTGAGGCACTGCTGTCAGAGGATACCAGACTTCCTGTGGAAGTGGAGCTGGGAAGGTTCACAAAGATAGAGTTGAGACAGGCCCATCTCTTGGACCATACACTAAGAGGCCTGAAGGTAGTAGCTAGGGAGGTGCCTGATTCTCAAGGGAAAGAGAAATCTGTATACTGCAACAAAGGGTTACTGTATAGAGAGTGGATCCCTGAGGGAGGGCTAGAGGGTGATGTAATACAGCAGCTGGTAGTTCTTAGAACCTACCATCTAGCATTTCTAGCCATAGCCCATGACATTCCTTTTGCAGGTCATATATGCATAAAGAGCTGTATTATGCATAACGTTTACTGGCATGGGATTGCATGGGATGTAAGAGGGTACTGCAGGACCTGTGAGCAGTGCCAAAAAGTAGGCAAGGCAGGAGACAAGGTTAAAGCTCCTTTGATGCCTTTGCCTGTGATTGAGGAACCATTTCAGGAGGTAGCTATGAATATGGTCAAGCATCTGGGCACCTCAAGCTCCACAGGGAAGAAGTATTTCCTGGTAGTAGATTATGCTACTAAATAGCCTGAGGTGGTGGATCTGTCCTCCATCAATGCAGAGAAGCTGGCAAATGCTTTGTTAGAAATTTTCAGCAGGGTAGGATTCCCGAGAGAAGTACTGACTGACAGAGGTGACAATTTCATGTCAGACATGCTGGCTTGTCTGTGGAAACACTGTTGGGTGAAGCACCTAATGATCTCCCCTACCATCTCCATACTAATGGTCTTGTGGAGCGGTTAAACTCTATACTATAGATCATGCTATGGGCATTTTCAGAACAGTTTGAGAGAGAGTAGGACAAACATTTGCCCCAGCTGCTGTTTCCATGCAGAGAGGTACCCCAGGATTCCACAGGTTCTTCACCCTTTGAGTTGCTGTATGGGCATAGGGTGAAGGGCATTTAGATTTAATTTGTGATGAATGGGAGGGTGAGTGTGAATCCCACAAGGAGTCTGTTGTGGCATATGTCCTAAACCTCAGGACAAGGCTTATGGATCTCATGGGCTTGGCCCAGGAGAACCTGGCAGGAGCCCAACAGCAGAAAAAGATCTGTATGACAGGAATGCTCAAGCCCAAGAGTATGCTGTGGGACAGCAGGTTATGGTGCTCATTCCTGTTAGACACAATAAGCTGATTGCAGCTTGGGAGGCACCCCCCTTCAAAGTGGTAAGGAAGGTCAGTGATGTTAATTACATGGTAAACATGCCTGGCAAGAGGCAGGGGAACAAATATGATCAAACCTTATCATGACAAGGAGGACCTTGTGATAAGTATTTGCAGTAGGAAGCAGGGGTAGTCTGAGGGGGATCTCTGGCTACATAGATCTAGCCAGCAAAATGCCCAGTTACTAAGGTGAAGCCTAGGATTGCAGACATATGACATGATAGTGCAGCACTGTACTAGGGTCAGCAATGCTAATGCAGATTGACTGTCAGGACAGGGTATGGGTTACTGTATTCCCAGACAGGCTCATTACTTCAAGCATCTCAAGGGTCACTTGAAAAACTAGCTTGAGTCTTCAAAGGGGGAGGGATGTGATGATGTGAGGAATTGCAAGCTATGCCAGAAGACGTAGGGCAGTGGATTTGTAACATATGCCAGCACAACTAGCTGGAATTTTGTAAAGAATAATATGTCATTTGTATATAAAATGGATTTGTACAGATGCTTGCATTGAAAAAAAAATGGATTTGTAAAGCTACTTGTGTTAAAAATATACCAACAGTGTACCCTGCTGAACAGAACAAGAAATATACATGTATTATTGTAACTGTTTAAATGTTTAAATGTATATGTTTTAACAGAGGATACTGGAATTGAAAAGGTTAATCTCAATCCACCTAACTTTGAAAATAGTTTGAAATTAAATTACCTGGCTTGGACCATAAGGATTGTATTTTACAGTTCTCAGTGCATCCAGAGACAAAATGTCTGTAGTAGGAAGCTTTCTACATTGTCTTTAGGCCAAACTAATTGCTACGCTGGAAGGGTCAAGGTTTGAAATTGTTTTATGACTTCCAGGAGCTGTAGGAGATCTTAACAAGGCTCCCTGTGTGTGCATTATTGGTGCTAAATCCTGACAGCCTCTAGCCAAGGGGGGTAGCATGGGAACCAGAGGTCAGATGACCAGATGTCATTCTGTAATGTAGGACAACAATGATGCTTAATACTAGATGAGACTGAAGTCTCATTGCAGTTTGTTTCTGGAACCTGACAGAGAAGGACGCCTTACCTTCTTCATCTTGTCTTGCTCTAGTAAGTGATCAGTCAATAGTAATTCTTTAGATCAGTCAACAAAATATAGTGAGATTAGTTAAGTACTGTTTTTCTGTATCTGTGTGAATCTATTCATAGCTCTGGTGTGTACTGTAAATAGATATTATTTTCATGTTGTTTTCTTATTTGTTATTATTACATATATTTACACTTTTCATTGTGGCTGGTCTTTTAGAGAATATTTTAATCTCAGAGACTACTTGAGTATATTTGATGACAGCTCTGGCTGCTCCTGAAAGCCTTGCTGTTGGTCAAACTACCATTTGTATTAATATTAATTTCACTCAGTATAATTGGTACACTTGCAAGAGCCTGAGAGTAGCTGACTCTGGATTGTCTGGTGGCAGTGTAACCACCTTACAGTCTGGGCAGAATGGGGCATAGCTAGTAAGTCTGTGCCAGCCTTTCCCAGGTGTGTGTGTGTTTGTGTAAAAAATCAAATCTCAAAGAGTGCGTTTGTCAGCTGCTTGCAGCAGGGACATGAAGCACTGGTTTCACAGAGAGGGTGCTGGAGGACTTGGCCAGGACACTCAGCTGAGGGCTCAACTCTATAGCTGTGCCAGTGGGGAGTCTTACTGGGGACCTGGAGGGAGACAGAGAGAGAGAAACCAGATCCTGGACTGAGTGTGTTCCCTGTGTGCTCTTAAGGGAAATTGTGCATGATGCAGAGAGCTGGATCTGGAAATCCATTTTTGTTCCAAGTGAACAACCCACTCCAGTGTCCGTGGTGAGGATTCAAGCACCTTGATTACTGGTCCAGAGTGGGGATGTCGCAAGGTACTACAGGAAAACAAAAAATAAAAACAGTAAATTAGAATGAGATGAAAACCAGTTAGTTTATTCAGGCCATGCAGTCAGCAGGAGGACATTGAGATGGGGAAAAGATAAAGGAGAAAAAAAGAAAGTACTGGACAGACAAGAAGGAAATAATAACAAAGCAGGTGGGAAGAGGGCAGAATATAGAGAAGGATTTGTGAAATCAACAGAAATAACTAGGAGCCATTAAGGTGAAATGAAATGCCAGGACAACATCCCATTGATCTTAATTATTATCAGTGGAGGATTCAGGACAGGAGAATATGGAGGCCTTGCTTAAAAAACAGTAGCCATAGGAAAGAAAGGAAAGACAACAAAACAACAAGGCCTTGTTAAGTAAAGTGAGATATGCCATTTAAGGTGTGTATCTAAGCAGAAACAGTAATTCAGCCTGGAGAAAACTGCGTTCATTTTTCAACCAAAGTATACATATATTTATATATGGGTTCTGTTGTATCATGCCCACACTTTCAACAGGCATTATACCTGCAATTAATGCTTGCTCTCCTGCAAAAAATGATTTGCTATTGTGCGAGTGTATATTGCAGAGTTTTATATCTTGTTGTGGTTAATTAGTTCATTTTTAAAAATTGGCTGTAAATTGGTGATTAATATGGATATATAAATTATGTCTAAAAACATCTGAGAAAGACCAGTTTACTTACTCATTTAAGTAAATAAAATAAAGACAATCTCCATCAGGTGGTCTGCCAGCACTCTTGGCCAGATTCTTGAAGAATGTGGGACTCTGAGAAGGGATATTTACCATCTAGGAGATGCATTCTGTTTCCTATTCCATAATTAAAATTATGGTTTTAACTGGTCATTTCTGGCTTCAGTTTGACAGGCACTTTTGAGGCAAAGGATAACTGAAGTTAGAAGCAATCTAAAATCAACATTTGTCACTTGATTTCTTTTCTTGGGTGCACTGTTTTATGTATTATAGTGACTGCAGGCCACTTGTTGCACAAAGATGACCAGGTGCAGTGGACCCAGACAAATATTTGATTACTTGTTGATTCCCAGTTAGGATGCAGTAGTCTAGAGACTAATGGCTGCAGATCTCTTTTACCACTGGGCTTCCTGACCCATGATGCAAGTTGTGGATCAATCCATTATAGAGAAGATATTTCAGTGAAACAAAGTTCAGCTCTGTTTAGGCCATAATCATTTCCAGGCATTAGGAAGAGGATCTTACTAGCTATATATGGTCATATTATGATGGGCAAGAAAAGCCTGCTTAGGTCTTCCTTGTCCCATGCAATTTTGTTACAATATGCAATGATTCATGTCCCAGTTTCTAAAACAATGGGAATATATCAAGTAAAAAAAATGAGACTGCACAATGCCATAGCACGGTACAGTTTAAATGAAAGCAAATTAGAAACATAAAATAGTATTTTTTGCAGGAGACCTTCCCTTTCTGCACCCCCTGTGCCTCTTTAATTAAATACAGTCAGACAACAGTTGAAAAACAGCAATGAGCACCTATGTTGAGTCTGTCTTCTGCTCCATATCTGCAAAAGCCCAGTCATAAACACAAAGATATAAAACTAGACGTTTCTTTGTAATTGCACAAAGAACATTAAAACTCATTTTAAACTGAACTGGCAGAAACAATATTTAAAATTTGAATGGCTTTTTAAAGAAAAGATTAAAAAATAAACTTGTTGAAACTATCATTTGATTTTATTATCGCAACAAAATTTCCCTTCATGAAAGTGTTATTGATATTATAACTTGTTGCTACTTGTAGCCATGCTGTTTGATGGTTCTCATGAAAATGTACAGCTTGAAAATGACCTGGGAGTAATTTTAATACTGTAGTTTCCTCTGCTTGTAATCTTGCTGTTGAAGCTGAAAATAAATGGATGTTGTCTAGGGGTAACAAGTGTGTATACAAAGCAAATTATCAGTCCTTGTTATAGATGTCTTATTTGCAGAATAAGCAGATTGTAGGTTCACAGGCATTTGAACCTATGAAATTCAAATGTCATCTAACACTGACAAGCTTTATTTTGCATACTCATAACCAGGAAATTATGTCCAGGCAGACAATATTAGAACGATGTCCTCATCTCAGCAGACTGTTTCCCATTTCCATGTCATCAGTAAGTGAAGCCATGCAGGGTGCTACGTGTACGAGGGAAAACAGCTTGAAGACCTTATGCTCTTGGCATAAAAGACAAAATAATAATTATTATGGTAATTAGCCCTCATTTCAGGTCATGACTGCTATTCATTTTTCATTTAAACAAAGGAAGTAGTTGAATATATTAACAAGTAGGAAAACTCAAAGAAAGATGTAAATTCTCTTTTCATATTGGTGTTGTTGAAACTCTCTTTAGGTCAGAGACAGAGGAGAATAAATAAGTGACAATAATAGGATATAAGATACATTTTTATGTAGATCAACACAAAGATGACAACATGTGAATATCACGTTATACATTTGTACTGTTCATTGACCAGATAGGTGGATTGTGTTACAGACTGCATACTCCACGTTGAAAACTATGCAAGTATTTTCATCCCACTTGCCAGTAAATAAGTGCTTGTGATGTCTCAGAATGATAGACAGCTGTCTGCAAAATAAATGCAGACTAGTGATGTCAAAGTAACTGAAGTCACAATACTAATGATATTCATAGCTAAAGACACAGGCAGTTAACACTGTAAGGAGTGATGCAAAAACTGGTAGTTCAGTCCTGTGCACTTAGAAAAAATTTACTTTGAGACACGTATATGCTTTATGATATGGAAATATAATACTACGTATCATAATGTGTTATATGTGCTGGTGATAGCCACTGTATACCAGCATCTAAATAAATTACTACCTTCAGCCTTTTTCCCAATAAGCTGGAAAGTGTTATGAATGGGGTAGGGAGACAAGAAAAACACCTTGGTTAAATAAAAAAATAACTCTAGACTAACTTGGGAATGTAACTGCATACCTTTGCTTAAAGTGCTGTTTAACAGAGTATCTAGTCCATTTTATTTGTTCATTTATTATCAGAAATATTAAAATAATAGGACTGCAGTGGTCTGACAACATAGATGAAATGTAATAAGGCCTAAGTTCTTGTAAAAATATCCCCACTGGTACGATCAGTATACATCTAAAATATGCAAAATGGGTGGTATTTTCATTAAAAACTGTACTTTATTTTTTGCAGTGACTCCATTTCCTTCTGTTGCTTTTTCTGTCATGAAGTTAAAAGCCTTGATTCGCTTCACACCCTGCTGCCATGGCAACAACCTTGGATATTACCCAGTAAAGACTTGACTTCAGGGCACAGGAAAATTTGCAGTAACAGATGATATTTCAGAGAGAAAAGACTACTTTCAGGCATATTCTCAGTAACAAGGAATGACTTGTTCTAAAATGTAGTTGCTTTTTGGACTGCTGTAGGGTTTGAGTCTTGCTTATGGCAATAACAAAGTTACTTTAAAGCTACAGAACAACACAAAAAAAGAATTTAAAGGAAATTTTTGCACAAACATGAGAAAGATTATGCAAATAAGTGCCAAAGAACAGCAATGAGTGCTAACCTGCTAAATAACTTAAGAAGTAGATTTCCTTTCTCAGTGCAGTTGTTTAATAGAATGTTGATTTCTAAGCATGACTTTATCTGCCTTTGAAAACACACAGTGGTTTAGTCACTGTTTGAGCTGGACTGTACCCAGTCAGTGGGCAGAGATCTGTACTGAATATCGTGATTGTACTTGGCTAATAAAAAACCTGCTATGTAGACACCATGGCATAATTTTGCTTCCAGCTGGATAATGCAATCACTTGCCTGGTAGAAGTAAAGCTGTTGTATCTGAAAAGTTGTAGAGTTTATATGTATTTATTCACCAAAAGATGCATTGATACACCCATGGAATGGAAGAAAGAAATTACTTTATGTAAGGCACAAGTCAGTGTTGTAATAAAAGTTACGTTTTCACTTATCGGTGTGAACCTTGGCTCTAAATAATTGTCACTGCTGAAGTGACACCCTGACCACATGTATAAAAATGGAAAAAAAGAGTTGTGGATGGATGGATAGATAGATTTTTACCAATTTGAACATGGATGTATAACTTTGTCAAAAATAAGCAGTTTGAGTTCAAAATTTCAGTAGCCGTATACTTACCCCTCCATGAAGTTTGCCACTGAAGTTATCTAGTTTTGCCACAAAACACATTTTTGTAATTACAGTGAAAAAAAAAAAGCATGAATGTTGGCAGAACTCAGCAAACGCTGAGTCAGAATGCATGAGTAGTGGCCCAAAAGATGCTGTGTTACAAGTCATGGCTGAAAATATAAATTGTCAGCACTGATGCAGTCAAGCAGTCCTTTACGAAAGTAAACGCAGGCTTATTACTTTACAAGTTTGGCACAGATCTTTTCTAATCCCTAACACATTTACCGTATGACACTATGTTAGGAAGCATGCTGCTGTCATTGTACTATTACACCCAATTTTCACAGTCAGTCTGTGAAATAACCTTTTGGAGCAGAGGTACTTAATGTGACTTTAACATATATTCATGAGCAAATGCCTATAGATGAAATGTTTTAACATTTGGGGACAAGATGTAGGGATGCCCTCTAAAAGGACTCCACCTGCCCTGCATTTGTGTGGATTTTCTCTGGATGGTCCGGATTCCTACCACCCCTCAAAGACAATGCAGTAGCTAAATTTACATTTTTCAAATTGTCCACAGGTGTGAGTGTGTTGTACATGTTGTGTGTCTGCTGTGTGCATGTTTGTGTGTTGTATACTGCTGTTTTGTGTGTGTGTGTGTGTGTGTGTGTGTGTGTGTGTGTGTGTGTGTGTGTGTGTGTGTGTGTGTGAGAGAATGTGTTTTCATTGCCTAGCATCCGCCGATTCATGAGACAGAAAATGTCATTACTATGGTCCTGTAAAATAATAACACGGGTGGATTACACAATGGTTGCATAGATTAAAATAGGAACCAGACAATAGATATTAGCTGAAATACCCTTTTAATAAAGTAAAACTAACAAGCTCTATAGAACTGCATTACTGTTCTTACCCTAGTTTGTGGCCAGGTCCAAGCGAGTGAGGATATGCTTCTGTTTCTAACAAGAGTTGGTGATATGATTTGGGATAATAAGTATAGGTTACGGAGTTTGTCTTATGATAGTACTATAGCAGGAAGGGAGGTACTTTGGGAGAGAGGAGGCAGTGACAGAAATTTTCTTTACATCTTTCCAAGGAACATAAATAAAAGTAAAAGGTGTTTTTTCCTATTCAGAATAGAAAAAAATGAGTGAGACAGTTTTCTTTAATTCAGGAATGGCCACTAATAGATAGGGCAACCACCAATGATGAGAATTATTGGTGAGGCTGCTAGAGCACATTGTGGTTATGGATGTCTGTGTTCCAGGGGAATGGGAGAACAAAATATAAAAATGTATATTACTTTTAGAGAAGGAATCTGACAGACTTGGTAGCTCACAAGTGTTTACATCTGTTTTGGAGACAGGATCTAGGAAAGTAAAGTGTATGGTGATGAAAGAAGCAGAGGGGAAATAGACATTACAGTGAGGAAACCACACATGGTTACTGAAATAGTTTGTATCTGGTATTGTCACCATCTATACTTGTAACAGCAATAAAAATAAAAACAAATGAAATACAATTTCAAGAATAGCACTGGATTACTAACATGCATGCATACATGCATTCATGCCATACACAGTTGCCATCCAGATGGCTGAGTGGCATTTTGTTGAACTCTGACTTGTCTATTCCATTTCATTGACTCTGCAGCATCAAGAATGTTTAGTGGGGAGAATAGTACTTATCCCCCTGCAGGACCCATGTTAAGGAGTACTCATTTTTGATTTTCATAGAGAAGGGTTCTTATTTGTTTTTATTGTGTTGTGATTTTATGGGCAGGATAACTATTGTATGATTTCATCTGCAGAGCAATGAAAAGAAATATGCTTCTCTTATGCACCAATGTGACAATTTTACCTTTTTGTTTATTAAGTCTGTACAAGCCACTGCCTAGGTGAACTGCTGCTGCCCATAATACCATAATTGTCAAGAACCTCTGAAATGCTTTTGATGATACTAATCATTGGCTTAAACTGCTGTTTGAGCAATGCACTAAAGTAACAGCTTCCTGACACAACTTGGCAGTAAAATGTGCACTACCAGGATTACAGAGGCAACAACACTTGACTGCCAGGGTAACTTTATGCTAACACATTAGTTGCATTGTTAGAATAGTGAGGTAGCTGATGTGAAGTCTTATGGCACATGAGTAAAACAAGAAGCGATAAACTGATTATTGTATCATACAACTAACTGCAATGTTTCTGTTTAACACAATGATAGCGTACTTAAACTGAATCACTGGATCACTGATTAACTCTTTGTAGGTAATTAATTGTCTGGTGGCATTATTTAGATGCATGTAATTATTTTCAAAATTATCATGGTCTAGCTAAAAGTTTTGTTGTTCTCTGATGACATAAGTAAAGTCCTGATACAGAATTTTCTTCACAGGTTTTTTTCTATAAATGTGCAATTCTATTAAAACCAACATGGACAACAAAGGGAAAAATGTACATGCCAGTTTGTATAAGGATAGACACTTCTACTGCTTTTAGTAGGAAACCTGCAGAGTGAACCTGAACTTTTTCTCAGCCAGGCCTTCAGCTACAGAGACAGTGTGCACGGGCACATACTCCCAGCCCCTCCTCCTGAGATGAGGTGGACAAGCTAAACCTGGTCATTTCTCTTCCTCCCCAGGTCAGCTGCAACAAGTACATGAGCCACCATTGAAAGTTGGGGTGCCTGAGCTGTAGTTATAGCTTAACCCCTTCTATACAAATGGATTCAGTGAACCTGAGATTCTTAGAACAGCAATATGTTTCTGTAAGTATTTTTTTTTTTTGCCAGCTGCCATTAATTTTAGATTCCAGGCACCACAATAGGGCCTTCTCTACCAGGGGTCACTGCATAGTGGAAGTGTATCCGAATGTCCCTTTGCTAGTTGGAGCTTATTCCTCTGGACTGAAAAAAAACTCTTTGCGATTAGGCTATGAACAATCCTGTGGCTGCTGGAAGTGGAGATGCTGGGGCCATCCTATTGTGACCATCTGGATTTTGCCATTAAGTTTAGTCATCTCCTGACTTGGCAGTCTTACATCACAATGTGGGTGTACAGTGGTGCCACAATCAAGCTGCACCTACTTATGAGACAATGCTCCTCTCATTTACCTGCTCATCTTTCAGATGTGGCAGCCACCTCTTGTCAAGGCATCGGTATCAGCAGTGGTGCTTGTGACCCCAGGACATGCTGCTGGCACATCAACACACCCTCTTCCCTAGAAGAGGAGAGATATCATTGCCTCATTATTCCTGTTCTCCTGGGGTTGGTCTCTGCAGCACTCGGACCACTAATCAAACAGGTGTGATCTGGTTTGTTGTCAGGGTTACAGCCTGTTGCACTACAAGAGTCAGCAGTATTTATTTATTTAATATGTGTCTGTTCTGTCAGAGTTTTCTCAGGCAGACTTATGAAGTACTGCTATAGGGTACAGCACAAAGCTGTCTATCCAAGTAATGTGGAAACTTACAGAACTATAAGACAATGCTTAGCATTGGTGTTTTATAAGTCAATGACAAAACAAGCTAATTTGTTTAAGCCTGCCTATGATTAGACCTATGGTATGTGTAGTCTGAAATGCCCAAACTAACTTGATTCAGATTAATACATAGTGAATATCCATCTACCTAGCAGACAATATATGATTGTCCAATTGAGTCAAACTCATTTTCAATGGAAGTCTGGGGAGAGAAACTCTATAGTTACAATTACAATACATTGTGCAATTATAGTGCAGTCATAATTTAATATAAACCAAGACGGAATTAAATACGTACACATATTTTAGTCTTACAGAAAGTTTTATCAGTTTATTTGCACTTATTTTAACAAAACCGAAGGTGGATGTGGGTATAGAAAATGTTAAATGAGTGAATGAAGCTAAAGCAATGTGAAGGTGGCTAACACAGAGAAGGGGAAGTGAGAAAGGGGATCAAAAGATGAAAGGAAGAATATTTGAGAACAGAGAGTCATGCAAGCAAAGAAGAATGGGAATATAATACTGAGCTGGTCAGGGTAATCTAAATAAACACATTTCTGACTGTGGGATTAGCGGTATAGTGCAAGTTCAGAATGTTGATTGATGAACTTCTTTCTTTGGTGGAACAATATTGTATTATAAACCAAATGATAGTTTGATCCATGTAAGTAATTCTTGTACAGTTTAAACTGTTCTTCTTCTTCTTCTCGAGTCAGGTATAAACTGTGGCTTTGAATACTTTCTTGTTAGGTTTTTATGTCACAGGGAGATTGTTCAAAAGCTTTGAAATGAAGTTACAGAAAGGTGCACCTTCAAGGGCACTATGAATTCGGATAGAGCTAAGTTTTTAAAGTGAGTAAATCTTAATTAAATGTTAAATATGTACTCATCTGTGGTTTGAATGTATTATGAAGAAGGAAGAAAGGAAAGGTTAGTTGCATGTAGCTCAAATGATTTGTAAGACGCAACCATTTTAATCTCTTTATGGCTGGCTATACAGAAATGTTCTGTACAATTGTACAAACAGTCAGATCATCATCATCATCATCAACCTGCTTGTTTTCCAGTTTTCTACATGAGGTCTGGGTGTCAGGTCAACTGTCGCCATTTCTCTCTCTCTTGTTTAGTGCCAAGGTTCTAACTTCATCATCCTTTTGTAAAATTTCTCTCACACACAATCCAGCAATCTCTTTGCTGGACAGTCTTCCTTCCTCTTGGCTTCTTCTTGTCTCTCCCAAATCTTCTTCACCAAATTCTCTTCTGCTTTCCTGCATATGTGCCCAAACCATTACAGTCTGTTCTCTTTGACCTTTTCTGCAGTTCGAGCTACTTTGGCTTCCATTTTTCTCCAATATCTCTCAAACTGCAAACACCAGCTTTGTTGTGCTGCATCCTGATCTGAATCTAAACTGTCAGGTATAGCTACTTTATTTTACAGTAACTCAAGTCTGGAATGAAAGTCTTTAAAAAGGAATGTACTAAAACATTTTGAAAAGTTGTTGTTGTGTCTTTTGGCTTTTCCCGGTTAGGGGTTGCCACAGCAGAACTCCGGTACGCTAATGATTGGCAGTAGATTTTTACATGCCAAGTTGCCAGCCCTGACGCACAACCTTCAACGAAGGTATGCCCATCCACGCATGCCTCCACACAGAAGACGCTCTAGCTGAGAATCAAACAGGACAAGGTCTTACTGTGCGGCGACAATGCTACCGCAGCACCACCACCGCAGTATTAGTGTAGAATTCAATTTGTTCTTGTAGAGGGGACAGCCAGGCAGAATATGATTCTGAATAGTTCCTTCACCAACTGTTTCAAAATTGTTACATGATATGTAATTGTTAGAGTAATAAATTTCATCCAAGATATAATTAATGTAAGTATTTAATAATGCCTGTGCATACACACACACACACACACACACACACACACACACACACACACACACACACACACACACACACACACACACACCTGCATTGCGCTGTGGAACTAAAACCACAACATTTTAGTTTAATACAAAAGATTTCTTTAAAATAAAAAATGAACGGACTTGGTAGAAAGCTTTTATACTTTTTTTTTAAAATAAGCATGTGATAAAACCATTTAATTGATTCTTATAATGATAAAACTCTATTGCTAGACAAGTCAGTAAAACTAGAAAAAAAATAATGTTATACAAACTGCTAATATTCTATTATTATCAAAGTCTGAAACATATCTAAAAACATCCTAATACTTGTAAAGGAGTGTTTTAATTAACTTATAATAATAAATTAACTTGAAGAATTTTATTATGATGGTACCTAAATGAGAGAAGTAGGAATCCTCTGTCGTTACAGACAGAGGATCAACTTCAGAACATACTTAATATTAGTACATTCATTTATTTATATGGTTACATGGCATTCATGGCAATAGGCTGATGCAATATTTTGTTGAAATGGGAATTGTCATTTTTTTTATTGATACCCATTTAGGTGGCTGTGAGATGCAGAAATGCATCAGATGTATAGGGTGTTTCCTGTGTTTGTGAGTGTGTTTTCAGTATTTCTTTGTGTGTGTGTGTGTGTGTGTGTGTGTGTGTGTGTGTGTGTGTGTGTGTCAGATAGAAATGATGCTTCACGGTGAGCTTGTGATTCATTGTGATGGCCTGGTGAATGCCCATAGGGGCTTGTGGTCAAGATTGTTGGGCAGTGGGGTTGTAGAAGATGCTCCTTTTTTTCACTGTTTTGTTGTCTTATTGCTGGTGTATAGAAATCTGAGGGGGGTGTAAGGGGTACAACCCCTCAAAGGAGGATTCAAGGAAACTTGTCTGTTGCAAAAAAATGTCCTGCTGTTTTTTTATTTATTTTCGATTAAGGCTGTTTTTGGTGAAATATCTTACTCACACATACAGACTTATGTATGTATGTATGTATGTATCTATGCATGTATATATATTAAAAAACGCAATTGTACAAGCAGCCAGTGTTTCATTTAATCATGATTCATCTAAAGATGTAAAGTAAGAAGGGTGGATAAAAGGACTTGCTATTTTAATAATGTGAATTAAGTGGAAGCCAAGCTGTTTGCATGACACTGACACTGTTTTTTTTTTTTTGTTTTGGTCCCTTTAGCTATTGTACAATGCCATATTTGAGTTCAGGTCTGTTGTATTATTTAGAGAGAGAGGGTAGGGAATACATAGGTAATTAGACAGATAGTTGACAAGATTATGTTAGTGTCTCATTTCAAAAGGAAGAAGCCCATCAGGCCTTATAGCTTTTCACATTCAATAATGACCATTTCCTTAGAGAAATGAATAGGATCACACTCATATTCAGGGCACAACTTCTGATTAGTTTATGTGGACCTTCCTTCTGTTTTTTTTTCTTGAAAATTGAGCAAAAGTAGTCATTTGCACTGCCTTTTCACTGATGATAATTCTAGCATTCAATGACTCGCCCTATTTCTTGTTGCATGCCTTGGCTACTGTACTATAGTGCTGTAGTGTTTATTTGCAGCAGGTTATAATAATGATGTTGAATAAGCAATATACATAATTCTACAAGGAACAACGTGATAACAAAACACTTAATCTATTTTTCCTAGTTAACTAGATATGATAACAGCCAGGTGATATGGCTCTGGTATATTCTGCCATCACAGCCGGTCAGTATAGATTAGTTCCAAAGCAATAAGGACAGAGATTAAGCTGTAAGTGCTAAAAAAAACCCTGAGAGATGAAGAAACTGGAGTATGCAACCTTGCTAAAAATGCAGTCAACAGCTTAATCTAGTTTAGTGTCTAAGCTTGCATTTGTATCCTTTTGACAAACTAGACTCAGCAAGAATGCTTGACTAAAAAAGAAAGATACTGCTCAGCACAGAAATGACACTTCTCATGCAATAATCCCAAAGTGCATTACACTGATTAACCTGATGGTTAGGCAAATTAACTGTATCTCATCAGAAAAAAAAAAAAAAACAAATCACCTCTAAAAGCTATGAGGTTATATCTGTTTGTGAGTAGTCATTTTAATGAAAATGCAAATAGGCAAGTATTCAGTACAAAAGTTATAGAACTGTCTTGCAGAAGATGTGCTCCTCACTCATGTGGCTGCGACCCTCTCTCATATTCACACTTATTTCTGTTTTTTTTTCATGCCGAGTCATCTTGCTTCTCCCTTATTCAATACATTTATTTACTATGAGTCATAAAGCAGTACCAGTAATCAATGACCCAAAAATGAACGGATTATCTTTTCGGGAGGGATTTTACCACACTTCTATAGACTGTCAGCTGCCCACAGTGCCCGTTTATTTCCTTTAGAAATGAAAGCTTGGATGGCGGAGTCTCCAACTGAATGAACACTGCGGGTGGTACTTCCGTGTACGCTCGACTTCCCAGAGTTTGCACTCTGAAGCAGGTAAACATGCACACCACTGTACATACATAGAGAATACCAAGGAATGTACATAGTGGATACAGCCTGACAGCTAGCTGTGTAACTGGCCTATGTAGCGTTCATTCATCGCCGCTGTGACTACAGCCTAAACACTTCTCATGGCATTGGAGTAGGTCTTAGCTTTTCATTCCTATCCCAGTCTACCTGGATTTTTGACTCTAGGGCCATTAATACTGAAATGCTATGGTATGTGCATCTCTGCTAATAAGCTGACCATAAAAATGTGGATTTGTAGATAACCATCACTGGTCATCTGTGGTTCTTAGCTTTAGAAGTCTTCTGTGTAACTGAACATATTTTTGATATATATATATATATATATATATATATATATATATATATATATATAGATAGATATATATATATATAGATATATATACGTATATACAGTATATGTACATAGAGAGAGACACACACACACACACACACACACACACACACACACACACACACACACACTCATATATGTGTGTGTGTGTGTGTGTGTGTGTATATATATATATATATATATATATAAAATATGTGTACATACATATAGTTAAATTTTTCTACCAAGGCTGGCTTCTACTCCTAGAACAACATGTCATTTATTTCTGTAACACCAAGGATATATGGTCAAGAACAGACTTGTCTGATTTTGTGGTTTACAAGGAAGAGCTGAAAATCTTGGTGTAAACTGCCTTTTCGGGAATGGAGGTAAGAAGTGGTTGACACTGCTGTCTCATAAATGCTGGTTATGGGTGAAGCACACTTCCTGTAGCCACTCAGTGGAATGCTAGTAGACCACACTGATATATTTCAGTAAGCCTCTGTTAAGAGAATGTAAAAGTGGTCTTCTTAGTGGAACTTTGCCTTATGACCAGCTATCTCCCACCCAAGGTCATGACCTATCCAGGCTCAAACCTTTGAGTTTGCAGCACTGGGTCACCAGAATGATAAGAAGGCTACCAAACTCACATGACAAGGATGAAGGCTTTAGCTTTGTTTTATCAAACTATTGGAAAGCATAAAGGGTGGGAAGGGAGTTAAATGTTGTGAGTGAAGTATGATGTCACAGATGATCAGCCTCCTTGCACTCTTATTTTCTTGATAAATCAGTTTAAGTCATTCAGTGCATGCATTATAAAGTTTAATTACACATAGGTTGCTCTAAATGACGAGGATGAAAAAGACTCACCAGAGATTCATTAAAGTCATACTTCATCACGTAAAGGGCTGCAGTAAAAAGGCCCCATTAATGTGATTTAGTATGTTGTGATTCATAGACACATTAATTGCAATGAGGAAAGGCCTCACTACTGGCTAATTTGCATGTCTATGAATCACACTTAAGTACTATGAAGAGCAGATTACTTCCCGTAGTAGTTAACCATGGCAGCGACATTGTCTAATCACAATCAGCTCCACCAGTCACTGTCCTACACAAAAGTACACAGTAAAAAGTACACACACACACACACACACACACACACACACACACACACACACACACACACATGTCTTCTTTTTCTTTGCCAAGGTAATTCTTGGGCGATTGCAGTCAGTATTTATTGTCAGTAGATTGTGAGGCCCTTAATCTCAGGGTTGTGGATTTGAACTCCATGACGGGCAAGTCCATTTTTTGGGGTTGGGGATTCGCATAGTGGTTAAAGGTGTTTGCTGAATTCACAGAAAAGAGATACAAGGTTTGATTTTCACCAAGGCAGATTAACTGGGCTTAAAATGGCTCACAAGGGCAGGTAGCCTAGTACTTATCTATGAATCTGTGAATCTAAGATTCAAATTTCACACTTCATAACCTTCAGTAAAAACTGTGTAGTAGGTTGGGAGGTATGCCTAACATTTCCTGTACTTCTCCCTTAAACATCACAAAATGTTGCAATCATTGCATAATGCTTGAGATGCTCCATATATGTTAAAAAATTTGCAACACTAACTTTTCAGTTAGTGCAGTGGGCTAATGCAGATGTTTCTTGTGTAAAGAGTGCACGGTTTAAATTCCCTTTTCCCGTCTTTTTTTTTCATTTGTGCACCTGTAAAATAACTCCCTGGTGTCTAGTGGTGGCACAGATGACTAATATGCTCAGTGGGAGGTTAGATTGTACAGAGTTTGCAGCTGGTTTAGTACATTTTTATGGCACTTTGTGTAACCCTGTTGTCTGGTGGTCCCCTGCAATTTTTTTTTTCACTATGTGCCTTTAAAGCATATTTAGTATCCATGGTGTCTTGTGTTCCCCCACCCCTTGATCCACACAGTGTTTGAATATGATTCAGGCACAAGTATAGATTTTTCCCTGATGGCTAGTGGTTCACCTACTTAGTGTTACAGATTCTGCCAATTAACCTAGGGGTTTGTGAAAGTAAGATAGGCACCTCACCCCTCTAACCCCCCCCACATACAGCCCCTTAGTCACCCATTGCATTCACACATTCATCCATACACACACACACACCTACCTGACCCCCTCACTATCTCCCCTTCTGCTCCCTCCAGGCAGCCACACACTCACACATACACATGGTTAACTAACATATGCCTCTCCGCGGTCTGTCTCATATACGTGTGGTATGGCTGTGGAAACGGTCCACCGCGGTGCTGCACATCTTTGTGTAAAAGCACCGTTTTAGGGCTGTCTGTGAAGTCAAAATGGTTACCGCGAGGTATACACATTGGCTCTAGATGATGGGCACTGTTGTTGTGACATCCTGACCTCATGCATAAAATGAAAAAAAGTTATGGCTAGAGGGATGAATCTGATATATTTACAGATATTTAAGGTGTGCTCTACTTGCAGCTTTCAGACAAGGGATTTGTCTATTTTCTTCTGTCATTTCATATGTGAATTTCAGTATGGTTGTCACATACTGACAAAGACTAGAGTACAGAGGAGGCAAAGAATGTAATATCTAGGAGAGAAAATAAATAATACTGGGGATCTAGGGAAATGTAAAAGAACACCAGGAGCTGAGCAACAAGAAATCTGAAATATGCACCTAATAAGCCCAGTATGAAGGTCTAAATAATGTCACTGTCTGATCATGGAGCCCTACATATGACATCTGTAATAAAGATTTTCAAGGACCATTCTATATTGTATTATTTGTGTTAATCGTAGCATGTTTTTGATCGTAGATGTGCACTGTATTATTTGCTTGCATGTAACTCAATACCAAAATATGGAAAACGTATTAAATACACAAAAAGATGATGAAGATATTGGCCACTGCAAAGCAAGAAATGTAAATGCTCTGTTGCTGAATTCATTGCAGCTTTGATTCTGATCTCTCTATGGTTATATCTGACTATCACATTGTATCCTGTAATTTTAATAACTTCTTTATTAGGGCTTTTAGAGAGGTTGGTTTACCGATGAGAAATGCAAATTCTGGAATGCGGTCTGGAATTCATTAGCTGAATTTGTCTTTCAATTTTAATGGATCTGATCTTGAAAGTATCCCCAACCAAAAGTGACATGTTGCATGTCAGCTTTTTGGATACATAAAAGAGTGAGTTTCTTTTTAAACATTGCAGAGAAGTTTAAAAACAATGTCAAGAGCGTGAATTACAAAAGTGAAATCTGCTTGACTAGTTTTGGCCAATTACTTTTGTCAAAAAGTCAACTTTCTGGTCACATCTACCACATCCTTTTATATTTATTTCAGAATTCGCTGTGAACCTATAGTTAGTTACTTTAAGAGTAAATTGTGGGATGTAGGCTTCACCTGCATTTACTGTTGGAATAAAGTTGTCTGAACTGCTTTCTGATTAGTACATTGAAGTTTGATTAGAAACAAGAGCTGAAATGTATTCAGTGGGTTGCATTTCAACAGTCTATAGCAGATCCAGGAAATCCCTGCAAATATTTTTTACAAACAGAAATGCATCCTAACCTTGAGTGAAAATGAATTATGTGTATACTTTATGATAAGTTTATCAGAACAAAAGAAAACTTAAAAATAGTACTTCCTTTGTAGATTTAGAAACTATTAAACAAAGAGAGCATTCAGAGGTTAGAACAAGAGAGCTATTTCAAAGGTAACAGAGAGAGACAGCGAGAATATAAAATATTAGATAAAAATATCATACTGGATTACTTTAAAATAATTACTAGATGATTATGTTTCTGATGCCCTCAGTTTCATTCTCAGTCTTGGCAAGGTTATTTATGTTTTTTGGGAACAAAGCTATCCTCCATACTAATGTGTCTTGGAGTAGAGGTTTGGGCTAGTAGAGTCGGTATTGAACTTACTGGTGTTAAACTCTTCCATTTAAGCAGTGTTTTCTGACAATAGAAACTTTAGTGTTGCCCCCTAAGTGACTGGAGCTAGCTGTGAAGAACATTCCTTGCTGTTTGACCTCAGCAGGAGTCTGCATTAATTTTGGATCCACCCCATATGTCCACATAACCAAGGTTGTGGCCCTCTCATCTTCTCCTCTGAGATGCTTCTCCTCAGAGAAGTGGACGGGTGAAAAGCTCATGTGAAGATGGACAGGTGCCATCTGGTTAAGATTTATTTTCCTGTTATTCAGCTGAGTGTCCTCTAAGTATCTCCAGGAAAAAGCGGTGTAAGAAGAAGTATCTAGATTCCCCTATCGAGTCTCTTACTCCAGATACAGACATAAAAGAAGGGCAGAGTTCCAAAGTATCCTCTTGTAAGCCTAAATTTTGGCAGATTCTTGAATTGTTGCATCAGTGACGCTCTTAGAAAGCTGGCCACCTGACCTTATCTCTCAAAGGAGCAGATCCTGGAAAGCTTTCTACTCTCCCTGCTTACCTCTTTTGTGATCCCTCCAGCTGACAAGATGGTTTCTCTTGTCATACAATGTGCTTAGACGGAACCTAGCATGGTAGCACCTATACCAGGGAGAATAGACATGATCCTTCAACTTCCTGAGGGACCATGATTGCTGAAGTAAAGCTATCTTTGCTGACTAAATTGTAGTGGCCACTGCATAAACAGGAACCTTTGGAAGAGATTGCAGTGGTTCATTCCCTCCTATGAGGAGACTAAGATGTTTGAACAATTTTGAAAGTGCAAGTATGCATGAGCACATTCTACATTTTAGGCATTTAACTACTTGACTCACATAACTTAATTTAGCATGACCTAGCAGATTGGATGTTTGATCTGCTGAAAAAGATGCCACACAAGTTGCATGAGGGAACGTGAATGCATCCAAACTCTGCATGTGACTGTTGCACAATGCAGTTGATGGAGTGGCTTGTGCAACTATAATGGACATTATTATACATCAGTGTGCCTGGCTCAGACATTGCAACCCAATGGAGAGCATCAAGGCATCATTCACCAGTGCCTGATGTAATTGTGCTATTCTTTTTGGTCTACTGGTAAAGCAAAAGCTGGAGAAGAGTAATCTAGAAGGGAATGCACACTCATTGTGTGCATGAAGAAGTTCCCCACTGCTCTGGGAACATTTACCAATTAACCAGAGGAGTGCTTAGAATTTGTACTTCAAAAATGCCCAACACTTTCCATTTGAGCATTGCTTTGACAGAAACCATTTTGAACATGAGGGTTTACAGAATGGATACCACCTAGAAGCAGATGTAGTCTTTAGAATCATGGATTCTGCAGTTTTTCTCATTGGATCCAGCTACAGACCCCCTGAGAATGTGCCTGATTATCCTGCACTGGAGGTAGCTTATGTGGGGGGTAGCATCTCTCTGCACCTTCTTGCATTGCAGACTGCCTCACAGGGAAAATAGAACAATGGGTTAGAATCCAGATGCTATGTCATTCACTTTGTATCCCTCTGACCATCATCTTTTCCCCTTCTCAGTGTTCCACCCCCTCAGAAGCCAGTGGTCAAATTAGAGGTCATAAAACTGTTAGAATAAAAAAGAGCAATCCAAGAGATACAGCCAGGGAGAAAAGATCAATATATTATTCAAGATTCTTTTTTAGGTTCCACTGAAAGCAAAAACCTCAGGCCAGTTCTAGATTCTAACTGATCTACACCTGTTTCTAGAAAAGATAATATTCTAGATGTTGCAGTGCAGTCAATCTTTTCAGCTTAGAGGTGGGAGTCTGGATGTTCTTGGATTTTTCGAATGTTCTAATGTCATGTCATGTTCATCCTTTGTTTTCTTTTAGCAATGCATAACCCTACCATGTAAATTCTGTGGATTGTTCATTAGAAAATGAATAATCATCTACCAACTTAACTGAATAAACTACTTGAAACTTCAACAATATGTGCTTCTTGTTAGTCCTGTCACTCTGTGGGTCACAGGTGGGATACCAGACCTGACGTGAGCTTTATGGATTACTTCAGTTTTGTTAATATGAAGTTTCTGAAAAAAGCCAAAATGGGCAAGACTAGAGTTGTGCTCATTTCATTCTGGCCCTGACAAGTTTGGTTTCATCTGATGTGGCCACATCTAGTGAGAAACCTCTCCATCTAAAATCTAATAGAGGTCTTCTAACTCACTTATCCACCAACAAGCTTCATCCTGATCATCAGTCCTCATACTACTGCATGATGTTCCTAATTCCATTGACTGCCAGGCACAGTGTTTACCCTCCCAGCATTGTTCACATCCTTACATATGCTCAGAAACCTTTTACTTGATGTGTGTGCAGAAATCAGATGTCCTTTCAGGTAATTGAACCTTTTTTGGCCCTGATTCTGGCGTGTTCCAATTCTTAGCTAACGTATTTGATCAGGGACTCAGCTAGTGTTGTATTAAAATTATGTTAGCAGCAATTTCCAGTTTTCATCAAGGGCAAAATTCATCTTCAGTGGCATCTTTAAAGGTTTATAAGACCATTCCCCAAGTTACTTTCTTGCTTCTTGTTAAGACCTCCTTGAAGATAACCTGTAACTCCATGCAACCTTAGTTTTATGGAGGAAAAATGACTTTACCTCCATCTGAATTTTTGAACCAAGCAGATCTTAATTTTTTGTCTTTTTTCTGGTTGCTGCCGCATCTGCCAGTAGGATTTCAGAACTTCCAGTCATTTTCTTCCTGACCTCCTTAGTTCATTGTTCATAATAACTGAATATATTTAAAGTAACAATATGCTGTTTATGCCAAAGATAGCTATAGAAGCAAATGGGAATCACTCTCTTACTCTGACAGCACTTTTCCCTTAGTATTCAGATCACTGGGAATATTTGTTGCACTGTTTAGATGTTTATGAGCTGTTATATTTCATTTTGAACAGAATCTATGATTGTAGAAAAGATGATTAACTTTTTGTCAATAAGACATTAGGCCAAAGTTTCCAAGGACAGCAGTGCAGGTGCTTGTCAGATTATTACTATCTGCTATGACGAATACAATAATACATTCCTAGATATACCAAAAAAGATATTTTGCTAGGGCAGCAGTTACCTCATTAGCCATTTTCAGGAATGCATCCTTTGATGTTATTTGTACTGCAGTGAACAAGGCTTCTCCACACACTTTTGCTGGATGCTACAAGCTGAATGTGGTATCAATGTACAGATCCGCCATTGGTTCTGTCATCATTTAGGGTATCATGTCATGATAGCATTAAAGAGAAGAAACTGATAACTCTGTCCTGTTGTTTAAGTGGTGAGACTGGCTAATGTGAGACATGAAAGTTTTGTAAATAGCATCAAAATAGAACATCACTATTCACCTCTGTCCACTTTGACACACCGTCTCAACTTCGCCCATCCTCTTGTAAACTGCCACAAATCGAGACTGTTGGTAGAATTGCTAGTAGGGCTACATGTAGTAACAAAAAGTCAGTATCTGGATGAAAACTCAGCTTGAAAAGATAGAAAAGTGCATGGGGCTGCACGTAGTATTGAAAAGTGAGTGTTTTGTGGAAAACTCAGTCTGAATAGATGGAGCGGTACAAACTTTTATGCTAGCAATCAAAGGAGTCTGAGCCTCGGAAAGTCTCAGAAAGTCTCATAGGTGCCAAGTGACTAGTGTCTATTGGCAACTATTTCACAGTTGAAGTTGTCAGATAAGGATCCTGAAGATCTAACATTATAGCAAGTATATAACTTTCATTTCCCATCAGTGGTTAAGGGATTACTGCCAAGCATGTATTTCTCTGTATAGCAGACCTTAATGCTGGATATATTCCTAGGCACAGGTGCCATCAGTGCCATACACATGCATTTTGATACACAGCCTAAAATCATTGCAACATTTTTGGGTTCTGATGTACAGTTCTTGTTATGGCAATTTACTTATGTTTGTGTACACATGTGCCTTAATGGCATTATATGCAACAAAGTCTAATAAAACTCTGTGCCACCTGCTGGATTGCCAACTGGCTCTCAGATAGAATGTAGGAAATCAGAAAGACCAGTCACCAGTGGAGTCCCCCAGGGTTCTATGTTGGGACTCCTCATGTTTGGCATCAACTTTTCTGAAGTAAAATCCAATGCCAAAGGGCTCTGGCTGACTAAGTCTGCAGATAACAGCAAACTAGAAGCAGTCATTGAATCCCCAAATGGCTTTGCCATACTGAAGGAAGTTTTGTTCCATATAAATAACTGGTGCCAAAATCATGGACTGAAACTAAATGCCAAATAACATATTATTGTATCCTTTGGAAAGTCATCTATCTCAGGGAAATACCACATTAGCAATGTGCTCCTAAGAGTTGACACAGTTGTTTGGGACTTGTAAACTTATGTGGACAGTAACCTAACTTTTGACCAACGTGTGTCCATTGTTGAATGTTGTAAGAAAGTCCTTCTATATTGCATAGCTTATAAACAATGGGATTGTGTCTAGATCTAGGGATGTCCTTGTCCCCCTTGTGTCTAAATCTAGGGATGTCCTTGTCCCCCTTGTGTCTAGATCTAGGGATGTCCTTGTCCCCCTTTACTTAACCTCATTAAGTCGGCCATTGAATAATATAATGCTCTTTTTTGGCATATGACATCTGTCCAGACTCATGCAACAACTGGAATGCCCACAGAGATACCTTAATAAAAGGATACAAAGCCTAAACAATATATCCTACATAGACTGACTCAAAGCCTTGTCCCTGTACTCAGTATCCAAAGAGGTAACCAGTGTCTGGCATAGGAGGCATCATCTGTCCCATTTACTGCACATCAGCAAGTCAAACAGCATCACAAATACTCAGTTGAAGGATCTAAACCTCTTCTACAACAGAATGGTTTGGAGGAACAGGTATATCTTGATGAGGATGCTACTGCTGTGGAACAGACCCCCATCTACATAAAACAAAGTTTATCCCTGTCCATATTCTTCATCCTTATCAATATTCAAGTGCAGCTTGGATCTATGGATGGAAAACAAAAGATTTACCCCAGGACTTGCCCCCTGTACTAATAATGGACAGAGACAGCTTCTAAATGCTTTAGCCCATGCATGGGTCCCCTTAAATTATCTATGGTATGATCCCAGTTATTTTCATTAGGGGTAATATAAATTATTGATCCTGGGAATGGTGAGGCCAGTCTCTAATCAAATGGGATAGGTTTGTTCAAGCACAAAAGGGGAATTTGCTAGGCTTAAAATGGCTCACAAGGGCAGCTAGCCTAGTACTTACCTATGAACCTAAAACTTAAATTTAGCATCATTGGAACATGTGAATACATACAGAATGAAATGTGCTTAAATGTCCCACTGATGTTAACACTGTATGTGTATATTGTCATGCTCTGTTGATGCCACATGTTTATGTCCTCATGTCCTGTCACTGTTCTGCATGTGACCTTATGTACAGCTGCTGTCAATGCCACATGTATGAGCTCCTTTGCACAGTTGTTATTGCCTCATACATTGACTGCATAAGATATTTCTGTTTTTCCCACATTTGTATGTTCCCATCTGCAGTTGCTGTCTTAAATACTTTGCTTCAAATATACAGTTAAGTGCCACATGCATGTTTCCATGTTATGTTGCTGTGCACATTACATGCAAGTCCCACCACAGCCACCTGCTTCCAGTGCCACATGTGCATTTTTCCATGCTCTGCTGCTGTTGACGCCACAAACATGTGCCACATCTACAGCTGATACCAACACTACATACATACATACATACATATACTCCCATATGCTGTCAGTACTGGCACTTCTTACCTATTAGTTCCATATTCATGGGGTTTCATGTACAGCTGCAGCTGATCCCTCCTGTATGTATTCCTTTGCACAGAAGGGTAGTATGCATTTACTCTTACATACAGAGGCTGCTTGATAACCAAAAGCCATATAGAGGCTGCCTGCTAACCTAGAACTTTCCTTCTATGACTGTTATTTAAATGGATTGGACCCCATTCCACGAATGAATGAATGAATGAATGAATGAATGAATGAATGATGTAATCATGCTTACTGCTTTCATCTAAATTCCATTGTTTGAATCAGGTCTTCGTCAAACTCAAACTGCTAGTGTTACTAATGGATACAGTGTTTCTCTGCCAGCACTCTGGCTGCTAAGAATTAAATTTAAATGTATTTTATTTAACATTTGCAATTCATTTCACTGGAAATAACTTTCAAAAGGGGAATAAAATATACAGTCAAGAGATCTGACATATTGTATGCTGTTTTTGTCTGTGGTTGTATGTCTATCAACTGTATTTGTCAGATTGTCAGAATAGGAAAGTAGGCATTCAGGGGATATAAATATGTCATTAAAAAATCAAAAAATGTTATTAACATCCATGTTGTAATAACATTTCATGGCAAAACTAAATTCTTTAAATATATTGGTCTTGCACATGCTAAGTGGCGTTAGGGGAAACATCTTCTAAAAAATTAGATGGATATTAAAGTTTAATACTTTAAATTCCTACGACCTAAGTGACAACATTGATTTTCTACTTACTAGTAAGATATAAAGATATGTGACATACTTAGAACTCATTATGGTTATTTGTGAGCAGAGCTCTTGCATTTGATAGGCTTACTTTGACATAAATTCAGCAGATTGCTCCTTCTGAACTGTAGTCTGATAAATATTGCATGCTTTTATGAGAAGCATGTTGCATTAATTGGGAACTCTCTAATTGCATTGCCTGACATGCTGATCTATGACTGCTCCCTGTGGAAGAGTCATATGTAGGTCTGAAGTGCCAGAGCTTTATTTGATCAGGCAGATGCCTTAATGATTGGCTTTTGATTTTAACCATTTATATGACTGTAACACTTAATTGAATGTAGTATTTTACTATGACTGTTCTTGCATCATGTGCATAACTTGGGCAGATTATGTTTTTTTATAACATTTATTTTCTAACAGTGTTAGTCTTATTAGACCTCTCATTATATGACCAAACAGTTTACCTAATATTATCTTAATTTTAACACTATGTTGTAGTTCCTTTGGTATGACAGAACACTCATTCGGGAATGCAGATGCCTGAAAACAATTGCTAGGAATAACATATACTTGGTTGCCTTGTAAAACTTTAATACCTTGCACTCTGGGATCAGTAATGCCCTTCAGACTAAATCTAAGTTCAGCAGTGATGTCAAAGATGTGAGAAGTACAGAAGGAAGAGGCAGGTTTGCAGAGCAATAAATCAAACAGAAAGCCTGAGAGCCTGTTGCAGTAAGCTAGACATGGGGCTATACTGGTAAGCAATGTTATACACTGTACAGTGTGGTCTAATGTTTTTACACGTCATCTCTATAACTATACTTAGTCTGTGTTTTATTTGTAGAAGTTTGTGCACCAAGAGTTTCCTCAAATAAGCTTTACTTATATACAACTCATTTCTGTTTTTATTATTTCTGCTGTTGGTCCAATATAAGAAACGACTGATTGCAAATTTAGATTTAGCACATAGTGTACAGTCTGATCTCCTAAATAAAGTCTGTCAGTGGGCAGATTCTCAAATCACTTTCAAAAGTCACAGTTTCTTTAGTTACGCTCTACACTTACACAAGTACCCAATTAATAATAAAAGATGATCCCTAGACCCTCTAGTCTAGCTAAACATTAGACATAACTTATATGACCCCATGCAACACATCTACTGAGCCTTTGTCCTATAGGTTCATAGGTTCATAGGTAGGTACTAGGCTATCGGCCCAAGGGCCTACGTAAGCCTAGCCAACAAGGTTTCCTGGCTTATGCCACCCAAGAAAGTCATTTTCCTGTGCCACTGTTGAGCAGAGACACAGAAGTGATCCCTGGGGTGTATTTCCTATTTCCCATCCACTCATCAAGATGAAGAGTGCTAATGAAGAACTTTGCTTGACATAGATGGGTAGCCTGTTCCAGAGTATGGGAAGTCTCTGGGACCGGAATCTATCCCTCCAGCATGTCCTGTTTATTCTGGTGACAAGGTTTAGGTCCCTAGAGCATATAGCTCAGAGGGACTGGGATTTCTTTAGGTGTAGCATGTCCAACAGCTCTGGGTTTGACATAGCTTTATATGCTAGGCAGAGATCACCTCGGAGTAGGCGATATGCTACGGAGTAAAGCTGGAGTTTTTTGAGACGGTCAGTGTAGGGCATTTCTTTTAGGCCAGTAATCCTCTTTGTGAGGTACTTCTGTGGCCTTTCCAGCTGCTGCAGATGTCTTGTTTGGTACATTCCAAAAGGGGTGTTGTGCGTTGTCTATAATGGGTATAATGAGTGTCAAGTAGAGGGGAACAATGACCTCTGTTTTCCTGGATGAGAACCCTTTTATGATGAGGTGTGCCACACAGAAGGACTTCCTGACTACTGTGGTGATGTGACTATCAAAGGAGAGACTACTGTCCACCTGGGTCCCAAGGTCTCTTATCACACATTCGATGTCAAGTAGATTGCTGCCTATGTGGTAGTTCATGGGTACATAGTTTTTACCAAAGGGGATGACACTGCACTTTTTGGCATTGAGCTTGTGGCCATGGCTCTGACACCAGGCATCTGTCTCAGTGAGGCCCTTCTGTAGGATGTCCACATCATTTGGGGACTTGACTATGGCTCCTAGTTTGCAGTCATCTGTGAACTTCATTAGCCAGAGGCCTTCTGTGTTAGCCTGTACTTCAGAGAAGTAGATACCAAACAGGAGAGGCCCCAGGATGGAACCCTGTGGTACTCCACTTGTCACTGCTTTGAGGTCAGATTTGGAGTCTGCAACTTTTACAGTGTGGGTTCTGTCAGTGAGACAGCTGGCAACCCAGCTTGTGATGTAGGGATTTATATATAGTTTAGTGAGTTTAGCTATAATTTCAGAATGGGGGATGGTGTTGAAAACCTTGGTGTGGTCAAGATAGGCTGTGTGAACCACCTTACCCTCATCTATGGCTTTGGTGACTGCCTCAAAGAAGTCGATCAGGTTCAGGAGGCATGAGCTGCCTTTCACAAATCCGAACTGGGTGGGATCCAGAGTTTGGAGGTTACCAATGTCTTTGTTTATGAGTTCCATGATGATACATTCCATGGCCTTGCAGACCAGGCTCGTCAGGCTAATAGGTCGATAGTTCCCAGGATAAGTGGTGGGTCCCCCTTTATAGAGTGGGATAACTGTTGCTGTGCACCATTCAGTGGGCAAAAAGCCTGATGCGATACTATTATTGGACATGGTGCTTAAGTGGGGAGCCAGTTCGTTCTGAAGTTCATGCAATCGCAGCCTGGGATGTTGTCCGGTCCCATGGATGCTGTGTTTTTGGCTTTAGAGAGTGCAGTTTTTACCTGAGTAGTTGTGATTACAGGGACTCTGCATTGTTCTTGTATAGATATGGGCCATTTAGGGGGTGAGAGGGGGTAAAGTTAGCACTGAACCTATCTGCCAGGATGTTGGCAATATCAGTTGGTTCTGTAATTTTTGTGCCATTGTGCTGTAACTCAGAGCAGATCTGGATGTTGCCATTGAGATTCTTGACATATAGAATGCTTTGTGGTTGTCCTTAGAATTAGTGGTGATTTTGTTTTCATAGCTAGCTTTGGAGGATCTTATAAGGGATCTCAGCTTCTTACTGAGGCTGACCAGGGAGCTCCTCCACTCATCTGATTTTACTCTCTTTTGCAACAGTTTCTTCTTTCTGTTGTACAGTTTGTTTATGGCAGGGGACCACCAGATTGGCTTTCTTTTTTTGGAGGATAGCATCTTGGTTCTGTTTGGGATAGCACGATCCATGCACTCGTGTAAGTGCTTATAGAGTGCATTTGTGTAGGATTCAGCATTTGTAACTGTATTGTCCATCTGCATGGGTGTCATGATGTTCACCACTTCTGTCTTAAGAAGCATGAAGTTGGCTTTGGAGAAAATTTTTACCATGGTTTCCTTAATGGGGGGTGGGGGTGGGATGTGGATATCAAGGGTGATTAGCTTATGGTCGGATCGGACCAATGAGGAGTTGACTTCAGGTGTGGAACACCGGTCACTCATGTTGGTAATGACTAGATCTAGGATATTGTTGCCCCTGGTGGGGGTGTGGATAAGTTGATCCAGGGCATTGGAGTTTATGAATTCCAGAAAGCGTTGAGCTAAGGAGTTGGTACATGAGTAGTTTTCCCAGTTAATGGTGGGGTAGTTGAAGTTGCCCATTATTAGGGTGTTTGGTTGAACCCTAATATTTTCCAGTACATCAAGAAAAGAGGAGTGAATATTATAATAATACCTATTTTTAATTATTTGTATAAAATTGTTATGATATTTCTCTTATATGTTAAAACAATAAACTTGTTTTGAAAAAAAAAAAGAAAAGAGGAGTGGAATCCAGGGGCATGGTGGGGGATCTGTAGCAAGCTACAATTTGGATTGCAGTTTTGCCCAGAGTTAGTTGCACTTGGATAACCTCGGATGCATTATGCTGAGCAACTAGCCTGGAGGTGTGGATATCCTTAATGAAGCTTTACCAGAAAGGCTCATCCAGACTCTGCTACACTTTGCTGTGAAGGAAAGGTTAGTTTGCTTTTATTTGTTGTATTTTGTATTACTTTATTGCCTTTTTATATTTTGAATACTGTCGTTTGTTTTCTTTACCTTGTGTTTTATTTGCATTCTGCTTTAACTGCATATTAAAACTTCAAAAGAGACCACAGCTCTGTCTCTTCTGAGTCAGGCAGAATTTTTTCCCCACCCAAATACCACTGTCTTTCTAGTTGCCTGCCTCTTATGTTAATCTGACCATATATCTCATTTCCTCTCTGCTTTCACTGGCTTGTGTGAGTAATCACAAAATTATCATTTTTGAAATCCCTCCCCTTCAACTATTTAAATTTATTGACCATCCTACTGTATTCCATAGTACCAGAATACAAAAGTGACCACCCCTTTCAATCCATCTTGCTGTTTTAAAAATAGTAACTCTCCACTAAACCTTAACTTTTTAAACAGGTAAAACTTAAGTTACCTACTTTCACATCTAGCTTCGATAGTGCACACTGTAGTGTGCATTTTTTCATCTTACTTTTAAGCATCCCTGTGACTAGCACTTGCTCTAATACCTGCTGGAAAGCACTAGGAAGCCTTAAACTGATACAAGCACTCAGCTTTCCTTGATAATAAGGAGAAATTAATCGTAGGCACTAAATAGCCTATAATTCCAAAGTACCTTGCTAAGGTAAGGGAAAACAGCTCCTGTACTTTACAAAAAAAAAAAAAAAGTGCCAAACCAGGCATGTCCAAGGGTCAGCTTCCGGTGATTTCTCCTGTCCACCTGGTGAATCTGGGCATACTGGGGCAATGCAGCAATTGCCTCATTTACACAGACAACCCTCTCCTCCTACAACCCAACACTACAACCTATGAGAGATGCACTTACATAGCCAAAATGGAAGCAAGCTCTCTCCACCCAAGATTGTGCTAGACAGTCAAGAGTTGAAGGTTAACACCCACACTACACCTCAAGCAACACATAGACCTTCTAAACCCACACCACCAACACCCATATATAGCAACACTAAATCCACATATGCAGAGGCCCTTAACTGTAACCTGCCCAAACAACAAGGACCTCTGAGCTGAAACGTAAAAAAACACCAATCACAACCAAAGTGTCACATAGCTTACAACACCAGTGTGCCACCCAGCAACAGCCCCTAAGGCAAGACAACGTACCTAACACTTTAGTCATAGGTGACTCTAAAGTCCGGCACACTGATGTCCCACTCACCAGGTTGAACAAGGAAAAAATTACAGTCAGCTGCCTGTCGGGTGCCAGGATCCGCCACATAACGAATGCACTCAGGTCACTCCACAACAAATACAAATATGACTTTGTCATTGTCCATGTTGGAGTGAATGACTTGAGATGTACCTCCCTGGACTACATGAAAAGAGACATGGAAGAGCTGTCAGATCATGTGGCCCAGGCAGGTATGACCATAGCCCTGAGTAGCATCCTGCCTTCGCCCAGAATGATACCACAATATAAGGACAAAATGATTGACTTCAACAGTTGGCTAAGCTTCTGATGTCATTCAAAGGGTAACCAATATCTGCCTGCCTGGGACGACATGATCGACAGACCATGGTGCTTTGCCAGAGATGGTCTGCACCTGTCAACCGTGGGATTCAGGTGACTAGCTAAGGCTCTTGCCACCCCTATAGTGCTTTTTTTAGGAAAAGTTCAAAGGACAAAACCACCACCGTAACAGGTACAAACATGCAAAATCTGAAGGTAACGCTACTCAATGCTAGAAGTCTAAACATCAAAATGCACTCTCTCGAGGCACTCCTAAAAATGGAGAACATCGATATCTGTGCAGTAACTGAGACATGGTTCAAGGCTCCAGAGAGAAACCCTGCAATACCAGGCTACAACTCTTACCACACTTTTCGGCCACCAAACCAGGACCGAAACACTAAAGGTGGAGGAGTGTCAATATTCACCAAGGATATTCACACCACCAGGCTAGTTGCCCAATACAATGCATCTGAAATTCTCCAGGTGCAACTAACACTAGGTAAGACTGCAATCCAAACTGTAGCTTGCTACAGATCCCCTACCATACCCCAAGATTCTCACTACACCTTTCTAAACATACTGGAAAATATTAAGATAGAACCAAACACCCTAATACTGGGTGATTTTAACTACCCTGCCATTAATTGGGAAAACTACTCATGTACCAACACCTTTGCCTAACGGTTCTTGGAATTCATAAATTCCAATGCTCTGGATTAACTAATCCATAGTCCCACCAGGGGCTCCAATATCCTAGACCTGGTCATTACCAACATGGGAAATCGATGCTCCACACCTATGGTCATCACCCCCTCATTAGTCAGGTCTGACCATAAGCTAATCGCCCTTAACATCCACATCCCACCCCCACCCCCCAGTAAGGAAACCTCCATAAAAAACTTCTCTAAAGCCAACTTCATGCTACTCAAGTCAGAAGTGACAAACTTCATGACACCCATGCAGACGGGAACTGAAAGTTCAACTGCTGAATCCCACACTAAGGCACTGTATGAGCACAGCCAATCTGGTGGCCCCCTGCCATAAACAAACTTTACAACAAAAGGAAGAAACTGTTGCAGAAAAGAGGAAAATCCCAGGATGCAAAAAACTCCCTTACTAGTCTCAGTAAGAAACTGAGATCCCTTATAAAATCCTCCAAAGCTAGTTACGAAAATAAAATTGTCAAAGATTCCAAAGACAACCACAAGTCATTCTATAAATATGTCAAGAATCTAAATGGCAATGCTCAGATCTGCTCTGAGCTAAAACAGAATAGCATTAAATATACTGATCCCAAGGATATTGCCAATATTCTGGCAGATCGATTCAGTGCCAACTTTACCCCCTCTCACTCCCTAAATGGCCCATCTCAATACCGGAAGATTGCCAAATTCCAGTAATAATGGCCACACAGGTAAATAATACACTCTCCAAAGCTAAGAATACAGCATCCATGGGACCAGATGACATCCCGGGCTGTGTTCTACATGAACTACAATATGAACTGGCACCTCATCTAAGTGTCATGTTTAATCATAGCCTCACCTGAGGTTTCATGCCCGCTGAGTGGCGCAGAGCTACAGTTATCCCACTCCACATGGGGGGATCCAGCTTGAATCCCGGAAACTACCGTCCCATCAGTCTGACAAGCCTTATCTGCAAGGCCATGGAGCGTATTATCATGGAACTTATAAACAAAGACATTGGCAACCTTCAAACACTGGACCCCACCCAGTATGGGTTTGTGAAGGGCCAATCTTGTCTCCTGAACCTGATTGACTTCTTTGAATCAGTCTCCAGAGCCATGGACAAGGGTAAGGTGGTTCACACAGCCTATCTAGACCTTGCCAAGGTCTTTGACACCATCCGCCACTCTGGAATCATAGATAAACTTACTAAGCTGGGCATTAATCCCTACATGACCCAATGGGTTGCTAACTGGCTTACTGATAGAACCTACACTGTAAAAGTAGCCGACTCCAAATGCAGTTCTAGACAAGTGACAAGTGAAGTACCTTAGGGTTCAGTCCTGGGACCTCTCTTGTTTGGCATCTACTTCTCTGAAGTACAAGCCAACACTAAGGGATTCTGGCTAACAAAGTTCGCAGATGACTGCAAACTGGGAGCCATTATTGAATCCCCAAATTATGTGGATACTCTACAAAAGGGCCTTACAGAAACAGATGCTTGGTGCCAGAGCCATGGGCTCAAGCTCAATGCCAAGAAATGTATAGTTATCCCCTTTGGGAAAAAAACATGTACCCATAAATTACCATATAGGTGGCAGTACACTAGACACCGAAAGTGTGATAAGAGACTTAGGGACACATCTATCCAGATAAAAGGAGGTCATTGTCCCACTGTACTCATCCCTCATTAGACCCATTATAGAATACAACATCCCATTTGGTATGTACCTCTCAAGACATCTGCAACAACTGGAAAGGCCACAGAAATACCTCACTAAAAGAATCACAGGCTTAAAGAAGATGCCCTATGCTGACCGCCTTAAAAAACTCCAGCTATACTCTGTCGCATATCGTCTACTCAGAGGTGATCTCTGCTTAACATACAAAGCCATGTCAAACTCAGAGCTGTTGGACATGCTACACTAGTTTGTATACTTAAAGAAATCCTAATCCCTCATTGCCACACACTCCAGGGATCTAAACCTTGTCATCACAATAAACAAAACATGCTGGAGGGATAGGTTCCTGACCCAGAGACTCCCCAGACTCTGGAACAGATTGCCCATACATGTCAAGCAGAGTGCCTCTTTGGCCCTCTTCAAAAGGAACCTTGACGATTGGATGGGAGAAAGGAAATTCACCCCGGGGATCATGTCAGTCACCGTGCTAGACAGGGGTCCAGTGAAGTAAGTAGTGTCGGAAGAAATAGCCAGGGAATTCTTATGGCTAGGCTTGTATAGGCCCTAGGGCTGATAGCCTAGTACCAAACTATGAACCTATGAATATGGACACACTTCCGCCTTTGGTGTTTTGGTCCAGGTTACATGGCCAAAAAGTGTGGTATGAGTTATAGCCTGGCAGTGCAGGGGTGCTCCCTGCAGCCTTGAACCAGGTCTCAGTCACTGCACAGATATCAATGTTCTCCATTTTAAGGAGTGCCTCGAGTGAGTGAATTGTGAGATTTAGACTTCTAGCATTGAGTAGAATTACCCTCAGTTTTTGCTTGCCTGTTCCTGTTACTGTGGTGAATTTGTCATTTGAACCTTGCCTAAAAAAGGCATTATAGGGGAGCAAGAGCCTTAGCCAATATCCAGAATCCCAGGTGCGACAGGTGCAGGCCATCTGTGGCAAAGCATCATGGTTTGTCGACCATGTCATCCCAAGCAGACAGATACTGGGTCCCCTTAGAATGACACCAGAAGCTTAGCCAATTGTTGAAGTCAAACATTTTGTCCTTGTACTGCGGTATCATTCAGGGCGATGGCAGAATGCTACTCAGGGCTAGGGTCATACCTGCCTGGGCTACAAGATCGGAGAGCTATTCCATGTCTCTTTTCATGTAGTCCAGGAAGGTACATCTCAGGTCATGCATGTCAACATGGACAATGACAGAGTCATATTTTGTACTTGTTGTGGAGTGACCTGAGTGCGTGGGTTATGTGGCGGATCCTGGCACCCGACAGGCAGTTGACAATAACCTTCTCCTTGTTTAGCCTGGTGAGTGGGACATCAGTGTGCCTGACTACAGAGTCACCTATGACTAGTGTGTTGGGTACGTTGTTTTGCCTTATTGGCTGTGGTTGAGTGGCACACTGAGTCTGTGGGCTATGTGTCATTTGAGTTGTGTTGGGGGATGGAGGTTGCTTGGGTTTCTGCTTTGTAGGTCTCTGTTGCTTAGAAAGATTATTATTGAGAGCCTCCACAAATGTTTTTGTGTTACTATGTGTGGATTTTGGTGGTGTAGATTTAGTGAGACTATGTGATGAGTGTGGTGTGGTGCAAATGTTTACCTTGTCCTCATGACTGTCAAGTTCAGTCTTGGTTGGAGAGAGGTTTACCTCCAGTTTGGCTAGATAAGTGCATCTCTCACATGTTGTAGTGTTGGGTGGTAGGAGGAGAGGGTTGTCTATGTACATGAGGCAATTTCTACATTGCCTCAAGATGCCCAGATACATCAGAAAGAGAGGAGAGAACACTGGGAGCTGACCCTTGGACATGCCTGAATAAAAAACTATCTTCCTCTAGATAACTGAGGAAAGTATACAAGAGCTGTTTTTCTCTAAGCGAGTGAGAAAAGAAAGTACAAAAACTGTTTTCCTCTTGGTAATGAGGATGGTTGAGTGCTATAGTAATAAGTAGCTTATTTAGTGCTTACAAGTTCTGAACAAGTGCGGAGCACGAATAAGCACATTTAAGTGCTAAAACTAAGAATCTGTATCTGCACTAGATGAGTTACAGGACAGAAACAAGTGCAAATTCAGGCTTTCAAATCAGAAGGTTGAGAGAGATGGAAGAGGTTGCCCAAAAGGCCAATAACTACATTTTTTGGGCCAGAACCACTCCTTATGTGGTAGGCAGGTTACCTAGTGTGTACCACTCCCACTGATAAGCTAGAAGGCTTCCCTCCAACACAGAAAGGCTTAGGGGGCTCAGAAGCTTACATACAGTCCTGGATACAGCAAATCTGTATCTGGAACACTAGTTACAGGAAAGGTAGGAAACAGGCTTACATTTTTTTTTTTACAGAAAGGTAGCTAAAACAGTAGTAAAAACAATTCACATGCAGTGCAAGCTAGCACACTTGAGTATGTAGCAATATTAGACCAAACACAGTTTAAAACATTAAATTAAATTAAAAAGGATTAAAAGCAAGTGCAGAAAGAGTTTTTAGGTAGAATGTGGTAAAGAGATGGGACTGGGGGAATGTCCCAGATCAAATCTACAGTGGGGCGGGCAACTGCAACAGCCATCAAATTTAAACTAAATAGGGAAGGTGGATGGGACAAACCAGTTTCAACAGAGATCTAATCAACAATTAACAGTACAAACTCTAAAAGCAAAAAAAAATACTCAACTCTTTATATTTACAGATAGATTGGAAGGCAGTCTCTCAGAACACAGGTTCCAACAATAAAATGCAAACTGTTACTAATAGGTCTAATTTTATGCAAGTGATCCTTGAGTTAGATAACCCACAAGCTGTAAAAAAACAGTTATACCAACTGAAGACACGGCAGAAAATAGGGGGAAGTGGGGAAAACAGTTACAACAGAGATCTAAGCAACAATTAACAGTACAAACTCTAAAACCAAAATATATATATATACTCAGCTTTGTATATTTGCAGATAGATTGGAAGGCAGTCTCTCAGAACACAGGTTCCAGCAATTAAATGCAGGCTTTCTTTCCATGACTGGACGAAAGTTTGAGAAGAAAATATTTAATCATTGCTATTATTATAAAGCAATGTTTTTGCTTGAGTGCAGTGTCATACATCGTGCATTTCAATAATTTATTCCAACATGTGAACATTATTTTTATGCTCATCTCATAAATACAGGAGGATTATTGTGTTACATAATCTCCTTTTTGGTGTGGTGCAGTTAATTTTAGCCTGGCTACTGAAAAAGACAACATTTATATTCCTGAAGAGCACAGATGAGATGATCACAAAAGATGTGGCAGAAAACATTAAACTTGACAAAGTTATGTGGCTGTGTAATGTACACATCTAACAGGTGGAGCATGACTGAAGTTGCTTTAAATCAAAGGGTGCTTTTGTCTGAACTATGTTAAGAATGGTATCTTTTCATTCTTTAGGCCGAAAAGTATAGTATCCTTGGCCTGGCGAATGAAAGCCACACAAAAAGATGCAGTCACTGTATTTGGCAAGTAAAAGCCTTGTAATAAAACACTTTAGTAGTGCATAGATGTCATCAGAGCTTTGGCAGAGACTGGACAGACTCTCAGATGTAGATGCTTCTAGGAGATTTCTTTCTGTACCTTCTGAAAATTTGTTTTTCCCACAATGTTGTGGTGAGATGGATGTAATGGTTAAGGGGGGTGGGGTGACTTGTGCAGTGATCCAGGAAGGAAAACGCATATGAAATTCCTCTTAAATTATTCATGCAGCAGCTTACTGTATGTTAATCGACTGGGTAGTTATTATTAGAAAAATATTTTAAAGGCGTACTTGTGAATTATTTAAAAAAGTTTGACTTATTTTTTAGCCAATTTGCATTTTTGTGCTTGTATGATAACATATAGAGAGCTCTGTTGCATATCATGTTGAATAAACAATGCATTTTTAATCTAGTCATAGCTTCAGATGTATCACTTAATTATTACCAAAAGCTTGCAGATTTAATATGTGCTGTTGCTGTATCACATTAAATGTGTTTTCCTCTTAGGTTTCACTTGCTAGTATTTAAGGTACACCTTACCAATGTGAATAAAACAGTTTAATGGATCTGATAGCAAGAAACTGGTGACGTGCTGTAAGATACAATCATATGTTGTTGATGTACATAGAATTCTGTTAGTTTAAAGGTTTTATATGAAGTATTGTATTATTATATAGACATTAATAGTCATTAGTTTGTTTTGAAGTCTACAATTAAGATGCCTTTTAAGAACCATTACAGATCATTACAGTTTTATCAAAAAGATTTATTAGAAGTACAATGCAGAAGAGCAAAAGAGGTGCAGAGAATATAACATGAGATAAAAGAAATATTTCCTGCAGGAAAAAAAAGAAATATGTTTCCAGAGGTACTCCCTATACATTTTTGTCCAATTTGCAAATCTCACTATTGTTTAAAGAGAGCATTTTAAACCTGTCTTCTTCCTCTTTTTATTTATTTATTTATTTATTTATTTTTTTGCATTTCTATATACACTCTCTGCTTCTTAGTTAACTATATCAGAAGTTGCTGCAACTTGAAGAAACACATTGGCTAGGAGCCCTCTGGAAAAGCTACCAAACACATGGACTATAAGATGCTTAGCCATATGCACCTTTAAGTTAAGATATTATCTCTTTGTCTAACATGGTGAGTGGGACATGTGTGTGTCACACAGTGGATTCCAGAATGGCAACAGCGTTAGGTAAAGCATATGCTTGCCTTATTTGCTTTGTTCTTGGGGCACCGTTGGGTGTAGGCTTATGTGAGATTTTTGATGTTGATTTTGGTGTGTTTTAGTGATTGCTGAGGAGCAGTGTTGTGTTAAGTGGCTTTGGATGTCTTTGCGATTTGGTAAGATTTATTTTAAATACCTCAGCATAAGACATCTGTGTGTGTGGTAAGAAATGTGTGTCAGAGATGTTGCAAGGGTATTTCTGGCAACTTTTGTTTGTATGTGACATTTTTACCTCCAAGGAAGTTGTGTATTTACAACTCTCACATACTGTGTTATTATTATTTTTTTTATGTTATGTAGTGCTTAGGGTATGATATCACTATACAATATGCAAACTAGTTTCTTGAGTTAATGACAAGATGTTATATAGTGCTAGGTGGGTCTATATTAAATATTTTAATGCTTAAACATTTGAATCACTAAAGATTGAAAGTTAGTGGTCGAATGTTCAAATGTTAGAATATTTTAAGAAATTAAAAAATAAATAAAGAGTGTAAGCAGGGGGGAAGACACCCTGCATCCCCCATGTGGGGGGGGGCTGTGCCCCCCGCTACTTAAATATACCAACTCTGAGATCACGCTACAGTGTAGGAAATGAACATTTTTTGTTTCCGCACTGTAGTTGATCACAAATTTGTATTTCATTTAAGATGTTTATTTCAAATCTTACATCAAAAACACTGATAGCCATTTGCTAAACCAGACATAAAAGTCTCACATTGAAAGCAGACTTAGCATGAGCAACAGTAAATTTCTGTTCCCCTAAAACTTACATTTATTGAAAATGCATCTGGCAACCCATTAGACTGCAAGAGAAGTTATGGGATTCATAAGCAAATAACATGTAGTAAAACACTAATTATTGGCTATCTGAAGGGTGCATAAATCAAAAGATAAATGTGTAATGTATTTGTTAACAACTTGAGACAGCCCACTGTATGTAAAAGTGGCCCTTTTCAGGGGCAGCCCAGAGCCACTCAGCAGACAATATAAGGCTGAAAAGATCAAATTATTCAGTACAGAAGTAGCTTATTAGCAACTCATAGTTTTACATATGAGAAAAGTTGATGTAGCCCAACACAGTGCCTGCAGAAAAGAAGCTAAATTAAAAGTGTATTCATAAATTCAAATTCCCAATTGCTTCAAGCACCTGCCAACCATACCAATATCCCAGTATTGCCTGTCTCTCCCCATTTACCATAAACACTGTTCAAACCTGTCAGTGTACATATTATTTTCTTCTTTACTTTTACAGTTATCACAGAGATTTGGATTTCAGTTAATACCTTTATTCTAAATTTTGTAGAAAAAAACACTCATAGCCAGGATCTGAACGAAACAAATCAAACCAAAACACTCTCACATAGAAAATAGCCTTAGTATGAGAAACAATAAACTTCTCTTCCCTTAAAACTAACACTTAGTAAAAATTCATCTGGCAACCCATTAAACTATAAGAGATGTGCTGAGATTCATACTCAAATAGTACATAGTAAAGTACTAATTATTGGCTATGTGAAGGATGCAGTAATTCAAATGGCAAATGTGTAACATACTTGCTAACAGATTTGGACAGCCCACTGGAAGCTAGTATCCCTTTACAGGGGCAGCCCAAAAGCACTGTCTGGTGAAGTAACTTGGTCAGAATCACAAAGAAGACAATCAAATCCTGTACTACAATAAGCAACTATTTAACATCTTATAGCTTTAGTCATCTGCACTAAGTGCCAGCCAAACTGTTGTAGTTCAAACACAATGCATTGCACACCTGTGTGCCTGCAAAAATAACATAAATTAAAAATGTATTCCTAGTTAAAAATACTGCAAGCCATCATTTTTTCACAGCTAAATAGTCAACATGCTGTCAACATTCAGCAGAAGGAAAACAATAATGACATCCAAAGAATATGACTCGTCTGATGATGCTCCTGTTTACTACAATCAATTTCCTTCTTGTACACCATAACTGGCTGATAGTGTAGAGGAGAATTGAGAAGCCTAGCCCAAAAATTTCTAGTTGCCACAGAGCACTGTTTGCTTAAGAGACTTCTGTAGGATAGGGAATACATATGAGGCAAAAGCATAGATGTTCTGCAAAACTGGAGACAAACAGGTTGGCAGTTGATGTGGAGGATTAAGCTTACTGATACATGCATTTAAGGTATAGGGTTTGACTTTGCTAAGATCCTGATCCAGATTTTTCTGCATTTTACACACACACACACACACACACACACACACACACACACACACACACACACACACACACACACACACACACACACACAACAATTCCTCTGTTCACATCACTACTACTACAATTCCTCCTATGCATACAGACACTACCTGCATGCCATAGGCCAGTCACTGCTTTCACAGTTTTATTCTGCAGGTGCATCCTATTGGTAGTGCTTAGACATAACAAGATGTCTGTAAAAAAGAAGACCACTGTAATATATAAGAAATACTACTACTTTTCTGATTTGAGCTTCAGGAAATGCTTACTCATTGACTTAGAATCTGAGCCAGTGAGTAAGATGAAGTACAGCAGCTTTCTAAGAAGCAATGCTTTTTTTAACAAGAAATGTCTTTATTAAATTATCATGTATGACATAGGCAATCATACATTTACATAAATGAAAAAAAAAACATACTGACATAATTTTAGTTGCAAAATTATATATCACAAACCACATTGACATACCATAGTTGGAAACATTATACATCACTTATAATCTGTCCAGTCATTGTCAGTCAAACATTACATAGCTCATTCAAATATTGCCTTCTTTTAAACCTTGTTCCACCTCTGCATTTATTGTTCCCATGATTCCCATTTTTTGCTCCTACCATTTTCTAAAGATCCCATTTCCAGTTGTTTTATCTCTGTTACTATATTCACTACTTCTAGTAAAGTTGGTTTAGACTTTGATTTAAATTTTCTAGTAATTGCTTTTTTGGCAACCACCATAATTAGAGTCAGCATGACCTTACTATGTCTAAGCAATTCTGATTCTGCACTACAGCTCAAAAAATCAATTCCTTGATTACACCACTTTGCTCGCCTAGTACCTTTGACATACCAGTCTGCAGGGAAACTTTAAACTCTGCCAACTTATTACGCTCTCAGAAAATATGATCCCAGTTATCTCTTTCTAAAAGCAAGGATTTTTAGTAGTTAATGTGTGTGTGTGTATTTTTTTTTTAATTTTATGGGTGGCTAGGTCCCCTAGATAGCATCATGCCCTAGGCAGCTACCTAGGTTGCCTTGTGCTGAATTCATCTCTGATTATATTTAGGGCACATGGCATTGCCTTTTCTCTGCTGGTAAAAGTTGGAGGTAAAGAAGGCAGCCCTCTCAACTGGGTCTATTTGCAAGGGGTTGTTGGCAAGTTTTCATGTCTTCTACAAGCTGAAAGGAGCCAATAACTGTTCAACCATATTAAACAAAACTGCTGATACCAGATTAAAGCATATTGCATATGGCTGCAAGCAATGTAAATTAGATACAAGAAGCATTATCAGACTAAGGTTACATGTGGTGATGTATAAGAAAAGTAGTTCAAATAATATCAGCCAAGAAGAAATGTAAAATATGAAATAAGTTAAAAAATGCAATACAAGAAATGCACGAGACAACCTTGTATATCATGCAAGATTAAGAACAATTGCCAAGAACTGTGATTTTTTTTCCATACACTGATCAAGAAGTGAAAATACAACTTATTCAGTATTGCAATTTAGATAAGTTAGGATTTTGTTATTTTTTTACTTAGGATGAGTTTAAGTTTGCTACTTCTACTACCATCATCTGATCTGATTAATATACAGTGATTAACTAGTTATATATGGATTGATTTGACTGGAAACAGACTGCCTACCCTGCTTGGATTACTTTTGAATGCTTAGTAATTCTGTACAATATTTCAAATTATATATTTTGTATTATTTGTTTGACTTAGGATGAGTTTAAGTTCGCTACTTCTACTACCATTATCTGATCTGATTAATATACAGTGATTAACTAGCTATATATGGATTGATAATCTTCCACACAGAAAAGTTTCTTACACTGTTTTGAGAAAAGTATTATACTGACTTTGCCAGATCATTAGAAGTATCTATTAAAAACAAAGATAATAGAATGTTGAATGTCAAAAAAATATCAGCACAAATAAATGTAACAAAGATGTGTAAACAGCTGGAAAGAAAGATCAAAGGAATGAGTGTTTCATCAACCAACAAGGTCAGTGCAGTGCATGTAACAGCAAATGGTTAGGTTTGAGAATGCTGTAGAGAGCCATATCCACACAGAGGACAGTGCCTTTTTGAAGAAAAATGTGTACTCTACAAGAAATAAAATAATTTTCCTAGAAATTCAAACAGAAGCAGCAGCAGAACATATGAAAGCTAACAGACTATATGAAAGAAAAGTATCACAGACTCAAAATGCTTTAAAGTCAAATGGAATTGAAGAAAGTGACAATAAAAAGACAAAAACACATTTGCCTTTACAATCTATGAAAAAAAAAAAAAAGCACCATCACCAAACCACAGCTTGCTGTAAGATTTTTTTCACTCTTTTTGCTGCCCCCATCCATGTTTACTAGTCAAGCTCCTTGATGCCTGTCTGTACTGGATCTACCATCTCTCTACCTTGCACCCCCAACTTAATCCGGTATGTTGGGGCAGTCATGGAGCAAAGATACCAGGGACTCTGAGCTTCCACCTAGAGGAGTGTATTTTACTTTATAAGCTACCCCCTTCCCAATAGTATGCCTAGAGGGGCAGGTGTGCAATGGAGATTTACAGTGCATCACCCTACCTCTGCTGCAGCTCAACAAAACCATGGGTCTGACTTCATTTCTAGGAAACTCTACCTAGCTGTATTTAAAGATACCATACTGTTACACTAGAGAAAGCAGTGATATGATACAGTAGCAGATTGTGAAAATGTATTAGCAGAATGTACTATGCCAAGAATCTCAAATTTAAAAGAAATACGCTGATAAAAGGGTGCAGTGTGTTGCAAGTAAAATGTATATGTATAACTGATACTTGGCATGAGAAAAATAAAAATGATGCAGATGCTCATCTTGTTAAGACAGTGGCTTCCACTGTGACTCATTGAATTACATCTCGAGGGTACAGCCAGAAAAAAATTACCAATCATAAACTCATCCAGATGAAAAAATAAATAAATTATGATTACGAAGAATTACCACCAGAACACACTTAGAAATTATACCATCAGATATTTCCAGTGAAAACTAGTGAGCAGGTCGTTTAGCCTCACTGACCTGAACTTGACAAGATGGCATATCGTCCATTTTAACCTTGGTAAAGTATATGGAAACCAAGAGAGTGACAGTTTAATAATTCTACAGACATTATAGAAAATATATGTAGAGGTAATCTGGGGAGCAGTGAGAAAAATTATCTTGTTTACAAGGAATATGTGACATGACAACAAAACTTCTGCATGACTGTTTGACTGTGTATTTTGCCAGACTAATAACCAGCAAAATAAAAGTGTTCATGTTAAGATACTGGCAATGTCTAAAGGGCATTAAATAAAAGTAGGTACTGGATTTTATGGTCCAGTTAAAAATAACTTTATTAATATTATATAAATATCCTAGATTTCCACTTTTACTTTGTATCAAGGAAATAATCTGATTACATTATTAGAGCTTTCCTGGGAGCATCACCAGAGATGCCTACAGGACTGCCCACAAACCATGGGATGGCTACGCCCATCCCTCCCTGTTGGTCTGTCAGTCACCTGAATCACTAATCGAACCCTGGTCTCCTGGGCAGTAGCCAGGGCTTTATCCCACTACACCACTGGACTATTTTCTGCAGTGAACAATATTGCTGTGATCTGTGTTGTAAACTGATGTGGGGAATTAAAAAATGAAAAGGCAGTAACTTTGTATGCGGTTTCCTAGTATTTGTTATTCAAAACTTTCTAAAATTACATTTTGAATTCATAAAAACATGCCTTGAATCATTGGTCAGTTTGGTTGTTTTTTGCAGATATAATTAGATGAAGAGCTCACTAGTAGATTGTATTGAAAGTCTTTCATTTCATTTCCACTATTCAGTGTCAGAAGAATGATTTAGTTATGAAAAAACATCTGCTTGTTAAAACTGTGCCTGTGCTCTGTAAATTCTTTCTCTGGTATAGTAGCTTGCATATTTTTTTCAGAATGAACAGAATCAATCCTTCTACCGACATGATACTAACTATCTGTCAGTACTATAATTTAGTGAGTTAGAATCGCTTTTGTTATTCCTACTTTTGAGGACATCTGTACTATCCTTTGCTGCTGTAATACACATACAAATAGCTTCTGGGAATTATGCGGCATGTCCATAATCACCATTATATACTGGGACTCTTTTGTTTTTTAACTAGCGATCCAATTAGATCCTGCTATCTGCTCAAAGGGTACTTCAGTAATGGGCAGTGGGACTTGGAGGCTCCTACATCAGTATTTTGAGCTGTTCTCTGACAGTCAGGGCAGGCAGAGCAATATTTTTTAAATTGTTGAGAAATACCTGGTTGATAAAGTCTTGGTAACACTCTCAAGATTTTTTTCTATATGTAAATGTCCTCCCAGCATCTGACTGTGAGCTAGCTTTAAAACAAGCTGCCTAAATGGTTGGGGCATGAATATCTTACTGTACTGTCCACCTGTTTTTCTACCTGATACAAGAAGTCACGGGAAAGTTCATATTGGTACAGAATGGTAGGTATTTAGATCACCGCCCACTTTATTAACCATATGAATATTCATCTGCCTTTGGTGAGTGTAGGATATTTCCACTGTGCTTTCTTAAAATTATGATGACTAATGTATAAAATTATTGTCCCTTCTTCAGACTTAGCCACATGAGAGGTAAATATACGAAGTCCTTTTTCTATTCCAAATGTTCTGACTGTACAGCGGGGGAATTGAATCCTGCACACTAGAGAACATAATTGTTCTCCAGATAGCATTGTTATAGCACAGCCCTCTTCTGATAGATCAGATTCTTTTTCCAGCTCTAATGAAGGTTATACTTCATTCTTCAGCCTAGACTTCTTAATTCATCTTTATCAATGGAGTCATACTAGGGGAGGCTTCTCCCTTCTTTTTCCACAATTGTAGGAAGTAAGAAAAGCCTTTAAATTAAATATCATAGGCTAAATAAGAGACAACCCTCCCAAAAGCTTATTTAACCAAATCTGGTGTTTAATTTAATTTACGACCAATGGTACTTTCTATTTTCTCCATGCACCCCTATTGCTTCACCTTATTTACTAAAGTCCTTTCTTACACCAATGTTTCGATCAGCAGTAATAATGTGCTGCCTGAAATTAGGAGCGAACACACAAATATTTATTCCCTCTTACTTCATTAGTTTGTTAGTTACAGAATTTACAAACACAACTTGTTCCACGTGAGAAAATACAGATTCCTTAAAGGGAAAATGTTAGTGTACATATCACTAGGCTCTCTGCCTAATTACAAATTGTTACAAAATATCTAAGTTCATTGTGCTTGAAAAATATTACATGGCCTATTTTATACTCAGTTCCAGTCTTTTTCTGGTTTTCATTTTTAAAGACTTTAGGAGATCTACCATCCTCAGCTCTTACCCCATGTTAAGTTTATGTGGTTCAGGTACCTTCTGTTCAGGGCTAAATGACAATTCTGTAGAAACTAATTATATTTCTACTATGTTATTTATTTATTTTTATTTTATATTTGTTAACTGGCTAAGTGAACTGGTCGAAGAACCAATTTCAGCCATGACCTGGGCGACAATTCAGAAGAACAGTAACAGCAAATCACATTAAAAGAGAAACTTAAATTAATAGCACTTATCATACATATTAATAAAGATACAAGATAGAATACACAACAAAATGTCAATTAAGTGTAACTAATAGAACAACAGTAAATATTCTAGTGGTGCTGATATTTCTGTCTGACACCCACCATCTTACAGTACCCAGCAGGGCTCTGAAGAACCGGTTGAGGATGATCATATTTTCTATATTTGTGGTGCTGTTGATTTCTGGTTGCAACCATTTATTTGTTAGGAATAAAGTCATAAAATGGTGCTTCTCCAAAGTGTACAGCCATGCACAGAACCTCTGGGCTTTTATTGCAGGTGTCATACCACTCCAAGACAGTATTTCTACTTTGTTTGTCATGCTGCTAGCATTGACCAACTCTAGACCATAGTAAACCTCCTTCTGTGATTCTCAAATGAAGGGATGACCCTGACCCACCTATTCTTAGACCAACCCTCATACTCAGCAACCCTCTCAATGTTAGAAGAAAGGCATTAGCATTATTGCGTCCATCACTCTTCTGTAAGAAGGAATTTTTTTAATATGATGCACACCCTGACTAGTTGGGCCTAAAAGTGGCACTACATTCACTTTTTTGTGCTCGTGGCTATTTTTGTAGTGGAAAAATTACGCCTTTTGCCTGGTGCATGTGCTGCATTGCAGTTTGTTTAAGTAGTAGTTGCTCTACCCCAAGTTCATAGGTACTTACTAGGTATGCAGTCCGGGAGACAATGAAGAAGCCTAGCCCAAATTCCCAATTGCTCCAAAGCACTGGCTGATTAAGTGACTTTCTCAAGGAATGAGGGTGTAAAGATTCAAACTCGTGGCACAAGAAACTACTAATTAACAATCAGAGCTTTAGTCCTCTGTGCTAACTGCCAGACAAAATTTGAACCTTGCAGCAGCTGGATTTAAACACCAGATATCTATGCAATAGTCCAGTACTCTAACCACAGCACCAAACTCTACATAAAGGCATGCTACAATAGAAGATGATAAAACAGAACAGCTACTAAACCACGGACTGTAAATGTTTAATCAGATAATAATCTGTTCTCCTTCAGCTGGTACTTATTTGATCACTTTCTAATATTAGATACTGCACTAGGAAAATAAATTAGTTAAAAAAAGAAACTAATATTTACTGTTTTCTTATTTTTTTTTAATTATTTATTTTGTGAATGGAGAGAGTCGCATCTTTCGGCTTTTCCCGGTTAGGGGTCACCACAGCAGAACTCCAGTCTGCTAATGATTGGCAGTAGATTTTTACGTTCCGAGTTGCTGGCCCTGATGCACAACCTTCAACAAAGGTACGCCCATTCATGCATGTCTCCACACAGAAGACACTCTAGCTGAGAATCAAACAGGACAATGTCTTACTGTGAGGCGACAACTCTACCGCAGCACCACCACTGCAGTCCTAAAACTTTCACCTGTGTAGGAAATTAAAGGAAAATGAAAAATAAATAAATAAATAAAACTATAAGATCCATATCTTAGAGAAAACAGCAGCTTCATGCTTTTGGTGGTATCAGAGTAACTGTAATATTTTTTTTTCACATATTCATCCTTGTTGACATACCTTGTTTATTAAAATTATGCTTCACAGAATCCTAATCTACATACATGTACTATACCCTATTTTCTATTTAGCTATTAAGGGGTGGAGTAATCTCTAATGTTTGGTACATCTTATTGTGTTATATCCTTAACCTTATTTATTTATCAACGATTGAGCTACTTATATAATTTATGGGAAAAGTCAATTTAGGCACATTAAGGTTTATGGCCTTGTCAAAATACAGCAATTAATTTATTAAATAAAAAAATGATGAAATTTACTCAGAAGGTAGTGCCCAAGTGCTGGGCCAGAACACAAGGTAGTGAGTAGATCTGAAGCATTGTGGGACAGGGGATGAGTGTGCTTAACAAAACCAAGAAAGAATTAAACCCAAGCTGGGTTCATATGGATTTCTCTTGCACAACCCTTGACATTCTTGTCTTTTTCAGTGCTCCACCTACCCTTCAAGCCTACACTGCCCTATTTAGACCCACTGATTTGCTCCATCATGCCTCCAACAGTACATAAGGATAAAATGTGAGGGCTAAACAGCTATCATTCTGGCCTGGTCCCTAGTTTCCCACTCTCATTGGCCAAACAACATGCTTACTGCTAAAGCAGGTCCTACAGTCCCATGCATTGATGGACATTGGCTACATTGCAATATACTGCTGAAACTTGTCCTAAAATACCATGAATGGATGTAGAAGTCCAAACATCACAGAGGGCAATATACCACTTAGTACGTTGGCATGCTGTCATATTGGTGAGGTGACATTGAGTTTACTCTTTCTTCCAATATATGACATTCATGCATCAAGGCCTTGCCAAAAATGCAGCTGGGATGGTTGACTTGACCTTGGCAACTCACTCCCAGACTTCTCCAGCTGAGTCCTCCAATGAACTGGATCACTGCTTGAACTCAGGTTTTGCCAGGTGTAGTCAGTCAGTGCTTTCAGCACCATGAAGTCCACACTCCATAGCTTTGAACATTTTGCTTAATCCCCATTATGCTTTTTAGCTACTTATGGAAACAAATATCCATGTCAGATATCATTGTTACTGTTCAATCTGTATTGTTATATGGCTTTATGTTTTGTTACAGAGCAGTGTTGTGAAAATGTACCTTTTGTGGTCAGCAATAGAATCAGAAAGAAATTAATTAAAGCAAGTATTATAACACTTTCATGTCATGCTTAAATGTATTTTTGCTGTTAAATGTATATTTAAAGACGTCACAATAGGTAATAACCACTAATACTTCCTGTTTGTATGTGGGGTGTTTTAGAATGGTATTTGCTTTTCAGCTGAACCTAAATGTAAAATAACATTAGAATTCCTAAAGACTTCTTGAAACAAAAGCTGTAAATATACATGTACCGCTATTCATAAATCCTGTTTTTATTTCTAATGTGAGGGCGAATTGTAGATAGTGGAAGTATCTTTAGTAATGGATATATGCGATATCTTAATAGTTTCATTTATTAGAATTTTTTTTCCTGACATCAGTCCTGGATATATAATTATGTTGTTTTTGCATAGTACAGCAAAATATTTAGGGATTATGTTTGTGACAATCCATGTAACTAATGAACCCAAAAGCATTCCTGGACCTCTAATTTAAAACCTCACTGGGGCAGATGTTAATAGCAACTGAAAGCTGCCACTTTGTATGAGATTAGAAGCATTCACATTTCCTGTGAGGTTAGCTGTACATGCATGGATTGTTGTGTATATCTGTGTGTGTAGAGTTTAACTGCAATGTTCAGAAGCTAATTTTGATGTTTCAATTTCATTTTTCCTGATAAGTTAACTGCTGAAATAATTAACTGAATTCAAACATATTGAGTCAGACAAAACCAAATGATTCTAAGTACTGCAGCAACAGACAAAGACACAGAAATAAATGAATTGTTTACTCTGGAAATGTCCTGTATGCTTGTATATAAATACAGGTACTCACACATGCTGTAGGTAGACATAGGCAATCATGCAATACCACAGAGCCAGCAAGGCTAAATCAAACATTCGCTGATGATTGGCTGATGAAACAGATAACATTATTATTGCTAAGGCACTGGCAAGCCATATCAGCAAGCATTTTCTTATGAAAATACACATCATCAGATTATATCAACTCACATCTAACCCTACCTAACCAAGTTATACAAACTATACTGCCTTTAGTATCTAAACACAAATATACATCTACCCAAACTATTTGATTTTATAGCATTCACCATTGTGTACATTCTTCCAAGTTGGCAATTGCTCTATCCAGACCCACAAGAAACCATTCACAAAAAACAGAATTTGATCTTGTGAAGTATATGCATACACCTGAATGCATGCATTGTCATGCCCACATGCTTACATTTTTGTGTGCGTATAGTCAAATATACACACGTGTAGTACATATATTCAAACATACATACATACGTATGTACATGCATACATAAATCCTTCTATTTTTAAAACCGCTTCCCTATCTCTGGCAGCAGTCACCCTGTTAACCACAGGTGTTCCCAGACAATCTGTGGGTTTCTCATCTTTGTCTTGGGCCTATTCCTGGGCATCATACAAGTGGGTTTTGTCTGGTATGCCTCATGTGGGAGGTCCTGGGGTGGCATCCATTATGGACCAAAACACCTCATCTTTCTTCTGTCACCTAAAGGAGCAGTGACTATATACTGATGTCCTCCTGGGCTGTCAGGCTCCTCTGTCACAGAAAGTGAGACCAGCTGCACTGTGAAGGAATGTCATTCCTCCTACTTTTACTTGTACCCTCATACTTTTTGCCACTGCACAAAGTTTATAACCATGCATACATACACATAGGCATACCTCTCTGCAGTCCAGATTTTCACACAATGTCCAGAGTTTTGTCTGATAGTTTTTGATCTGTTCCTCATAACAATTCTATTTTTTTCTGAAAAAAAAAAAACAAAAAAAAAAACCACTGAAGACTGAAGTCACAAAATAATGGCATACATTTGAGTTTCAGTCTTCATATCCTTTGGAAAATGTATACTAACACAAATGCTGTTTGTTTAGTTGTTTATTAAATGTATACTAACACAAATGCTGTTTATTTAGTTGTTTATTAAACGGTATAACAGTCTTTTTATTTCAGACTTTGTGTTACTGAAACTAGCACTTTCATTGTTTTGGAGAAATTATATTATTCTAGCAACTTTCTAAGTTTATAAGCGTAAAAGTGAAAAACTACCTATTTTTGGCCTTTGTTTTTGTTTCCTCATTATTTTAGGCTTTGTCTAGATCTCTTGTTCTAAGAGGTTGAGAGATATGCATATAGGGGAAGAAGAAAATATCAGCATGTTCTTACAGCTGCCAAGCTTCTTGAATGAAATTAGGTTATGAGCTTGACAATTAGACTTATAAAATTAATCCTTTGTGACTGACTTGTGGACACACCGTGGTGTTGCCAAGTTAAGTCAGTATGTAGTTGACCTGACACTTATTTATTCAGCCTCTTTTGCATCTGCAAGTACTTAAGACTGGATTTAACTCTGTTCAAGCCTAGTTGTCAAAAAACGGGTCTTTATCTAAAGATCCTGAAAAACAAAATGCATTTTGTTTTGTTATATACTGGTCTCTTGCCACCTGCTCCCGGTATGCTTAATATCTTCACAAAAAGTGCATCCATTTTAACAGTGAAATCTACAGTCGGACGTTAATATCAACTCCATCTTGATAAAAGCTAAGCAGTGGCTTGCATGTTATTCAGTGCCAAGACTTTCTAACCAGCTATATCAGGGCAGTGACAGCCCATGTTTTCTCTACTTCCCTGCTCCCTTGCATACTTTTAATGTAAGGGTTGGAGCTGGCGTAATGGTTCAACTAGTTACCTCACAGATATAATGTACAGGGTTTGTCTCTCACCTTTGAGGAAAAATTGACTAGGTTTAAAATGGCCTACATGGGCAGCTAGCCTAGTACTTACCTATGAACTTTCTTACCACCGCCAATCATAAACTCAAGAAAGCCTTTTACAGAGCTGTATGCTTTGCTGTTGGCATGCTTTCACAGTCTCATCAATGTGGGCCTTAATAAACTTACTTGGCTAGATTTTTCTAACTAGCTGAACGTTTCCTAACTAACAAAATTGCATGCAGGCCATTATTACATGCTAGAAAAAGCCGACTGAGTGCAAAGGTAGCCTTGGGCTCCCTGCAGACATGAATTAAATTAAGCAAGTAAGCATAGAATGAGTGAACGGATGAATGAATGACTGAATGAACTAATTACTAAACTATGTAACATCCTGACCTGGGATCCAACAGATCCTTATCAGTAAAAGTCAGCCCATGTATCAGTAGACTAGGTGACTCATCCTGAAATGTGTACATAACAAAACAGCTTAATAAGCTTCCTCTTTATATATAAAAGTTTGTCTCCAACCAAGGCTTCAGAATGGCCATTATGCCTCCCTAGTCCAGTAGCAGGTATAGTATCTCTGAAGTTTTCCTGAACTGATTATATATTAATGAAACTCTCTGTTTTTCCAATTTATCCATCTTTCATTTGCTGAACTCCTGCAATGTCTTCTGTCACATCTTCACTCTCTCCAGTTGGTTTTACCACTTCTGTTCTTGCCATTACCAGACTCAGTTTCATAATTCCTATCTGCTATCATACCATCCAACTTTTTTTGACTTACTGCATACTGCCTTTCTCCTCAGTCTGTCTCAGGCTTGAATAAAGTATGCTGGATAGCTGTATATCACTACAGTTGATCCGAAGTTCTTCTTCCTTGCTTTTTGTACATCATAGCTCCTCCAGTATCAAAGTGTGGTGTATTTATAATCACTTGCTCTTACTGTAACATATGTTCTATGCCTCTTTTCAACTGTTACTATGCATGTTTTGTGGATTTGTATTTTATTTGCAACTACAGCACCAAGCCCACTACCATATTCATTATCCTGTACATATGCCATACCTCTCAAACTCAAAGTGCAAAAAATCTGGACAAAACCAGAAAGAATGGGAGGACAATGGCCCAAAAATAGGGACATAATTAAAATATTGCTCCTATAAACTCAGAAAGTTGCTTGAATAACAGGTTTTACATTATTATGTAGTTTCTGAACAATATAAAGTCTGAAACTCAAATGTATGCCATTATTTAGTGATTTCAGTCTTCAATGATTTCCAGAAAGCCACAAATTTTATAAGGAACACACAAAAATATGAGGCAAATGTCTGGACATTCTGCAAAAATCTGTACAGTTGAGAGGTATGGTATGAGCTCGTATCTCTGTCCATTATATATAATAAAATGGAAATGTTTCACTTTCAGATGGAATGTACAGTGGTTATCAATAATCAGAAAGGAAGATTCAAAAAGTGATAAAACAATCTTCCAAACATGGTTTCATTTTTCTGCCTGAAATTTTTGTGAGAAATTAAGTGAAATTGCAAGGCAAAATCAAGGCTAGCAATAAAAGAATGCACAACTATTCTGTTTCTGTCCTAATATGGTAATACAAGCCATACAAAATGCTGCTTCTCAAATAGATTCCAGCATGAATGAAGCATACTGCTTGTAGACCATCAAGAAACATTCTATTCACTTTTCTCCATTCTAAGTACACCCACCATGTTTTATTTATTCATGTCTATTCCAGACACTGAACAGTGAAAAAATGTCCCCCACAAGTTATAGTGCATGTAGATCTTTTCTCTGTGTTTTCTCTTGTATTTAACAGATCCTATGTCTTCCTTTTCACCGCAGCTACTGCACTCAGTTTTCCGTTCTTGACAATCCTGATGTGTAATGTGTTGCCTGGTATGTTGTCACCTCAGTCATTATTCTCATCATGTTTCTTTAACCACCTCAATACTGTCACACCCTTTACCCAGCCAGGTAGGCTATTTATTACTGGTCCTCATTACCTTTATTTCTGTTGATTTAACTCTTTTGCTTAGCTATCCTGGCATTGCTTATTTATGCAGCTCCCACTACCTTTTCTCCTTAGTAACTTTACTGAATTGACATTTTCATCAATTACTACCCTTTTCTCTTTGGGGCTAAAACATTTCTGCTCCTTTTAGTGACCATCTCTTGATTCACTGAAATACTTGCCAGCTAAACAATAACTGATCACTTAGGAGATGCAGGTCAGTGTACTAATATAAAATAATAGCCTTCCCTGTCAGTTACAGACATTACCAAAGCCAAAACCTCTGCACTAATGTTTCAGATATAAAGCATTCCTATACTTCTTAGTGATACATGCAAACATAACCTCCAGGAACACTGCAGCCTGTATTAATTGTCAAGGTGTTTTATCCCTCATTCAACAGATTTCATACACTGCTGTGGAGAATGACATCTGACTCTACAGATTCTTGTTATTCTAATAAATTAATATTTCTGTAGTTATCATTGTAAATGAACAAGGTTGTTTAATTTTGTCACATGTTTAAGTAGCTATAAGCTGTACTGTATATGTTTGATGATTTCATGTTCACATTTGTATTAAATCCTTTATCTATCTTGTTTGCTTTCTGGGCTGATTGTGATTGAAAAGGGTCTTAGGACCATCTTATCTACCTGGTCACCACTCATTTAATAAATAATGTAAAAGCAAATAATTGATATCCATAGCTTATGCAACAACTGTTGAGTGTTTGAGAATGTATTCCAAGTCTGTTCCATTTATTTAATTAAAGAAGCATATTAGTAATCTGCCCAGCCTATCTGCTTTCTCTGTTTGAAATGTGTCCTTTCAACTATGAGTTATGACATAAGGAACTAATCCCTCCTGCCGCAGTCTTTGCCACTTCCTTTGGGTCTTCACCATGGAGCTTGTTAGTATTCTTGTTCTGAAGTATTTATGTTGTCACACTTCAAAGGCATCATGCTGACAAGTTACAACTAGAGGTCAGCATCTCTGTAATACACGTGATTTAACTCCTCTTCATGCTTGGCAAACTCTGTAATACATATCCATGATGACCCTGAAACTCTACAATACATATCCATGGTGACCCTAGTGGTGCTAGTATGGAGAAGAGGCCCCATCAGTCCTGCAAACTCCACCTGGATATGAGAAGCACTGCTTCCTGATGCAGCAGAAAGATACTTGCAGATGGCCCAGTAGTGTAGCCTACAGAGTATTTACAGACTATCACAAGACCCAGCTGCTCCTTAGCAAGTCCCCATCATGTTTGTGTATTTGTTTCTCCCCAGCCAATGTGCCACTGTCATGTTGAGTTACTGTTTTTTTTTTTTTTTACATAGGAACTGTGCCACTCTATTCATGTCCACTCGTGCATTCCTTGATTACTACTACATCACTGCATCATAACTACCCCATCATGTCAGATAGCTGTCTCCGTACCCAACAGTGTACCCACCCCATTGCCTTCACTAACTAGCTCCTTGCTCAGCACTTTACAACCCCATTATATCTACAAACTAGCCCCTTACCCAAAAATGCACTACCCTATCATATTCACGAATTAGCTACTTACCCAGCACTGTACCAGCCCCATCATGTTCACCTTACCACCTTATTATGTCCACTAACTAGCTCCTTATTAGCACTACACCACCAAATCATGTCCACTAACTAGCTTCCTATCAAACACTTCACCACCCTTTCATGTCTACTAATTCACTTTTACCCAGCACTGCATTACCGCATCATGTTCCTTAACTAGCTCCTGACCCAACAATGTATCACCCCTTCATTTTTATTAGCTAACTCCTTACTCAGCACTGCACTACCCCTTCATGTCCATTAACTAACTCATTACCCAACAATGTATCACCCCATCATTTTTACTAGGTAGATCATTAGCTAGCACTGCACAACTACTACTCCATCAGATCCACTAACTCATCATGTCCAGGTAGTGGCTCTGTACCAAATAAAGTGCACTATCATATCATGTTTGTTACCTAATGTCTTACTGAACAGTGCACAGTCCTATCCTGTCATATCAGTAACCAGTTGCTTAGCAACCACTGGTTATCATAGCCACTTATTGGGTCCTTATGTGTCACTACACCACCTCACCATTTCTTCTCATTAGCTCATTACTTGATAATGCACTACTCCATGCTCACTTAGTTGCTCCTTATCTAGTGCTACACCAGCCCATTATGCCTACTAACTGGTTCATTGATAGCCATTGTACTCCCAATCTCATGTGCACTGACAGGGTTCTACCAATCAATTGTTAAACCCTCTCATGTTCTCTTATTGGCTACTTACTAATCCACTCACAAGGTTCTACAAGAGAATGAACCATTCTTAAAGTATTCTCCACCCGTGTCCTTAGCAGCCATAACAGCCACTGTACCACCATTCATCCAGTGCACTTACTGGCTCCATAGTGGTCATTGCACCATGTACATCATGATATCCACTTACTAGCACCTTAACAGCTACTGAAACTGCCATGTTATATACACTTATCAGTTTGTTGACTGCTGTTTTGCATGTTTTTTGTCATTAAGTATAAGTTTTATTCTTTTTCACTGTTTGAATGCTGTACTTAAAACCTCTGTTGTTCTATTTTTCCTGTAAACTCAATGCTCAGTCAGAACACCACATGAGAATGAATCCTAGCTCAAATTTTCTCTGTCTTGGAAAATGTTAAATCTAATATATTGTATATACTGACCATATTTAAATTTAAAGCAGGTGACATTATCTTTATTGATTTTCAGAAGTCATGTGAGGTCACTTTTGTAAAAAAAAAAAGTATGCCATTCAATTACACTGAAAATATAAAAAGCTTAATTTATTACACTACTATCCTAGAAAATCTATACTGTCTAGGAACGTATTGATCCATTTGGTTGACTGGGAGTTCAATCATTTGGAATTTATCTGTGGTGCTGAAACACATAACTCTTTACATACTACATTATAAAATAAATAAAACAACAATCATGTAACTCAGTAGAAAAGAAAAAAATGAGCACAGTGAAATTAAAATACCGAAAAGCAGAGCAAGGGATATGCAGTATTTGAAAAAGGCACTATATTTTTGTTTATGTCTTTAAGCCTTTTGTGTATCAACTTATCATGCAAGGTATTTGAAAGTTCTTTACTGTGGAATTAGGGTTTTGCTGAGTGCAACATGTTTTGCATTTCTTGAAAGACGAAGCAACTTCTCAATGTTCATATTTTCAACATCTCACATCATTGTCTGCCTCTGTTTCCTTCTGCCATTTCCTTCTGACATAGTTACCATGGCAGCTATGGCATTCTCATTAAGGTCTCACTACTCTTTATCGTGCAAAATCATACAGCACACCTTCTGGTAGTGACAGACAGTATAAACCTCAGAAGTGATGCAATAAAGCTGTTTGAGTTCATCATGATTTTCAGCTTTGGTGTCTTTAAGAAGAATGTTAGCAACACCAGTACCTGCACCTCTTGAAAGGGTTATGATAGAGCTGCTGTCCTTTGAGATAGTTGCATTTTTCAGTATTTCTCAGGTTTCAATAACCTCATAGACCTCCAGATGATTTTATAGATAAAATAAAAACGCTGTTTGGATGAACTAACAAGAAAATTTACTGATCTACTATAGTAAAAAATAAGCACTTTCATCTACTAAACAATTTTCAAGTGCTGCAGATATCTTCAGATGAATGTTAGAAGTATACAGCTCTGATGGTGAAATAAGTAATTTTTGTCTAACTCTCATGATCTAATGCATCCTGTCTTTGAGTGGGTTAACATCATTTGTTTGAAGAGGCTACACACCATGTCAGGAAATCAGTAGGCTCTCCCTTCAGCCCTCTTATCAGTTTTAGGGTTTCTCATTTTTAGGGTTTTTTTCATGTTATTGAGCCTGGAGGTATTAATCTGACATCTTAACTGACACTCCAGTGCCTCCTTGAAGCCCTTCTTTTATTCCATATTTGGTAAGATACTTTACAAAAAAAACTTGTCAAGGATTGTAAAATTCGTGAAGCGTGCCAGATGAGATTGGATTAGTAATAATACCCCTTAGTCATGTTCAAATATAGTAGTAAATGTATCTTTTAATTGTACTTCATGATGAGAAAGATATGTATCTTTCCACCGAAACTGCAAAAACTGAGGAATATGTGCACAAGGCTTCATCTCTTAGAGTTTATCAGTTTAGGAAGCTCAGCATCCCTATGCAGTTATAAAGGCTAGTGTAGAGTTTACAAAGAATTCTGATTACTTGTACTTTCAACCTGGATTGGAACTATAACTGTCAACTTGGAGACATCACAAATCTGGACAAAGGCCCATGAAGAGTAGGTACAACTGACCAAAAATCTGGGCACTAATCATCATAACATTTGCATATATAATGACATAACCCCACCCACTCTAATGAAATTGTGGGATACCAACATTGAAATAATTGTGAAAATGTTCCACAATTTAATATTAGCTCTGAAAATATACATTCATGGAGAAACACCAATTAAATCCCTTTACAGCATTAACAAAAAATCATAGGGGAAGTAGTAGGCAATAGGCATGTAAAACACTTTGAATTCTACTTTCTGCCCTACCAGATAGGAAAGTTATGTTTTACATCAGCAGCGGTTTTTAAATATTACACAAATTACTGGAATAAGTTAATAGAACAAAATCAATATGTATTATTGACTGACTGCAATTCTTTGTGACTTACAAAAAAACGTATGGACCCATTATTACATTTGTGATGGCTATGAATTCTAAATACACACCATTTTCAGGTGTTATGACAGGTCAGCATGTGGACAGTTGAAGTGTCATTACTGTGTATCTATCAATTACTGAAGCAAAAACCTGTGCAAAATCCTCAGGGTGGCATTTCTTTGAGATATAACAAAAACTGCACTCATCTGAGCAAAAAGAGTAATGTCTAGTTACCCTTGGGTCCATGAAAAGGGTGAGAACAGCAAGTACATGTTGCCGAATGCTGGACTATAAATGTTGTTGGACCTCTTACAGGCTGTGGATGGAGGAAGTTTTGATCTCATTAAAGAGCACCAAATGAGTATGTTGCACAGCTTTCAACTTCTTAACTCCAGAGCCAGGGACAAATTTTAAAATACCAGTACTAACACTTTGAGAGGTTGACAGAGTAACCAAATGTGTTAACATGCATTTTCTGAAGTTAAAGAAATTTATTCTCTAATTATTGTCATTATTTGTTAAGTGTAATCCATCACCCTTTCTCTAATATCGCCAGTTTTAGGAGGAATTTGACGAGGCATTGCAAAATGTTGAGCCAAAATGTGACTGTTGAGAGGTATCCAAACAGTACTTCTTTTACTTACAGGACATTAGTAATGAAATTCATATTCCTGTAAAATAAAAATTGCATACTGTATTCCAAGATACTAGAACATTATATAAAACTCAGAAGGAGTCTGTAGACAAAATGCTGAAATATTCTTCAGGGGAAAGGCTGCCAACACAGCTTGTAAAGTCCCACAATATATATATCTCCAATATTGACTCAGAAATCTTCTCTGCCTCTCTTAAAATTGGATTTTTATTTATTGAAAAAAAGTGGTGGATTGCAAACTTTTTTTGCTTCAAAAAATATATATCAATTTACACACACATCTTATCAGTTTTCTAAGTTAACAACATTTATATCTAAAAACATTCCCTGATTTGCTGCCATACCCACCCCCCCACTTACTTTTCACTTTGTTCCAAATTCTGGAAGTAAAACGATGTGAGGTATTGTGTTACATAATGTGGAAAAATACTGAAGTCAACATATTTTGTATTCTGTATTTAAAGGGTTAAGCAGAAAAATGTTCACTGCGTGCAAACTGAAATGTTCTGGAAAATGTTGATCACTGAGGAATGCAGGAGTTAATCTTAAACTGCTGATAAAGTTAATGGTGCAAGAATAACTGTGGTACTGGCTGGTAAAAACAAGTAATCAAACTATCAATTTTAATGAATGTTCTGTGTGCTACGTGTATGTACGTGCAGGAGGGTCTATATAAGGAGAACTCAAAGTACAAGTAACCAGACTGCTGGCATATTACTATCATGTAGCAGATCTCCATGCATGTAAAATAAAGCTGTTTTACTTGCTTACAAGAACTTGGTGTGATTCTTCCAGAATATGTTAGAAGAGTAAAATCTTTCGACATAACTGGCTAGCGTTAGGCCCCTGCAGCCGCGAATCGAACAAAGAGAGGCTGAAAACCTGCGCAGGTGGAGAGAGATCAGGCTCTCCTTGAATGAAAGACCTCCAACTGAAACAGGTTGAAATTAGAGGCCAGTCACTCTTTCCAGATTCAATCCGTGAGGTGGCAGCGAAACAGGGCGGAGGAATCACAAAGGTAAGCAAAAAGCTATTTTTGTTGTTTCTGATTGGAATTTTTGTCTAAATTTTAAAGGGACTAGTCAAGGGAGAAATTTAATTTTCTCAAAGTATAAGGAGTATATGTGAATAGATTCCATATACAAGAGATCTCAGGAACAGGAATAGTTTCTAAGAGAAATGGGAACAGGAACCAGTTAAGTCAAAGGTGATGACATAACTGAAGATGAAAAGTTTATGTTTGATTTACACCCAAAGAGCGTAAAATATTTAGATAAATAGAAAAAGATCATGGGTTTTAGTGGATGTTTAAATAAGTCAGAATGTCAAAATCTAGTAAGATTACTGCACAAACAGGCAGGAAATAAGACAAGAAGAAAAAAAAAAAAAAAAGGGTGTGGTAATTCAAGTGAAAGAGATGTGTACTTTGTTAAAAAGGAAGATAGTAAAACTTCCAAGTGTGTAGAACCAGAATGCAGACTCTCTTAGATAAAATAGAAGAACATTGGAAGCCCAAGGCAGATTGGACTTGCATTAATCAATGCATTCAATCAGATGATGAAACCGTAGACAGTTATCTACATCATCTCTCACACAATGTTTTGATGCTCATAGTGGGTTGATTAAGGTAGAAAATCAGGAAAATGACTCGCCCTATGAACAGCAATTGAAAAATGCACTCCTAATGGGCTGCCAGACAGCCATTGGTAACTTTATACAAAACAGATGATCACACACAGGACAGCGTCTACAGCCCCTTATGGAGTATGCTAGACATGCTGAGAAATATGTGAAGGAAAAGAAAGATAAACAAGCCCAGACTTTTACAGTTAGTGAAGATGGAACTTTAATGTTAGTTCAGGGTTCCGCAAACCACGGAAGAAGGCGGGGCAGGGAAGAGGACGAGGGCGGGAGGCATAAGTCATTCTGAGGATTTCGAGGTAGGCAAAGAGGGAGTGTTTTAAGTGCGGTAAGAAAGGACATTTCGCCAGAGATTGCAGAGGACCGGAGAAACCGATGGTTGCTTCGGTGGTACCGCATGACTATATGGCCGGTCAAAAAGCGTAGATGGAGGGTATGAGGAAGAAGAAGAAAGTGAGAATGGGGAAGTAGATACAAGTGAAGGCGATGGGTGGGGACAGGAAATGGCAGAAAATGAGAAATATCAAATGGTAAATCTAACGGCACTAGCATCAACTATGCAATTGGAATCCCAACCAGTGATCACATTGCAAGTTGAGGGCGAGACATAGAATTTCTTTGTGACTCAGGGGCTTCTCGAGCGTTAGTCAGAAGTACTGCCATATCATCCGATGTTACCTCGGATGAATATGTGCTGTAAAAGCAGCAAATGATCGTATTTACAAAGAGCCATTGTCCAAACCTCTGTGGGTTACCGACCCAGAGATGAACCAAACCATACGGTTCAAGTAATAATTTCAAAAATCTGCCCAGTACATTTACTAGGAAGAGATTTAATGCAAGTGTTCGTATAGCAGCCGTCCCAACCTCCACGGGGATGGTGGCAAGGAGAATAGAACTGAATAGTGCAATGCTATTAGAGGGGCAGGAGATCTACATTACTGGTATAGTAATGATTTGATAGAGACAGGCCCCAGAGTGTAGTGACGGATCTTACATATTTGGCATTAAGCAAATACGGCATAACAAATCCGAAGGTGTCAGATCCATTACATTGCACAATGTATTACAGAAGATGTGCGGACCTGATTTAGAATACGAAAAGAAATTTCTTAGTTTTAAAGTCACCAAACTAGTATTGCATAGCCTTTTTTTGGGACACACTAGGTAATTCTGCAGTCACATGTAGCCTTACAAAGGGATATGCAGCTGCTGTATAAGAATGAATTAACCACACATATTTCAGTCACGGAGGGTGAAGGAATGTCATGGTACCTCGTGGGTAAGAAAAGAACTGAATGGGTAGGATGGACACCAGAACAGTTGGCAGGTAAGGGCATTCAGGTTCAAAAACTTAACTGGGTTACACAAGCCAGACCGACCGTGCACCTCAGGAAGACAAACCGATACAATCCTGGGACATTATGACTATGTCTCCTTACCCCATGGAAGAATCTCAATTGCAGACGATTCCAAACTCATTATGGTCGCAGGGTCAGCACGATATCGGACTGATTAGAACGCAGGACAGGTAAAGATTACACCCAAGTCAGAATTTAGACCTCATAAAAACCCGGCAGCGGGGCTATTAGTAACTTTACTGAACTTTGAGCATTGCTTATTTATGCAGCTCCCACTACCTTTTTCTCCTTAGTAACTTTACTGAATTGACATTTTCATCAATTACTACCCTTTTCTCTTTGGGGCTAAAACATTTCTGCTCCTTTTAGTGACCATCTCTTGATTCACTGAAATACTTGCCAGCTAAACAATAACTGATCACTTAGGAGATGCAGGTCAGTGTACTAATATAAAATAATAGCCTTCCCTGTCAGTTACAGACATTACCAAAGCCAAAACCTCTGCACTAATGTTTCAGATATAAAGCATTCCTATACTTCTTAGTGATACATGCAAACATAACCTCCAGGAACACTGCAGCCTGTATTAATTGTCAAGGTGTTTTATCCCTCATTCAACAGATTTCATACACTGCTGTGGAGAATGACATCTGACTCTACAGATTCTTGTTATTCTAATAAATTAATATTTCTGTAGTTATCATTGTAAATGAACAAGGTTGTTTAATTTTGTCACATGTTTAAGTAGCTATAAGCTGTACTGTATATGTTTGATGATTTCATGTTCACATTTGTATTAAATCCTTTATCTATCTTGTTTGCTTTCTGGGCTGATTGTGATTGAAAAGGGTCTTAGGACCATCTTATCTACCTGGTCACCACTCATTTAATAAATAATGTAAAAGCAAATAATTGATATCCATAGCTTATGCAACAACTGTTGAGTGTTTGAGAATGTATTCCAAGTCTGTTCCATTTATTTAATTAAAGAAGCATATTAGTAATCTGCCCAGCCTATCTGCGCTTTCTCTGTTTGAAATGTGTCCTTCCAACTATGAGTTATGACATAAGGAACTAATCCCCTCCTGCCGCAGTCTTTGCCACTTCCTTTGGGTCTTCACCATGGAGCTTGTTAGTATTCTTGTTCTGAAGTATTTATGTTGTCACACTTCAAAGGCATCATGCTGACAAGTTACAACTAGAGGTCAGCATCTCTGTAATACACGTGATTTAACTCCTCTTCATGCTTGGCAAACTCTGTAATACATATCCATGATGACCCTGAAACTCTACAATACATATCCATGGTGACCCTAGTGGTGCTAGTATGGAGAAGAGGCCCCATCAGTCCTGCAAACTCCACCTGGATATGAGAAGCACTGCTTCCTGATGCAGCAGAAAGATACTTGCAGATGGCCCAGTAGTGTAGCCTACAGAGTATTTACAGAATATCACAAGACCCAGCTGCTCCTTAGCAAGTCCCCATCATGTTTGTGTATTTGTTTCTCCCCAGCCAATGTGCCACTGTCATGTTGAGTTACTGTTTTTTTTTTTTACATAGGAACTGTGCCACTCTATTCATGTCCACTCGTGCATTCCTTGATTACTACTACATCACTGCATCATAACTACCCCATCATGTCAGATAGCTGTCTCCGTACCCAACAGTGTACCCACCCCATTGCCTTCACTAACTAGCTCCTTGCTCAGCACTTTACAACCCCATTATATCTACAAACTAGCCCCTTACCCAAAATGCACTACCCTATCACATTCACGAATTAGCTACTTACCCAGCACTGTACCAGCCCCATCATGTTCACCTTACCACCTTATTATGTCCACTAACTAGCTCCTTATTAGCACTATACCACCAAATCATGTCCACTAACTAGCTTCCTATCAAACACTTCACCACCCTTTCATGTCTACTAATTCACTTTTACCCAGCACTGCATTACCGCATCATGTTCCTTAACAAGCTCCTGACCCAGCAATGTATCACCACTTTATTTTTATTAGCTAACTCCTTACTCAGCACTGCACTACCCCTTCATGTCCATTAACTAACTCATTACCCAACAATGTATCACCCCATCATTTTTACTAGGTAGATCATTAGCTAGCACTGCACAACTACTACTCCATCAGATCCACTAACTCATCATGTCCAGGTAGTGGCTCTGTACCAAATAAAGTGCACTATCTTATCATGTTTGTTACCTAATGTCTTACTGAACAGTGCACAGTCCTATCCTGTCATATCAGTAACCAGTTGCTTAGTAACCACTGGTTATCATAGCCACTTATTGGGTCCTTATGTGTCACTACACCACCTCACCATTTCTTCTCATTAGCTCATTACTTGATAATGCACTACTCCATGCTCACTTAGTTGCTCCTTATCTAGTGCTACACCAGCCCATTATGCCTACTAACTGGTTCATTGATAGCCATTGTACTCCCAGTCTCATGTGCACTGACAGGGTTCTACCAATCAATTGTTAAACCCTCTCATGTTCTCTTATTGGCTACTTACTGATCCACTCACAAGGTTCTACAAGAGAATGAACCATTCTTAAAGTATTCTCCACCCGTGTCCTTAGCAGCCATAACAGCCACTGTACCACCATTCATCCAGTGCACTTACTGGCTCCATAGTGATCATTGCACCATGTACATCATGATATCCACTTACTAGCACCTTAACAGCTACTGAAACTGCCATGTTATATCCACTTATCAGTTTGTTGACTGCTGCTTTGCATGTTTTTTGTCATTAAGTATAAGTTTTATTCTTTTTCACTGTTTGAATGCTGTACTTAAAACCTCTGTTGTTCTATTTTTCCTGTAAACTCAATGCTCAGTCAGAACACCACATGAGAATGAATCCTAGCTCAAATTTTCTCTGTCTTGGAAAATGTTAAATCTAATATATTGTATATACTGACCATATTTAAATTTAAAGCAGGTGACATTATCTTTATTGATTTTCAGAAGTCATGTGAGGTCACTTTTGTAAAAAAAAAAAAAAGTATGCCATTCAATTACACTGAAAATATAAAAGCAATTTATTACACTACTATCCTAGAAAATCTATACTGTCTAGGAGCATTATTGATCCATTTGGTTGACTGGGAGTTCAATCATTTGGAATTTATCTGTGGTGCTGAAACACATAACTCTTTATATACTACATTATAAAATAAATAAAACAACAATTATGTAACTCAGTAGAAGAGAAAAAAATGAGCACAGTGAAATTAAAATACTGAAAAGCAAAGCAAGGGATATGCAGTATTTGAAAAAGGCACTATATTTTTGTTTATGTCTTTAAGCCTTTTGTGTATCAACTTATCATGCAAGGTATTTGAAAGTTCTTTACTGTGGAATTTGGGTTTTGCTGAGTGCAACATGTTTTGCATTTCTTGAAAGACGAAGCAACTTCTCAATGTTCATATTTTCAACATCTCACATCATTGTCTGCCTCTGTTTCCTTCTGCCATTTCCTTCTGACATAGTTACCATGGCAGCTATGGCATTCTCATTAAGGTCTCACTACTCTTTATCGTGCAAAATCATACAGCACACCTTCTGGTAGTGACAGACAGTATAAACCTCAGAAGTGATGCAATAAAGCTGTTTGAGTTCATCATGATTTTCAGCTTTGGTGTCTTTAAGAAGAATGTTAGCAACACCAGTACCTGCACCTCTTGAAAGGGTTATGATAGAGCTGCTGTCCTTTGAGATAGTTGCATTTTTCAGTATTTCTCAGGTTTCAATAACCTCATAGACCTCCAGATGATTTTATAGATAAAATAAAAACGCTGTTTGGATGAACTAACAAGAAAATTTACTGATCTACTATAGTAAAAAATAAGCACTTTCATCTACTAAACAATTTTCAAGTGCTGCAGATATCTTCAGATGAATGTTAGAAGTATACAGCTCTGATGGTGAAATAAGTAATTTTTGTCTAACTCTCATGATCTAATGCATCCTGTCTTTGAGTGGGTTAACATCATTTGTTTGAAGAGGCTACACACCATGTCAGGAAATCAGTAGGCTCTCCCTTCAGCCCTCTTATCAGTTTTAGGGTTTCTCATTTTTAGGGTTTTTTTCATGTTATTGAGCCTGGAGGTATTAATCTGACATCTTAACTGACACTCCAGTGCCTCCTTGAAGCCCTTCTTTTATTCCATATTTGGTAAGATACTTTACAAAAAAAACTTGTCAAGGATTGTAAAATTCGTGAAGCGTGCCAGATGAGATTGGATTAGTAATAATACCCCTTAGTCATGTTCAAATATAGTAGTAAATGTATCTTTTAATTGTACTTCATGATGAGAAAGATATGTATCTTTCCACCGAAACTGCAAAAACTGAGGAATATGTGCACAAGGCTTCATCTCTTAGAGTTTATCAGTTTAGGAAGCTCAGCATCCCTATGCAGTTATAAAGGCTAGTGTAGAGTTTACAAAGAATTCTGATTACTTGTACTTTCAACCTGGATTGGAACTATAACTGTCAACTTGGAGACATCAAAAATCTGGACAAAGGCCCATGAAGAGTAGGTACAACTGACCAAAAATCTGGGCACTAATCATCATAACATTTGCATATATAATGACATAACCCCACCCACTCTAATGAAATTGTGGGATACCAACATTGAAATAATTGTGAAAATGTTCCACAATTTAATATTAGCTCTGAAAATATACATTCATGGAGAAACACCAATTAAATCCCTTTACAGCATTAACAAAAAATCATAGGGGAAGTAGTAGGCAATAGGCATGTAAAACACTTTGAATTCTACTTTCTGCCCTACCAGATAGGAAAGTTATGTTTTACATCAGCAGCGGTTTTTAAATATTACACAAATTACTGGAATAAGTTAATAGAACAAAATCAATATGTATTATTGACTGACTGCAATTCTTTGTGACTTACAAAAAAACGTATGGACCCATTATTACATTTGTGATGGCTATGAATTCTAAATACACACCATTTTCAGGTGTTATGACAGGTCAGCATGTGGACAGTTGAAGTGTCATTACTGTGTATCTATCAATTACTGAAGCAAAAACCTGTGCAAAATCCTCAGGGTGGCATTTCTTTGAGATATAACAAAAACTGCACTCATCTGAGCAAAAAGAGTAATGTCTAGTTACCCTTGGGTCCATGAAAAGGGTGAGAACAGCAAGTACATGTTGCCGAATGCTGGACTATAAATGTTGTTGGACCTCTTACAGGCTGTGGATGGAGGAAGTTTTGATCTCATTAAAGAGCACCAAATGAGTATGTTGCACAGCTTTCAACTTCTTAACTCCAGAGCCAGGGACAAATTTTAAAATACCAGTACTAACACTTTGAGAGGTTGACAGAGTAACCAAATGTGTTAACATGCATTTTCTGAAGTTAAAGAAATTTATTCTCTAATTATTGTCATTATTTGTTAAGTGTAATCCATCACCCTTTCTCTAATATCGCCAGTTTTAGGAGGAATTTGGAGAGGCATTGCAAAATGTTGAGCCAAAATGTGACTGTTGAGAGGTATCCAAACAGTACTTCTTTTACTTACAGGACATTAGTAATGAAATTCATATTCCTGTAAAATAAAAATTGCATACTGTATTCCAAGATACTAGAACATTATATAAAACTCAGAAGGAGTCTGTAGACAAAATGCTGAAATATTCTTCAGGGGAAAGGCTGCCAACACAGCTTGTAAAGTCCCACAATATATATATCTCCAATATTGACTCAGAAATCTTCTCTGCCTCTCTTAAAATTGGATTTTTATTTATTGAAAAAAAGTGGTGGATTGCAAACTTTTTTTGCTTCAAAAAATACATATAAATTTACACACGCATCTTATCAGTTTTCTAAGTTAACAACATTTATATCTAAAAACATTCCCTGATTTGCTGCCATACCCACCCCCCCACTTACTTTTCACTTTGTTCCAAATTCTGGAAGTAAAACGATGTGAGGTATTGTGTTACATAAAATTACAGATCGTTTGTAATTGTTATTATGAACTGGAAAACTATCTCGCTGCCATGCATTTGTTTTGTAAGTGGGATGCAGTGTACAATGAAAATACATTATTGGTAAAACGAGAGATTAAGTTGTATCATGGGAATACACACAAGATAGGGTAAGTATTACACACATGCACATGTGCGCGTGCGCACACACACACACACACACACACACACACACACACACACACACCTTCTCTCTCTGGTCTGTTTTATACACACACACACACACACACACACACACACACACACACACACACACACACACACACACACACACACCTTTCTCTGGTCTGTTTTACACACACACACAGACACACACACACACACACACACACACACACACACACACACACACACACACACACACACCTTCTCTCTCTGGTCTGTTTTACACACACACACACACACACACACACACACACACACACACACACACACACACACACACACACACATCCCTTCTCTCTCTGGTCTGTTTTACACACACACACACACACACACACACACACACACACACACACACGCACACACATGCACGCACACACACACACACACACACACACACACACACACACACACACACACACACACACACACACACACACACACACACACACACACACACACACACACACACACACACACACACACACACACACACACACACACACACACACACACACACACACACACACACCTTCTCTCTCTGGTCTGTTTTACACACACACACACACACACACACACACACACACACACACACACACACACACACACACACACACACAGCACACACCTACCTTTTCTATGCTCTCATACAGCACATGATCATATACATACCTACTTTCTCACATAGTAACACACACACTTTATCATATGAGCTGCTAGTTTAAATTAGATGCACACACACTTTCTCTCTCATACAGAGAAAAGATTTACCAGTTTAACTAACACACATACTCGTACACTCATACGCTCACTCACACTTACCTTGGCGTGGCTAGTTTAAATTCTGAGGTAAGTGCAGACTGAGTTTACATCCGCATCGTTGTGTGTATGCCTGTGAAGCATGCATGGTCCTCCTTAAAGGAGAAGATGCCATCACCACAGAGTGTTTTTTTTTTTAATTTATTGTTGAAGCCTGAAAATGAAATAAGGGATTTAAGGGCCCAATCAAGGCAGCCTATTATTTTGATCCCAAAACTGGGAAATAACAAAGAATTTGGTACAGTTGAGAGGTATGGTCAACAGGTATGTACAATGCACTTTCTAAAGCTAATTCTATATAATGAGAATTTTCAAATAAAAAGAATATATGTATAAAGTGCTATATAGCAATGTACATCTATATAGTTTCCTTAAGTAACATTCACTACACAATCTGTCCCATAATGTACTCTGAATCTTTAACTCTGTATTGTTCTCTGTATTCAACTGTAAACTATATACAGTTCTTACTAGCCACCTTTCATACACAGATGAAAACAAATGCAAAGTAATAATCAATTAAATACTCTTTAGACTCACTCATTTATTCTCTTATCTGAGTAACCATGGTTTGGTGAGGCTTTTCCAGAGACACATGAAATAAAGGAGGAGGGAAAAATAGCATAAAGCAGGCCTGAATGACAGCGACCTTAAAGTGATGTTGCATTATGCAGTGTAGCAGTCAAATATGTCTAGTAAGAAGGTCAGTTCCTGTCCAGGGAGTTTGATATGACAGGAAACAGTCTGACTCAGGTCTTCTGAATAGCAGAGTGTACTTATAATTTTAATTCTATCTATGCCCAGGCGAAAGCTTTTCACACTTTTTTGGTTATTTGCCTATAAATCTTCTTATATCAGTTATAGGTTTTGCCATCATTCCTCCTTTCCCCCCATTAACTGGGCATATAGTGAGTGAGCTACGTGACAGGTATCCTGTCTATATGACCTAGTTCTGGTATAGTCTTACTAAAACTGTCTAGAATATATGCTGTTACAAAGAAGCATTTCCCTGCACTCTAAAAGAAAGCAGTAGTTCTCCCTTGAAGGATCGTGTCTTTCAACCAAAACTGCTTCTCTAACTAACTGCAGACCTGTTTAAGTTCTTCCTTTTAAAGATAATGTGATCAGAACTATAGTTGTGTGTTTAATCATACCTTAGTCTAACATAAGGGAAATTGAAATAGCACCAGTCTTTCAGTGATGCTGCTGCGATTTCTTATGACTGGTATCAAACTTTGCTCACAATGCACTTTTTAAACTGGACAAGCTCCATTCTCACCCTGTTAGTCATACTTCAAAGTCATAGATGAATGCAGAATCAAATATCTTTTGGTATTTCTCCACCCTTTGTGACAAAGTGAGAATAATAAAATGAAACTATACCATCTTTAACACTGGGGGATACATGTCTTGACCCCTGAAAAATAAGGCTGCAAATGTTTATACCTCTTCATTTTCCATTTCTGATTACTACTGAATCAACATGTTCTGTTTATTTATTTTTTGGGGGACATAAGGAAGAGTGCGGGGAGCATGTGACTCTGCTGTATGATTATTGAAATACCTTGTACTGTAGTTTCAGGAACAAATTTTGTGACTACAGTACAATGTACTACATGCAGCATAAACAAGAAACCTATGTACTTCATTTATCTTTTTCCTTTTTTTTTGGAGTTTAACTTAATATTTCTCCCTCATTTCATTAGGGTGTAGTTACTATGCAAGCTGTCTTACTGAATACTGATTTATGGTTTTCATGAGAATTCACAAATCAGCTGTCTAGTGTGTAACTTCAGTTTTTATAACTGTGTCAAGTAATTATTTTTGCAGTATAGTAAAGTTTATGTTAAGATATATTGAGTTATGTTTTTGTTTAGTTGTTTTCATAGACACAGTTTTCATATCTGTGTCTCTTTTGCTGGTAATGCCATCTTCCAAAAGGTTAATTGGATTTGTTATTGTTTTACCTTATATTATTTTATTTCATTTTTTATTAGACTCAGATTTATTTCTATAGTTCTGATTTAAGTGGGCAGCGCTTTTTTGAGGGGAAGAGTTGTTTGTATTTTGTGTATATGGTTATCAATTTTTTCATTTTTAGTTTGAATGGGGCTGAGTTTCTTAATTGATGACAATGGTAGGATTGTGATAAATGCTTGACATTATAAGCAGGTTGATTATAAAAGAGTGAATGTACCCCTTAGTTCAGAAACACCTTTTTTGCACACTCATTATTAGTATCTGTTGTCATGCTATAAACATATCTACATATAAATCAAAAGACACTCATGGGAGAAGGTAGCATGAGGGGAGGATAGAATATCAATCTAAAATATCTGCTGTATTTGGTAACAGTGAAAATTATTTTCAGTTCTCTAATTTTGGATTGGAGGTAATGTTACAAAGTTAGAGGCCTGGGGACTGGGGATTCACTTTTGCTCTATCTATCTATCTATCTATCTATCTATCTATCTATCTATCTATCTGTTTCTTCATCTCTCTGTCTCTGCCTCCACTGTGCATCCATCAGAATGTGCTTGTAAGTTTTGGGCAATGTGCCAGTAATAGTTGATGATATAAGCAAAGACTGGAATGCTGACTTTTCCTGTCTCTGAAAATATGCCCAAAAAGGAAGCATCCATACCCAATTCACAGATATAAATCTACAAGATTAGGAAACAAAGACCTTATAACACAAAAACATCTGTGTTTATAGCTCAGTGCCACTGTATCTTCCTTTCAGCAGGCAGAACAAAGAGGTCGCTGAATGCAAAGCAGAAATATGCTAGCAGGCCCAAAACTGCAGTTTTGGGCATTTTAAAGAAATAAAGCAAACTGTATCATCCTGCATGCACTGGGAAATAAGAATACAGAAATAATAACTACTCAGAAATTGCCAAGGAGTTATAAAAGGAAAAAAAAGTGAGCAATGAACCTTAATGCAATTAGTAAATTCAATTCTAAAACGTGGTTAAAATATTGATGTTAGGTAAAATATCAAGGCTGATGACAGAAGACTAATAATCAGTTCTCATTTAAAATTGAGAGAATTTCTGACTGTTGCATTACAAGAGTTTCCCCGGTGCATCAAATACATGCGTCTTTCTGTACAGCTGCTGCTCCAACACACTGCCTATTTAACTGTTGTATATCAGTTCAGCTCCTTTTCCACTCATACAACTGTGTGTGTTTCTTTTCATTTACTCCAAACTTTTATCAGTTTATTCATTTCTTACTCATTCCCAAGACCTGTTGTTCTTTATGTACATCACCCTTGGCCAGGCTTTCCTTTCTCATACAATACCCGCCCTGCACAAACACAGTTAACACCTGCGCTTTTCTTCTCTACCTCCCTTTCTCTCTCTCTCTCTCTCTCTCTCTCCCTTTCTCTCTCTCTCTCTCTTCCATCTACCTCTCTGCATCAGCTTCCCTTCAGTCTCATATCTCCCTTCTTTACTTCCAGCTACACATTGTTAACATTGCTACCTCTATACCTCAACTAAGTTAAGAAAATAATTTTACCAGACTAATAAGAAAAATATAAAGACCGCATATGCATCAACAGCGAAACAAAAATAGAGGATCTGTATTAGTAAGAAAATACAATTAGCATAAAGTAACGTTTCTGTGACAAAGAGGACATCAAAACAGCCTCCATAATTCCAGTCCATCTTCATTGTCCTGGATATAAAGATAAACATCTGTAACAAAATTAATACCACAACTGTACGTAAACTTCCAAGACAGCTGCAGTCTTCCAATGTCATAAAACAAAATGTGGGAGAGAGCAACACAACTTCTGTAGCATGGAACACGAAGAGCAAAACAAGTCTCTTTAACTTCAAGATGTAGCTAATCTCACATTTACATGAGCTGATAAAATAAAACCCTTCACTATTACAATGCACGATAAGAGGCAAGAAAAAATATGTTACTTGTGACTAAGTTAGTAATACAGCTGCCCATTTACTTAATGTTGCACTAATGACAAACAAACTCCAACTGCATTTGATCAGTGCTAACAGTCCCTAAGTAAACTGTCAACAACCCCTTAACTTAAAATGGTTTCCTACTTTTGGGTTGAGGGGCAAGGCTTTGCTCCTCCTACTGCCACTATACTTCTATAGCAACATAAGCTTGCTACATACACTGTGATCCATTCTTACTGAGATTCTGAGGAGTGTGGCCTGCTCTGTATCTAAGATACAACCTAGAACTCCAAAAGCAACTGGAAAAATGTAAAAACTATTCATATGCAACAATAAATGTCCAGAGTCCAAGATAGCATAAAATTTATTGTAGCCTCTAGTGCCTCAGCAACACTACCTTCAATGGAGTTAAAATTACATTACATCACAATACAAACCCTTAAATAACCCTTATAATTAACCTCATTAGTCAATTATAATATCACTAATTAAATTAAAATAAAACTTTCCAATTGCACTCTACATTAATACCAGTAGGGGTCAGAGTACCATATTTCAAAATAAACGAGGTTTCTTTATATAAAAGTTTTTTTTTATTCCCACTCCATTTTCACTTAAAACAACCGGTTCCAAAATTGTACCCTGAAGCCCCTCTGGATTACCATCATGATATTGTTTAAAATGCATAGCAAGAGGGCTTTCAAGTTTTTCATTCTTTCTATCTCTTGCATGTTCCTGTAACCTTAACTTGAAAGCACTCTTGCTTTCAACAAGATAAAACATATTGCAAGGACACTTCGGAGCATATATAATAGATTCTGTATCACAACAATACATTCAATTTACTTTAAAATATATTCCATTAATTCTATTAAAAGTCTTAACCACAAACTTACAAATAATGCATTTACCACATGGAAAGGTCCCCAATATAATGGGATCCCTATTTTGATTATTTCTTATGAATACTTTATAGGATATCTTTTTCAATGAGCATTAGGCACCATGCATGTTAATATTTTTAATTCAAAAGACTGGCATTAAACATGGTTGAACATTTAACTGCTTTAAACTAAATCTTTTCTACAAATAAATTCCCTGTTATGCACTGCTGATTAATCGAATACTCTTATTAAATATATGTTCTAAATAATTCAGAAAGACAAAAAAAATTTATGTCAATCTGTGTTTAAATCAAGCTACAAAACTCTTAAGGTGTTCTGGGCTGAGACAAGTGCCAGCACACTTTAATATGTCATAAGAAATGTTTTCTTGTAGTTTTCCATGGTTAAAACTCTCAGCCTATCTCTGGCTCCTGAGTAGGAGTTAGGGAATTACATAGATCTAGTTCTTTGATTCTGTGCCTTGACCAACTGTTATCCTTCCCATGCTTTTTGAGTAAGAGTGTGAACTTGACTATGACTTCCAGTACTGAAGACTAATGGTGAAAAACTGTTACTTAGCTTCTTTGTGTCTGAGTTCAGTAAATGAAACAAAACATGTTTACTTTGTGGTAATTGCTGAGCACCAGATATAAACTGATTTCTGAATAAAGGGACTGAAACTGGTGTAAAGGATTGATGTGTGTGTGTGTGTGTGTGTGTGTGTGTGTGTGTGTGTGTGTGTGTGTGTGTGTGTGTGTGTGTGTGTGTGTGTGTGTGTGTGTGTGTGCGCATGTGGTTAGGTAATGACATAATGAGTAATGTGTGTGTTGATGCATGTGCACTATGGCTGGGCCTGTTTTGTGCAGTGATATTGCTATGGGAAGGGGTTTTGTAAGGTAAGGCATCAGGTTAGTGTTAGCATGCATTAGTAAATTGGCACAGTAAATGTATATAAAAAACAAAAATGTGGAGAGCATTGTTTCATACATCACAATATGGAGAATCAGTGTTTCATAAGGGTGGGATAAAGGTTAAGGTCTTTATCTTATAGATACAAGGTCCAGAGTTTGATTCTGATTTCTGGCTATTGGCTAGTCTTGTAATAGTCGGCAGACTGATAGCCTGGTATGTATCTATGAACCTATAAATACAATATGAGGCTTCTTAAAGTAAATGTAATCATGTTAAAGGTTTCCACTGTTGCCAGAAGTTTCATATTCATGACTTGCTAAGAAAGCAAGTTAAAAAACTGATTGAAAAGTAGACGTGCTAGAAATGATTTTACATGGACAACAAAGCTGCAAGAAAATTTAGCATGGAAAAACAAAACATCAAACAGAAAGAGAGACTGTAACAAAGTAACATGAATTGGTGAAATTAAATAAAACAGCACAAGAAAAATTTGTGAAGTAATTCACCTTCAGTACAGCCAGAGATAAAGTAAGGCAAGAAAGCACTATTTAAAGGCTCAGAATATAGTGGAATCAGCAAGGTACATATGAGAAATTAAAATATGAAACTTAACAACTGCACTTACTACTTGCTTTACTGAATCATATTTAACAGCTCTGTGTCTCATGGACTATTGCATTGTACTGAATATGCATGTCATAGAAGGGTCTGGGGGCTTTTGTCTTTATACCATTTTTCAGATTGATCTATTGCAATTATTGTGGGTTTAGATTATCGGTCAGTTATTCACTGATGTGTTTATCAAATGTATATCAGCAAGACTGTATGTAAAGGAAGCAGTAAGACTAATAAGATGTTCATAGGTGTATACTAAGCTAATGACCACCAGGACTTTATAAGCCTAGCAGTGCAACATAACCAAATCGTGTCCCTATGTATCATGGGCATTTATTAGGACATTTCTAGAGGATATTTGGGGGCTATGTTAGTTTGGACATTGCTGTCCATCTCTGTCTCTGTCTATCAGAGATATGGGGACCAGAATGGGGTGATTTTCCGATTTCTCATCCATTGGTCAAGTTTACACTTAAATAGGGTTAGGGATGGACTCTGCTTCACATGGAGGGGGAGACTGTTCCAGAGCATAAGGATCCTCTGAGAAACATATTTGTCTCTACAACATGGTTTATTTATGTCACAAGCAACATTTAAATCCTTGGATCTAGTGGATCTGATGCCGTTCATTTTGCAGATGTGCAAAAGGTCCATCAGAGGTGGATCCAAGAATGCATTGTAAGCCAGGCATGGATCACCTCTCAGTAACCTATAGGAGGCAGATCATAGAGATAGGGCTTTAAGGCAATCCATATAGAACAATGTGTTTACATCCAGGATCCTCCTGGTAAGGAACCCTTGTGGATTTCTATATGTTGCATATGTCTGGTCAGGTACATGCCAAAGGAGGCATTTTCTTACTATCTTGGTTGCATGTTGGTCAAAGGCCATATTACTGTCTACCTGTGTTCCCAGATCCCTGACTACTGGGCCAACTCTTAGAGGTGTCTTATCGATGGAATAATCAGCCTGAGTAGCAGTTTTCCCAAAATGCACTATAATGCATTTATTGGCATTGAGTTTTAATCTGTGACGTTGGCACAAGTCATTTGTCTGTGTAAGTCCTCTTGTAAAATTTTTGTGTCATGGAGGAAATCTATGATAGCTCCCAATTTGCTGTAATTTGAGAAACTGGTCAGTCAAAGGCCTTTGACATTAGCCTTTACCTCTGAGAAGTAGATGCCAAATAGGATCTGGCCCAGAACAGAGCCCTGAGGTACCTCACTAGTGATCTGTTTCTTAGTGGAGGTGGTCTCATCAATCCTGACTTCCTGGGTCCTGTCTTTTAGCCAGCTGGCAATCCAGTGAGTTATGTAGGGGCTTATGCCCAGTTCAATGAGTTTGTCAATTATACCTGAGTGGGATATTGTATCAAAAACCTTAGCTAGGTCCAAGTAGATGGTATGCACCATTTTCCCCTCATCCATTGCCTTGCTTACCTTCTCAAAGAAGTCCACCAGGTTTAGTAGAAATGACCCTCCCTTGACAAAGCCAGTGTCTGAAGGTTGTCTGTGTCTTTGCTGATCATTTGCATGACTTTGCATATAGGTCTGTAGTTTTCAGAGTCAGTTGATGGTTCACCGTTGTGAAGTGGGATAATCATTGCAGTTCTCCATTCTCGTGGTACAAAGCCTGTTTTGAAGCTACAGTTAAAAAGTGACTCAAGTGGTCCTGATAGGTCTGTTTAAAAGGCATCCTGGTGTATTGTTCGGGCTTATTGAGTTTGCGTTTCTGGTCTGAGTGAGTGCCACTAGGACCTGCTCCATGTTAATAATTGTAGGGATTATACTAGTAGGTATGGTGAAGGTGGCATCATTGACCATTGATGTGTACTACCTTTGAGGCTTCGGACATTACTGTAGGAGGCCTAGTGGTTATCCTTAGCCTGTGAGGCTATCTTGACCTTGTAAATGGCCTTGTTGGACTTAATTAGCCCTCTTAAGGGCTCTCTGATTCAACTAAACAGGAAACTATCATTATGGGAGTTGCTCTTCTTGATTTTAGCCATGATCTTTTTCCTTTTGTTATATACCCTATTAAAGTTAGGATTCAACAACTGCAGTTCGTTTTTAGAGTTTGTTTTGGAATTACTTCTGGTAGGCACAGCATCCTCTATACAGCCATTTACATGGTTGTACAGGGTCTCTGTGAACAATTCCACATAGGTTGCTGTGAACTCAAGTTTGGATGGAGCAATGAATTTTGACAGACTATCGCATAATAGGATATAGTTCACCTGTTGTGAAATTTGGTTATGCATCACCTCACTCACAATAAAGGCAGCACAACATTATAAGTAGGTAAAGGGTTATAATAAAATTAGTAACTTAAAAATAGGTAAAACAGGAATAAAATGTAGGATTCGCTCTACAGGTGACAACTACTGAGAGAACAGGCTTAAGACTAATCAGTACTGAGCATTAAAGAAGAAAGCAAACTTTCCCCTATAAGCTGCTGTGTGATTATGCATATTTGTATGGATTAGCCACTTTGGATGTACTCTGCCTTTCCTCATACATTTGAGGTGGAAGCAAGTTCCAAAGCACATACTGTTTCTTGCCTTGTCTTAACAGTGTATGTTTTGTAAAGTGCTTGTTTTCTCCCTAAAGCTAACATTTGCAGAAGACTCCAAAATGTAATTTCTGGAGGGAGTTTAAGTGATTTGTGGTGGCTTCTTATTAAAATTATCTGTTGTAAAAAAACAAGGAATAAGAGGAAGGGATTTTGATGAGTTCATTTTAATGGGAAATGCTAAAAAAATCAATGCCATGTAAAGGAGTTAACCCAATTAGAATGAATAAGTAATGGGTCATGGTGGCTGACGACATATCCCCCCCCCCCCACACACACACACACAGACACACCTACATTGCACCATCATTCTATGGATGGCCATAATTAGATATTACAGTAATCAGAAAATGAATAGAAACTGTGTCGTCTGCTGTCTTCCTTACAGCATGATGTGGTTAACTATTTAGATGCTATAGAACAAACACAAATGCCTGCTGTCCTTTTTCTGTTCATGTCATAAAGTGAACCCATCTGTATGATGGTGGTATCTGTCATAACAAGGTCTAGAGGCCATTTATTTATTTATAAATGTGGATATTTGATAGCCCAACTGCAGTGTTAATGCCATTTTCCCTGAGAATACCCAGGAAAGGCAGCATCTGATGTGAAGATATATGCTTATTGCAGTAAAAAACAAGATATGGTACTACTAGTAAATGATTCTAATGCAAGTTTCTTTGCCATGAAACCTGACTGCATGAGATACACCTCAAAATGAACCTAATATCTAATAAGCTTACTTAGGATGCAGCACTATTAAGTCAAAAGGAAGGTTACAGTACAGTCTGTACTTAAGGTTATTTATTTAGGCATGTATGTTTTTTTTAGAGCACATATCAAACATGACAAATTGCAGTCTCAGCCCTGGTTGTAATGATAATACCACTTCCGATGTTATGATTACTCGCTCATTTGAGTGTTCGAGAGATTGCATTTTCGTTTATCAAAAGTAGACCCATGCTATCATTAAGGTGGGGGATGCCTATGGTAAACGTGGCTATTTTAAGATAACTCGCTCTTTAAGCTAGAAGATCACTTTCCTTGAGTTTATTTATCACCACTCTTCTACTGCATAAGAAAGGCCACGATATGGCCTGGACTATACAATACCTGGAAAACTGAAGGAAGAGTTTCCCAGCAGCTTAGATACATCAGGGAAGAATGGCAGGAAAATGAAAGTCATTGCTCAAAGAAGGCAACCACATATTTTCACTTGCACTTGTAAGGGTCAGAAGGAAAGATCATCTTCATTAACCAGGTATAACAAAACTCCTTTGCATGTCCTAGTTATCCATGCAACACTGCAGTAGCAGTGAGTTATATGCACACCACAGCAGGTCTATATTAAATTCTCAAAAGCCGACAATCTCGAATCTGACATTGTCGACATGAGATTAGAGAAACTGCAGAACATTGAAGAGGTAAACGGAAATCTCCGTAAGGGTAGATTTCTGTTTACTTCAATGTAGTGCGGTCTCGGAGTTGGTATATTTAAGTAGCGGGCGGTGTGGGGGGGTGCAGGGGTGCTTGCTCCTGCCAACACTATTTAGTTTTTTCTGTTTTTATTTTTTTTTTGGAACATTCGATGTTTTAGCAGTTCGATCACTAAGGGTCGACCTTTAGTGATTCGAACTGTTAAATATTTGATGTTCCAAGGGGAGTAACATGTGGTCTGCATTGTCAAGTTCCTTATTAAGATCTAGAATATCCAGTGCAAAATTAAGTCTTCCACATGTGGCCCATAAAACGTGGTCAGTGAGCCTTAATAAAAAACATATTATGTACAATGCCTTTATGGAATTAATATTACACACCAGAGAGTATGCCAACTGACTGTAATAATTTGGCACTTTACCTGTTTGTCACTTTTTTGCTACCTTGGCCAGGGGTGAAACATGACAACAAGTTGATAATCTGACATGCTTTTAGACTCCATTTTGGTGATTTCTGTAAAGAGCTTAGATACTTCTGTCTGGTGTTTTATTACTTGCATTGCACGTCTGTTGGGGAATTCTCCAAACCCCCCAAACTACACGATCTGATGGCCTAAAACTCTGAGGTCTCTTTCAGAATGTCTTTGAGAGCTTACGCATTTTGTACATGTTTAGTATTACTGATTTAAGTTGTTTTGCAGAAGGGTTTTGCTCAGCTACCTGCATTTTATATTGTATTGTTAGTAGTAGTTATAGTTATTGGCCTAAACACTATAATATTTAAAGACAAAAAGGTATTTTTATATGTTCATCACAACTGCATATGTCCACTGGGATGGGATGAAAGTTTCTCCAAACAGTGATTTATCAACTTGTATGGTGAAACTGCTAAAGCATTCAAGATGAAACTGAAATATTCTACTGGTACAGCAACAACCTCTTTCAAATTTACTTTATAATTTTTTGTAGGCAATTTTTCAATCTCATATCTTGAAAATCTCTTAAAAATTTTGGTCGCCATTAATTTAGATGTGACTTACAAATAGATACTGATGGTCAGTACAATGAAAAAGAGAATAATGTATTATAAAAAGAAGATTAAAACAAACTGTTATGTCTGATTAGGAGAGAAAAGAGGGTATACATATCTAAAACCACAATGAACTTTAGGCTGGGCTGTAATTCACTTCTAAGCAGTAAGTCTCAACATCTACCAAACTGGTTAGGCTTCATCAGAAAAAGAGTTTAGTTTCTTGACTTAAGAAGACATTTTAACTGACAAAAAGGTTTTCTAAATATATTCTGAAAATGTGGGTCAGTGCATAGCCTATAGCCATGTTCCAGTAATGTAAAGACAGGACTGAAAATCAGACATCTGTAAATACAGGAATCAGGAAATGGCTTTTTATATCTGGTCAAAATGAACCTAACTGGAAATGGGGCATATTTAAAGCTCTAACATAAAGCAAAATGATCTCTTAATAAGTTCTGTCATAATAGCAGTCACCATTATCCAATCTGTAGTTTTAACACACCTTCTGTCATTGTCCACTGTGGTGAGGAGAGATGCATTATTATACAATGTCACTTAATATGGAGCTGCACTATCCAGACCTTGAATAAAAAATAACTTAATATACACAAAACACACATGTGCGCATGGGCACACACACACACACACACACACACACACACACACACACACACACACACACACACACACACACACACACACACACACACACACACACACACTATCACAGCCAATAACTTAATAGTGAGAACTTGAGCAGCATATGTCTTTGTCCTGCTTTATAGTGAATTCTAATAAAATTACTGAGAAATGAAGGTAGTCAGGCTTCTTTCTAATTATTTCACAAACAGAAAGCTTTAGCTTTCCTGTTTTACCCATGATGAAAAAAATAAGAATACAGTCTGTTCTAAGAAAGGCAATAAAATAACAGAGTAGAGGAAGTAACTTCATAACAGAGTCATGCACTTCTCATTTTGGTCAGCCTCAATGTACACACAGCCTGTCCTTTGCCTCCTGCTTAACACAAATTGAGTTCAATGGCCATATATCATGTTTCTTGTTATAAAATCTGTAACATAATTCTCACTTCATGTTTCCAAGTGAAATCAAATGCACCCCACCTCCACCATCACTAGGAATATGGGGAAGCTAGGCTTGAGAACTGTCAATACATGACCTCCCCTGGCAGTCAGCAGTACAAGTCAGCTGCTATTTTGCACGCTTCCTCTGGGGCAGTCACTAATGGAGTGGTTAATGACCCCATTTGATCTACTGATGCAGTTTCTGTGAAGGATTACTGCAGGCTAGCACTCTCTTAAATGAGCATCCCTCTGGAAAAAAATCAAGAATATTCTATAGATCTGCAAAGAGTTTTTCTTTGTTTTGTAGAGAAGGTACAATCCATGCATAAAATAAGAACAATTGTAGCACATGAATATCAGCATTCAGTAGAGCTAGAATTAAAATTAGTTTCAGTAAAATTTGTAGTCTGTTCATGTGAAGCTGTGCAATTCATATATTTTAATTATGTTTGTCACGTGATTAGTGCACTTTGTGACATAAAGGTCATACAGTTGCACTGATACGTGGTTTGCTTTTATTTCAAATACTTTATTATTGTTTAACAGTTGTTAGTTTTGCAGTCAGAGCTATAAGTAGGAGTTAGTTTATATGATTTAAGTTTCATGTTTCTATATATAAGGACAGATGACATTTATAAGACACTTTGCTCCCATGAACTATTAAAATTGACATGCATTATTCACTCCAAGGTTAAGGTCTTTCCAAGATTTAGCAGGTGTTTATTAGTGTACAGTGTAGATTAACAAATGTATTCCACAGTGGATGTATGAAAATCAAAACGATTAAACTTACACCAAAGTTAGAATGTAACTTGAGGAAGTGTTATTTATTAGTAGAAAAATTAATTGTATTTGGTGTAAGCAAAACAGGTTCAGAGTTGCAAGGTTTAATAGTTGCACAGACTGCATTAAAAAATAAGAAAAAATTATGGTATGTGTATTTAAATATGCGTGACAATTACTTTTAGTGCAATTATGGATGCAAAAAAGTGTTGGCCAGTTTCCATAAATTTCTCATTCACATATTTTTTATTAACTTATGGTGAAAAATGTACTCATTTATAAACACATGGTTTACTGCTGTATTACTGACCAACTTAATATTGATGCAAAAAATATAAAACGATACCAAGGCAGCAAAGGTCCCAGCAAGGCAAAATAACATGTAATGACAAAAAAGCAGCAATCTAGGACCACCAAAGCTTCAGATAAAAAAGCTTTAATAAAAGGTTAGCGCTTTTATGCCAATAACTCGGCACCTCATCTGACAAAATACAAAGACAAAAAGGCACTCTTTATAGGTTCCCAAGTTCATAGGTTGGTACTAGGCAGTCGGCCCTAGGACCTATACAAGCCTAGCCATAAAAATTCCCTGGCTATTTCTTCCCACAGTATATACTTCCCTGGACCTGTGTATAGCAGGGTGACTGACGTGATCCCCGGGGAGAATTATAGGTTCATGGATTATAGTACAAGCAATTAATCAATGTAACAATTTACACTCTCTTAATAGACATTTTAAAGGCACATAGGCATTAAGTCTTGGGCTTCTATGTGCCTGCAACTTCATAATCCATTTGCTTTCAGCCTTTTCAATAAAATTATTTAAATCACCACCCCTCTTATTATCATCAAACCTCTGTAGTACTAAAAAACGAAAAAAATGATCTTTAAAAACTTGAACATGTCTATACAAAGCACTGCTGTCATCTTTGTTCCTTATATAGCCAACATGTTCTAAAATACGACAATTCAGAGTAAAGTCATTTTACCAAAAATGTGCTTTTGGGATGTATGAGGAAACTGAAGCATCCATGGAAAACCTTTGTAAACACACAAAGGACATGCAGACAACACACAGAACAAGACGAACAACAGCAGAAATGGAAATCAAGTTGCTACACCACAGAATGAAACAACAAAGCCAGTACACAAATAAGGATCTGTATTTATTCTCTAGCGCCTCGGCCACAGTAAGCCTTCAAGGACAGAACAAGCCCTAGCCAAGAAATGAACTAGAGAACCAAGCACTATGAGGCAAGTACACTGATTCTATGCTATTACCAACAAGGATGACTCACTTATTGCCTTGTACAATGGCTACAAAATACTTAAACAAAAAGCTTGCTCTTATGGGATCATATTCCTGCTGCTGTAGCAGTCCTTCACTGCCATACAGCAGCTCCAAAAAGAAAAGAGTAAGGCTCCTTTAATTAAAACATTATATACAATATTATTTACACACACACATATATATATATATATATATATATATATATATATATATATATATATATATATATGGGTCTACTTCATAAGATTGACAGACCATTTGATCGACATTCATTTGGTCGACAACTCATTTGATCGACAACCAGTATTCAAGGCAAAAACTTGGGATTTGCCCCTCTCCCCAATGTTGTGCGACCCTGGAGTTGGTATATATAGTTAGGGGAGGTGTGGGGGGCATAGCCCCCACATGGGGGAGTGTGGGGGTGAATCCCCAACCTATTGTCTTTAAAATGTGTAGTTTTGTTGTATTTTCATATTTTAAATGGAAATAGGTGGGGGGCTTTGCCCCCACACCCCCCAAATGTGGGGGCTGTGCCCCCCACCCCCCAACTATATATATCAACTCCAGGGTTGCACAACATTGGGGATGGGGGCAAATCCCTAAGTGCCTTGAATCCTGGTTGTCGATCAAATGAGCTGTCGACCAAATGAATGTCGATTAAATGGTCTGTCGATCTTATGAAGTAGACCCATATATAAACACATACATATATACAAGTTTTACAGTGCGCAATTTTCCATTTCTTTCCTGTATTACTATACAATTATAATTATCTTACTTTCCTTTATTATTTGAACTTCTACCATCAATGTCCTTTTTCTACAACCACCATTTAATTTTTCATAAAATTACTGCTAATCTCCATTTACCTTTAAACATGATTTTATTTATCCTTTCATTACAATGGTCCACACAACATAAAATAATCTTTTATCTATTTTAATAACATATTCCTCAGTTTTATCCCTATAATATCTGTACATAATCATATCCGTATTTATATAATTTATCTGTTTTATATCTTCAAAAGACTTTTCTTCACATAGTTTTTCCCATCATTTTATAATCCATAGACATTAAAAGAACGTTTTGCAGTTTCCTCTTTGCCACAATTTATACAAATGCTTTCATTTATTTTTCATATGGCATATTTCCTTTTACTGGCAATTTATTGATCACTAATTTCCATAAAAACACTTTAAATTCCATTTGCTTATTGCACCATGTTTTTTGTACTTTTATAGCTTTAAGCTTTTGATTTGTTAAATCAGCACAAGAATTTATATAATAATATCATATCATGATACTTTTCTACCAAACTTTTCTCTCATTTTCAGTTTCATTAGTTTTATTTTCCATAGAAGTATTTTTTTTCTTGATAATATCTCATTTCATCATTTATATATCCTTTTCTTCTTTTGAAATTTTTAACATATCCCAATACTTTTCTTATTTATATTTTAATAGATTAACTTTTAAATTCTAATTTTTATTATTTATCCACAGCAAATACCTACACAAGTTCAATGAAGCAGCATATACAATCAGGTTTATTAATCCTAAACCTCCATCTTCCTTATCCTCATCCATATATAAGACTCCTCTCTTCATGGGATTCATCTTGAAACCCATATAAAAGAAAAAATTGCTTGCAGTATTTCTTTTTCATAAATTATTGGCAATGTATACAAACTTACTAAATATACTCTTTCTCTATGTAACTGAATTAATCAAATGAACCTTTTTTTATTAAAAGATAACTTAAATGTTTTCCAAAAACAAAAAAAGTTCCTTTATATCATCTATTGTCCTTTTACATTGTTCCTCACTTACATTTTTACCTCCAGATTTTATACCTAACACAGAAATTTCTTTCATCGAAAAAGATATTCCTCCTATCTTTAGTGTATCACCCAGTTCTTTAGCACCATTCTCCCAGATGACACTGCTCTAGGATCAGAACTAACACTCTCCTAATGAGTACAGTAAGTTCCCAAATGCCTTGGCCAAAATTCCCCTGGTAGTATAAATATTAACTTGGGTCATCCTTGAAAAGAGACTACAAGCCTAGTGAAGCCCCAACCTATTGTCTTTAAAATGTGTAGTTTTGTTGTATTTTCATATTTTAAATGGAAATAGGTGGGGGGCTTTGCCCCCACACCCCCCAAATGTGGGGGCTGTGCCCCCCACCCCCCAACTATATATATCAACTCCAGGGTTGCACAACATTGGGGATGGGGGCAAATCCCTAAGTGCCTTGAATCCTGGTTGTCGATCAAATGAGCTGTCGACCAAATGAATGTCGATTAAATGGTCTGTCGATCTTATGAAGTAGACCCATATATAAACACATACATATATACAAGTTTTACAGTGCGCAATTTTCCATTTCTTTCCTGTATTACTATACAATTATAATTATCTTACTTTCCTTTATTATTTGAACTTCTACCATCAATGTCCTTTTTCTACAACCACCATTTAATTTTTCATAAAATTACTGCTAATCTCCATTTACCTTTAAACATGATTTTATTTATCCTTTCATTACAATGGTCCACACAACATAAAATAATCTTTTATCTATTTTAATAACATATTCCTCAGTTTTATCCCTATAATATCTGTACATAATCATATCCGTATTTATATAATTTATCTGTTTTATATCTTCAAAAGACTTTTCTTCACATAGTTTTTCCCATCATTTTATAATCCATAGACATTAAAAGAACGTTTTGCAGTTTCCTCTTTGCCACAATTTATACAAATGCTTTCATTTATTTTTCATATGGCATATTTCCTTTTACTGGCAATTTATTGATCACTAATTTCCATAAAACACTTTAAATTCCATTTGCTTATTGCACCATGTTTTTTGTACTTTTATAGCTTTAAGCTTTTGATTTGTTAAATCAGCACAAGAATTTATATAATAATATCATATCATGATACTTTTCTACCAAACTTTTCTCTCATTTTCAGTTTCATTAGTTTTATTTTCCATAGAAGTATTTTTTTCTTGATAATATCTCATTTCATCATTTATATATCCTTTTCTTCTTTTGAAATTTTTAACATATCCCAATACTTTTCTTATTTATATTTTAATAGATTAACTTTTAAATTCTAATTTTTATTATTTATCCACAGCAAATACCTACACAAGTTCAATGAAGCAGCATATACAATCAGGTTTATTAATCCTAAACCTCCATCTTCCTTATCCTCATCCATATATAAGACTCCTCTCGTCATGGGATTCATCTTGAAACCCATATAAAAGAAAAAATTGCTTGCAGTATTTCTTTTTCATAAATTATTGGCAATGTATACATACTTACTAAATATACTCTCTTTCTCTATGTAACTGAATTAATCAAATGAATCTTTTTTTATTAAAAGATAACTTAAATGTTTTCCAAAAACAAAAAAAGTTCCTTTATATCATCTATTGTCCTTTTACATTGTTCCTCACTTACATTTTTACCTCCAGATTTTATACCTAACACAGAAATTTCTTTCATCGAAAAAGATATTCCTCCTATCTTTAGTGTATCACCCAGTTCTTTAGCACCATTCTCCCAGATGACACTGCTCTAGGATCAGAACTAACACTCTCCTAATGAGTACAGTAAGTTCCCAAATGCCTTAGCCAAAATTCCCCTGGTAGTATAAATATTAACTTGGGTCATCCTTGAAAAGAGACTACAAGCCTAGTGAGACTAACCTGATCAACAAAGGATAGATAGATAGATAGATAGATAGATAGATAGATAGATAGATAGATTAAAACATTTTACATTAAAAACAATATGAATCATTTGAAAAGGTATGCCATTAGTTTACATAATTGCAGAAAACTTAGTATACTATAACATGGGATTAAAAAAAGTAAACTTTTATGCTGTGTTGAATTGTAGAAGCACTATTATATACATAGAGTCGTAGTTGTAAAGTCTCTGACAAGTTCTGGTACACTTGATTTGTGTAGGTAGGGGATTGAGAGGTGAAACATTTACAAAAAGGTGGCTGGAAGATGAACCATTTACTGTCTGCCTGTGCCCATTAAAGACATAGGTGCCAAACCAGGGATGAAGTTCCTATTTCACATCCAATTGTCCAAGTTACACTTGAACTGGGTTAGGGACAGACTTCTCAACTGTTCCTATTTTGAAGGGGCACCCCCTCATATTTCTCAAAGCTTTGTTTCATTCCTCTTAAAACTGGAAATTATTTTGAGAATGTCTAAGATAATAGTGCCAAAATTTGAAATGTGTCTCTAATTTGAGGCCTGTTCCTTAGTTATTTTCCACTTTGTTCCAAATTCTGTTGGTAAAATGTAAGAGCTCTTGATCGGGGGAACTCTGCTTCTCATGGATGGGGAGCCTGTTCCAGAGAAGGGGTAGTCTAAAGGGTACATATGTGTTTCTCCAGCAGATCCTATTTATATCACAGGCAAGGTTTAATTTTTTAAAATGGGTAATTCTGGTCCTGTTTTTGCAGACACGCAGAAGGTCCAATAAAAATGGGGTCCGACAATGCCTTGTATGTTAGGCATAGATGGCTCCTCAACAGCCTGTAGGAGACAGAATACAGGGATTGGGCTTTGAGGCAGTCTGCATAAGATATATTACTCATGCTTTTGTATTGTTTTAGTGAGGAACCTCTGTGGACATTCCAACTGTTGGATGTGTCTGATTAGATGCATACCAAACGAGGCATTGTACTCAGTGATAGGTCTGATGAAAGCTGAATATAGTGGACCAGTGACCTCTTTGGACCTAGATGCCGTACCTTTGTTTATAAGTTGCACAACATGGGATGATTTCCTCACTACTGTAAACGCATGATGGCCAAAGGCTAGAATACTGTCTACATATGTCCCCAAGTCCCTAACTACTGAGTCAATTCTTGGTGGTGTGTGACTTCGCAAAGAATACCACTATGCAATTCTTGGCATTTAGTTTTAGTCCACAGCTCTGACACAAGTTATTTGTCTGTATCAGCCCTTCTTGGAGAACATCAGTGTCACTGGGGGATTTTATGACTGTACCTAATCTGGATTAATCTCCAGATTTGGTCATCTAGAGGCCCTTGACATTGGCTTTGACTTTAAAGAAGTAGATACCAAAAAAGGAGTAATTTCAGGACCAGGCCCTGAGGGACTCTACTGGTGACTGGCCTCTTTATAGAGGTGGAGTCCCCAATTTTAAAATTCTCGGTCATGTCTGTGAGGCAGCTAGCTATCCACTGGGTGACATAAGGGTTTACACCTAACCTCTTGAGTTTAACAGTGCCTGAGTAGGATATTGTGTCAAATGCCTTGGCCAGGTTAAAGTATACAGTGTGAACAGTTTTACCCTTGTCCATTGCTTTAGTGACATTCTCAAGAAGTCCACCAGATTGAGTAGGCATGACCTGCCCTCGAAACCAAACTGGGTTGAGTCCAGTGTCTGGAGGTTTCCTATGTCATTATTGATAATTTCCATGGTTATTCTTTTTATGCCGTTGCATATGAGATTAGTGCATCTTATGGATCTGTAGTTTCCAGGGTCTGTAGATGGTCTGCCTTTGTGCAGAGGGATGATGATTGCTGTTCTCCATTTGTGAGGCACAAAACATGTTTGGAGGCTTTTACTAAAATAGTGATTCCAGAGTGTCTTATAGGTCATATTTCATGCTATTTAGAAAGCATCCTGGGATGTTGTCTGAGCCCATCAATGCAGTGTTCGTGCCTCAGAGAGAGCATTGAGGACCTTCTGTCTAGTGACAGTAGGGGGGTAATATTTGAGGATATTTCCTAAAGCAAAGCTGAGGAGGAGGAGAGGGGTAAACTTAGGGCTGAACTTGTCTGCCCATAGGTTTTCCAAACCTTCTGGCTCAGTATAGGCAGCCCCATTAACAGTTAGCACTGCATATAATTGTGTATTGTCTTTTAATGTTCATAGATTCATAGATTAGTACTAGGCTAACTGCCCTTGTGGCCATTTTTTAAGCCTAGCCAATTACCCCATTTGAGAATCAAGCCTTGTACCTTGTATTTGTAAGGTAAACTTCTTAACCATTATGGCAGTCTCCTACCACTGAAGGTTACAGACATAGCTAAAGAATTCCTTGTGGTTGTCCTTGGCCTGGAAGGCCAAACATAGCCCAAATTTGACTTTAGTAGACTTTATTTGTCCTCTGAGTTGTTTAAGTTTGATGACTGAACTTTTATCCTGCTGGATGGTACACCTCCTAATTTTTTGCCAGGATTTTCCTCCTTCTGTTATACAGCCTATTGATGTAGTGATTCTATTAGGGTGCTTGTTTTTTCAATTGGTTCTATACTTATTCCTGGTGGGTGAGCAGTTCCATATAGGCAGCAGCATTCTCAGGGCTTAGAGGGGCTTGACATTTTTCCAGATTATCACGTAATAGTAGAAAGTTATCCTTAGTGTAGTTTCTGAACATTCCAGAGTTGGCTGGGGTTCCAGGTTTTATTTTTTTCTGCAAACAAGACCGTTTTGTGGCCTGACCTTATCAGAGTGGACATTACACTAGGTGGTGTGCAGCACTTACTCATATTAGTGAGAACCAGATCCAGTGTGTGTGAGCCCCTGGTCAGCATATTGACAATCTGGTACAGGGAGTTTGTGCTTACGAAATCCAGTAATGTCTGTGCCTGAGTGTTTGGTGTCATACATGATTTCCAGTTAATAGGGTGGGGATGGCCACGGTGGTTCAGTGGTTAGCATTGTTGCCTCACATCAAGAGGTTCTCTGGTTCGATCCTCGGCTGGGGTGCCTTCTGTGCAGAGTCTGCATGCCCTCCCTGTGGTTGCGTGGGTTTCCTCTGGGTGCTCCGGTTTCCTCCCACATCCCAAAGACATGCTGCAGGTGGATTGAACACTCTAAATTGACCCTAGTTGTGAGTGCATGTGTGTGTGTGTGCCTTCTGTGGAACGTTGGGTGCCGGGCTGGCAACTCAACACTGTAAAACTCCACTGCCAATCATGAGCGGACAGGTGATCCGCTGTGGCGACCCCTAACCGGGAAAAGCCGAAAGAAGAAGAAGAGGAGTAATTAAAGTTACCCATGAGTATGCTATTGGGTTTGAGGGTGAGTGTTTTGAGTAAGATTAAATATGTGTTCTGGCTTTCTGGGTCATTGAGGAGGATCTATAGCTTGCAAGGAAGTGGTATGGGATTTTGCCTTTAGTGATTTTAATGTGGAGAAGCTCAACTACATCATCCTGTTTGACCAGCCTTATTGTATATGTGTATTTTTTATGTAAATTGAAAGAATGATGGCCTTAATACCTGCCTATGTAGTAGCTGGTCTAAATGTGTGGAATGCATTATAGCCTTGCACTGCCATGGTGCACTCCATGCCTTAAACCATGTCTCAGTGATTGCACAGACATCAGCATTCTCTAGTGTGAGGAGAGCTGTAGAGAGTGGAGTTTCTTGTTTAGACTCCTAGCACTGAGTAGTAACACCTTTAGATTTTATAGGTTTTGATTTGCTGGATTTTATGTTGGAAGTATTTTCAGTTTGGCATTGCCTAAAAAAGGCAGTATGGGGGTGGGCAATGTTTTAACTAATATTTAAAAGCCTAGAGGGGAGAGGTACAGACCATTCCTGCCAAAGCAGTGTGGCCTTTTGACTATCTCCTTCCATGCTGAAAATATTGTACCTCCTTGGAGTGACACCATAAACTAAGCCAGTTATTAAAGTCAGATATCTTTTGTTTGTGTTGTTACATCATTCTTGGAGAAGCTAAAATGCTGCTCAGTGCTAGGCTCACACCAGTGTTTAACACGTATTCCAGAAGCTCCTTCATGTCTCTCTTCATATAGTCTACGGCGGTACATCTCAGGTCATTTATACCCAAGTGGACTATGACTGAGTCATACTGGTACTTGTAGTCTAGTGACTTGAGTGCAGGCATAATATGACAAATCCTGGCCTTTGGTAATCAACTGACAGTGACATTCTCCTTACTAAGCCTGGTGACAGCAACATCAGTATATCTCACAGTGGAGTCTTCAATGACCAGAATGTTGGACTCTGTGGTTGCTTGTTTTGCAGGCTTAGAATTAAAGTCTCCATCAGATGTGGCTGTATGTGTTGATGTGGGTGTTGCTTTGAATGAGTGCATTCTGGGCTGCTGAAGAAATTTGTTATGCTTGCTTTGTCTAGGAGGTCTTTGGGATTTAGGAAGGTTACATTTAAGTGCCCCAGCATATGTGGGTGTATGTGTCTGCTTCGTACTGTGTGTGATGTGTGGATCGCATGTACTACTGAGAACATGCTTGGCATTTGGAGTGCTTTGACTTATGTATAAAGTAGGGATTTTGCTTGTTACTGTGAAGTTAAAATGGAGAGGTATAGGGCAGATGCTGGTATTTGGTAATTGTTGAAGTATAAAATATTAAAATGCATATATGGGTATGCATGTTTTTCTGCTTTTAAACACAATCTGTCAGTTTAACAATATACTGAACTATTTTCTTCTATATACATCAGCACTGAAAAATGGCACGGTATGTCAGTGACTCTATATTTTTAGTTTTTGTTACAGTGTTGGTATTGGCAATTAAAGCGTTTTCCACTTTACGTCAAATTACCTATTATGCAAAGAACTGTTATGTGTATTTGCAAGATTTCTAATCAACTTTACACTGTGCAGATATAAAATCTTTGTCGTACTACTGTGAGATATTTTTAAAAAGGTTATAAAAAGATCATCTCTCTTACCTGAATAACATGTGATGGAGTAAATAAATGCATTACAAAAGATATATGAATGTCTGTAAAAACAGGAATCTACTCTGTGTGATCTCTAAATATGTCAATTTGCACATTTCAGCAAACATTCCTATTACATCAGGTACCTATAAGCTCTATATCGGGGGGTTTCAACTGGTGTTGCTTTTTTTGTTTTCAACTGATGTGCCATGAGAGGTCGATAGGTATGCCACAAGATTCTATGAACAAACTATTTCCACTGTTGAGCTAAATAGACAAATGCACTGCAATTCATTTAGAGCTATCAGTAACCTTTTCCATTCTTTGGCTTTGCTGTCTCACTTTACGTGGGCCCAACCCAGTTATCTTCCCACTCAGCCTCCGTGGTACTGCTGTCAGAACAACTATCAGATTCCTGACTCTTCCATTTGAATCTTTAGATTTTGCCATATTACAAGTCTTGTGCCAGTGGATAGTTACATTGTGTAGACATAATAAGCTTGCGACAAGTACTTTATTGTACTTGGTGTCTGATTCCACAAATCTGCCAATGAGTGTTAAATTTGCTGTTTTCAAGCTGCTGTATGTTTCAGAAAACAAAATGGTTTATGTTTCATAGCAAACTTCATTAATACGATATAGGCAACATTGTATGTTGGATTCGAATGTTAGAAAAAATGCCATTGTTACTGTGTGATTTTTTGCAGATAACCTTTTCTACAAAGTTAGGACTATGAGAAATTGCAGCATTCACTGCAGTAGCTCTGCATGTTGATGTTGCAGGCTTTTTCTGTCTAAGCAAAAATGTTCAGCTGTACAGAAATGCATGCTTTGAGCAGGCGTGTTTAATATATTTTTTGGCATGCCACAAGATTTTTGTAATTAGTTTATATGTGCCATGAGATGAAAAAGGTTGAAAATCGGTGTTTTTACATGTAAGTACTCATGGTGATCAGGAATTCTTGTAAAATTAAAGTAGCAAAACAATAACCCCTTGATGTAGCTTTCTCAACTTTCTAAAGCCATCCAGGATCCTAAATTTTGGAAGTGTCAAGCTCTCCTGACAATTTCACAGATCAGCTTAAAGCAGGTAAAACATAATGATCTATTCCTATTTCAGACTTACAATTAAAAATTTTCCTCCTCTTTTTATTATCAGTTTAGACAGTGTCCATAGAAACCAGGCACATACAGCTCCCACAAAAAAGCATTCATTTAATTAGATGTCTGCAAATTAATGTCGCTCAGATCTCTTTTCACTGACTGATGGAGATAGTAAATGCAATTAAGTACAGCTGCTGTTCACCATTTTTTTTCATAGTACATAATAGTGTAATTGATTGCTGGGCAAACTGGGTGTTCTACTGATTTTCAATAAGACAGATTTAGATATTATACTCTGTGTGTATCATAGTACTAGACAATGACATGTATTACATTGGTCTGAACCAAACAACTGCATGCTATTGGTTTAGACAAGTGAGGAGCAAGGAGAGATGACATAAAGTGATCCAAAGCACGTCACTCAAAAACAATCCTCCTTCCCGGCAAGTTCAAAAAGTTATTAGGCTGTTCATGTGCAGTCAGTATAGATGCATGTCTTGGCAAGATGTTGGTAATTTAGATTAAGCAGCAGTGTGGGGTACTATTTGGTCATGTGGGTGCAATCTGCAGAACCATACTAGAGGCTTACTGTGGGAAGATCTATTATCTACTCACAGCCTACCAGTAATGAATTGCTGTTTTGCATTATTCTAAAACAAAAACATCTTACAAGTGTTAAAAAGTGTCACTGTACATTCCAAATTCTCTGAATTTATATTAATCAGAGGAAACATTTATGGGATGTTTTGTGCAAGAAAAGGTCCATGAAGTCCATGACTTTACTTAGTGTGGCTCTAGATCAGAAGTTTTCAGAAACTCAAAAATCATATTGTCAAGATGATATGATTGAGTTTCCAAAAACTCGAACTTCAAAAAACAACAGTCTACCTTTTTTCTATGTTTTTGCAGGGGGCAACCCCCCTGCACCCCTGAATATTATATATACCAAATCTGAGATTGCACTATAGTGGGGAAAAGGGAAATTTTCCCAATCCTCACTGCACCACATTCTCCATTCAATAGCTTTGAGTTCTCAGAAAATCAATCATATGGTCTCAACCATATCAATTTCGAGTTTCTGAAAACTATGGCTTCTGATAGAGATCCTTTAGTGTAGGTTCATGGGTTAACAGTAAGCTCTAGGTTAGCTGCCTTTATTGGATTTTATAAGCCTAGCCAATTTTCCATTGCAAGGGTTAGAATGAAGCCCTGTACCTTGTGTCTGTGAGTAAATACCTTAACCATTATGCTAACTGCACCCAACCTCGTACTGTAGTTGTAGCTATTAGTACTGTGGCTTAATACTGTTTCCACTGCAATATTAATACAACAACAAAATACGAAAATGCATTAATCAGTATGTGTGTGTCATATGGTATGTTGGCATTTGTTTGGACCCCAGGGGAAGTGCATTTTTGAGTATTATAGTTTGAGAGCTTTCCACTGGTACAGTAATGATAGCACGTTTGAACATTCGTTGCATGTTAATGGCCAGTACATCTTCCATGGACATATTTACCTCACAGGAATGTTGTACTTTATTTCATCTTTCCATTGTAAAGTATTAATTGTAATTAGGAAAGAAAAGATTTCTTAGACTCAGTTTTAACTTTCAGTTAACTGTTCCTATATATGTTGAAGTCAAATAGTTATGCTCAATGGCTCTTTTCTGTGGCTTAAAAAGATGTAGCACACACATTACTGTTTAGGCTTTTTTTAATAATTTTGTGCAATGAGATGTGCAATAATTTATTTTGGATTGTGACTACATATTTTGTGAAATGGCTGGTTACTAAATGGAATTTTTGTTTTTACTTAAATCTGTGACTCACTGATTTTATTCACATGCACTGCTTGGGGATGGGGCTTGCACTCTGTAAATTGGTGTACAATTCATGTAATCCTAGCTACATCTGTTCTTTGCTTACTTTTTCATACCTACTTAACTAGATTGGTAACTTTCATAGATTAGAGATATAAGCTGAAACATGCCCATTCATTGAAGACCACTTCAAAATGTATTCATTAAAGATAATGTTTCAGTGTCTAAGACCAAGGACAGCTTGGGAGGAAAACACTTAAGTATTTACTATTTTTTGGAGGTAGAACCCCTATCATCCACTGCATGGGAGTCTACAACTCCACTAACTATAAGTAACTCCAGTGTCACCATACACCACAGAAAAGTTATTCATACTCACAGTTAGTCCAATATTAGAAGATAATTCTTTGAGTAAGTTCAGTTCTTATGTGAAGACATAGATTCTCTGGCAACATAAGGCTAATGTGCGATTTGACAGCGGAGTACATCAATTTATGGCTGGTTTGGAGGTGGAGCCTCAATGTTGCCAATTCACCCTGACAGAAGGGAAATGAAGAGTAGGAAATGGGAAAAGGATATTCAATGGATATATAAAGTACATATGTGGTTGTTGTTCTTCTTTCGGCTTTTCCCGGTTAGGGGTCGCCAAAGTGGAACTCCAGTCCGCTAATGATTGGCAGTAGATTTCTTACGGGTGCCAAGGTGCAACTTGACACCCAACCTTCAACGAAGGCATGCCAATTCTATGCATGTCTTTCGAACGCCACTTGACCAGTGGGAGGACATGCAGACTCCACACAGAAGGTGCTCCAGCCGAGAATCGGAAAACCTCTTGCTGTGAGGCAACAACGCCACCGCTGCACCACCACGGCTTCACAAAGTACACTCCTATATGGTATGTTAGCATAATTAATCCCTTGTTTACATGATATGAGAACACATTAAGCAGGTTGTAATGAAATAATTCATGATTTATTTTCTAAGCTTAATAATTGAGTCCAAAAAATATTCCTGATTGCTGCAAATGGCTCAATGCACTGGTCCGTCATGTTCATCACATGGTTACTGCGGCAGAGGGACATGAAAGATACTGCAGAATGCCTAGTCCTTACCTAGGACTATGAACCTCATCAAAATGCAATGGCAGCTAAGGACAACATTGTGATGTACACTGACAGAAGTCAACTTTGTCAGTGGGTAGTGGGACATGCAAAAGGCAAGGCCACATCCTGAATTCACAACTAGAAGTGTTCTTTAAAGTCTTACTGGTTGAGGTTTAGGGGTTGGAACCTTACATGTAGTTTCTGGACTACATTCAAGTTATGGATAATAACTGGGCACACAGTGGAAAAAGCATTATGTAACAGTACAATAAATAAAAGATCAGAATGGTTTTAAGATTAAGCTGAATTTGTTTAATGGACTTGGCCGTAACCAGGTAGGCAATGTACAACTTAAGCCTTGATGTACAGATTTAATTTTAGCAGGGTAACAGTTTATTGGAATTATGGACACTGTGTCATTAACTCAAATGAAAAACTAGAAACTATGACAATATTTATTCAAACAGCAATCGATGGTGGGGGTGGGGCTGATGTAGTATTTACCCCAAGTGCTTGATCTAGACCACAACAGCTCAGTTCTCATAATCTAGCAGAAATACACATGGAGGAAAAACTTGGTCCACAGCCTCAGAGTTAATGTTGTTATATCCTTCATTCAGACTCGTTTGAATACATTTTATTGATTCATAATGTTTTGGTGACACTATGGTAGAAGCACAAGTGTTGTCTGTTGCCTCACAATATTTGATTCTGCAGTGTGGTTCTTGACTGGGATTCCTTTTCTCTGGGCTATGCATTTTTTGACAAAGGCTCTAGTTTTAGCCTGCTTCACACTGACATGACATTAGCTTAAATAACTCCTCCCTACACTACCTGCAGATATACATGAGTATACATGAGTATACATGAGTATACAGTGTGTGTGTGTGTGTGTGTGTGTGTGTGTGTGTGTGTGTGTGTGTGTGTGTGTGTGTGTGTGTGTGTGTGTGTGTATGTAGTGCATGTGTGCATGTCTGTGTGTGCGCACATGTCAGTGTGAGTGCATGTGTGTGTGCGTGTGTGTGTGTGTGTGTGTGTGTGTGTGTGTGTGTGTGTGTGTGTGTGTGTGTGTGTGTGTGTGTGTGCGTTCTCATACAATGGACTGGTATGCTGTCCAGGATTAGTTGGGACAGGCTACAATTAATCCACAACTCTGAACTGTATAAAGCTGGTTCTGGAGAATTAATTAATAAAAATGATTAGTAAAGTTTAATGCATATATTTTGTAAATGAAAACTTGTTAAATGTTCTATTTGTGTTTGTTTGCTTGCTTGTTTTTAAATTGCCTATTTTATTCAGGTTTTACTTGCTATGGGATTTACAGAATATGCTTGTTTATTTCTTCTGAGGAAAAATATTTTCTTCAAAATTTTATTTTAAAATTTGTAGTATGACTGGATTTTAAACTGCTGCTCTGTTTTTAAATTGCTTAGATTTGTTTAATTTTCACAGTTCTGTCTTCATAGCTACATGCGGAAGTCAACATATAAACTATCATTCTTTTAAGCAGTATAAACAGAAATAGACATGTTTTGGTCCCTGTCAATCTCTTAGCCCAAGAATTCTGGATAAAGCCAAACACAGTAGGGGCCAAAGGCCCAAAATAGGGGCAATTTTTAAATATTGCTCTTATACACTTAGAAAGTTGATACTATAACAAGTTTTGCATTAGCATATATTTTCTGATGGATCTGCGTTCTAAAATTCAAATGTCTATTATTATTTTGTGGCTTCGGTCCTCAATGATTTGCTAGAAAACCGATTTGACGAGGAACAGACCAAAAATGTGAGGCAAATATCTGGCCATTCAGCAAAAATCTGGACAGTTGAGAGGCATAATCCATAATATTACATATACATAAAGCATAAACATAGGTTTTAGAATGCTCTCAGGATATATATACACAAAAACATGCTTCTGCAAACAGGCCCAGTTTGGGATACTTGCTGTAGCACTGGAGGCAAGGTAGTGAGTATAGCTGTCTTCCATTTACTTCACCCAGGTTTGATTCCCAGCTAAAAAAGAGGCATTTAGACAGTGACCCTGATCATACAGTAGAGACATAAAAAACTAAACAAAAACAGCAACACTCATTTAGTCTAGAATTTGGTGCAGACTACTAAGGCTATACGCTGCTAATAAGCAAATTCCTTTGCTTCAGGCATTGATTCCATCTGTTGTCCTGAGACGTCTGACTGGACAAAAGCTCTTTTTCAGCAGTGATGCAGGAAGAAAAGTACAAATCTTTCAATTAAACATAGTTAAACAATAAAATATCAGAAATCATTAAAATAAGTAAACATATAACATTGTAGCATTATGTAATGCATTATCATAGATAAGTGAGAAGATATGGAAAGTTGTTAAACACATTGTAGAATGTTATGAGAGTCTGCCAGTAGTGGGAAGAGAAGAGGATGAGAGGGTAGGTAAATAGGTTATGAAGAAGGGAGGAGCAGTGGGTTTGTGAAGCAGATACAGATGGTGTAAGGTTAAATGGCATTGTGCTAGGTAGGACTGGGGGATAAGAAAAAGAAAGGAAAAAAAGCAAAAAGGGAAAAATAAGTGGTGGCTGAAGAAGACATTTGTATAGAGAGGAGGATGAGAGCTAAGGAGGGTGGGTCCACTGAGGGGTCTGAGGAGATATTGAAGTGAGCATGGACAATGGAGAATATGGTCTTAGCCAGGAGTGTGACATGAACAAAGACATGATTTATTCAAGAAACCTTTTAAAGAGGTCTTGAATGTTGAAATGTTAGGGGAGTTCCTGATGGTTAATGACATTTGGTTCTAAGTTTTAGATAGAGGCTGTGGCTGGCTGTTTTGTGAGGTTTGTGAATGGAAAGCATTTGTTTTTCATAAGAGCAGAGAGTAGGAGTCAGCTGATAGTTTTGTAGAAGAGTGCTAAAAGAGGTGCAGTCAGAAGGTTTGTTTATAAGTTTGTAGCTAATGAGAAGTTGTGTGTAATTGCTCTAACGGGTTTATTTATTTGAGGGCTGAATAGTAGTGAATGGACTGAGGTTTATTAGAATCAAAGTGTGCAGTTTCATTGTACCATAGTTTAAATCTGCATTTTATATTTGCTAGAAGGATGGAGAATATAGGACCACCATAGAACAGAGAAGGCACCAAGTAGGTGCTTGCCAAGATTACTTTGCTAGAGTATGTCAAGAATTGTTTTACTTATGTAAAGCATTCCTAATGTTTTAATGGACTTTTGTAAATGCAGGTCAAATATAGGATTATCATCTACGGTTAAATCTAGCAGATGTTCTTCGTCTTCCATTGCTGCAGTCCTGACTATTGGGTATAGTCCGCGTCCCAGTCGGCCCGAATACCAGAGTATAAGGCTGACGTCGGTCATGGCGCCTTAGACTGACGTCAGTACGTCAGGGTACTAATGCGCATGACCGACGTCATTTCCTCAGTCTTTTTTGCCGCATGGTCCGATGCAGAAGCAATTTTGCGAGTGCAGGTTGGCGTTCTGAGATTTTCCGAAACCGGAGTTTCAGACCGAAACAGAGTTGGCTAAGTAACCCCGTTGGGAACATTTTGGTTTTTTCTTGCCTCAGTATTTAACCGGATGTCAGAAAAAGTGAATAACTGTATTTCTTGTGGGAAGCAGATACCGCATAGGGATTATCATACATTGTGTATACCTTGTTTAGGGCCTGAGCACGACGTTGTTGGTTGCCGCTCTTGTGCTAGATTTAACAAGCGCACTATTAAGAGGAGGCTAGATTGTGCTAGGTTAGTGTTTGGGAAGCGTTGCAATTATAATATGCCGTCGGATGCTCCGACGCCCGCTTCATCCAAGAAGCGCAAGGACAAAACAGTGAAGCCTAGGGGTGAGGAACCGGCAGTCCCGGACGTCGGTTCTTTAGAAGGCTCAGGGGAGCCAGAGGTTTTGCCAGGAGTCTCTATGGAGTCTCAGGCAGATACTTTACTGTTACAGGATGTGCCCTCTCAGGAGGTAGGCCAGGCTGAGGGGCTTCTCAGGTAACTGTTCTTCCCTCTCTTCCCAAGGTAGTTAGGGCCTCTCCTTCTGTTGCCAAAGCTTCTTTTAGAGGTAGGCCAAGTTCAGCTTCTGTGGGGGCTTCTCCTAGCATTTCGGGCTCTGTGCCTAAGAAACATATGCTTAAAATGGCAGAAGATTTGATTACTCTGATTAGAGGTTCTATGCCCCGCCTGATAAGAGGCCTAGGGTGGAACAGGAGTTTGATAGTTTTGAACAGTGTTCACAGGCTTCAGAGTCTTCTGTGGAAGACTTACAAGAGTTTCCTACTTATTCTGATTCTGATGTGGATGATTCCACTCCTACAGCTTCTCCTCCTGAGGATTTTTCATTTTCAGAGACTCTTCACTCCATGAGGGAGCACTTTAAATGGGAAGGCCAGGATTACTCTGATTCCAGGAAAAGGCTTAGGGAATTCTTGTTTTTACCCCAGCATAGGCCCTTAGCTATTCCTCCTGTGTTGAATGTGGTGGAGGATGTTTTTGCAGAGGCTTCCCTGAACCCTGACTCCTTGCCTCCTGCTCCTGTTAAGCCTGATAGGTATTATAGGGTGCCCGAAGCTCATAAGTATTTGTTTAAGAGTCCTAGGGCGGATCCAGAAACTGTTTCTCAGGGGCCTAAAGGTGTTAAAGCTTCTGTGGTTAAAAATCCTGTACCCTCTGATAAAGAGGCAAGGGCTTTGGATAGGTGGGGTAAGAAAGTATATACTTCTTCCACTCTAGCCATGAGGCGTTGAATTGTCAGTTTCATATGCTAAAATATCAGAATTATCTCCTTTCACAATTGAAATCTAAGGTGGATGCTTTGGCGGAAGGTATTGAGTGTAAAGAATTGCTGGATTTGGTTCATGTGTCTGAACAAGTGGGTAAGCATTCTTTGCAGTGTGGTTTTGATGCTGTTCAGGCCTCCTCGAGGGTGGCTGCTACTAGTTCTGTTCTTCGCAGACATGCCTGGTTGAAGGATCAGAATTTAGCTGAGCATGTTAAGACCAGGATTTTGGATGCTCCTTTACAGTCTGATGTGTTGTTTGGACCGCCTGTGGAAGCAGTTTTAAAGAAAATGGAGGACAAAGCTAAGTCTATGCAGACTGTTAAAGATTTTTTGCAGGTGCAGCCTCCGAAATTTAGTAGAAATTGGCCTGCTAAAGGGTGGACATATCCTGCTTATGGTTCCCAGTCTAGGGGTAGGTCTAGACGTGGTAGGGGCAGGGCTCAAGGTTCGTTTAGGCCTAGATCAGACAGTTCACCTGCTCAGACTTCTGGTGAGGGCAGGGGTCAGTCCTTTCGTAAGCAGACCCAATGACCTGCCTTTTCAGCTGCCAGTGGATTCTCGTCTGGCAGCTCCTTTGGGAGGAAGACTGTCTCTTTTCAAAGAAAATTGGGATTTAGTCACTCAAGACAGATGGGTGCTGGATATCATTCATCACGGTTACAGATTTTATTTCCACACAATGCCCCGTTTCAAAGGCATGCCAGATGTTCCTCCTCCACAAAGAAAAGAGGCTCACAAGCAAGTTTCTCAGTTACTCCAGATAGGGGCCATTCAGCCAGTCCCTGTATCAGAAAGGGGCTTGGATTTTATTCTCGCCTGTTCCTAGTACCAAAGAAGGGGAACACGTGGAGACCAATTTTGGATTTATCTATCCTCAACACTTATCTGGACATTCCCAAGTTCAAGATGTTGACGTTACAACAACTGTTACCTCTGCTGGGCAAAGATCACTGGATGGTAACTTTGGATCTCAAGGAAGCTTACCTTCATGTGCCTATAAGGCTAAGTTGCAGAAAGTATTTGCGGTTTCGAACTGGAGATTTTCATTATCAGTTCTCTGCATTGCCCTTTGGCTTATCTACTGCGCCCAGAGTATTCACAAAGGTTCTGGCTCCAGTGATAGCTTACTTCAGGCTTCAAGGCATTCAAATCTATCCTTACTTGGACGACTGCCTGATTCTGGCTCAAGAAAAGGAAGACCTTCTACAGCATCTGGGATATGTCATAGCAGTGCTAAGATGCCTGGGGTATTCTGTGAACGAAATAAAGTCCAGTCTAGTACCCTCTCAAGACATGTGCTTTCTGGGTGTGAGACTGAATACAGCAGCTCAGATGGCCTTTTTAACCCCGGACAAACAAAAGAGTCTGTCACTTTACTTCCATCAACTATCTCATCAGTCCGTGCTGACTGCAAGGACAGTCCTTCAAGCATTAGGGTTCATGGCATCTTGTATTCTGGTGCTTCCCAATGCCAAACTGCATATGAGGAAGCTGCAATGGTATCTCAAAAATGTATGGACACAGCACTGCCAGGATTTGGACACTGTCATTCAAATAATACCTTGCCTTCAAAAGGAATTCTTGTGGTGGGCTCAGGAATGTCACCTAAACAAGGGACTCTCTGTGACCCGGCCAGAGGCGAGTCAGATTTTAACGACAGATGCCTCGGACACTGCTTGGGGAGCTCATCTAAATGGAAAGTGGATACAAGACAAGTGGCCTGCCAGACTACAGCATCTACATATCAACATGAAGGAGATGTTAGCAGTCCAGTTTGCATTGATGGCTTTCAAGGAGTTACTTCTTCCAGGGCAGGTGTTGATTCTAACAGACAACACAACTGTCATGTGGTACATCAACAAACAAGGGGGAACACATTCTTATCCTCTATGCAGGCAGGCAATGATTTTATGGGAGACTGCGTTAAGCCTGCAACTAACTCTTCAGGCAAGGTTTCTGCCAGGAGCACAGAACTCCCTAGCAGATGTGTTAAGCAGACAAATCATGGATCCCCACGAGTGGAAACTGGATCTTCATGTATTTCAGAAATTGACAGTGTCATGGGGAACTCCAGACATAGATCTGTTCGCTTCTCCACTAAACCACCAGCTGCCAAAGTATTGCACAAAGGGGTTTCATCACACGGCTTGGAAAGTGGATGCTCTGTCTTTCAGTTGGAAAAACCTTCATGTCTATGCCTTTCCACCTCTGCCTCTTCTTCCAAAGGTATTATTAAAGGTCAGACAAGACAGGCCAAGGATGATTTTGATAGCTCCAGATTGGCCTCGGCAACACTGGTATCCACTACTACGGAGTCTGGTAAGGAAGCCTCCATGGCCTTTACCTTTGATTCCTCATCTGTTATCTCAGAAGGATGGTCATCTGCTCAATGTCAAGCTTCACTCTCTTCATCTAACAGCCTGGCATATTCTCTCTTGAAGCACAGCAGGTCTCAACTTCCTCAGCAAGTTTTAAATGTGATTATGGAAGCTAGAAGACCTAGTACAAGGAAGGTGTCACGAGACAAATGGAAGAGATTTTTATTTTGGAGTACAGCAAAGAATTTGGAGATTTCTGAGCCTAATTTGAGTGTGGCTCTTCAATATCTTACTGAGTTATTGGACAAAGGTTTGTCCTTCTCTTCCATTAAGATTCATGCTGCAGCAATTTCAGCTCATTATGATTGTGACCCACCTTTGTTTTCGCATCCTTTGTTCAAGCAGTTTCTTAGAGGGGCAAAGAATATAAGACCCCACGTAGAGCTCCTACTCCTGCTTGGGATCTCAATTTTGTGTTGGAAAAACTTACTCTACAACCTTTTGAGCCTGCGGCTACTGCTGAGTTGAAATACTTGTCATGGAAGACTGCTTTTCTGTTGGCCATTACTTCTGCAAGAAGGGTGTCTGAGTTGCAGGCCCTTATGGCAGTAGAGCCTTTTTTGATTTTCCATAAGGATAGGGTATCATTACGTACTAATCCTTCCTTTATGCCTAAAGTGGTTTCTAGTGTGGCTTTAAACCAAACTATTCATTTGCCTACTTTTTATGCAGATCCCCAAAATAAAGGGGAAAAGATTTTGCACACTTTAGATGTACACAGGCAATTGAGATATTATTTAAGCAGGACTAAGGATTTTAGGCAGTCTCAGCAGTTGTTTGTTTCTTTTGCCTTGAGTTCACAGGGCAAGCCTGTGTCAAAACAAACTATTTCGGTGGATTGGCTTTTGCATTGCATTTTGTTATTCCCATCATGGCAAGGAGATTCCAGCTGGGATTAGGCCTCATTCCACTAGGGCTACTGCCACTTCTACAGCATTTCTAAGGGGTGGCAACTAAGGATATTTTGGAAGCAGCTACTTGGAGTTCAGTGCATACTTTCTCTAAGCATTATCATCTTCCTATCTACTCTAAGTCTAGGGCTGGTTTTGCCACTGCTGTTTTGCAAGGCATGTTATCAGCTCCTACTTCCTTATAATTTGCCAGCCTCCCTTTCCTCTGCTTTGGGATTCTACCCAATAGTCAGGACTGCAGCAATGGAAGACGAAGAACATAGTACAGTTTTGTACCTACCATAAATGTAGATGTTCGAGGATTCCATTGCTGCAGTCCAATTTACCCTCCCTCCTTCCCCTCTGTGTTTAGGGGTGGTTGTGTAGGTGAGTTTACATGCTTATATTTTTGTATATATTGTTGTATATATTGTACATGTTTTTTGGTGCAGGTTGTTTTTGGGAATTGTCTTTTTGGGTCTTCTGACATCTGGGGCAAGAAAAGACTGAGGAAATGGCGTCGGTCATGCGCATTAGTACCCTGACGTACTGACGTCAGTCTAAGGCGCCATGACCGACGTCAGCCTTATACTCTGGTATTCGGGCCGACTGGGACGCGGACTATACCCAATAGTCAGGACTGCAGCAATGGAATCCTCGAACATCTACATTTATGGTAGGTACAAAACTGTACTTTTTGTTAGACTGACTGTTTCAATTAGCGTCTAAAAAGGAGATTTTGAAATTAACTTTTGACTGGATTTGATTTTTAGAGAAAAATGATTATAACTTGTTTTTTTGGGGGGAGGGGGGTGAGTAGAAAATGAGCATTTCTGAGCCAGTTTTTTGGTGGAGTTGAAGATCCTTAAGGTTTTTCATGGAGCAAATGAGTATTGAATCTTCAGCATATTGGATGATAACTGCTTTCTTAGATGAGTAGTTTATTTATAAATATATTAAAGAGAAGAGGTCCTAGGATGGAGACTTGAGGTACTCCCATGAAAACCTTCAGAAGTAGAGATGGCTGGGTATTTTGCCATTTTAAGATTGTTGTCTTCCTGTCAGGTAGCTCTTGAACCAGCATAGTGTGTGTTCAAAGAGTCCCAGTAGTGACATTTGTTATAGGAGTATATTGTGTGATACTGTGTCAAAGGCTTCGAATAAGTTGAGGAAAATTGCACGGATGAGTTTTCCTTCATCCCTAGCTTTAAGTGTGTCTATAAATAAGAGTAGGGCAGTGGTTGTGATGTGGGTTGGGTAGAGGCAGTGTTGTGTAGAAGTCAATAGTTGATGTTGAAGGAGGTGTTGGAGGAGTTGTTTATGAATTTTTTTTTCAAGTATCTTAGACAATGGGGAAATTAAATTACATACGTGAGAGGAGTAAGCTATAACATTGGAGCTGTTTTAGGTATTCCGAAGATAAGTTGGAGCAAGCTTTTAATTTGTGAAGTAATTTCCTAATGGTAGCTGTGGGAGCAGTTTGTAAATTGCAGTAGGTGGGGGAATCAGTCAGGATGGCAGAAGCTGTTTTGGCTGGAAAAAGTTAGAGGTGATATGGGGTGTGCATTTGGAGGGATGTTTATGTTGACTGAGACTATGGTGTCAGTGATGTATGTGCTGAATTATGCTAAAATTTCTAAGTCGGAACTGTTAGGTAAGGGGCTAGGGTCCGGCTTTTGCTCAGGATAGAGCAGGTTATTGATTGAAGCCCATAACTGTTTAGAGTTATGTCTGCATTGATTTTGGAACCTGCTATAGTACACTTTTTTTATCCAGGTTGATTTTTTATTCATTTGGGTTTCTCAGCTCTCGATATTTTTGTTGAAGTTGGGGTGTTTTAATAGTGAGCCAGGATTTCTGGACTCACCCTTTTCAGCATGAGAGTTCTAGTATTGTTAGTAGCAATTATGAATGGATTTGATTCTCTTGTGTCTGAGGGGTACAACACTGCTAAGCTATCCAGGAAGATTTTATTAAAAGTTAAGACAGCTTTCCTGAGAGGGATGTTTTCTAGCAGTGACGATCTGATTGGTTGCAAGGCTGCTATAAGGAAATGAGGCTTAAATTTGGAAAGATTACATGTATATGTACAAGTATGTTATTTGGGTTAGTGCAAACAGGTTTGGTGAATATAATTTGGTGGAGAGATGGTTATTATGGTAGTCTGAAAAGATACCAGAGGAATTGAATTTATTTTGATCAGAAACTCTGGTCCAGTCTAGGGTGGTGCCATTATTGTTGGATTGATTGTTGTGAGTAGCGGCATTAATGGGTTGTGTTAGGCTGAAAATGTTAATGCTAGAACTGGGAAATATAAGAGAGAATATCTGACAGTCAATGCTGACACAACCTGGTATGACTTTGTTTCATTTAGAAAAGTTAGACTGAGCCTTTCTGGTATTTTTCCTAGGGTATTTATGTTTTTCCCTGGGGGAATGCAGATAACAATACCGATTTTTATGCAGGTATTTGGTTTGAGGAATGAAATGAGTACTTCAGTATTTGAAAATTTAGGGGCTGAGCTAGTGTAAGGGGTAATTTCAAGTGCGCTAAAGTATAAGAGAGCAATTCTACCTGCTTTTTTGATAAACTGTCTGCCCTGATAATCTTGAAGCCAGAGGGTAGTATTTCAGAGTTGGTTTCTGAAATATCAAGTCTATAAGTGGAATAATAGGACATGCAAGCATATGGCTCTGAGACTTTGTTGCAGATCCTTCATAGATTCATGGAACCAGTTTTAATGTATTTGAACTATAAGGGGGTGTTGTAGGGTATGACTTGGAAGGGTTTGATGATGGTTAGTGGTCTGTGTTGGACCAGGGTTAGCATGTATGTCTACATATTGTGTTGGAATTTAGTGAGACCAGATGGCTTAGTGGTTAAGGTCTTTGCCTCCAATGCACAAGGTACAAGGTTCGATCCTGACCTCTGACTAATGCCTGTTTGGAGTTTGCATGTTCTCTCTGTGTCTCCGTGGGATTTCTCCCATGTTCAAAAAAAACATGCTGAGTATTTCCATCTCAAACTCGCCAATGAATGGAGCTGTGGGCAGCAGCACAGACTCTACATGGTGCCCAATGGGGGGAAGAGTTGTAAAAAGACCAACCGTTTTGGGCATCTATTGCTGTGTGCAGTATCCTCAAGATAGGAGAACATGGATCACAAACTGCGCACCGTGGTAGGGTTAGCCACTCAACAGTGTAAAATATGGCTCTAGGTGATTCGGTCATGTTGACTGTCGCCAAAAAATGGGCATGGGTAGTTACCGGTGATAAGTGGGTTGAGGACCCGGCCTACTCTCTGACCCATGCCAGGGACCCATGCTAACGGTGGGAGGGGTATATGTGCCCCTATTGGCCAGTGTGTGCCTGCCATAAAAGCCCAGCAGCCCTGGGTCAATAGGCTACTGGCTGGCCCAGCCTGGGCTACCTGGGATAGCTCTGTTGAGTGAAAGCTGGACATAAAACCAACCAACCTGCCAAAATGAACTAAGAATTGCTATGCTTAATGTAGGTTCACTGACAGGATGCAGCTTAGAAGTGGATGACATGATGATACGGAGGAGGCTGGACATCCTATGTATCCAAGAGATGAGATGGAAGGGCAGTGCAACAAAGCCACTTGGCTTGGGATCCAGACTCTACTACTCAGGTGGTGGACAGGCTAGAAATGATGTAGGAATTGTGGTGAGACAGAGGCTCCAGAAGTCAGTGAGGGATATCATCAGAATTAATGACAGACTCATGGCAATCAGACTCCAGTGTAATGATAGGACAGTATTCATAATCTTAGCCTATGCCCTACAGCAGGGTTGTGATAGTGAGGAAAAGAGTGCATTCAGACAGCAGTTGCAGGACCTACTAGATAAAGCAGGACAACATGAATTGGTGTTGATAATGGGTGACTTAAATGTACATATCGGGACAGACAGAACAGGATATGAGGACTGCCTGGGTCCACATGGGTGGAGCAATAGGAATAAAGAAGGAAAAGCCATTCTAGACTTCTGTCTGGCAAATGGCTTGATAGTAGCCAACACATGGTTCAGAAAAAGAGACAGTCACAAGATTACATACAAGAGTAGCCAACATGCAACTCAGGTAGGATTCCTCCTAGTAAGGAAAAGGCACTGGGGTAGAATCCATGATTACAAAGTCATCCCCAGTGAAACAGTCGGTTCACATCATAAACCAGTAGTTGCCACAATCAGCTGCAAGCAGTGGTCAGAGAAGGCTCTAAGGTCAACAGAGACCAGGCTGAAGACCTGGAAGTTGACTGGAGAGAAAGTACAGCAGTTCAAGGAATTACTCAGGGCTCTAGAACCCTAAGAAGAGGAGGAAATAGGTGGAGTTGAAGAAGAGTGGCAGCGCCTAAAAACAGCATGTGTTAGGACTACAGAAAAGATATGTGGCCGACCCAGGTATGGAAATAAGGTACATAAGGAAAGCTGGTGGTGGAATGCAGAAGTACAGGAAGTAATCAAAAGAAAGAAGTAGTGCAGGAAGAAGTGGGAGATTGCAAAGACTGACCAAGCTAGGAAGGACTACTGGTTGGCTAACAAAGAAACTAAGAAAGAAGTTGCAATGGCAAAGAATAGGGCATCATATGCACTCTATCAGCTTCTGGAAAGTGACTCAGTAAGGGGCACAAAGAAACTATACCAGGTTGCAAGGCAAAGACAGAAAGATAAAGAAGATAGTCAGACACCCTTCATAAGGGATTCCAGCAACAACCTGCTTACCAGCCCACAGGACATCAAAGGCAGACGGAAGGAGTATTTCCAGCAGCTTCTGAATGAAGAAAACCCCAGAAACTGCCTACAATGAGAGTAGAAGAGGAGCCCAGCTTAGAAGAAGTAAAAGCAGCACTAAGGAAAATGAAGTCAGGGAAAGCAGCAGGCTCAGATGAGGTCACAGCAGATATGATAAAGATGCTGGGTGAGCTAGGGGAGAAATGGCTCCTGAGGGTACTAATTGCAGTGTGGAGAGAAAGGCGTATTTCAGATGACTGGAGAATAAGCATACTCATGCCAGTGTACAAGAACAAAGGGGACATCCACAACTGTGGACAGTACAGAGGCATCAAACTCCTACCACATTGCATGAAAGTTCTAGAGAGGGTGATTGATAAACGGATATGCAGAATAGTAGAATGTAAGATGGGAGATGAACAGTTTGGATTCAGATCAGGATGCAGCACAATTGACCCAATGTTTGCATTGAGACAGATACTTGAGAAGAAACTAGAGAAGAGGAGAGAGTCAAACTGGGCTTTCCTAGACTTGGAGAAAGCATATGACAAGGTCCCAAGAAAGCTGATCTGGGCAGTACTGCGGTGGTTTGAAGTCCCAGAAACATTGGTAGAATTAGTACAGGCTATGTACAAGGACCCAGTGACTCAAGTACGAACAGTGTTTGGCCTCACTGAAGGGTTCCCAGTGGGAGTGGGTGTACACCAGGGTTCAGCTCTGAGCCCACTACTGTTCATACTGGTAATGGACTACATCAACAATCAGGTTGGAGGGGTCAGAGCAACAAAGCTGCTGTATGCAGACGATGTGGCAGTACAGGCAGACTCTGATCTAGAACTTCAGCAAAGGATAGGAGAATGGAATGCAAATCTGAAGGCACATGGGATGAAACTAAGCACAGATAAGACAGTGGTAATGGCAGCAGATTGGGGAAATCAGAAGAAGCTGAGAATAGAGATAGATGGGAAGATAGTGGAACAGGTAAACAGCTTCAAGTATCTGGGAGGGATGGTTGAGGAGAAGGGTAGTCTGAATGAAGAGGTCAAAGCTAGAATCAGAGGGGCTGCAGCCAACTGGCATAGAGTATCAGGTGTAGTATATGACAGAAGAATGCCAAAGAAGCTGAAAAGTAAGGTGTACAAGACAGTGGTGTGACCAGTACTACTGTATGGTACAGAAATCTGGGCAGTAAAGGCAGAACAGTTGAAGAAGCTAGAGGTGATGGAAATGAAGTGCCTGAGAAAGGTGGTAGGATGCACACTGCGGGACAGGCGAAGAAATGAGGACATAAGAGCAGAAGCCAAAGTAGCTCCAATTGCAGAAAAGATCAAAGAAAACAGATTACGATGGTATGGGCACATGTGTAGAAAAGCAGAAGACAATCTGGTGAGGGAGATTTGGGACAGACAGGAAGAAGGTAAGAGGAAGCGAGGACGTCCAGCAAAGAGGTGGCTGGATTGTGTAAAAGAAGATCTGCGACAGTCAGGCATGAGTGTTGAAGAAGGCAGGAGTGTGGCACTGAATCGAGAGAGTTGGCGACAGTTAATATGATACCCCGACCCCATGTAAATGGGAAAAAGGGGATGATGATGATGATGATTGTGTTGGAATTTAGTTTTGGCTTAAAAGAGAAGTGTTTGGGTAGGAGAGTAAATATTGTTATTTTAAAGGTGTTCCTAGGGTGGTCATTGAAGAGGGAAGATGCCATGTCAGTCAGAAGACTAGTGTAATTGTTTTTACATACATGACTGAGTGTCTTAAATTGGTGTGATAAAAAGTTAAATTATTGAGAAGGGCAAGTATATTAGATACTATTAGGAGGATCATGTTTGTGATAGGTGGCAGACATTTTAAAAAAGTGGCAGTTCTTTTTTTCTGAGAGACTGGGATTAAGAAGTCAAATAAAGCATAATTACAAGAGGAAGGGTCTGGGTGTTTTATGTAATGCCAGGCTGTTTGAGAAAGTGAGGTGGAAACAGCTTTCTGTGTATTAGACAGTGTTAGCCTACACTACATCCAAATATTGCACAGGGTGGCTGCCAATGGATTAAACTTATATTCTATACTGCTATTTTAGGCTCATTTTCAGCCTATAATGACTACATGCCTGCTTTTTTTTTTGGCGGGGGAGACACGTAATGAAAGCTGGTTCTATACTATTTCTGTTTAGAGGTCTGTTTGGCAGCTTGGTGTTCCTAGGTAATACATCTGTAATATGGGAAGTAACCTGTCACTGCAGTTATGCATCTCTTGCAAGTTGCTATGTACTTTTCATGATTGCTGTACTATGTATGAGAACTTTTGTTTTGCTTTTTGTGATCTGTGGCACAGTGATGGCAATACTTACCTTCTGGAAACCTGTTTGCATTGAACTTAAGCCATTATCTATCTGCAGAAGGAGTGCATTATTTGTCACCATTCCTGGGAGTTAGTAACAGATTTATCTGCTGGTGAGTTCCTCTACTGAGATTTTTAGACTACTTAATGCCTTTTGGTATGTACCTCACTTGACATCTACAACAACTGGAAAGGCCACAGAAATACCTCACTAAAATTATCACAGGCCTAAAGCAGATGCCCTACGCTGACCGCCTTAAAAAACTCCAGCTATACTCTGTCGCATATTGTCTACTCAGAGGCGATCTCTGCTTAACATGCAAGGCCATGTCAAACCCAGAGCTGTTGGACATGCTACACTTAAAGAAATCCCAATCCCTCAGAGCCACACGCTCCAGGGATCTAAACCTTGTCATCACAATAAACAAAACATGCTGGAGGGATAGGTTCCTGACCCAGGGACTCCCCAGACTCTGGAATAGATTGCCCATACATGTCAAGCAGAGTGCCTCTTCAAAAGGAACCTTGACGATTGGATGGGAGAAAGGAAATTCACCCCGGGGATCACGTCAGTCGCCATGCTAGACAGGGGTCCAGGGAAGTAAATAGTGTGGGAAGAAATAGCCAGGGAATTGTTATGGCTAGGCTTGTATAGGCCCTAGGGCTGATAGCCTAGTACCAAGCCATGAACCTATGAACCTATTATAACAAAGCAAAAGCACATAACATTGATTCTTAAAGTTGTCTGAAGGTGTTAGATTTGCTTGGATAATAAAATGATTTCCCATCTTTATATTCTTTCATTCAGCTTTATTTCTGTAAATCGTTACCTTTGTATCTTAAGGCGGTTTTAACATGTTGTTTATTTTATTCCATTTTACTAATTATGTGTGTTTGGCTGTCTTGGTTTACTGAGTTACTATGCAGTACTTCATTCTCCTTTGTATTCTCACTTAGGTTTCTAATAGTGCTTGGGAAATAAACAGCCAGCTAAATCTGAACCGGAACCTAGTAGGATAAAATGATGATGCAAGATTTCAAAACCTTGCTTATATTGCTCTTTCTTATTAAGTTTAGTAAACAAAGTACTGTGAAAAGAACATCGCTAGTGTGTTTTCTGCCTAAGCGCCAATTTTTCAGCATTTATTGTGATTTATAAGCTTGTACTTATCTGCATTTGTACTTACCTGACTGCCTGCACTTTTTAAAGTTGTTTTTTGTTAAAAAGTTTGTTTAACTGTTGTAGGCTACACACTAAAGTGCGTTAGCCTTTCTGTGCATTTAAAGAAAGTCGTTTTATCTGTATCACTGTATTTTCTGCTGTTTTCTGCCTTCTAAAAAGAAAATATATATATATATCTTTGCTTTTCCCACCTTCCTATACTAGTTTAGTCCAGTTTTCAGGATAGTGCTAAATTCAGGGCTGTGTTTCAGGTTTCTGAGTTGCCCATACCTTACTTGGATAGCGGGAAGTTTCACTGTTCACCTGTGAGAGAGGGGAGCTTTGAGCAGCCTATCTATCCCTGGAGGAGTGGTCCCAGCACAGACGTTTGTAGTCTATTGGCCATTTTGGGCTAATTCCTATCTCTTTCATTTCCCTGCCATAAAAGCCACCGCGTGTTTTTTGGCTTGTATTCAACTCAGCAAGCTCCTACCTGGTATCCTGCAGAGTCTACAAGCAGCGGAGAACTAAAAAGAGACTTTGGAGTGGTTTAAGTACCCTTTTCTGCTTTTTATACCTCGCTAGTGTGTTTTCTGCTTAAAAGCCAATTTTTCAGTGTTTATTGTGATTTATAAGCTTGTACGTATCTGCGTTTGTGCTTACCTGACTGCCTGCACTTTTTAAAGTTGTTTTTGGTTAAAAAGTTTGTTTAACTGTTGTAGGGTACACGCTAAAGTACGTTAGCCTTTCTGTGCATTTAAAGAAAGTCGTTTTATCTGTATCACTGTATTTTCTGCTGTTTTCTGCCTTCTAAAAAGAAAAAAATAACAAAAAAAATCGTTGCTTTTCCCACCTTCCTATACTAGTGTAGTCCAGTTTTCAGGCTAGTGCTAAATTCAGGGTTGTGTTTCAGGTTTCTGAGTTGCCCATACCTTACTTGGATAGCGGGAAGTTTCACTGTTCACCTGTGAGAGAGGGGAGCTTTGAGCAGCCTATCTATCCCTGGAGGATTGGTCCCAGCACAGAAGTTTGTAGTCTATTGGCCATTTTGGGCTAATTCCTATCTCTTTCATTTCCCTGCCATAAAAGCCACCGCGTGTTTTTTGGCTTGTATTCAACTCAGCAAGCTCCTACCTGGTATCCTGCAGAGTCTACAAGCAGCGGAGAACTAAAGAGAGACCTTTGGAGTGGTTTAAGTACCCTTTTCTGCTTTTTATACCTCGCTAGTGTGTTTTCTGCCTTAAAAGCCAATTTTTCAGTGTTTATTGTGATTTATAAGCTTGTACTTATCTGCGTTTGTACTTACCTGACTGCCTGCACTTTTTAAAGTTGTTTTTGGTTAAAAAGTTTGTTTAACTGTTGTAGGCTACACACTAAAGTACGTTAGCCTTTCTGTGCATTTAAAGGTCATTTTATCTGTATCACTGTATTTTCTGCTGTTTTTTGCCTTCTAAAAAGAAAAAAAAAATCTTTGCTTTTCCCACCTTCCTATACTAGTGTAGTCCAGTTTTCAGGCTAGTGCTGAATTCAGGGCTGTGTTTCAGGTTTCTGAGTTGCCCATACCTTACTTGGATAGCAGGAAGTTTCACTGTTCACCTGTGAGAGAGGGGAGCTTTGAGCAGCCTATCTATCCCTGGAGGAGTGGTCCCAGCACAGAAGTTTGTAGTCTATTGGCCATTTTGGGCTAATTCCTATCTCTTTCATTTCCCTGCCATATAAACCACGTTTGCACGGTTTTGCGCACCGCACAGTGTGGGTTAGCTAGGGTTAAACTATTCCCGGTTCCACAAAGTCTACACTTCAATTTTTCCCTTGGAATTCTTTAAACCCTCAACCTAAGCACTCAACCACACACCTAACGCCCAGCACTAGCTAAAGCTAACAGTAAGCACAACTCCAGCACTAGATTGTCCAGCAGGGCAAGGCTCTCTATTCATCCCAACCAGCCAAAGGTACATAATAACCCACCCTATTATTCAGGCATGACCAAAGGGCAATTTCCAGTGTATTCTCCTGTCCAGCTAGTGAATCTGAGTATCATGGGTCAATGTCACAACTGCCTCATGTACACAGACAACCCTCTCCTCCTACCACTCAACTCTAACACATGTGAGAGATGTAACTGTACAGCCAAACTGGAGGCTAAGCTCTCTCCACCCATGACTGAAACAGTCAGTCAAGAGGAGAAGGTCAACACCTGCATCACACCTCCAGCCTTACATAGACCAACTATACAAGCACAGGCAAAAAATACACATAAACACACATAATCATACTCGGAGGCTCTAACTAATAACTTACCAAAGAAACAGAGACCTCCAAGGCAGATTCCCAAACAACCCCCACCAGTACTCACATCACCAACCAAACAACACATAAACCACAAAATCAGTGTGCCGCACACTCTCAGCCCTTAAGGCCAAATAGCATACCTAACACACTAGTAATAGGAGACTCCATAGTCAGGCACACTGATGTCCCACTCACCAGACTGGACAAGGAGAAGGTTACAGTAAGCTGCCTGTCAAGAGCCAGAATCCACCACATAACACAAGCACTCAGGTAACTCCAGAACAAGTACAAATATGACTCTGTCATCGTACATGTTGGTGTGAATGACCTGAGGCGTACCTCCATGGACTACATGAAAAGAGACATGGAAGAGCTCTCTGATCATGTAACCCAGGCGGGTATGTCCCTGACCCTGAGTAGCATTCTGCCCTCGCCAGGAATGATACCACAGTATAAAGAAAAAATGATCAGCTTCAACAATTGACTAAACTTCTGGTGTCATTCAAAGGGGATCCAGTATCTGTCAGCCTGGGACGACATGCTCGACAAGCCTCGTTGCTACGCAAGAGACAGCTTGCACCTGTCACCCCTAGGCTTTTGAATACTGGTCAAGGCTCTTGCTGTCCCCATTGTACCTTTTTTAGGCAAGGCCCAAAAATCAAACAGGCCACCATAACCAGCACAAACAACAAGAAAATGAGGGTTATGCTACTCAATGCCAGGAGTTTAAATCTCAAAATGCATGCACTCAAAGCATTGAATGTCGACATCTGTGCAGTAACAGAAACCTGGTTTAAGGCTCCAGAGAGCACCCCAGCACTACTGGGATGCAACTCATACCACACATTTCGGCCACAGAAAACAGACCGAGCAACAAAAGGAGGGGGAGTATCCATATTCATCAAGGATACCCACACCTCCAGGTTAATGGCACAGCATGATACTACAGAGATCATCCATGTGCAGCTAACGCAAGGCAAAACTGAAATGCAATTTGTAGTTTGCTACAGATCACTGTCCATGTCCCAGGATCAACACTCGACCTTCCTGGAGACACTGGAAAACATTAAGGTCCTACAAAACATGCTGATATTGGGTGATTTCAATTACCCCTCCATCAACTGGGAAAACTACTCTTGTACTAACTCCCAGGCCCAGCGATTCCTGGAATTTATCAACTCAAATGCCTTGGATCAGCTGGTAAACTCCCCTACCAGAGGCAGAAACATACTAGACCTGGTCATCACCAACATGAGCGACAGGTGCTCCACACTGGAGGTAAACCAGTCACTGGTTAGATATGACCATAAACTAATCACACTGGATGTCCACACCCCACCATCTCCCCCACACAAGGAAACCTCAGTGAAAAACTTTCCCAAAGCCAACTTCACACAGCTCAAGACTGAGGTGGGTAGCTTCATACCCCCCACACCTAGGGATAACTCTGCCCAAAATGCAGACGTCTTTGCAAATGCACTCTATCAACACCTACAAGGATGTATGGATCGTGCCATCCCTAGTAAAACCAAGAGTCACTCCTCAATGAGATGGAAACCAGTCTGGTGGACCCCGGCAATCAACAAACTATACAGTAGAAGGAGGAAACTAGTCCAGAAAAAAAGCAAATCTCAAGAAGGGAAGACATACCTGACCAGTATTAGTAAAAAACTTGGGTCCCTTATAAAATCTTCCAAGGCAAATGTCGAAAGAAAGATAGCCAAGGATTTGAAAGATAACCACAAAGCCTTCTATGGCTATGTAAAGAATCTAAGTGGTAAATCACAGATATGCGCCGAGCTGGTGCAAAATAGCACAAAATATATGGAACCTACGGACATTGCCAACATCCTGGCAGATAGATTTAGTGCCAACTTCACCCCCAAAAGGACCCATAGTAATACACAAAGAGTCCAGCATCCCTGAAATCACAGAAGCACAAATACAAATAGCCCTTACAAAAGCCAAAAACACAGCATCAGTGGGGCCAGACGGAGTCCCAGGCTGCGTCCTGCATGAACTGCAAGATGAACTAAGCCTTCTCCTAAAGAAACTTTTCAACCTCAGCCCATCCACAGGCTACATGCCCTTGGAATGCTGCACAGCAATGGTTATTCCACTTCACAAAGGGAGAGCAACAACTGACCTGGTAACTATCGCCCTATAAGCCTGACCAGCCTGGTCTGCAAGGCTATGGAGCGTATCATCATGGAACTCATTAACAAGGACATTGGAGACCTCCAAACACTTGACCCAACTCAGTTTGGCTTTGCTAAGGGCAGGTCATGCCTACTGAACCTGGCTGACTTCTTTGAAACAGTCACCAAAGCCATTGATGAGGGTAAGGTGGTTCATACAGCCTACCTAGATCTTGCCAAGGTTTTCAACACCATTCCTCACTCGGCTATCATAGACAAACTCAACAGGCCTAAACATAAACCCCTATGTCACAAGATAAGTTGCCAGCTGGCTTACAGACAGAACCCACTCAGTAAGAATAGCGAGATCCATGTCTGACTCTAAACCAGGCACAAGTGGTGTCCCCCAGGGTTCATCTTGGGCCCGCTACTGTTCGGCATATATTTCTCAAAAGTACAGGCAAACACAAAAGGTCTATGGCTGACCAAATTTTCTGATGATTGCAAGCTGGGAACCATAATTGACACTCCGGGTGACACGGACATTCTCCAGAAGGGCCTTACCGAGACTGACACATGGTGTCAAAGTCATGGCCTCAAGCTAAATGCCAAAAAATGCATAGTTATCCCATTTGGGAAGAACAAAACACCCATGGACTACCACATTGGTGGCAGCCCCCTTAATTCAGAAGAGGTAATAAGAGACCTGGGGACTCAGGTAGATAGTAATTTCTCGTTTGACAATCACATTGCCAAAGTAGTTAGGAAAACATTCTATGTATCCCATCTAATTACTAAAGGGTTCGCATCTAGAAATAAAGAGGTAATAGTGCCCCTATACTCGTCACTCATCAGACCCATCATAGAGTACAATGCCCCTTTTGGGATGTACCTCACAAGACACTACCAGCAGATGGTGAGACCACAAAAGTACCTCACCAAGAGGATTACAGGCCTCAGACATATGCCATATGCAGCCAGACTGAAAAAACTCCGGCTTTACTCAGTGGCATACCGTTTGCTCAGAGGTGATCTCTGCCTAACCTACAAAGCCATGTTCAACTCGGAATTGAAGGACATGCTCCACCTAAAGAAATCCAAGTCACTACGAGCCACACGCCCCATTGAGCTAAACCTCGATACTATAATAAATAGAACATGCTGGAGGGACAGATTCCTGTCACAGAGACTCCCCACGCTTTGGAACAAAATCCCTAATTACATTATAGAGAGCACCTCAATATTACTCTTCAAGAAGAACCTTGACGAGTGGATGGGAAATAGAAAGTACACCCTGGGGATCTCATCTATGGCTCTGCTTGATAGAGGCGCAGCTAACTAATTTATGGGGCGGCAAAAGCCGACACTTACAGGCTAGGCTTATAAATGCCCTCGGGCAGATAGCCTAGTATCTATCTATGAACCTATGAACATGGAATTTGAACACCTGCTTCTTTGACAGAGTTTAATTCCTACTTTAAGCAGGTTATGTATATTTCTCATTTCACTGAAATTTGGCTTTTCAAGAAACAGCAGTGTGATTCAAGTTTCTGCTTGTGGTTACAGTATTGAACTATTATGCAGATATACTGTAGGTGTTGCTGATGTGGACCATCTGGGAAAACATCCATCTTTGCTCGCTTTTAGTCATTTTATCTATACTATGTAAAATATCAATGCTTTTTATGTTTTTTAAATTATTTATTATTGCCTTTTGTCTCATTTTATGACTTTCAAATCAATGTTATTTAATTTAGTTACATAGTACATGCTATGTGTACCAGGTGTGTTATAGGCTTGTGGTACAAAATGACAATTCAGTTGTATTCATTTTTCCTAATGCATGAAATCTAAAATTAAACAATTCATGAGAAGTAAATAAAAATAAATCTGAGAAAGATGCAGCAGTTTGACTATTTCTGCATTCATTTCCAGAACTTCGAACCCAGCTAGCAGAACAGCTCAAATGTCTCGATATCCAAGTGGAGATCCGATTACAACTTCTTGCAGATCTTTCAGATTATCTGCGAAGGAAGGCAGAGCTTGAACTAGATTATTCTCGTGGGCTAGAAAAGCTTACAGAGAGGTTTTCATCCAAGATCCGAAACTCGAAGGAACATCAAAACTTCAGGTATGTTGATTAAAATTGGTCTTTTTTGCAGGTGGGTATGGGGATATATTAATTTTTGCAAACAAAAAGCACGATTAATGTACTTTAGAAACATTCAGAACTGCCATCTCAGCATGACTTATAATTTACCTGAAGCTTGTAATATGTGATTCTTTCTCAGGGTCTGCAATTAATATTTCTGTTACTGACAGAATAGTTATTTTACATAGCCCTGGGAATCATCTGTCCCATTTTCTGCTTTACCATTGCAAGTTCTTGCTGTATTTTATACTGTAACTTTCTAGAGTACATCAGAAAATAGGTGCTTTATGCATCTAATATGTCTACCTGGCATTCAAAGATGAATTTAATAAAAGCAAGCATGAATGGGCCCATACCTCTCAACCTCTCAGTGCAAGAAATCTGGACAAAGCCAGAAAGAATGGGGGGGGGGGGGCAAAGGCTCAAAAATAGGGGCATAATTTAATTATTGCTCCTGTAAACTTAGAAAGTTGCTAGAATAACAGGTGTTGGATTATTATGTATTTTCTGAAGGATATAAAGTCTGAAACTAAAATGTCTGTCATTGCTTAGTATTATTTAGTGACCTCAATCTTTAATGATTTGCCAGAAAAACACAAATTTTCTGTGGAACAGACCAAAATATGAGGCAAAAATCTGGACAGTCTGTAAAAATCTGTACAGTTGAGAGGTATGATCACGGGCCTGTAAAGGTCCCAGCACATTTAAAACAACATTTGCAGTCATCATGTTGCGTGCTATGTCAAATTCGTTATGCAAATTTTTGGAAATCATACTTGTATCAAACATTTTGACTGCTGACCAGACATCAGACCAACCTTTTAAAAGTCATATTTATGTTTCATATTAAATACTTTGATTGTTGACTAGATCTTCTCAAAACAACATGTACAACTGTTCTCAGTTTATTTAATTTAAGGCAAACAGTACTTTTCTGTTGCTCTGCTCTGTCAATTGTTATCTTCATATATTAGTTTTAATAACAATAAACAGGAAAATAACTACAGTAAACTCTCAGTAAACCAGAACTCAAGTAACCAGAACTCTCAAGCAACCAGAAAAAAAAATTGAAGAAATACAGTACAATTTTCATGTGTTGCACTTTCTGTTCCCACACCTAAAGAAACATCCCTTACAATTTTAGAGTTTTAGAGTTTTAAAAAGGAAGACAGGAAAAAAATCCCTCTCTCCCCAACCTTTGCTAGATTTTTCTTTTTGTATTTTTTAACCAGTTGGTTATCTGTGTGACCTTTTTACTCTTTGTTTTAGTCTCTCTCTCCCCAACCTAAGAACAAGTCAAACCAAACAAATAGTACAGGGTTCAATATTAGCCCTATTTTTAATAGCAACTGTCAAGCAACCAGAGACTACAGTTATACGGCATCTACCAATCCCCATAGGTGCCAGTTAACCATGAGTTTACTGTATTAGCAACATTTTTCCCTTTGTTCCTAGCTGAATGTAAAACAGTAGCTATTTAATTAAAGTTTTAACAGTTTTCAGTCAGTTGCTGTGATGTAATGGCAATACCATCTGCTACTTACCTTGCAGCGATTGTGAGTTAAAACTTGAATCTTGTTTTCCATGTAGCATTCTTTTGATTTTTGGTATAATAATACACATGAGAGACAACTGATGAACAAACTAGATTATGTAATATATCACACTTTAGTAACAGGTCTACTGCAAGTGCCCAGGCACCATTAGCTCATGATAAACTTCCCTGCTGTCACTTACTCATATTGGCAAGTGTTCTTATTCCCACTATCCCAGTTCTCATGCACTACCACTAAGCTAATTATCTGTCCCAGAACCATGAACCTTTCTGTAAAATTAATACCTGTTTGTTCCCTAACCCTATCTCTGAGCTAACTAACTTTGTTCCCTAACCCTAACTTTGTGCCAACTCCTGATCTTACCCTATTTTTAACTCTGTGCCAACTCCTGATCTCACCCTGATTCTAACTCTGTGCCAACTCCTGATCTCACCCTGATTCTAACTCTGTGCCAACTCCTGATCTCACCCTGATTCTAACTCTGTGCCAACTCTTGATTTCACTTTGATTCTAACTCTGTGCCAACTCCTGATCTCACCCTGATTCTAACTCTGTGCCAACTCCTGATCGCTTCTCCACCCTAACTCTGCGACATCTCCTATTGTTCCCTAATTCCAACTCTGAGAAATCTTGTGATCGCTCCCTAACCCTAACTCTGCCCTAACCCTTGATTGCTCACTAACTCTGCACTAACTACTGATCCACTTTATCCTAACTGTAAACCAGCTCTCGATCACTCCATACTTCTATGAGCCAACTCTAGATCACTCCCTAATCCTAACTCTGAGCCAACTCTTGATCGCTCCCTAATCCTAACTCTGCGCAAATGCCCAAGCACTCCTTAACCCTAACTCTGAGCCAATTCCCAATTGATCCATAAGCCTGAAGTCCCCTTCCCTTCTATAAACCTAAATGCCCCTGTCTGTTTCCTTTCACTACATACTAGTTCTGCGAGGAGGCATTGATGGCATCTGACCACTGCAGCAGTTGTGGCCCTAAACTCACACGTTGAGCTGCTGCTTGGCCAAGTACAAAGATGAGGAATCTGCCACACTAGCCCATGGCTTCGAGTTCCTTGGTTTCGGCAACTGGTGCTCAAGTGGCTGTAAGGGTCCCTTTAGTAAAAAATTCTAATGACTGAAAAAAAAATGTCAGTTTCTTTACAGGAATTTGCTAATGGTACAGACATTTTGCAGCTGAAAAATCAATGTTTCTTATTCGGACATAAATGGTTGCAATCCATATATTTTCTCTCTTTCCTGGAAATGTGACTGTCATAGTAATATTGTGTTCGAAGATGAGGGAGTAGAGATAATAACCTAAATTAATGGAAGATGATACAAACCTACAGATAAAATGTCATCTCTTCATATAAGTGATGTTGGCACTATTAGAGAAAATGAGAAGGAAACACTGAACTTTTAAAACAGCATCTTCAGTTACGACTGAGAAGACACTTTAAGTTAAAACTCAGTTTTAAACTTTTTTATCAAATTAATTGGCTTTATGTGGTGTGCAGTGCAGAAAATCCAGTTTCAGAACAGCTATTTTTACATACATGAATAAAAAAAGTCAGTCACCTCCCCTGCGCAGCACTATAGCCCCCCAATCTTATTATCCTGCACATGGGACAAAGTGCTTAAACATTCGTGTTGAGTCTCTGACCCACTGTTTTCATTCTCCAGTACACTTTCATTGTGGTCGCACAGAAACCTCTCATGAAGCACCCTTCCCTAGACCATGGCAGATGTATATGTGAAACTACCCTTTTGATGCTATCAAGGTCTGATGTGTAGCTATTTAAAAGTGGTTAGTATATGTTGCACTGCATTATGGTCTCCTACATAAGCTTCTGTTAGAGGCTGGTTGTAATAGCAAGAAGAAGGGGTACAGGTTAGGCACCAGTTTCTGACTCACAATGACAAGATTAAGACTTGCTATTACAACACTAACTACATCATGGACCAGAGCCCGTTATTCCAAAGATATCTAAGAGGACCATGAGCCTGTCATCTTGTGGTCTGTCATCTTATTTTTACCACAATCTTTGTATAGCAATGTTGTGTTCAAACTACATTTGTTAGATGGATACATTCTATGGTTTTAAACCTTTAAAGCACTGGGGATAAAACATTATGCTGAGCTCAAAATTTCAGAAAGATAATATTGGCTAGGATTCAGAAAGTTGCTTATGCAACTGCTTAAAGGCAAAATAATGCATCAAAGTAGTACAATATGGAACACAGCTATGAGCAATGTCGCATGCCAGAGTTACACTAATGAGTTACTTTGTTAATGAAAATTCCGCAGGTCATGTAACGATTGACACTAAGTTGACCTAATGAGCCCACTCGAATGCATGCAGCATGCATGCATGCCTCAATGCACATTCACCAATGTTTGGATGCACTGCTATGAGTACAGCTGAGAGCTTAGAAAAGGGCTATGCAATAAGGTCCATGCTAATTTATAGATGTAAATAGGAAGGCCATGGGTGTATAGGCAATTATAAAGTGTAATTTAATCAGAGGAACAGACAAAAGGACCAGAGGAAGGGAAGACTGGGATGGCAGTGGGGAAGAAAGGTTATGTTGTTTTGTGGAACAGATGTCCATTTCCTATTTTCAATAAGGGTTTAGTGAGAAGTTAGCAAGGGGAAGGAGTGAGCAGAAAAGATGGTGTAAGGATGGTAGCAGAAGTACCCAAACAAAAAAAATGCAAAAGACAGTCAAAGATCAACATGGGAAATGCTGACACAACTTTTGGAGGGACACAGAGGAGAGACCCAGACAAACAGAATGGGGACAATTGATGCTGGGGAAGATTAGACAACAGACTGAGTAGGGAAGTGAAACACAAGGAAGGGGATCAGCATGATGAGGGATAGGGTGGAGTGAAAGCTGACTACACTTCTGGGACTGCCCTAAGTCTAGGCCCACCGAGTGGTGGCCCACTATTCAGGGTGTGGCAGTAACACCATTTTGCCAGTTGCACAAGGATATGCTGCAGGCAGCCAATGTAGGCATCAAGCCATTTGTCCACCAACACTGTCAGCATGCCTTCCAACTACAGCCAAGTTACAAATCGTGACCCACTGATGATATCCCCTAAGGAGGAACCTACAGCCCTCTACCAGTGATAGACCACTGAAAGCCATCAAGGAACCCTACAGGTTGCCTCCAGCTGGAAGATCTATGTCATCTTGCAGAGAATCTGGCCTGGAGGCAGCTAGAGATATAATGAGCCAGGTGCTCAGCAACATGGCCACTGCTGCCTCATATCCTCAGCCATGATAGCCACTACATTAAAAATGAACATAAATGGGGAGGAAAAAGAAAACAGAGAAAATATTATATTTTGTTTAAAAAGGATGGCAGTAAAGAAGGAGGTGCAAAAGAAAAAAATAGTTATCACTAATTTGTGCCGCTAAGTGTGACATAATTCTTGGAGGAGTAAAATGCTTTTACTTATACAAAATACCTGTCAGACTTCAGGGTAGTACGTAGTACATAGCAGGTAGTGTGCCACAATGGCCAAGATTGCAAACTGCATAACCTGTTCACCTGTGTGTATGTCACATATATAGCACGAGTTGCAAAGAGTGACCACAGGGACCATTTAAGCTAGCTGAAGAACCTCCTGATACCACATGTTGTTCAAAAGGAATCTACAATGAAGTGGCAGACTTGGCTTACCAGACAAGATCTTGTATGGCACTATGATGACCTTACCTTGAGGGCATCAAAGGCAAAAAACATATCATAAACATGGGCCAGAGGTACTTGGTGATGGTAATGTTGCATGACATATGACAGCCACCATAACAAATAGCAATCTCTCAGATGCATGCTCATTGAAGCCTGGGTTTGTGACAATGTGGAGTAGTATGTCATCTTGGCCATCTGCTGTGAGTTTCATATAGGTGTTGTGAGTCATGCCTTCAGAACATATCTAGCATAATCAGTAAGATATGCCTGTGAGAAGCCACCCTGCACAAAATCACTGATATAGGCTGGATATGTAACATATTTGTGAGTCTTTGGAACTGTGCACATATACATTGTATATGATACCCTGTGTGCAGCACACCATGCGGCAGTTGATAGAGTGGACCCCCTTCCAAATGATATACCGTTGTCCATGTGGACCAGGCAGGGCCTTGATAGTGATGCGGGTGCAGTCAATAGTTCACAGCACCTCAGGGAAATGGGCTTTATCAGAGAATGTCTACATAGTGTTTTCTCTCTTCTGAGATCCTTGGGAAGCACACATGCTGCTCCATATACTGTACCACCACATGCAGGAAGTGGTGTAGTATTCTTGAGGCAAATACCTGGGATAAACCCACTGTGTGCTCTGATGGTTGAAAGAAGGTCCCTGTAATAAGAAGAGTTAAAGGGGTCACTATTCCACACATCCCACAAGACTTTGAGGATGGTATATGTGTACCAGCTACCATATGGAGTTTCTGTTCACCTGATCATGGTCAACTATGTTGGTCTCATGGGGTAATGATATGTTAAGCATAGTCATGTCCTTCTGATATGCATTGGACAAAAGCATGCTCTGATGCAGACACAATAACAGCCTCTAACATATGCTACAGATCTATTATTGTAGCATAGTCTCTGTCGAAAGATTTTACTCTTCTAACATATTCTGGAAGAATCACACCAAGTTTTTGTAAGCAAGTAAAACAGCTTTATTTTACATGCATGGAGACCTGCTACATGATAGTAGTATGCCAGCAGTCTGGCCCAAAAAAAATTTTTTACTTTTGAAGTCTGAAACCCCTTTACAGCAGTTTAAGATTAACTTATTTCCACTTTTTATGCGTCCCCAAAATAAAGGGAAAAGTTTTGCAACTTTAGATGTACACAGGAAATTGAGTTTTATTTAAAAATAAGGTTTTTAGGGTTAAATTGTTTTTTCTTTTGCTTTGGTTCCAGGGGCCCCTTTAAAACAAACTTTTTCATTTGGCTTTTGCATTGATTTTGTTATTCCCCCACAGGCAAGGAGATTCCAGCTGGGATTGGGCCCTCTTCCACAGGGTCTCCCCTTAAAAGTTTCAAGGGGTGGCAACAAATTTTTTGGGAAAGGCTTTGGGATTCATGTATTTCTCTAAGAATCACCTATTACCTAATCTAGGGCTTTTTCCACGCTTTTTGCAAGGATTTGAGCCCTCTTTTATAATTTCCACCCTTTCCTTCTTTTTTCTACCCAAAGTCAGGCTGCAGCTGGAAAGGGCATGTACAGTTTTTCCCTCCAAAAATTAATTTGCCCCTCCTTCCCCCTTTTTGGTTTAGGGTGGTTGGAGGGAGACATGTTAATTTTTGTATAATTGTTGTTAATTGTACATTTTTTTGGTGAGGTTGTTTTTGGGAATTGTCTTTTGGGTCTTCTGACATCTGGGGCAAGAAAAGACTGAGGAAAGGGGTCGGTCATGCGTTTTTGGGCTTTGGCGTCAGTCAAAACCCCATGACCGCGACCACTCTGGTTTTGCCGACGGGGGCGGACTATACCCAATAGTCAGGACTGCAGCAATGGAATCCTCGAACATCTACATTTATGGTAGGTACAAAACTGTACTTTTTTAGAGTGACTGTTTCAATTAGCGTCTAAAAAGGAGATTTTGAAATTAACTTTTGACTGGATTTGATTTTTAGAGAAAAATGATAATAACTTGTTTTTTTTGGGGGGGAGGGGGGTGAGTAGAAAATGAGCATTTCTGAGCCATTTTTTGGTGGAGTTGAAGATCCTTAAGGTTTTTCAGGGAGCAAATGAGTATTGAATCTTCAGCATATTGGATGATAACTGCTTTCTTAGATGAGTAGTTTATTTATAAATATATTAAAGAGAAGAGGTCCTAGGATGGAGACTTGAGGTACTCCCATGAAAACCTTCAGAAGTAGAGATGGCTGGGTATTTTGCCATTTTAAGATTGTTGTCTTCCTGTCAGGTAGCTCTTGAACCAGCGTAGTGTGTGTTCAAAGAGTCCCAGTAGCGACATTTGTTATAGGAGTATATTGTGTGATACTGTGTCAAAGGCTTCGAATAAGTTGAGGAAAATTGCACGGATGAGTTTTCCTTCATCCCTAGCTTTAAGTGTGTCTATAAATAAGAGTAGGGCAGTGGTTGTGATGTGGGTGGGGTAGAGGCAGTGTTGTGTAGAAGTCAATAGTTGATGTTGAAGGAGGTGTTGGAGGAGTTGTTTATGAATTTTTTTTTCAAGTATCTTAGACAATGAGGAAATTAAATTACATATGTGAGAGGAGTAAGCTATAACATTGGAGCTGTTTTAGGTATTCCGAAGATAAGTTGGAGCAAGCTTTTAATTTGTGAAGTAATTTCCTATTGGTAGCTGTGGGAGCAGTTTGTAAATTGCAGTAGGTGGGGGAATCAGTCAGGATGGCAGAAGCTGTTTTGGCTGGAAAAAGTTACTGGTGATATGGGGTGTGCATTTGGAGGGATGTTTATGTTGATTGAGACTATGGTGTCAGTGATGTATGTGCTGAATTATACTAAAATGTCTAAGTCAGAACTGTTAGGTAAGGGGCTAGGGTCAGGCTTTTGCCCAGGATAGAACAGGTTATTGATTGAAGCCCATAACTGTTTAGAGTTATGTCTGCATTGATTTTGGAGCCTGCTATAGTACTCTTTTTTATCCAGGTTGATTTTTTTTTCATTTGGGTTTCTCAGCTCTCAATATTTTTGTTGAAGTTGGGATGTTTTATTAGTGAGCCAGGATTTCTGGACTCACCCTTTTTAGCATGAGAGTTCTAGTATTGTTAGTAGCAATTATGACTGGATTTGATTCTCTTGTGTCTGAGGGGTACAACACTGCTAAGCTATCCAGGAAGATTTTATTAAAAGTTAAGACAGCTTTCCTGAGAAGGAGGTTTACTAGCAGTGAAGATCTGATTGGTTGCAAGGCTGCTATATGGGATTGAGGCTTAAATTTGGGAAGATTACATGTATATGTACAAGTATGTTATTTGGGTTAGTGCAAACAGGTTTGGTGAATATAATTTGGTGGAGAGATGGTCATTATGGTAGTCTGAAAAGATACCAGAGGAATTGCATTTATTTTGATCAGAGACTCTGGTCCAGTCTAGGGTGGTGCCATTATTGTTGGATTGATTGTTGTGAGTAGCGGCATTAATGGGTTGTGTTAGGCTGAAAACGTTAATGCTAGAACTAGGAAATTTGGGAGAGAATATCTAACAGTCAATGCTGACATAACCTGGTATGACTTTGTTTCATTTAGAAAAGTTAAACTGAGCCTTTGTGATATTTTCCTAGGGTATTTATGTTTTTCCCTGGGGGAATGCAGATAACAATACCGATTTTTCTGCAGGTATTTGGTTTGAGGAATGAAATGAGTACTTCAGTATTTGAAAATTTAGGGAATGAACTAGTGTAAGGGGTAATTTCAAGTGCGCTAAAGTATAAGAGAGCAATTCTACCTGCTTTTTTGATAAACTGTCTGCCCTGATAATCTTGAAGCCAGAGGGTAGTATTTCAGAGTTGGTTTCTGAAATATCAAGTCTATAAGTGGAATAATAGGACATGCATGCATATGGCTCTGAGACTTGGTTGCATATCCTTCATAGATTCATGGAACCAGTTTTAATGTATTTGAACTATAAGGGGGTGTTGTAGGGTATGACTTGGAAGGGTTTGATGATGGTTAGTGGTCTGTGTTGGACCAGGGTTAGCATGTATGTCTACACTGACATGTATTTTTGTGAAGAAAAAGATAGGTAAGATGTGTGTGTGTGTGTGTGTGTGTGTGTGTGTGTGTTTGTGTGTGTATATATATATATATATATATATATATATATATATATATATATATATATATATATATATATATATATACATATATTGTGTTGGAATTTAGTGAGACCAGATGGCTTAGTGGTTAAGGTCTTCACCTCCAATGCCTGTTTGGAGTTTGCATGTTCTGTCTGTGTCTCCGTGGGGTTTCTCCCATGTTTGAAAAAAAGATGCTGAGTGTTTCCATCTCAAACTCACCAATGAATGGAGCTGTGGGCAGCAGCACAGACTCTACATGGTGCCCAGTGGGGGGAAGAGTTGGTGCCCAATGGGGGGAAGAGTTGTAAAAAGACCAACCGCTTTGGGCATCTATTGTTGTGCGCAGTATCCTCAAGATAGGAGAACATGGATCACAAACTGCGCACTGTGGCAGGGTTAGCCACTCGACAGTGTAAAATATGGCTCTAGGTGATTCGATCATGTTGACTGTCGCCAAAAAATGGGCGTGGGTAGTTACCGGTGATAAGTGGGTTGAGGACCCGGCCTACTCTCTGACCCATGCCAGGGACCCATGCTAACGGTGGGAGGGGTATATGTGCCCCTATTGGCCAGTGTGTGCCCGCCATAAAAGCCCAGCAGCTTTGGGTCAATAGGCTACTGGCTGGCCCACCCTGGGTTACCTGGGATAGCTCTGTTGAGTGAAAGCTGGACATAAAACCAACCAACCTGCCAAACATGAACTAAGAATTGCTATGCTTAATGTAGGTTCACTGGCAGGACGCAGCTTAGAAGTGGATGACATGATGATACGGAGGAGGCTGGACATCCTATGTATCCAAGAGACGAGATGGAAGGGCAGTGCAACAAGGCTTGGGATCCAGACTCTACTACTCAGGTGGTGGACAGGCTAGAAATGATGTAGGAATTGTGGTGAGACAGAGGCTCCAGAAGTCAATGAGGGATATCATCAGAATTAATGACAGACTCATGGCAATCAGACTCCAGTGTAATGATAGGACAGTATTCATAATCTTAGCCTATGCCCCACAGCAGGGTTGTGATAGTGAGGAAAGAGTGCATTCAGACAGCAGTTGCAGGACCTACTAGATAAAGCAGGACAACATGAATTGGTGTTGATAATGGGTGACTTAAATGCACGTATCGGGACAGACAGAACAGGATATGAGGACTGCCTGGGTCCACATGGGTGGAGCAATAGGAATAAAGAAGGAGAAGCCATTCTAGACTTCTGTCTGGCAAATGGCTTGATAGTAGCCAACACATGGTTCAGAAAGAGAGACAGTCACAAGATCACATACAAGAGTAGCCAACATGCAACTCAGGTAGACTCCCTCCTAGTAAGGAAAAGGCACTGGGGTAGAATCCATGATTACAAAGTCATCCCCAGTGAAACAGTTGGTTCACAGCATAAACCAGTAGTTGCCACAATCAGCTGCAAGCAGTGGTCAGAGAAGGCTCTAAGGTCAACAGAGGCCAGGCTGAAGACCTGGAAGTTGACTGGAGAGAAAGTACAGCAGTTCAAGGAATTACTCAGGGCTCTAGCACCCCAAGAAGAGGAGGAAATAGGTGGAGTTGAAGAAGAGTGGCAGCGCCTAAAAACAGCACGTGTTAGGACTACAGAAAAGATATGTGGCCGAGCCAGGTATGGAAATAAGGTACATAAGGAAAGCTGGTGGTGGAATGCAGAAGTGCAGGAAGTCATCAAAAGAAAGAAGGAGTGCAGGAAGAAGTGGGAGATTGAAGACTGACCAAGCTACGAAGGACTACTGGTTGGCTAACAAAGAAACTAAGAAAGAAGTTGCAATAGCAAAGAATAGGGCATCAGAGGCACTCTATCAGCTTCTGGAAAGTGACTCAGTAAGGGGCACAAAGAAACTATACCAGGTTGCAAGGCAAAGACAGAGAGATAAAGAAGATAGTCAGACACCCTACATAAGGGATTCCAGCAACAACCTGCTTACCAGCCCACAGGACATCAAAGGCAGACGGAAGGAGTATTTCTAGCAGCTTCTGAATGAAGAAAACCCCACAGAAGTGGTACTGTCCCAGAAACAGCCTACAATGAGAGTAGAAGAGGAGCTCAGCTTAGAAGAAGTAAAAGCAGCACTAAAGAAAATGAAGTCAGGGAAAGCAGCAGGCTCATTTGAGGTCACAGCAGATATGATAAAGATGCTGGGTGAGCTAGGGGAGAAATGGCTCCTGAGGGTACTAATTGCAGTGTGGAGAGAAAGGCATATTCCAGATGACTGGAGAATAAGCATAGTCATGCCAGTGTACAAGAACAAAGGGGACTTCCACAACTGTGGACAGTACAGAGGCATCAAACTCCTACCACATTGCATGAAAGTTCTAGAGAGGGTGATTGATAAATGGATACGCAGAATAGTAGAATGTAAGATGGGAGATGAACAGTTCGGATTCAGATCAGGATGCAGCACAATTGACCCGATGTTTGCATTGAGACAGATACTTGAGAAGAAACTAGAGAAGAGGAGAGAGTCAAACTGGGCTTTCCTAGACTTGGAGAAAGCATATGACAAGGTCCCAAGAAAGCAGATCTGGGCAGTACTGCGGTGGTTTGAAGTCCCAGAAACATTGGTAGAATTAGTACAGGCTATGTACAAGGACCCAGTGACTCAAGTACGAACAGTGTTTGGCCTCACTGAGGGGTTCCCAGTGGGAGTGGGTGTACACCAGGGATCAGCTCTGAGCCCACTACTGTTCATACTGGTAATGGACTACATCAACAATCAGGTTGGAGGGGTCAGAGCAACAAAGCTGCTGTATGCAGACGATGTGGCAGTACAGGCAGACTCTGATCTAGAACTTCAGCAAAGGATAGGAGAATGGAATGCAAATCTGAAGGCACATGGGATGAAACTAAGCACAGATAAGACAGTGGTAATGGCAGCAGATTGGGAAATCAGAAGAAGCTGAGAATAGAGATAGATGGGAAGATAGTGGAACAGGTAAACAGCTTCAAGTATCTGGGAGGGGTGGTTGAGGAGAAGTGTAGTCTGAATGAAGACGTCAAAGCTAGAATCAGAGGGGCTGCAGCCAACTGGCATAGAGTATCAGGTGTAGTATATGACAGAAGAATGCCACAGAAGCTGAAAAGTAAGGTGTATAAGACAGTGGTGCGACCAGTACTACTGTATGGTACAGAAACCTGGGCAGTAAAGGCAGAACAGTTGAAGAAACTAGAGGTGATGGAAATGAAGTGCCTGAGAAAGGTGGTAGGATGCACACTGCGGGACAGGCAAAGAAATGAGGACATAAGAGCAGAAGCCAAAGTAGCTCCAATTGCAGAAAAGATCAAAGAAAACAGATTACAATGGTATGGGCACATGTGTAGAAAAGTAGAAGACAATCTGGTGAGGGAGATTTGGGACAGACAGGAAGAAGGTAAGAGGAAGTGAGGGTGTCCAGCAAAGAGGTGGATGGATTGTGTGAAAGAAGATCTGCGACAGTCAGGCATGAGTGTTGAAGAAGGCAGGAGAATGGCACTGAATCGAGAGAGTTGGCGACAGTTAATACAATACCCCGACCGCATGTAAATGGGAAAAAGGGGATGATGATGATTGTGTTGGAATTTAGTTTTGGCTTAAAAGAGAAGTGTTTGGGTAGGAGAGTAAATATTGTTATTTTAAAGGTGTTCCTAGGGTGGTCATTGAAGAGGGAAGATGCCATGTTAGTCAGAAGACTAGTGTAATTGTTTTTACATACATGACTGAGTGTCTTAAATTGGTGTGATAAAAAGTTAAATTATTGAGAAGGGCAAGTGTATTAGATACTATTAGGAGGATCATGTTTGTGATAGTTGGCAGACATTTAAAAAAAGTGGCAGTTCTTTTTTTCTGAGAGACTGGGATTAAGAAGTCAAATAAAGCATAATTACAAGAGGAAGGGTCTGGGTGTTTTATGTAATGCCAGGCTGTTTGAGAAAGTGAGGTGGAAACAGCTTTCTGTGTATTAGACAGTGTTAGCCTACACTACATCCAAATATTGCACAGGGTGGCTGCCAATGGATTAAACTTATATTCTATACTGCTATTTTAGGCTCATTGTCAGCCTATAATGACTACATGCCTGCTTTTTTTTTTTGGTGGGGGTGGGGTGGGGGGGCACGTAATGAAAGCTGGTTCTATACTATTTCTGTTTAGAGGTCTGTTTGGCAGCTTGGTGTTCCTAGGTAATACATCTGTAATATGGGAAGCAACCTGTCACTGCAGTTATGCATCTCTTGCAAGTTGCTATGTACTTTTCATGATTGCTGTACTATGTATGAGAACTTTTGTTTTGCCTTATTGTGATCTGTGGACCAGTGATGGCAATACTTACCTTCTGGAAACCTGTTTGCCATGAACTTAAGCCATTATCTGTCTGCAGAAGGAGTGTATTATTTGTCACCATTCCTGGGAGTTAGTAACAGATTTATCTGCTGGTGAGTTCCTCTACTGAGATTTTTAGACTACTTAATGCCTTTTGGTATGTACCTCACTTGACATCTACAACAACTGGAAATTCCGCAGAAATACCTCACAAAGAGGATTACCGACCTCAGACAGATCCCCTTGGCAGACCATCTCAAAAAACTCCAGCTTTACTCTGTCGCATATCTCCTGTTCAGAGACGATCTCTGCCTAACATACAAAGCTATGTCAAACCCAGAGCTGTTGGACATATTTCACTTAAAGAAATCCCAATCCCTCCGAGCTACATGCTCTAGGGACCTAAACCTTGTCACCACAATAAACAGAACATGCTGGAGAGATAGATTGCTGTCAAAGAGACTTCCCAATTCTGGAACAAACTACCTATCTATATCAAACAAAGCTCCTCATTAGCACTCTTCAAAAAAAATCTTGATGAGTGGATGGGAGATAGGAAATTCACCCCGGGGATCACTTTTGTGGCGCTGCTTGACAGAGGCACAGCAAAACAATTTTCTTGGGTGGCAAAAGACAGGGTACTGTTTGGCTAGGCTTATATAAGCCCTAGGGCCAATATCCTAGTACCTACCTATGAAGAAAAAGGTGGAAAATACTTCTTTTACTTTTCAAACTGCTTGGGGTTCATAGGATCATAGGAAGTTACTAGGCTATTGGCCCTGAGGCCCTTACAAGCCTAGCTAAGAATTTAGCCCATATTCCGACAAGTCGGCACCCAATGCCCCTGTCCAGCAGAGAGCCAGATGGAATCCCAGGAGTCTATTTTCTGTACCCATCCGATAGTTATCCAGGTTGCGCATAAAAAGGGTTAATGAGGTACTCTACTTGACGTGGAGAGGGAGTCTATTCTACAAAAGGGGGAGTCTCTGGGATACAAATATGTCTCGCCAATGAGTTCTATTGATGTCACAGACCAGGTTGAGGTCATGTTGGTTACTCAAGTGAGCTAGACTTGTGGATATGCAGCTTCATCTGTCTGAGTTATATATCCACCTGATGCTATGCTAATGGCTATTGTGGACTCGCCTGGTTTCCCACGTTTTTATAGCCCGTATACTTTGAATGACTGTGTTAGCATTTTCAGGCATATTTTCTGTTTTTGTACCATTTTGTACATTTTGTGGAGTACCTCAGGGTTCAGTCCTGGGACCGCTCTTGTTTGGCATCTACTTCTCTGAAGTACAGGCCAACACTAAGGGACTCTGGATAACAAAGTTTGCAGATGACTGCAAACTGGGAGCCATTATTGAATCCCCAAATGATGTGGATACTCTACAAAAGGGCCTTACAGAAACAGATGCTTGGTGCCAGAGCCATGGGCTCAAGCTTAATGCCAAGAAATGTATAGTTATCCCCTTTGGGAAAAAACATGCATCCGTGAATTACCATATAGGTGGCAGTACACTAAACACCAAAAGTTTGATAAGTGACTTAGGGACACAGGTGGACAGTGGTCTCACCTTCGATAACCACATCGCCACAACAGTCAGGAAATCCTTCTATGTGGCACACCTCATCACTAAGGGCTTTTCATCCAGAAAAAAGGAGGTCATTGTCCTACTGTACTCATCCCTCATTAGACCCATTATAGAATACAATGCCCCGTTTGGTATGTACCTTTCAAGACATCTGCAACAACTGGAAAGGCCACAGAAATACCTCACTAAAAGAATCACAGGCCTAAAGCAGATGCCCTCTGACATGTAAAATCTCCAGCTATACTCTGTCGCATATTGTCTACTCAGAGGCGATCTTTGCTTAACATACAAGGCCATGTCAAACCCAGAGCTGTTGGACATGCTACACTTAAAGAAATCCCAATCCCTCAGAGCCACATGCTCCAGGGATCTAAACCTTGTCATCACAATAAACAAAACATGCTGGAGGGATAGGTTCCTGACCCAGGGACTCCCCAGACTCTGGAATAGATTGCCCATACATGTCAAGCAGAGTGCCTCTTCAAAAGGAACCTTGACGATTGGATGGGAGAAAGGAAATTCACACCGGGGATCATGTCAGTCACCCTGCTAGACAGGGGTCCAGGGAAGTAAATAGTGTGGGAAGAAATAGCCAGGGAATTGTTATGGCTAGGCTTGTATAGGCCCTAGGGCTGATAGCCTAGTACCAACCTATGAACCTATGAACCTATTATAACAAAGCAAAAGCACATAACATTGATTCTTAAAGTTGTCTGAAGGTGTTAGATTTGCTTGGATAATAAAATTATTTCCCATCTTTATATTCTTTCATTCAGCTTTATTTCTGTAAATCGTTGCCTTTGTATCTTAAGGCGGTTTTGACATGTTGTTTATTTTATTCCATTTTACTAATTATGTGTGTTTGGCTGTCTTGGTTTACTGAGTTACTATGCAGTACTTCATTCTCCTTTGTATTCTCACTTAGGTTTCTAATAGTGCTTGGGAAATAAACAGCAAGCTAAATCTGAACCGGAACGTAGTAGGATAAAATGATGATGCAAGACTTCAAAACTTTGCTTCTATTGCTCTTTCTTATTAAGTTTAGTAAACAAAGTACTGTGAAAAGAACATCGCTAGTGTGTTTTCTGCCTAAGCGCCAATTTTTCAGCGTTTATTGTGATTTATAAGCTTGTACTTATCTGCATTTGTACTTACCTGACTGCCTGCACTTTTTAAAGTCGTTTTTTGTTAAAAAAGTTTGTTTAACTGTTGTAGGCTACACACTAAAGTGCGTTAGCCTTTCTGTGCATTTAAAGAAAGTTGTTTTATCTGTATCACTGTATTTTCTGCTGTTTTCTGCCTTCTAAAAAGAAAAAATATATATATATCTTTGCTTTTCCCACCTTCCTATACTAGTGTTATCTAGTTTTCAGGCTAGTGCTGAATTCAGGGCTGTGTTTCAGGTTTCTGAGTTGCCCATACCCTACTTGGATAGCAGGAAGTTTCACTGTTCACCTGTGAGAGAGGGGAGCTTTGAGCAGCCTATCTATCCCTGGAGGAGTGGTCCAAGCACAGATGTTTGTAGTCTATTGGCCATTTTGGGCTAATTCCTATCTCTTTCATTTCCCTGCCATATAAACCACGTTTGCATGGTTTTGCGCATCGCGCAGTGTGGGTTAGCTAGGGTTAAACTATTCCCGGTGCCACAAAGTCTACACTTCAATTTTTCCCTTGGAATTCTTTAAACCCTCAACCTAAGCACTCAACCACACACCTAATGCCCAGCACTAGCTAAAGCTAACAGTAAGCACAACTCCAGCACTAGATTGTCCAGCAGGGCAAGGCTTTCTATTCATCCCAACCAGCCAAAGGTACATAACAACCCACCCTATTATTCAGGCATGACCAAAGGGCAATTTCCAGTGTATTCTCCTGTCCAGCTAGTGAATCTGAGTATCATGGGTCAATGTCACAACTGCCTCATGTACACAGACAACCCTCTCCTCCTACCACTCAACTCTAACACATGTGAGAGATGTAACTGTACAGCCAAACTGGAGGCTAAGCTCTCTCCACCCATGACTGAAACAGTCAGTCAAGAGGAGAAGATCAACACCTGCATCACACCTCCAGCCTTACATAGACCAACTATACAAGCACAGGCAAAAAATACACATAAACACACATAATCATACTTGGAGGCTCTAACTAATAACTTACCAAAGAAACAGAGACCTCCAAGGCAGATTCCCAAACAACCTGCACCAGTACATCACATCACCAACCAAACAACACATAAACCACAAAATCAGTGTGCCGCACACTCTCAGCCCTTAAGGCCAAATAGCATACCTAACACACTAGTAATAGGAGACTCCATAGTCAGGCACACTGATGTCCCACTCACCAGACTGGACAAGGAGAAGGTTACAGTAAGCTGCCTGCCAGGAGCCAGAATCCGCCACATAACACAAGCACTCAGGTCACTCCAGAACAAGTACAAATATGACTCTGTCATTGTAGATGTTGGTGTGAATGACCTGAGGCGTACCTCCATGGTCTACATGAAAAGAGACATGGAAAAGCTCTCTGATCATGTAACTCAGGCGGGTATGACCCTGACCCTGAGTAGCATTCTGCCCTTGCCAGGAATGATACCACAGTATAAAGAAAAAATTATCAGCTTCAACAATTGGCTAAACTTCTGGTGTCATTCAAAGGGGATCCAGTATCTGTCAGCCTGGGATGACATGCTTGACAAGCCTCGTTGCTTCGCAAGAGACAGCTTGCACCTGTCACCCCTAGGCTTTTGAATACTGGCCAAGGCTCTTGCTGTCCCCATTGTGCCTTTTTTAGGCAAGGCCCAAAAATCAAACAGGCCACCATAACCAGCACAAAAAACAAGAAAATGAGGGTTATGCTACTCAATGCCAGGAGTTTAAATCTCAAAATGCATGCACTCAAAGCATTCCTCAGTATGGAGTATGTCGACATCTGTGCAGTAACAGAAACCTGGTTTAAGGCTCCAGAGAGCACCCCAGCACTACTGGGATACAACTCATACCACACATTTCGGCCACAGAACAAAGACCGAGCAACAAAAGGAGGGGGAGTATCCATATTCATCAAGGATACCCACACCTCCAGGTTAATGGCACAGCATGATACTACAGAGATCATCCATGTGCAACTAACGCAAGGCAAAACTGAAATGCAATTTGTAGTTTGCTACAGATCACCGTCCATGTCCCAGGATCAACACTCGACCTTCCTGGAGACACTGGAAAACATTAAGGTCCTACAAAACACCCTGATATTGGGTGATTTCAATTACCCCTCCATCAACTGGGAAAACTACTCTAGTACTAACTCCCAGGCCCAGCGATTCCCATAATTTATCAACTCAAATGCCTTGGATCAGCTGGTAAACTCCCCTACCAGAGGCAGAAACATACTAGACCTGGTCATCACCAACATGAGCGACAGGTGCTCCACACCGGAGGTAAACCAGTCACTGGTTAGATATGACCATAAACTAATCACACTGGATGTCCACACCCCACCATCTCCCCCACACAAGGAAACCTCAGTGAAAAACTTTCCCAAAGCCAACTTCACACAGCTCAAGACTGAGGTGGGTAGCTTCATACCCCCCACACCTAGGGATAACTCTGCCCAAAATGCAGAAGTCTTTGCAAATGCACTCTAGCAACACCTACAAGGATGTATGGATCGTGCCATCCCTAGTAAAACCAAGAGTCACTCCTCCATGAGAAGGAAACCAGTCTGGTGGACCCCGGCAATCAACAAACTATACAGTAGAAGGAGGAAACTAGTCCAGAAAAAAAGCAAATCTCAAGAAGGGAAGACATACCTGACCAGTATTAGTAAAAAACTTGGGTCCTTTATAAAATCTTCCAAGGCAAATTTCGAAAGAAAGATAGCCAAGGATTCAAAAGATAACCACAAAGCCTTCTATGGCTATGTAAAGAATCTAAGTGGTAAATCACAGATATGCGCCGAGCTGGTGCAAAATAGCACAAAATATACGGAACCTACGGACATCGCCAACATCCTGGCAGATAGATTTAGTGCCAACTTTACCCCCCTATCACCCCCAAAAGGACCCATAGTAATAAACAAAGAGTCCAGCATCCCTGAAATCACAGAAGCACAAATACAAATAGCCCTTACAAAAGCCAAAAACACAGCATCAGTGGGGCCAGACAGAGTCCCAGGCTGCGTCCTGCATGAACTGCAAGATGAACTAAGCCTTCTCCTAAAGAAACTTTTCAACCTCAGCCTATCCACAGGCTACGTGCCCTTGGAATGGCGCACAGCAATGGTTATTCCACTTCACAAAGGGGGAGCAACAACTGACCTGGTAACTATCGCCCTATAAGCCTGACCAGCCTGGTCTGCAAGGCTATGGAGCGTATCATCATGGAACTCATTAACAAGGACATTGGAGACCTCCAAACACTTGACCCAACTCAGTTTGGCTTTGTTAAGGGCAGATCATGCCTACTGAACCTGGCTGACTTCTTTGAAACAGTCACCAAAGCCATTGATGAGGGTAAGGTGGTTCATACAGCCTACCTAGACCTTGCCAAGGCTTTCGACACCATTCCTCACTCGGGTATCATAGACAAACTCAACAGCCTAAACATAAACCCCTATGTCACGAGATAAGTTCCCAGCTGGCTTACAGACAGAACCCACTCAGTAAGAATAGCGAGATCCATGTCTGACTCTAAACCAGGCACAAGTGGTGTCCCCCAGGGTTCATCTTGGGCCCGCTACTGTTCGGCATATATTTCTCAGAAGTACAGGCAAACACAAAAGGTCTATGGCTGACCAAATTTTCTGATGACTGCAAGCTGGGAACCATAATTGACACTCCGGGTGACACGGACATTCTCCAGAAGGGCCTTACCGAGACTGACACATGGTGTCAAAGTCATGGCCTCAAGCTAAATGCCAAAAAATGCATAGATATCCCATTTGGGAAGAACAAAACACCCACGAACTACCACATTGGTGGCAGCCCCCTTAATTCAGAAGAGGTAATAAGAGACCTGGGGACTCAGGTAGATAGTAATTTCTCATTTGACAATCACATCGCCAAAGTAGTTAGGAAAACATTCTATGTAGCCCATCTAATTACTAAAGGGTTCGCATCTAGAAATAAAGAGGTAATAGTGCCCCTATACTCGTCACTCATCAGACCCATCATAGAGTACAATGCCCCTTTTGGGATGTACCTCACAAGACACTACCAGCAGATGGAGAGACCACAAAAGTACCTCACCAAGAGGATTACAGGCCTCAAACATATGCCATATGCAGCCAGACTGAAAAAACTCCGGCTTTACTCAGTGGCATACCATTTGCTCAGAGGTGATCTCTGCCTAACCTACAAAGCCATGTTCAACTTGGAATTGAAGGACATGCTCCACCTAAAGAAATCCAAGTCACTACGAGCCACACGCCCCATTGAGCTAAGCCTCGACACTATAATAAATAGAACATGCTGGAGGGACAGATTCCTGTCACAGAGACTCCCCACGCTTTGGAACAAAATCCCTAATTACATTAGACAGAGCACCTCAATATTACTCTTCAAGAAGAACCTTGATGAGTGAATGGGAAATAGAAAGTATACCCTGGGGATCTCATCTATGGCTCTGCTTGATAGAGGCTCAGCTAACTAATTTATGGGGCAGCAAAAGCCGACACTTACAGGCTAGGCTTATAAATGCCCTCGGGCAGATAACCTAGTATCTACCTATGAACCTATGAACATGGAATTTGAACACCTGCTTCTTTGACAGAGTTTAATTCCTACTTTAAGCAGGTTATGTATACTTTTCATTTCACTGAAATTTGGCTTTTCAAGAAACAGCAGTGTGATTCAAGTTTCTGCTTGTGGTTACAGTATTGAACTATTATGTAGATATACTGTAGGTGTTGCTGATGTGGACCATCTGGGAAAACATCCATCTTTGCTCACTTTTAGTCATTTTATCTATACTATGTAAAATATCAATGCTTTTTATGTTTTTAAAATTATTTATTATTGCCTTTTGTCTCATTTTATGACTTTCAAATCAATGTTATTAAATTTAGTTACATAGTACATGCTATGTGTACCAGATGTGTTACAGGTTTGTGGTACAAAATGACAATTCAGTTGTATTCATTTTTCCTAATGCATGAAATCTAAAATTAAACAATTCATGAGAAGTAAATAAAAATAAATCTGAGAAAGATGCAGCAGTTTGACTATTTCTGCATTCATTTCCAGAACTTCGAACCCAGCTAGCAGAACAGCTCAAATGTCTCGATATCCAAGTGGAGATCCGATTACAACTTCTTGCAGATCTTTCAGATTATCTGCGAAGGAAGGCAGAGCTTGAACTAGATTATTCTCGTGGGCTAGAAAAGCTTACAGAGAGGTTTTCATCCAAGATCCGAAACTCGAAGGAACATCAAAACTTCAGGTATGTTGATTAAAATTTGTCTTTTTTGCAGGTGGGTATGGGGATATATTAATTTTTGCAAACAAAAAGCATGATTAATGTACTTTAGAAACATTCAGAACTGCCATCTCAGCATGACTTATAATTTACCTGAAGCTTGTAATATGTGATTCTTTCTCAGGGTCTGCAATTAATATTTCTGTTACTGACAGAATAGTTATTTTACATAGCCCTGGGAATCATCTGTCCCATTTTCTGCTTTACCATTGCAAGTCCTTGCTGTATTTTATACTGTAACTTTCTAGAGTACATCAGAAAATAGGTGCTTTATGCATCTAATATGTCTACCTGACATTCAAAGATGAATTTAATAAAAGCAAGCATGAATGGGCCCATACCTCTCAACCTCTCAGTGCAAGAAATCTGGACAAAGCCAGAAAGAATGGTGGGGGGGGGGGCATAATTTAATTATTGCTCCTGTAAACTTAGAAAGTTGCTAGAATAACAGGTGTTGGATTATTATGTATTTTCTGAAGGATATAAAGTCTGAAACTAAAATGTCTGTCATTGCTTAGTATTATTTAGTGACCTCAACCTTTAATGATTTGCCAGAAAAACACAAATTTTCTGTGGAACAGGCCAAAATATGAGGCAAAAATCTGGACAGTCTGTAAAAATCTGTACAGTTGAGAGGTATGGAATCACGGGCCTGTAAAGGTCCCAACACATTTAAAACAACATTTGCAGTCATCATGTTGTGTGCTATGTCAAATTCGTTATGCAAATTAAATTTTTGGAAATCATACTTGTATCAAACATTTTGACTGCTGACCAGACATCAGACCAACCTTTTAAAAGTCATATTTATGTTTCATATTAAATACTTTGATTGTTGACTAGATCTTCTCAAAACAACACGTACAACTGTTCTCAGTTTATTTAATTTAAGGCAAACAGTACTTTTCTGTTGCTCTGCTCTGTCAATTGTTATCTTCATATATTAGTTTTAATAACAATAAACAGGAAAATAACTACAGTAAACTCTCAGTAAACCAGAACTCAAGTAACCAGAACTCTCAAGCAACCAGAAAAAAAAATTTAAGAAATACAGTACAATTTTCATGTGTTGCACTTTCTGTTCCCACACCTGAAGAAACATCCCTTACATTTTTAGAGTTTTAGAGTTTTAAAAAGGAAGACAGGAAAAAAATCCCTCTCTCCCCAACCTTTGCTAGATTTTTCTTTTTGTGTTTTTTAACCAGTTGGTTATCTGTGTGACCTTTTTACTCTTTGTTTTAGTCTCTCTCCCCAACCTAAGAACAAGTCAAACCAAACAAATAGTATAGGGTTCAATATTAGCCCTATTTTTAATAGCAACTGTCAAGCAACCAGAGACTACAGTTATACGGCATCTACCAATCCCCATAGGTGCCAGTTAACCATGAGTTTACTGTATTAGCAACATTTTTCCCTTTGTTCCTAGCTGAATGTAAAACAGTAGCTATTTAATTAAAGTTTTAACAGTTTTCAGTCAGTTGCTGTGATGTAATGGCAATACCATGTGCTACTTACCTTGCAGCTATTGTGAGTTAAAACTTGAATCTTGTTTTCCATGTAGCATTCTTTTGATTTTTTGGTATAATAATACACATAAGAGAGACAACTGATGAACAAACTAGATTATGTAATATATCACATTTTAGTAACAGGTCTACTGCAAGTGCCCAGGCACCATTAGCTCATGATAAACTTCCCTGCTGTCACTTACTCATATTGGCAAGTGTTCTTATTCCCACTATCCCAGTTCTCATGCACTACCACTAAGCTAATTATCTGTCCCAGAACCATGAACCTTTCTGTAAAATTAATACCTGTTTGTTCCCTAACCCTATCTCTGAGCTAACTAACTTTGTTCCCTAACCCTAACTTTGTGCCAACTCCTGATCTTACCCTATTTTTAACTCTGTGCCAACTCCTGATCTCACCCTGATTCTAACTCTGTGCCAACTTCTGATCTCACCTGATTCCTAGCTCTGTGCCAACTCCTGATCTCACACAGTTCTGTCTGTGCCTCTGATCACCTGATTCTAACTCTGTGCCAACTTCTGATCGCTTCTCCACCCTAACTCTGCGACATCTCCTATTGTTCCCTAATTCCAACTCTGAGAAATCTTGTGATCACTCCCTAACCCTAACTCTGCCCTAACCCTTGATTGCTCACTAACTCTGCACTAACTACTGATCCACTTTATCCTAACTGTAAACCAGCTCTCGGTCACTCCATAATTCTATGAGCCAACTCTGGATCACTCCCTAATCCTAACTCTGAGCCAACTCTTGATCGCTCCCTAATCCTAACTCTGCGCAAATGCCAAAGCACTCCTTAACCCTAACTCTGAGCCAACTCCCAATTGATCCATAAGCCTGAAGTCCCCTTCCCTTCTATAAACCTAAATGCCCCTGTCTGTTTCCTTTCACTACATACTAGTTCTGCGAAGAGGCATTGATGGCATCTGACCACTGCAGCAGTTGTGGCCCTAAACTCGCAGGTTGAGCTGCTGCTTGGCCAGGTACAAAGATGAGGAATCTGCCACACTAGCCCATGGCTTCGAGTTCCTGGGTTTCGGCAGCTGGTGCTCAAGTGGCTGTAAGGGTCCCTTTAGTAAAAAATTCTAATGACTGAAAAAAAAATGTGTCAGTTTCTTTACAGGAATTTGCTAATGGTACAGACATTTTGCAGCTGAAAAATCAATGTTTCTTATTTGGGCATAAATGGTTGCAATCCATATATTTTCTCTCTTTCCTGGAAATGTGACTGTCATAGTAATATTGTGTTCGAAGATGAGGGAGTAGAGATAATAACCTAAATTAATGGAAGATGATACAAACCTACAGATAAAATGTCATCTCTTCATATAAGTGATGTTGGCACTATTAGAGAAAATGAGAAAGAAACACTGAACTTTTAAAACAGCATCTTCAGTTATGACTGAGAAGACACTTTAAATTAAAACTCAATTTTAGACTTTTTTTATCAAATTAATTGGCCTTATGTGAAGTGTGCAATGCATAAAATCCAGTTTCAGAACAGCTATTTTTACATACATGAATAAAAAAGTCAGCCAGCTCCCCTGCGCAGCACTATAGCCCCCCAATCTTATTATCCTGCACATGGGACAAAGTGCTTAAACATTCGTGTTGAGTCTCTGACCCACTGTTTTCATTCTCCAGTACACTTTCATCGTGGTCGCACAGAAACCTCTCATGAAGCACCCTTCCCTAGACCATGGCAGATGAATGCCTGAAACGACCCTTTTGATGCTATCAAGGTCTGATGTGTAGTTATTTAAAAGTGGTTAGTATATGTTGCACTGCATTATGGTCTCCTACATAAGCTTCTGTTAGAGGCTGGTTGTAATAGCTAGAAGAAGGGGTACAGGTTAGGCACCGGTTTCTGACTCAACAATGACAAAATTAAGACTTGCTATTACAACACTAACTACATGATGTACCGGAGCCCATTATTCCAAAGATATCTAAGAGGACCATGAGCCTGTCATCTTGTGGTCTGTCATCTTATTTTACCACAATCTTTATAGAGCAATGTTGTGTTCAAACTACATTTGTTAGATGGATACATTCTATGGTTTTACGCCTTTAAAGCACTGTGGAAAAAACATTATGCTGAGCTCAAAATTTCAGAAAGATAATATTGGCTGGGATTCAGAAAGTTGCTTATGCAGCTGCTTAAAGGCAAAATAATGCATCAAAGTAGTACAATATGGAACACAGCTATGAGCAATGTCGCATGCCAGAGTTACACTAATGAGTTACTTTGTTAATGAAAATTCCGCAGGTCATGTAACGATTGACACTAAGTTGACCTAATGAGCCCACTCGAATGCATGCAGCATGCATGCATGCCTCAGTGCACATTCACCAATGTTTGGATGCACTGCTATGAGTACAGCTGAGAGCTTAGAAAAGGGCTATGCAATAAGGTCCGTGCTAATTTATAGATATAAATAGGAAGGCCATGGGTGTATAGGCAATTATAAAGTGTAATTTAATCAGAGGAACAGACAAAAGGACCAGAGGAAGGGAAGACTGGGATGGCAGTGGGGAAGAAAGGTTATGTTGTTTTGTGGAACAGATGTCCATTTCCTATTTTCAATAAGGGTTTAGTGAGAAGTTAGCAAGGGGAAGGAGTGAGCAGAAAAGATGGTGTAAGGATGGTAGCAGAAGTACCCAAACAAAAAAAATGCAAAAGACAGTCAAAGATCAACATGGGAAATGCTGACACAACTTTTGGAGGGACACAGAGGAGAGACCCAGACAAACAGAATGGGGACAATTGATGCTGGGGAAGATTAGACAACAGACTGAGTAGGAAGTGAAACACAAGGAAGGGGAACAGCATGATGAGGGACAGGGTGGAGTGAAAGCTGACTACACTTCTGGGACTGCCCTAAGTCTAGGCCCACCGAGTGGTGGCCCACTATTCAGGGTGTGGCAGTAACACCATTTTGCCAGTTGCACAAGGATATGCTGCAGGCAGCCAGTGTAGGCATCGAGCCATTTGTCCACCAACACTGTCAGCATGCCTTCCAACTACAGCCAAGTTACAAATCGTGACCCACTGATGATGTCCCCTAAGGAGGAACCTACAACCCTCTACCAGTGATAAACCACTGAAAGCCATCAAGGAACCCTACAGGTTGCCTCCAGCTGGAAGATCTATGTCATCTTGCAGAGAATCTGGCCTGGAGGCAGCTAGAGATATAGTGAGCCAGGTGTTCAGCAACATGGCCACTGCTGCCTCATATCCTCAGCCATGATAGCCACTACATTAAAAATGAGCATAAATGGAGAGGAAAAAGAAAACAGAGAAAATATTATATTTTGTTTAAAAAGGATGGCAGTAAAGAAGGAGGTGCAAAAGAAAAAAATAGTTATCACTAATTTGTGCCGCTAAGTGTGACATAATTCTTGGAGGAGTAAAATGCTTTTACTTATACAAAATACCTGTCAGACTTCAGGGTAGTACGTAGTATGTAGCAGGTAGTGTGCCACAATGGCTAAGATTGCAAACTGCATAACCTGTTCACCTGTGTGTATGTCACATAAATAGCACGAGTTGCAAAGAGTGACCACAGGGACCATTTAAGCTAGCTGAAGAACCTCCTGATACCATATGTTGTTCAAAAGGAATCTACAATGAAGTGGCAGACTTGGCTTACCAGACAAAATCCTGTATGGCACTATGATGACCTTACCTTGAGGGCATCAAAGGCAAAACATATCATAAACATTGGCCAGAGGTACTTGGTGATGGTAATGTAGCATGACTATGACAGCCACCATAACAAATAGCAATATCTCAGATGCATGCTCATTGAAGCCTGGGTCTGTGACAATGTGGAGTAATATGTCATCTTGGCCATCTGCTGTGAGTTTCATATAGGTGTTGTGAGTCATGCCTTCAGAACATATCTAGCATAATCAGTAAGATATGCCTGTGAGAAGCCACCCTGCACAAAATCACTGATATAGGCTGGATATGTGACATATTTGGGAGTCTTTGGAACTGTGCACATATACATTGTATATGATACCCTGTGTGCAGCACACCATGTGGCAGTTGATAGAGTGGACCCCCTTCCAAATGATATACCGTTGTCCACGTGGACCAGGCAGGGTCTTGATAGTGATGCGGGTGCAGTCAATAGTTCACAGCACCTCCGGGAAATGGGCTTTATCAGAGAATGTCTACATAGTGTTTTTTCTCTTCTGAGATCCTTGGGAAGCACACATGCTGCTCCATATACTGTAGCACCACATGCAAGAAGTGGTGTAGTATTCTTGAGGCAAAAACCTGGGATAAACCCACTGTGTGCTCTGATGGTTGAAAGAAGGTCCCTGTAATAAGAAGAGTTAAAGGGGTCACTATTCCACACATCCCACAAGACTTTGAGGATGGTATATGTGTACCAGCTGCCATATGGAGTTTCTGTTCACCTGATCATGGTCAACGATGTTGCTCTTATGGAGTAATGATATGTTAAGCACAGTCATGTCCTTCTGATATGCATTGGACAAAAGCATGCTCTGATGCAGACACAATAACAGCCTCTAACATATGCTACAGATCTATTATTGTAGCATAGTCTCTGTCGAAAGATTTTACTCTTCTAACATATTCTGGAAGAATCACACCAAGTTTTTGTAAGCAAGTAAAACAGCTTTATTTTACATGCATGGAGACCTGCTACATGATAGTAGTATGCCAGCAGTCTGGCTACTTGTACTTTGAGTTCTGCTTATATAGACCCTCCTGCACGTATATACACGTAGCACACAGAACATTCATTAGAAGTGATAGTTTGATTACTTGTTTTTACCAGCCAGTACCACAGTTATTCTTGCACCATTAACTTTCTTATCAGCAGTTTAAGATTAACTTCTGCATTCCTGAGTGATCAACATTTTCCAGAACATTTCAGTTTGCACGCAGTGAACAATTTTCTGCTTAACCCTTTATATACAGAATACAAAATATGTTGAACTTCAGTATTTTTCCACATTTCCCCCCTTACAACATTTTGTATACTGTTTATTTTACACAATCCCAGATATGTTTTATACATTCTCATAATCAGAAAAATATGCTTTTGTAGCATTGGCAGAGATAACCTTCGATATTAACATTTTGATACATGGTATGCAACAGCAGCCAAGCAGCAAAAATATGACTGCACCAACACATACAGCAATTAAAATGTTCATCAACACAGAACCCCAGTTTCCAAACAGGTTTTGGAAAAAGTCAGTCAAGGGGTTTAGACCAGGTTTAGTCAGTTCAGAAACTTGTTGAATTATTTCAAGATGGCTCTGGATCGCATGCTCGTTATCAGGAATGAACGAGCAGCACTCATGTGTATGAGCGCAAGTACCTCCTTTTCGCCGCTAGGGTGAAATCGAGCATATACGGTTCTGCAACACTACTGTTCTCATCATGTTAATTCGTCCGTCACCAATTCTAGCGCTGAAAATGTCGCATTACTCAGAGTCTCTAACAGTTTTGACAGTTTTCTCAGTTCCCAGATGGATTTTACTGTCCCATACGCTGGCAAAATACCAGCCCAAGCAATTACATCATCGCCTAGGTCCATATGTGAGAGTCCTTTGCTGCTGACGTGTGCCAAGTCATGGTGATAAATCCATGATGCATCAATGTTACCTACGGGATTAATAGGTTTATTAAGAGAACGTGCATTTCGTATTTTACCTTGAGGTAATGTATTTACGTGTCTGATAGCTGGTATCAGATATCCCAAGAAACAACTTCCTGACCAGCCATATGGTAACCATTTATATGCTTTCCTACCACAAATAAAATAACAATCATTCGTTTTGATGGTGATATTGCTTGCAAATTCATAGCTCCCATTTGGCTTTAGCCCCTTAAATAACAGGCCATATACATACAGAATTTTTTCAACAAAACTAGTATCATTTACATTGATGTTTTTTTTTATAGCTCCAAACTTGGTCTCACACTGCCCTTCTAGGGTACAATTATGAACTATTGTCAAATTACATTGGCTCAGCCCCACCTTAACTTTTCCAATCTTTTGAAAACACACTGTTCCGTTTTGGCACCCCAGAAGAGGCAGCGCCACCTTGTCTCTCAGTGGTACTTCTGTGGTTTCAAACAGCAAATTATTCCAAGTATCATTTGTTCCCAGAGGGGCTGTCCCTAACATTAAGCCACTATGTACAGTAGGTATTGCAGTACATACCCAACAATTTGAGACATTCATTGAGGATGCATATGCATATTTAATCGTTTGATATGTATTAAAGTTTGGATGCCAGCTGGTGTGTTTGTCTCTTTTTGAATGGCTAGCTTCATTAAAACACAGAAATATTACAATCACAATAGTTATAAACAATAAAATATTGCAATAGAACCATTTTCTCTTATTCTCATTATTGTCCTTCATGGTTACTGCTGTCTGTTTGTTCCCCAGGGGGATTCAAGATTTTATCTAACTTAAAATGTTTTACAATTTTACAATGTGTTAGGTGGATCCATGAGGACCTTTCTTTAATCCGAACTGCCGTTGGAGTTGCGATCAACACCTGGTAGGGGCCCTCCCATTTGGGGGATGCCCAAGTCTTTTTCTTAACGATCTTGACCCAGATCCAGTTGCCAGGTCTAATTTCCGTGATTTTGTCGTCTCTTGAACCTGAAAAATAATCATTCGTTAAACAGCTGTTAGTATTGGTCAGCATTTTCCTCATGTAATCTGCTATCTCCTCACCCCCCTCACGTTCCGCAGGCAACAAGTTTTGCCACTGCGGGACGTAATAAATCTCCGTACAATAACTCAAATGGAGTGACTCCTTTTGAGGTGGGAGTTATCCGCATGGAAAGGAGGGCTAGAGGTAGACAGGTAATCCAAGACTGATGTGTCTCGGCCATGAGTTTTCTTAACTTGCCTTTTAGAATGCCGTTGTGGCGTTCCACCAACCCTGCTGACTGTGGGTGGTAGGCACAATGGTGTTTCAGTTCAATTTGGAAAACTGTAGACAGTTTCTGAATGATCTGATTGACAAAATGCGTGCCGTTGTCAGAGTAGATGCGTGTAGGAAGTCCAAAGTGCGTGACGATGTGATTGACCAAAATTTTAGCCACTGTTTGAGCATCCGGATGTGTTACCGGAAAGGCCTCAACCCACTTAGTAAATGCATCTACTATCACTAACACAAACTTCTTTAGTTGTGCCGGGGTCAATTCGATGAAGTCCATACATACTGTATGAAATGGATAGGAGGGTGTTGGAAATGATGCCGGGGCAACTCTGACCCCTCCCCCGTGGTATTTAGCACATACTATGCAGGATAGACAAAAACATTTTGCATATGCAATGAAACCCTTGGTCCAAAAGGTAAGGTGGATAATTCTAACCATAGCTGCAGGGCCCAGATGGAAGGAGCCATGCGACTAGTGCTGCATACCTAAAAAGATTAGTAGGCAAAACATATTTATTATCTGGTCCCACATAGATTCCTTTGTTCTGTCTAACACCATACCTAGTCCAGCGTTGTTTTTCCTGTACTGTGCTAAGTTCCTGCATGACTTGTAAGGTTTGTAAATCAAACTTATCTGTTGGTTGTAATTCTGTAGGTGTGGTTTCAAGTGAAAAGGTACTGGACATAGCTGCCTCTTTGGCTGCTTTGTCTGCTAGGGCATTACCAAGTGATGCGGGTCCTTAGCACGGGTATGAGCAAGCGCATTTACAGATGGCCAAACCCGTGGCGTTGGACGACTTGTAGTAATTCAAGGATTAGTTCTTTGTGCATGATGTCTTTTCCCGAGGTTGTAACCATCCCCCTATTTTTCCATTGCTGAGCAAACACATATACCGTAGAGAAGGCATATTGACTATCTGTATAGATAGTGACATTCCTGTCCTCCGAAAGGAGACATGCCTTTGTCACAGCAATCAGTTCCGCTGCTTGAGCGGATAAGTTCCCGGGGAGTGGTCTTGCCTCTATTATCTGAGTTGCAGTAGTAACTGCATACCCTACCTGTGTGGTGCCTGTTTCTGTTTTGCATGCTGACCCATCTACAAACAGTGTCCAGTCCGCATGTAGTAAGGGTTGATCTTTAAGATCCGGTCTTGGTAGAACTTTAGAATGTATGAGATCTAAGCATACATGCGGGATACCGTCTTCAGCAACGGGTAGCAATGTCACTGGATTTAAGGTAGTGCATCTCTCAATTGTCATGTGTGGCTGTGATAACAGCGTAGTCATACAAGATAAATGTCTGCTAGGTGACAAAAATGTTAACTTGTCCTGCAGAAGGATGACTGCTACGGAGGTGGGACTTTTAACGTAAGATCATGGAACAATACCAGCGTGGCAGACGCTTGTACCGCCAAAGCGGCTGCAATTACTGCTTGCACACAGTGTGGTAATGCTCGTGCTACTGAGTCTAATTTGCTAGAGTAAAATGCCAAAAGGTCTTAACTTATCTCCATACATTTGCATTAAAACAGATGTCATAAATCCCTGCTTGCAATCTACAGTCTGTATAAAGGTCTTACTGTAATCTGAAACCCCAATGTCGCTGACCCAGCTATCAGTTGCTTGATTCTAGTGAATGCCTGTACTGCCTTATCTGTCCAGTGCAGCAAATCTTTTTGCATCATCGGTATTTGCAAAATTAAGTCTGATAAGTAATTGCACTTCTTCGGCATAGTTGGGAATCCAACTACGACAGAAGTTAAATAATGCCTAAAAAGGACATCATTTCTTTTTTGTAGTTGGCATGGGGCTTGTAAAATAGCATTCTTTCTACTGTCATCTAATCGCCTGCCCTTCCCAGAGATAGTATAACCCAGGTAACGTACTTTTAATTTACAAAATTGTAACTTAGACTTATTTACCTTATGTCCTTTGTGTGCCAGAAAGTGTAGTAGTCGAATAGTCTCGGACTTACAGAGTTCTTCCTTAGTCGCGGCCAGGAGGATATCATCCACGTACAGCAGTAAGTGGCACCCTTGGGCGGGTTGGAACTGAGCCAAATTGGTAGACATTTCTTGTGAGAAGATGGTCGGACTTTTCGCATTCCCGCGGTAACCTGGTATAGGTATAACGCTTGCCCATAAATGTAAATACAAATCAAAATCTACTATCTTCCTGCAAGGGAATAGAGAAAAAGGCATTACTGATATCAATTACAGAAAAGTAGTTATCCGTAGGAAGGATATCGTTCAGCAGAATAGACGGATCCGGGACTATGGGGGCCCGAGGTACCACCGCATTTATTGCCTGTAAGTCTTGTACCATCCTCCATGTCCCATCCGTTTTTACTGGAAATAAGGCGTATTACACGGTGAGTCTGTGCACGGAATTAATACTCCAGCTTCAAAGCACTATTTGGGTCAATTCTCCTGCCACCATCCCAGTGGAGGTTGGGACGGCTGCTATGCCGAACACTTGCACTAAATCTCTTCCTACTAAATTTACTGGGCAGATTTTTGAAATTATTACTCGGAACCGTATGGTTTGGTTCGTCTCTGGGTCCCCTATGTGAAGTGTGCAATGCATAAAATCCAGTTTCAGAACAGCTATTTTTACATACATGAATAAAAGTCAGCCAGCTCCTGCGCAGCACTATAGCCCCCCAATCTTATTATCCTGCACATGGGACAAAGTGCTTAAACATTCGTGTTGAGTCTCTGACCCACTGTTTTCATTCTCCAGTACACTTTCATCGTGGTCGCACAGAAACCTCTCATGAAGCACCCTTCCCTAGACCATGGCAGATGAATGCCTGAAACGACCCTTTTGATGCTATCAAGGTCTGATGTGTAGTTATTTAAAAGTGGTTAGTATATGTTGCACTGCATTATGGTCTCCTACATAAGCTTCTGTTAGAGGCTGGTTGTAATAGCTAGAAGAAGGGGTACAGGTTAGGCACCGGTTTCTGACTCAACAATGACAAAATTAAGACTTGCTATTACAACACTAACTACATGATGTACCGGAGCCCATTATTCCAAAGATATCTAAGAGGACCATGAGCCTGTCATCTTGTGGTCTGTCATCTTATTTTACCACAATCTTTATAGAGCAATGTTGTGTTCAAACTACATTTGTTAGATGGATACATTCTATGGTTTTACGCCTTTAAAGCACTGTGGAAAAAACATTATGCTGAGCTCAAAATTTCAGAAAGATAATATTGGCTGGGATTCAGAAAGTTGCTTATGCAGCTGCTTAAAGGCAAAATAATGCATCAAAGTAGTACAATATGGAACACAGCTATGAGCAATGTCGCATGCCAGAGTTACACTAATGAGTTACTTTGTTAATGAAAATTCCATGAGTCATGTAACGATTGACACTAAGTTGACCTAATGAGCCCACTCGAATGCATGCAGCATGCATGCATGCCTCAGTGCACATTCACCAATGTTTGGATGCACTGCTATGAGTACAGCTGAGAGCTTAGAAAAGGGCTATGCAATAAGGTCCGTGCTAATTTATAGATATAAATAGGAAGGCCATGGGTGTATAGGCAATTATAAAGTGTAATTTAATCAGAGGAACAGACAAAAGGACCAGAGGAAGGGAAGACTGGGATGGCAGTGGGGAAGAAAGGTTATGTTGTTTTGTGGAACAGATGTCCATTTCCTTTTTTCAATAAGGGTTTAGTGAGAAGTTAGCAAGGGAAGGTGAGCAGAAAAGATGGTGTAAGGATGGTAGCAGAAGTACCCAAACAAAAAAAATGCAAAAGACAGTCAAAGATCAACATGGGAAATGCTGACACAACTTTTGGAGGGACACAGAGGAGAGACCCAGACAAACAGAATGGGGACAATTGATGCTGGGGAAGATTAGACAACAGACTGAGTAGGGAAGTGAAACACAAGGAAGGGGAACAGCATGATGAGGGACAGGGTGGAGTGAAAGCTGACTACACTTCTGGGACTGCCCTAAGTCTAGGCCCACCGAGTGGTGGCCCACTATTCAGGGTGTGGCAGTAGCACCATTTTGCCGGTTGCACAAGGATATGCTGCAGGCAGCCAGTGTAGGCATCGAGCCATTTGTCCACCAACACTGTCAGCATGCCTTCCAACTACAGCCAAGTTACAAATCGTGACCCACTGATGATGTCCCCTAAGGAGGAACCTACAACCCTCTACCAGTGATAAACCACTGAAAGCCATCAAGGAACCCTACAGGTTGCCTCCAGCTGGAAGATCTATGTCATCTTGCAGAGAATCTGGCCTGGGGGCAGCTAGAGATATAGTGAGCCAGGTGTTCAGCAACATGGCCACTGCTGCCTCATATCCTCAGCCATGATAGCCACTACATTAAAAATGAGCATAAATGGAGAGGAAAAAGAAAACAGAGAAAATATTATATTTTGTTTAAAAAGGATGGCAGTAAAGAAGGAGGTGCAAAAGAAAAAAATAGTTATCACTAATTTGTGCCGCTAAGTGTGACATAATTCTTGGAGGAGTAAAATGCTTTTACTTATACAAAATACCTGTCAGACTTCAGGGTAGTACGTAGTATGTAGCAGGTAGTGTGCCACAATGGCTAAGATTGCAAACTGCATAACCTGTTCACCTGTGTGTATGTCACATAAATAGCACGAGTTGCAAAGAGTGACCACAGGGACCATTTAAGCTAGCTGAAGAACCTCCTGATACCATATGTTGTTCAAAAGGAATCTACAATGAAGTGGCAGACTTGGCTTACCAGACAAAATCCTGTATGGCACTATGATGACCTTACCTTGAGGGCATCAACGGCAAAAAACATATCATAAACATTGGCCAGAGGTACTTGGTGATGGTAATGTAGCATGACCTATGACAGCCACCATAACAAATAGCAATATCTCAGATGCATGCTCATTGAAGCCTGGGTCTGTGACAATGTGGAGTAATATGTCATCTTGGCCATCTGCTGTGAGTTTCATATAGGTGTTGTGAGTCATGCCTTCAGAACATATCTAGCATAATCAGTAAGATATGCCTGTGAGAAGCCACCCTGCACAAAATCACTGATATAGGCTGGATATGTGACATATTTGGGAGTCTTTGGAACTGTGCACATATACATTGTATATGATACCCTGTGTGCAGCACACCATGTGGCAGTTGATAGAGTGGACCCCCTTCCAAATGATATACCGTTGTCCACGTGGACCAGGCAGGGTCTTGATAGTGATGCGGGTGCAGTCAATAGTTCACAGCACCTCCGGGAAATGGGCTTTATCAGAGAATGTCTACATAGTGTTTTTTCTCTTCTGAGATCCTTGGGAAGCACACATGCTGCTCCATATACTGTAGCACCACATGCAAGAAGTGGTGTAGTATTCTTGAGGCAAAAACCTGGGATAAACCCACTGTGTGCTCTGATGGTTGAAAGAAGGTCCCTGTAATAAGAAGAGTTAAAGGGGTCACTATTCCACACATCCCACAAGACTTTGAGGATGGTATATGTGTACCAGCTGCCATATGGAGTTTCTGTTCACCTGATCATGGTCAACGATGTTGCTCTTATGGAGTAATGATATGTTAAGCACAGTCATGTCCTTTATTTATTTTATTTATTTAACATTTGTTGACCGGGAAAGTCCGACTAGGTTCTACAGATCCTGTTTTCAGTGGAGGTCCGGGTTGAAATGCTCCAGAAGCATGTCTTTAGAAGCCTGTCCTTCTGATATGCATTGGACAAAAGCATGCTCTGATGCAGACATGAGAACAGCCTCTAACATATGCTACAGATCTATTATTGTAGCATAGTCTCTTTCCTTCTTCACTAAGAAATCTTGTTGTACAAACTCACAGGTGGTTGCAGCTAGTCTCACAATATCTGCATGTTTCTGAATTGCTCCACCATATTGTGTACCCATGGGTCTCATTGGCATAATGTATATCTTTTCCATATCATTATATGATTGATAAATGATCATGCTGTCCATGCAATTTCACATGCCTGAATGGTGGCATTGCATGTGTCTCTGAACTGGCCTGACACGCATTGCACAATTTTCCTACCACAATGAGCTATTTGTTTCTGAATTTCTGCCTTTGTCTCTCAAACCATTAAAATAATTTATTGTTGCGCAGGTCTAGAACCAGGTGCATAGATAGGGTGAGGCAAAGGCGGTGGCTACTTTAGACACAAGGTGTTAGTGGGGCACTATACATACCTCTCAACTGTACAGATTTTGGCAGAATGTCCAGATTTTGGCTACATATTTTTGGACCATTTTTCATATACTTGTGGTTTTCTGGAAAATTAGTGGAAAATCATTACAGACTGCAGTTAGAAAATAATGACAGATATTTGAGTTTCAGACTTCATATCCTTCATAAAGTTCATGTTAATGCAAACCCTGTTACTCTATCAACTTTCTAAGTTTATAAGAGCAATATTTAAAAACTGTCCCTATTTTTGGGCATTTGTCCCACTTTTATTTCTGGCTTTGTTCAGATGTCTTGCTCTAAGAGGTTGAGAGGTATGCAGATGTTGATGCTGTGGTACCCCACACATTCTTCAACCATGGCTGCAAATTTGTGGTCATAAAACTGAGACATTGTAGTTGTGTGTTTATGTGTATAAATATATATATATATATATATATATATATATATATATATATATATATATATATATATATATATATATTCTTTTAAGAGATATTTGCAAGATTAGTAAATATCACTAAATAGGGTACATAAGAAAACAGCAAAATTCATACTTAGCAACCCAAAATCATTCTAGAAAGAAGTGAATTTGCTAGTAGGAAGGCCAAAAAAACAAGCCCACTAGCTCTATTCATAAAAAAACAACAAAATCATAACAAGTCTGTAAAATAAATAAAAATAAGCTTCATATGTATATTAAACACTCCTGCACATCTCAGACCACAAAAATGCCCTTATTATATATTAGTTCAATGTAAGCAAACTGTGCAAAAGTAATGCAGCCAAACTGCCTTCCATTTTAAAGGATTAACAAGAACATGTGACTTAATAACTAAACTGCCATTCAAGAGGAAAACTCAAAAGGATATTGCAGAGCCAAAATAACTAAAACTCTGATCTTATTACTCTTTTACTTACACACTTCTTCAGCCCTTTCCTCTTAACTGTCATCTTCTATGCACAGTGGAAACAAGCCTTAGTGACCCTAATACTCAAAATAATATCAACAGTCGCTGTGAATATCATAAACAAATCTCTACCATGCCCGTAATTGCAAAAACACAGCAAAGGTTAATTGCATATCAAAAACATTTATAGGTTCATAAGTTCAATGGTTCATAGGTGCCTACTAGGCTAAAGGCCACTGGAACCTTTATACGCCTAGCCATGCAACCCAAATGTTTCCCAAGTGTAGGTTTGTAAAACCTCAAATTTCTGAGCATTTAAGTGATATTAATTGCAAAAGACAATTCAATGCTTTATTCAAACATAAATTAGAATATCCAGGTGCTTTTCACACCTTTATTGGTAGCAATAAATTAAGAATGTCTGCTGCTAGTAAATCTGTCTGCACTTAAATGTTAAATCATAAGGAAAGGATGTAGAATATCAGTTCAAGCTTATTATTTCATCCACGGTTAAATGAACACCATTAGACTGGCCTACTTCAGCCATATTCACATACATTGTTACATATATATATATATTTTATTTATATAAGTAATGAATTACTCATATGTTGATATAGTTGTCATTCACTATTTTGAGGGAGGTTAGTGCATTTTAATAAGCTAAGTGGATGGAATACGATCATCAGAATGTTAGCATAAATAGCCTGGTAATGGCTGATTGAGATTATGCTGATGAAGATGGGAGTCACATCGAAACCTGGTCATAGTAGGTTAACCTTGTCTTTATTTTGTGAAGACATCATTGTGATGGGTATGTATTTTGGATCTCAGTAAATTCATTTGGGTGCTGGTTATTTTATTTATTTGTGGAGGCCTTTCATTTCCCACCTCCTTACAAACTCTATATCTGTTCTCATACCTAAGCAATTACTTGAACTCTGGCTATCTGGGAAGTGGTCAGTGCTCCATACTTCTATTCCACAGAGCCAGGAAATGGAAGTTGCAATGTCTCTATGCAGACCACTGCGGATTTGTGCTATTATGCCTACTATGGTGCATGAAGGTGTGTACAGCCACCACAACAACTCTGCATACACTAGTTTGGGGAAAATGGGAAGTTATTCTCTGACATGGAAAGCTGCAGACATATCTGACCTTGCTGTACACTCTGCCTGCATATATTTTTATCCTACTATACCTAAAATGTTGGCAAATATATGCCTGGATTTATTTGGGATGCAGGTTTAGTTTGTACTTCTGCATGAGAAACGAACAGCAGCTTTTCCGTATCTCTGGTATTTTTTGTCATCCAGTAAAATATTAGCCAGGCACAAATAATCTCCATTATCATACTGAGCACTGCAGGCTTCTTTCGGCATTGCATAGATATTGTTGGCTGTCAAAAGTATGGGATAACACCCTGCCCGGAGCATATATGTATATTGCAATCTGGTCATATATGCTACCAAAATGCAGCTAATTGTGTAAAAAGCAAACATTGCAAGTACAGCTATGTCCTTGTTATGTAATCCAAGCTTCAGTACCCAGAGCTGACAAATGCATCTTTTTCGAATCTCCATTTTATTTCTGTATAATAAATGTGATCTACAAAACAAAACTGGGCACAATGCATGGAACTAAGCCAAGAAATGCTCACAAGTATATTGTATAACAGTTATCTTTTTTTGCCCACTTCTGTTGGTCATCATTTCCTTCCATGGCCAGTTGGCCAATTCATTCCCCATTGTGAGGGTCATTTGGGAGGGACCATCATTGACACAGCCATTATCAGTCGTTCAAGGTTTCTTCCTTTTAGTTCTCCTTGTCCCCTTGAACATGCACCTGGCAAGGTGTAGGAGGAGGACATACAACTGGATGGCAGCAGTGAACATCCCTTTAACTTCTTCAAGGGTGGTCCTCCAGGCATCGCTGCCCCCCCCCCCCCAAAGCAAAAGCAGTGAGCTACCTGTTCTTTACCAGGAAGTTAGCACTGCTTAGCATGCCTGAGTGCATGCGACTCAATTAATCCCTTCTGAGTATGAAGTAGTCCATACCCTTTTACTCCCCTCCTCCACCTGACTCCACCAGTTGGGAAAGTGTACCCTGCATTTCAGAATCAGCTAACAGTTAACTTTTTAAATCTTCTTTACTGACCTTGATACATTACAATAAACATAGTAAGATTTCTAATCTTCAAAAAAATAAATACAACATTTAAAACAATAATCTTTTCATAATTCAACAATTATAAAGCTCTTATCCAAAAAACAAAATCATTCTGAAATGTTACCTGTTGCTCCATTCTTCTTAAATCACTGCTATTACATAAAGCAGACCAATTTCTTATTAATTTCTACTGTTGATGGCTTTTTCTCATATATGAATAGACTAGCTCATACTTATTTATTTATTTTACTTCACTGTGGTAATGCACTGATCACAGCGGTGGGCTAATTTCAAGCACAGCCCAGGTGAGTACATCTCAAAAACATTTTCATTTACATACAGTAGTACAAGAAGAAAAACTGGGGAGGTCATGGTTGTGGGGGCGGCCGCAGTGGTGCAGCAGTTAGCATTGTCACCTCACAGCAAGAAGTTCTCCGATTCGATCCTCAGCTGCATGTCCTCCCTGTGGTCGCGTAGGTTTCCTCTGGGTGCTCTGGTTTCCTCCCACATCCCAAAGACATGCTGTAGGTGGATTGGACACACTAAATTGGCCCAAGGCATGAGTGCGTGCATATATGTGCCTTCTGTGGAAGGTTGGGCACCAGGCTGGCAACTCAACACAGTAAAAACTCCACTGCCAATCCTGAGCGGACAGATGATTCGCTGTGGTGACCAAAAGACAAAGAAGTACAAGCAGAAAAACTAATCTGTATAGCATCAACAGTAGGAGATAAGTTTGACATACAATCAACTTAAAGTCTTTGCATCATAGTTACATGCAAGTTTCTTATCCTTTAACAGTGCAAATTTATGTCAAGCTGTCATTATCAGGTAGCTATTTTTCTCTCTGAATGCATGTGTGTGTGTGTGTGTGTACATGTATATATATATATATATATATATATATATATATATATATATATATATATATATATAAATGACAAGGTGTGTGCGTATGTAGTAAAACTAAATAAGCTACCACCACCTCATCCCCACTTCTATACAATAAATAAATCACTGAGCATGTCCAACCTTAAACATGTCTCTCCATATAAATCATCTTAATGCTAAAACTAACCTTACAGTATATATGTACTGTAAAATATACCATTGTCTGTGTCCTGCATTTGGTAAAAATATATTACTCCCACATCTTGAAAAACATTATACAAAAATAGAATATATCCTTCTGTCACCAAGAAAAGACTACTAAATAACAAAGTGGCTACCTACTTTCAAGTGTGTAGATCTGTCTGCTCTGCCTAATGCACTATGTATCTTTAAAAAATAACTCAACATAGTTTCCAGTCAGTCAGACTTCTCACCAGACTACCAAAACATTTTCATCACCTCACGACCCTCTTCATTCTAGCACTTACCATCTGAGACTCACTCCCCAAGAAAATCTGCAATACACAAAACTACAACACGTGGACAAAAGCCACTTCAGTTTTTTTTTTTTAAGCAAACATCTAACTTCTGTTTTAGCCATTCTCCAATACCATAACTACCCCTCCTGTCCACTATGGTCCCTACTAAAATGCTGGTACTTGAAATGCCGAGTGCTGAAATGAAAAGCAAAAAAAAGACTAAAAACCTGGAGAAGAAAGAATTTCAGAAATCATTCTTCCCTTATACTCTTCCTGCACCCTGTGAACTTATATATACCAATGCTGATATCACCATATCTCAAAGAAAAGGGAATATTCTGGAGTGAGTCCAGAAACATGGAGAATGAATGGCCGAAAGAACAGACTTATATACAAGTCTGTTCTTTTGGCCATTCATTCTCCATGTTTTTGGACTCACTCTAGCAGGTTCATTTTAAATAGTTACCTTCTACTATATTATATATCTCTAACCTTTTCTTCCAACACCTAATTTTATATATATATATATATATATATATATATATATATATATATATATATATATTGTTTTGCAATGTTATCATTTTGGAATTTGCAAGCCACAAATTTGAATTACTTCATTTATGTGTAAATTACCAAACAAATCTACCAACAACTTAGAAACCAGGCCAAGAAGCTAACCAAACTTGATAAACAGAACTACGTCCTCAGTGTCCAAAGTAAACACTCAAAAATTCCACAAAAGTTTTGGCAAGCTATCAACTCCCTGTTGAAACAAGGAAAAACTACCACACCAGCTCCTAACTCTACCAATAACAACAACAACATGGCCTCTCAGTTTAATCATCATTTTACAGAATCCATTCTAACATTATCAATTATCCAAAAACATCCATGCACATATCCCAACCAAATGTCCAGATTACATCCCTTCTTTACTCTCTCTCCAGTTCCCACTGCCACAATCAAAAAACTCCTCCAAAAACTGAAACCTACCACCCTTGCTGCTGATAGTCTTCCTGCTAGCTTCCTAAAAATAGCAGCTGAATCCTTATTTTACCCTATCTCTATCCTTATCAACTACTCCATGTAGGAATCCTATATCCCCCACCTATGGAAAATTTCATAGATATTTCCAGTACATAAAGGAGGTAATTCTTATGACGTCTCACATTATTGTCCCATTACCATTCTATCCCCCTTATCTAAGATACTTGAGAAATGTATACACTCTCAAGTCATGCAATACCTGAACAAACTCAATTTCCTCTCCACCACTCAGCATGGATTTCGGCTACACCACAGCACAACAACTGCTCTCCTCTGTTTTACTAATCTGGTTAACCAACATAGAAATAACAATAATTTTGTATCTGCCATATTCTTAGATCTATCAAAAGCATTTGATATGGTCTCACACCCCATACTACTAGATACACTAGCCTCCCTATCCTTTGCCCCTTCTACTATTGCCGGTTCAAGAACTATCTGTCTGACAGGCAGCAATCTGTCCAATGGCAAGGTGTACTATCCCCATTACTTCCAACTACCATAGGTGTACCACAAGGCTCAGTTTTGGGCCCACTTCCTTTTTCCATCTTCACTAATAATCTACATACCTCTGCCCAACATGCCACACTAATACAGTATGCAGATGATTCAACTATAATCTGCTCAGCCCCAAATCTCACTACTCTACAACTCACTCAGGAATCCTTTAGCTCTGTGGAATGGTGGATTACTAATATCCAACTCATCCTAAACCCTAACAAGACTAAACTGCTTCTTTTTATCCCCAACAAATCAAAACCTACCCCTCTGTCCTTTTCTATCTCTTCCAATAATGGTACCATTTCTCCTTCTGCCCATACAAAACTCCTTAGTGTAGAGATCGACAACAATCTCCTCTTTGACGTCCATATTTCTCAAACCATCAAAAAGGTACATAACAAAATGGGAATGCTATATAGACACAAAAAGTTCCTTACAGATCAGGCTTGGGTCACCCTAGCCCAAACTCACCTATTGCCCACATTAATGTATGCAGGTCTAATTTTACCCATATCAGAAAACTTGAACTTAGTAAGCTTGAATCATGTTATAATAAAATTGCCAAATGTGCTAGCAACTCCACCTTCAGAAGCCATCACTGTCAAGCTCTAAGGGACCTTCAATGGCTAGAACTTCCCCAACTACTCAGTTACCATGAACCAATCATTGCCTATAATATTCTGAAACATCCTGATAGGACCCCATCACTAAATCAGCTGCTCACTCACTATATAGCTAATCGACCTCTCCGCTCCACTGATAGATTTCTCCTCTGTATCTCTAGGGCTAACAACTCTGCAGGGAAAGCACTTTTCTCCCACACCATAGCTTGAAAATGGAATAACCTCCCCCCCTTCCCTGACTTCTGCCTCTACTACCACACAGTTCAAAAACTCGCTCAAAGCCCATCTCATGAATACATGGTTATGTCCATGCATTACATAAATCTCACATCTCTCTCTATCAGACACCTTCCTTCCTAAATCACTTACTGTAATCATATTACAGTATTAGAACTATGAAAGTATACCTTGAGTTGTCAGCAAATTCACTTGTTGTTATTATGTATTTGTCTGTATTGTAGTATTTGACTAAGACTGTCTCGTATTTTTTTGATTCTCTACTAATCTGTTTGTGGAGCTTTTCTCCCAGGGCCTCCGCTGTAAATGGACCTGGTCCAGTTGGATTATGCCAGTAAACAAATGTAAAATCAATAAAATAAAATAAGTAAATAAATTGTTTCACTTATTAACTATGTTATGTTATTCTTACCCATTGCTGTTAAGCTGCATCTGACTCCTTTAGTGACCCCCTGAATAGCCATCACCACCCATAGAGTTTACTAAGAAAACAGGGACTGGAAATAGCTTGCCAAGCTTTTCTTCTGTATTTCTCTCACTCTCTCTCTCTCTCAACACACACGCACGCACGCACGCACGCACACACACACACACAGACACACACACACTGCATGCACACTTACAGACAATTTAGAGTCACCAGTCCATATACTGCATATCTATGGGATATGAGAGGAAACCAGAGCAGCCAGAGGAAACCCAGATGAACACAGAGGACATGCAGACTCTGCACATGAGGCAAGCACCCCAGCTGAGAACTGAACTGTAGAACGTCTTGCTGTGAGGCAGCAATGCTAGTCACAGTATCACTGTGCTATATATATTTTCTCTTTGTCCATCTCTTACTTTGTTATACTTTCACTTTGTCTCAGTTAGTTCTATGTTTTACATTCTTGTATGTCTAGATTGTCTGAAATGGGTCCATTTTGGATTGATTCACTATCTTGACAAAAAACATTAATAAATACAATAAATAAGTAACTGATGCAGTAAGTAAAATCTGTCCCTATACAACTTGGGAAAAAGGTCACATGATCAGCCTTGAAGTTTAGTAACTCAGTAAATTTATTCTAATCATTTAAACAGGAAATTACAAACTATGAATACTTTCTTCATAAAAAGGACTTTCATTTGTCAAGCCATTTTATGCACTGAAAGCAATGAGTTCTAAAAAGGTTGATTTGTACAGTTTTTGTATAGTGTTTATATAGCAAGTATATAGAAAAAGCAGTAAACATTTTTTTTTTCATCCCTAGGCTAATAGCTACTTTCTGAGGATGGAAAATGTTGTTACATCACCTTTCAATAACATTACACTATAACATCATCTCATGGCCCACTGTGGCAGAAGTATATCCATTACTAAGTTCTGCCTGTGGAACTGTGACTCAGGCTAGTGCTAGAAAAACATAAAAATGTACTAAATGTTAGATGCCTAAAGCTAACCAGCTCAAGTTTGATGATATTTATATTACCTAGACTAGTAAAGAAAAAAAAATAAATAAAAAGAAATGGGAAACCAAGAGAGATTTTAAAAGTGTAACACTGAAATGATTCACTGTCACAACCCTGTAAGTAAACAGTTTGCAGTGCATGGTGTGCTGAGATTACACTCCAAAATCGGAAAAAAAGATAAACCTGTAACGTGCTTCTGTAGCATGACACCCGATTTTAACAGTGCTTTCAGAGGTGTGTAACATTTGTTACACACCCCTTAACACTGTTATGGTGCATTATCAGGCTAGGGGTGTTACTTAACTTTCAGCTGGTCCCTGAATATCTTTCCTCATACAGGAAGTTTAAAGCCATTAGTCTGGAAGTAACTTATTTAAATTAGGGTAATATTTAAAACCTTTCCCTGACCTTTCCCTCCTATTGTATTTACTTGATGTCTATGCAACAGTACCCACCATGTGCTTTATTGGCTTTCAAAGCTGGTAAAACTCTTTGGCTTTTTTTTTTCTTTGTAACTGGTAATACATCGAGTAGATAAAACTTTGCTTTGCAGGTGAATTTCCTGGCATCCTTGTCTCAAACACATAATAATATGGTTATGATCAGAGACTGGATCATGAAGCCCTATGTTTATTACTAGATGTTGCCTAAGGCTCTGTGATTTCTGCCAGTGCCAGGAGGGAAAGGTGTGCTAAAAGGCAGATACCTGAGTTTAATAAAATCGGCAATCTGCAGATAGTCTTGTTAACTAGATCCTAGTACATAAAAGAGGGAAGGGAAAATAAAATAAAACAGCAAACCAAGAGAAATGTTAAACATGTAACAGTAAAATAAGTCACTGTCACAACCCTGTAAGTCAACAGTTTGTCTTTTACTAGATGTTTCCTAAGGATCTATAATTTCTGCTAGTGCTTGGGGAAAAAGATATACCAAAATAAAAATGTCTTAAGTTTAAGCAAATCAACAGTCTGCAGATAGTCCTGTTAACTAGATTTTAGTACTTGAAGAGGGGAAAGTAAAATAAAACAGGAAATAAAGAAAACTGTGAAAGTACGGTACTCTAGATGTACCATGAAATCAGATGTTTGGAATAAACCTAAGGAAAAATCCAGTTCAAAAACAAAAATAATCAGGAACAATTATTTCATCTCCAAAGGTGGACTTCATCAGACATAATAAAGGCTTACTTAAAATGGTAAGAAACAGGTCCCAAACAATCAATAATCCAGTACAGATAGCAAAGGATTGAGTGGTGGGAGGATCTGAGAAATTGCCAGCTAATTAGTGGGAGGAGTTGAGAAATAGCATTCCTCATTTAATGATAAATATTTGGCTTGACTATAGCTTATCTCTATTTGCATTTGATTTTTGGTGGGATTTGAGTTGCTCGCCCCTACTATAAATCTGATTTTGAACACTCCTCCCAGTCCCATCTCATCAGCTCATTCTACTGAGTACACAGAGATCAGTTGTGAAGGCCCACACCCTTAGTCTCATAAACATGAATTATCTTCTGTTTCCTTCTTTCCCACTTACTTAAAACAATAATAAAATAAAATTGCACTTTATTTAGCTGCTTTTACTGTGTCTGCTTCTTCCTATTTGATAACTTTATTTTACTTTTTTTCTGCTTGTTTTTAAATTGTTCTGTTGCATGTATTCTGCTGCATTTATTACTACTTGTTAGTGGCCTGATTAAATTGTAACTGTTATTCTAGGCCTCTTAGATTTGATTTAAGCACTTGGGCTTCAAACTAGTTATCTTACATAAAGTTTGTGGTCTACATTCTTGTGGCAGGACAGGTATCTTACATCCTTCTAAATTGGAAATTGCTAGTTGCAGGATTAATGTGTCTGTTATTCTAAAATTGTCTTAGTTCTGGTTTAAGCACTTGGGTTCCAAACCAGTTATTTTCCATTAGGAAGGTTTGTGGTCTACACTCTTGTGGGAGGAGAGAGAGTAGCCTTCACCTTTCTAAGCTGAGAATTGCTGGTGAAGTCTTATTGTGCCTGTTACTCTATGTGTCTTTGTTCTGGTCTGTGGTCAGCACTCTTGTAGCATTATTGTCTAGACAGATTTTTTTTAACCACTGCTCATCAAGTTTCTTATCTTATTGACTTGAACGATATTTAAGTTTTCCTCACTCCTCCCTAGTAGATCAGTATCCATGGATATGCACTTCCCAACTGTCTCTTTCTCTCTCTCTCTCTCTGTGGCCATTCTGTTTGAGGTGGGTGTTCTGAATCATTGTAACAGTTGCCTCATGTACACAAACAGCCCACTTATTCTTGATAAAACAGATAGTGTATGTGAGAGGTGTAAATACACTTTAAAGTTGGAGGCAAAACTCTGTAATACAATCAAAACTAATCCCTTAGAGGTTGTCAGTGATACTTGCACCACTCCTACTGCACAGGGTAAAGACCCTACACATAAAACTACTTAGCTGAGGCACTTACAGGTAACCTTCCTAAAACACTAAGACCAGCTGTATAGTACAATCAAAGAAAGGCTCCTCAGCCATCACATAAAAACTTTGTGAAAAGACCACCCACAGTTACAGATAGCAACACTGTATCCAATGCCTCTACTTCTAAGCCCTTAAGGCAAACCAGCACATAGCTAAATACCCTGGTCATTGGTGATTCTATAGTGAGGCACACTGATGTTCCCCTCATCAGACTGAGTAAGGAGAGAGTCACAATTAGCTGCCTTTCTGGGGGTAGGATCCATCAGGTCACAGAGGCTCTCAGGTGATTGAACCACAGGTACCAGTATGACACTGTCATAGTCCATGTGGGCATTAATGACCGGAGACATACCTTCCTTGACTATATGAAGTGAGACATGATCGACCTCGCTGATTATGTGTCTCAGACAGGTATGAGCCTAGCACGGAGCAGCATACTACATTCTCCAAGGATGATGCCACGTTACCAACAGATTTTAACAATTGGCTTAGTTTCTGGTATCAGTCAGGGAGTAACAATATTTGATAGCCTGGGAGGACATGGTTGATAGACCACGTTGCTTTGCCAGGGGTGGTCTGCACTTATACTGTCTAGGCTTTTGGATATTGGCAAAGACCTTTTCAACCTCCACAGTGACTTTTTTAGGCAATGCCAAACTGATAAACCTACCAACTTAACTGAATGAAAGAATATCTGAAGTTCTTACCGCTCAATGCTATAAGTCTTAACAAGAAACTTCACTCCCTCCAAGCCTTCCTCTCCCTGGAGAGTGCAGACATCTGTGTAGTAACAGGATATGGTTTACAGTCACTAAGAATACCCCAGTAAAGCAGGGTTATAGTGCCTTTCACACCTTTAGGCCAGCTGCTGCACAGGAGGGAACTAAAGGTGGAGGTGTCTTAGTCTATATTAAGACTAATCTCACATCCAGACTAGTTGAAGTGTATGACCCACTGGGGCTCATACATGTGCAACTCGCCATAAATAGGGTGCCATACCACCTTACAACATGCAGGTTTCCCTCTATGTCCCAGGAAACCCATACTACCTATCTCACTGTACTAGAGTCCCTCGCCGTTTAACCCAATATATTCATGGGGGATCTTAACTACCCCTCTATAGATTGGGAATCCTACACCACTTCTAATACACAAGTCCAGCGATTCCTAAACTGTATTAATACCAACATCCTGGAACAGTTGGTCCATTCTCCTACCAGAGATACAAACATCCTTGACTTTGTACTAATGAACTAATGAACATGGGGGGCTGATGTTCTTCACTGAAAGTAATATCTTCACTTGACAGATCTGACCATAAGGCAATATTACTTAAAATAAAAATGAAATCTGAGGATTCAGCAAAACTACAAACCTTTAGGAACTATTCCAATGCTAACCACTCTCTACTAAGCAACACCTTGGCTACGTTCCAAGCACCTCCAAACCCAGTAAACACCATAGCATGCACTGAGCTATTTGCAAAATCTCTGTGCAGCCATACTGATAGCTGTATAGACTGAGCAGTGCCCACTCACATTAAGAATAAGACAAGCTCAAAAGACAAGCCACATTGGTGAAATCACACTATCACTCGGTTATACACCAAGCGTAGGAGGAACAAAGCCATACATACTAAAAGCCCCCTGACCAATCTAAACAGGCAGCTAAGAGGGGTATTAATACTTCAAAGGCAAATTTGAAGAAAAAATAGCTTTTCAGGCAAAGGACAACCATAAAGTTTCTACAGCTATGTCTGTAACCTCAGAAGAAATACACAGCAATGCACAGAACGTATTGTAAATGGCATCACCGACACTGAAACGTAAGTCAGGAAGTAAAGGAGAGTAGAACTGCTGAAACTGAATGGGTCCGAATGGAGAGATGATAAGTTAGCAATCAAAGGAGAGCAGTATTGCTGAAATTGAATGGGGTCCGAATGGAGAGATGATAAGTCAGTAAGTAAAGGAGAGTAGTATTGCTGAAATTTAATTCATCCTCAAGTCTCGGTGAGTACCTTCATGAGGTGGACCCTGTTTTTTTACAAAATCTCACCAAGATGACACTGATATATAGACTGCATTTATATAGCATATATCATGAACAGAGGTAGGTCAAAAATTAAAAAAAAGATAGCTGGACGCACAAGACCCCGGATAAAAAAGTGCCCAGTCCTGGTAGGTGTACTGGTGCCAGGACTGGAAAAAAATGAAAGTGTAGAATGCTCAAAATATGGAAACATTGCTACAATGCCCCCCCCCCCCCCCCCGTTGTAGAAGGAAGTAGCAGTCCACAAAAATCACAAAAACTGATAGACCAAAGAAGAGCCATAAAGATGATAGAGTGGACTATTAAGGATAAGAAGGACATTATGTAATGTTAATATTATGCAAAAAGCCCAGAATTTCCAGACACAAGATATACAAAAAGATTAAGAGAGAAATCAGAGGAAAGGAAAATACTTCCATAAGAAAAACTGTCAGAAGCTTCAAATAAAAATTTGTGCTCATTAATACAGCAGATTTGTGAAAAACAGTATATAGACCAAGACACTTTGATCTGTTTGGAAAAAGAAGCATTTGAGGAAGTGTGAAAATATAAACAACAAAACCTAGATATTTTTGAAAAGTATAAAAAAGAAATATGGACATGGGAAAGAAAGAGAGATTTGATATGGTGCAATATTTATGCAAAGGTGAAAGCCAAATTAATAAACATAAAGAAAGCAGCCTCAAAATATTCAAAGAGAAATACAGGCAAAGGTATCCAAACATGGGCAATTTCACAATAAAAAGAATAATGTCACAAAGAGGGAATGCAAGAAAGAAGATTAGTAAAGTAGAAGTTAAAAAAATAGAAGTTGAAGTTATGGAGTGCCTGCGAAGCAAAGGATTTGGTGTAGAAAGTCTAACACAGGTTACATCACAGCACCAAAGACAAGGCTTTTTTAGGCAAGGCTCAAAAGACAAACCCACCACCGTAAATAGCACAAGTAACAAAAAACTGAGGGTAATGCTATTCAATGCCAGAAGTCTAAACCTCAAAATGCACGCACTCGAGGCACTCCTCAGTATGGAGAAAATCGAGCAGTAGCAGAAACCTGGTTTAAGGTTCCAGAGAGCACCCCAGCACTACCAGGCTACAACTCATACCATACATTTCGGCCACAGAACCCGGACCGAAATACAAAAGGTGGGGGAGCATCCATATTCATCAAGGATACCCACACCTACAGGTTAGAGGCACAGCACGATGCTTCAGAGATCATCCACATGCAACTAACAACGGGAAAAACTGCTATTCAAATCATAGCTTGCTACAGATCACCCACCATGTCCCAGGACCCTCACTCTGCATTCCTGGAAACACTGGGAAACATAAAGGTCCTACCAAACACCCTGATATTGGGTGATTTCAATTACCCAAACATTAACTGGGAGAACTACTCAAGCACGAACTCCCTTGCCCAACATTTCCTAGAATTTATAAACTTAAACGCCCTGGATCAACTGGTCAACACCCCCACCAGAGGTGACAACATATTAGACCTGGTCAGAACCAACATGGGCGACCAGTGTTCCACACTGGAGGTCAGCCCCTCGCTGGCTAGATCTGACCATAAACTAATCATTCTGGATTTCCACATTCCACCACCACCCCTGGTCAAAGAAACCACCATGAAAGACTTTTCAAAAGTAAACTTCACGTTACTTAAGACCGAGGTGGGAAGTTTCAAAGCCCCCATGCTAAAGGATAATGCTGTCCAAGCTGCAAAATCCTTTACTAATGCACTCTAAGGGAACCTACAAGAATGCATAGATTATGCTATCCCAAACAAAACCAAGACTCACTCCTCCAAGAAAAGGAAACTAGTCTGGTGGACCCCTGCCATAAACAAGCTATACAATAGAAGGAGGAAACTAGTCCAGAAAAGAGTAAAATCCCAAGAAGGGAAGACATCCCTGATCAGTATCAGCAAGAAAATATGTTCCCTCATAAAATCATCCAAGGCTAGCTTCAAAAGAAAAATTGCCATGGACTCCAAAGATAACCACAAGACATTCTTTAGCTATGTCAAGAATCTAAGTGGCAATTTTCAGATCTGCTCGGAGTTAGTGCAGAATGGCACAAAATACACTGAACCGACCGATATAGCCAACATCCTGGCAGACAGGTTCAGTGCAAACTTCACCCCCAAAAGGGCCCATAACTATACCCCATAACTATACCAGAAGAATGTAGTGCCCCTGAAATCACAGACACTCAGGTTAAAACAGCCCTCTCTAAAGCCAAAAAACACAGCATTAATGGGACCGGACTGTGTCTCAGGCTGCGTCCTACATGAGCTTAAAGATGAACTAACCCATCACCTAAACACACTGTGTAAACTCAGCCGCTCCACAGGCTACATGCCCACAGAGTGGAGCACAGCAAAGGTTATTCCACTCCACAAAGGTGGAGCCACAATGGACCCCGGGAACTATTGCCCTATAAGCCTGACTAGCTTAGTCTGCAAAGCTATGGAGTGCATCATCATATATCTCATTAACAGAGACATTGGAAACCTCCAAACACTAGACCCTGCCCAGTTTGGCTTTGTTAAGGGGAGATCATGCCTCCTAAACCTGCTGAACTTCTTTGAGACAGTTACCAAGGCTATAGAAGAGGGAAAGGTGGTCCACACAGCCTACTTAGATCTCTCAAAGGCCTTCAACACCATTCCCCACTCAGGTATTATAGACAAGCTCACCAGCCCGAACATAACCCCCTATGTCACGAGATGGGTTGCCAACTGGCTCATGGACAGAACCCACATGGTAAGAGTTGCGGGAGCTAAGTCTGACTCTAAACCGGTTACAAGTGGCATTCCCCAGGGCTCAGTCCTAGGACCCCTCCTGTTCAGCATATACTTCTCAGAGGTACAGGCAAGCACAGGAGGACTATGGCTAACCAAGTTCGCAGACAACTGCAAACTAGGGGCTATAATTGACTTTTTGGCTGACACAGACATCCTCCAAAAGAGTCTCACTGAGACAGATACCTGGTGTCAAAACCATGACCTCAAGCTAAATGTCAAAAAGTGCATAGTCATCCCCTTTGGAAAAAACAAAGTACCCACAAACTACCACATAGGTGGTAGCCCCCTAAATACGGAAGACATAATAAAGGATCTGGGGACCCAAGTCGATAGTAACCTCTCCTTTGATAATCACATTGCCAAAGTGGTTAGAAAATCCTTCTATGTGGCCCACCTAACCACAAAAGGGTTTGCATCCAAATTGAAAGAGATCATTGGGCCCCTCTATGCATCACTCATCAGACCCATCATAGAGTACAATGACCCATTTGGGATGTACCTTACAAGACACCTGCAACAACTGGAAAGACCACAGAAGTTCCTCACCAAGAGGATCACTGACCTCAAGCAGATGCCCTATGCAGCTTGACTGAAGAAACTCCAGCTACTCGGTTGCATACTGCCTACTCAGAGGTGATCTCTGCCTGACATACAAGGCCATGTCCAACCCAGAACTGATGGGCATGCTACACCTAAAGAAAACCATATCCTCTCAAGCCATACACTTCAGGGATCTAAACCTCACCACAACAATAAGTAGGACATGCTGGAGGGATAGATTCCTGTCCCAGAGACTTCCCATGCTCTGGAACAAGATTACAATCTGCATTAGGCAGAGCTCCTTGCTAACCCTCTTGAAGAGAAGTCTTGACGAGTGGATGGGAAACAGAAAGTTTACCCCAGGGATCACTTCAATGGCTCTGCTGGACAGAGGCACAGGGAACTAATCTAAGGGGGTGGCGAAAGCCAACACATTCCGGCTAGGCTTATAAATGCATTTGGGCAGATAGCCTAGTACCTACCTATGAACCTATGACTCTATCAGGAGACATCTGAAGAAGAAATATGGACATGGGAAGAAAAAGAGATTTTAATATGGTGTAATATCTATGCAAAAGAAAAAGAAAAACTAATTAATATAAAATGAACAGCACCAAAGATATTTCAAGGGAAATACAGACAAAGGAATCCAGACATGGAAAACTTTACAATACAAAAAATAAGAAGACAAAGAGGAAACACAGAAAAGGAGGTTAGTAATGGAGAAGTTAAAGAAACAGAAACTGAGGTTATGGAGTACCTCTGAAGTGAAGGATTCAGTCTAGAAAATCTAATTCAGAAAGCACCGTAACAGGATAGAGCAATGGACCTCCAAATTAAGGGGAAACCAGTGGAACAGGAAGCAATTGCTCAGGTGCCATATGATGATATTTTGGAACCTACCACAGGAAATCAGTATAAACATTCACTGGAAGCTGGACAGGAACGGAAGGAACAGGAAACTGTGGAAACTCTGATGCAATCACTGTTGAGGAGTGATAGGCTAGTGAGTTCCCATATAGGTTCATAGGTTCATAGGTAGGTACTAGGCTATCTGCCCAAGGGCCTACACAAGCCTAGCCAACAAGTTTCCCTGGCTTACGCCACCAAAGCAAGTCATTTTCCTGTGCCACTGACGAGCAGACACACAGAAGTGATCCCCGGGGTGTATTTCCTATTTCCCATCCACTCATCAAGATTTTTCTTGAAGAGTGCTAATAAAGAACTTTGCTTGACATAGATGGATAGCCTGTTCCAGAGTATGGGAAGTCTCTGGGATAGGAATCTATCCCTCCAGCATGTCCTGTTTATTGTGGTGACAAGGTTTAGGTCCCTAGAGCGTGTAGCTCTGAGGGATTGGGATTTCTTTAGGTGTAGCATGTCCAACAGCTCTGGGTTTGACATAGCTTTATATGTTAGGCAGAGATCACCTCTGAGTAGGTGATATGCTACGGAGTAAAGCTGGAGTTTTTTGAGGCAGTCAGTGTAGGGCATTTGTTTGCGTCCAGTAATTCTCTTTGTGAGGTACTTCTGTGGCCTTTCCAGCTGCTGCAGATGTCTTGTGAGGTACATTCCAAAAGGGGCATTGTACTCTATAATGGGTCTAATGAGTGATGAATTGAGAGTAACGATGACCTCTTTTTTCCTGGATGAGAACCCTTTTATGATGAGGTGTGCCATGTAGAAGGACTTCCTGACTACTGTGGCGATGTGACTATCAAAGGAGAGACTACTGTCCACCTGGGTCCCAAAGTCTCTTATCACGCATTCGGTGTTAATGACAGAGTAACAGATGGCACAGGATGAAACTGAAGAGAATGTGCCACAGGAAGATGCAATAGAACTTTCTAAAGAATGCCCGCAGGAAATGGAAAAAAATGTGCTCTCAGTTTAGAAGAAAACGAGCTAAGAGAAGAGTTGCTTGATTTAATAGAAATAGACAGATATAGCAAGATCAATGAAAGAAATAGACTGCAGAAGGTCAATAAAACACAAAAAGTCAGAATTTGGATAAAAGAAATGAACACAGTAATTGGGTCTGTCCATAGAGATCCATGTGATATAACAAAAGTAAACAGGATATATTACTGGGCAGCAAAATTAATAACTGATAAAGTTCTAACACAAGAACACAGGGTAGTGAGGAAAAGGAAGGGGAGAAAATGAATATCATCATGGAAGTACTGAATAGAGAAAACTATAAAGGAATTAAGACAAGACGTGTCACTGTTAGAAGAGTATAGAAAAGGGAACAGATCAAAATATGTAGATAGACGTGGTAAAAGCAATGCACAATATTAGAAAAGACCAGGATCTATCATGCACCATTGCAAATAACACTAAAAATTACAGCACAGGCGGAAAAACTTAGATTATACACAGATAAATGTAAGGGAAAAGTATAAAATAAGCAATTTATTGATGACCCAAAAAGTTTTATAGAGTTGGGAAACAAGGTAAAAGGAAATGAAAGACCACCAAAAAAGAAGAAATAGGTACATTTTGGAGAAATATTTATCCTGTGGAACATAACAAAGATGCTAAATGGATAGAAGAAGTAAAGGAAAGAATAAAAAGTTTAAAGGTACAGGATATGAAATGGGATGAAGTAACAGCCAGAGAGATTGAAACAAAGTTAAGAAAAGCCTCTAACTGGAAAACCCCAGGCCCAGATGCAGTACATAACTTATGTTTAAAAGTATTAGCATCTTTGTACGAAGATTCAGCCATGAGTAAGAACTATTTATGTCCACTCCGCAAACAGACAGCAACCTGGCAAGCAAAAGGAAAAACAATGCTCCTACTTAAGAGTGAGCCTGCAAGCTATCCTAAAAATGATAGACCAATAATTTGCCTTCTGACGACGTATACACTATACACTGGAATTGATGCCGACAGAGTTTATAGTCATTTAGAAGAAAACTCAATTATGGTAATAGAACAAAACTGCAATAAAAGAAAGCCATATGGAACAAAGGATCATTTGTTAAAGTCATAGTGGAGAACTGTAAAAAGGGGAGGAATCTAAGTATGGCATGGATTGACTGCAAAAAAGCATTTGATAGTATCCCACATTCATGGATAAAAGAGTGTTTAAAATGTATACGATACACCCTACATTGATCAATTATATTACAGTGACTATGAAACAGTGGCAGAGAACTTTGCAATTAAGCCATGATAAAGGACAAATTATTATTCTAGGGATAAAAATTAAAAGGGGGATAGTCCAGGGAGACTCTTTGTCACCGCTGCTATTCTGCCTTGCCCTAAATCCATTAAGCTGTCTACTTAACAGCTTAGGCCATGGATATAATTTGGCTCCTAGAAAATATCAAAGTGCAAAGACTTCTCATCTTTTCTTTGTCGATGATTTAAAATTATATAGCTCATCAGCTGAAGCACTGAAAGCACAACTTCAAGTTTTCAAAACTTTTTTTCAGATGATATTGGAATGTCATTTGGTCTTGATAAATGTGCAAAGCAACCTTTAAAGCAGGAAAACTGCAGCACCAAGAAAACATCAGTTTGGGACAAGAATGTGATATAAAAGAACTTGAGCAAGAGGGAGTGTATAAATATTTGGAAGTGAAGGATCAGCAATAAAACATAAACAAATGCGAAGAAAACTTAGTAAGGAATACTTTAGAAGACTTAAATTAATCCTGAAAACAGCTTTGACATTTAGGAACAAAACCCAAGCTATAAATCAATTTGTTCTTTCTGTCCTAACTTACAGTTTTGGAGTGATTAACTGGTTCCCAAATGTGTTGGATAGATTAGATAGGAAAACAAGAAGGATGCTTCATGCTGAACAAATGATTTATAAAAATCAGTGCATACTAAGATTATATAGTCCCAGTTCCGAAGGAGGGATGGGCCTCCTTGAAACTGATTGCATGTATAGATCTGCAATCGTGGGACTCTACACATATCTGTTGACCTCACAAGACCCAAATGTAGTGAAAGTTTTAAAACATGGGAAGAATAAATCTAAGATGATTTCCCTGCTTAGTCTAGCAGAAGCATATCGGCATCAAGCTGGAATGGAAATCAAACCAGAAGTAGATAAAAATCAGGCAGCAACTGAATGTGCCAAAAAACAAAAGAAAGGATATAAGGTGAATAACTAGATGAGAAGGCAAGATATGTGGAAACTGCATACATATAGTTGCAAGTATAGAAAAATTCTGGTAGAACCTCATGTTGATCAGGAACGAATGCAGGAATGGTTAAGGAAAGGTGAATTCAAACCAAGAGATGAAAGATTAATACTGGCAGCACAAGTCACTACCCTTTTGGTGACATGGGTTAGGTGTTAGACTACAGTGCAGATGGTCCTGGGTTCTAATCCAGGGAATGCATATTTTTACCAGGGGGTCCACCTGTGTCCCTCATTGACAGGGGCAACTGGTGCTGACTAAGGTTTTCATTTTTGGGGATAAAGTCTTGGCTAGGCTTGTAAGGGCCCCAGGGCCATTAGCCTTGTAATCTCCTATGATCCTTTGAAGATAGTTGGCTATGTAATGTTGGTTTACAGAGTCTACTGAACACATGGGAGAAACAGACAAATGTAGTTTTGTAAAACAGAATTGGAAACAGTTGCACATCTTGTTGCTGGTTGCGACATACTAATGGTAGAAGGACTGTATATTGAAAGGCATAATAATGTGGCAAGACTGTTGCACTGGGGATTGTGCAAACATTATGGTACTGAAGTGGCTGAAAAACACTGGAAACATGAGCCATAAAACATCTAGAAAATGATGAAGTCTACATCACATGGAATCATCCATTGCCAACAGTTCAAAAGATAGATGCTAGCAAACCAGATATAGCAGTCCATGAAAAGAAGACAAACGTAGCATTGATCACTGAAATCACCACACCCAGTGACGACAGTGTTTTGTGTACAGAGGAACACAAAAGTCATAAAATATTAGGATTTATAGGCAGAAATGAGAGCAATGTAGAAGAAAGATCCCCCTGATAGTTCCAATAGTAGTAGGAACAGCGGGTCTTATAAAGAAGAATCTACCATCATATTTAGATATCTTACCAATACATGTAATTCTGTACAAATTGCAGAAGGAATCATAACTGGGCACTTTTGGCTGACATCAAAGATTGAAACAGTACTAATTTCATGAACTTTAATTGTACTTTGACTTTGGAATGGGGTCCATTCCTGTCATGGTATTAGAAACCCAAAAGAGCTGGAGAAATGAAAAGAGAAAGAAAACGTCTTTAGATATGCTACCAATACATGTAACCCTGTATGAATTGCAGAAGGAGTTATTACTGGGAACATTGCCGGTGCTGCCAAAAGCACTTCTGGCTGACATCAAGGACTGAAACAATACTAATTTCATGAACTTTAATCGTACTTTGACTTAGGAATGGCGTCCATTCCCGTCATGACATTAGAAATGCAAAAGACTTGGAGAAATTATATGGAGACCATTGGCAACCTTTTGGCTGACAGGTTAAGATAAAATCTCCCCCACTACTCCCCTGATAGTTCAAATGAAATACCATATAACACAATCCTCCAACCATTACTCCAGAACAGGTCATTAATGCACTTTCCAGGGCCAAAAACACTACATCGATGGACCCGGATAACATCTCCAGATGTTTAACAAATAGCATGAAACATGACCTGTGTAGTCTACTTGAATCACTTCAGTTGGAGCCTTCAGTCAGGTTTTGTGTCCAAGGAACTGAAGATGGCTACAGTAATTCCTCTGCACAATGGAGTCCAACCACTGATCCAGGTAACTACAGGCTCATACATCTTAACAGCCTCATTTATATGTAAGGCATGGAAAGAATCATCATGGACATGATGAATGCTGGACCCTTCACAGTTCGGCTTTGTTTAAGGAAAGTCATGGCTATAAATCTGTTGGATTTTTTGAGAGGGTCACCAAAGCATTGGATGAAGGTAAGACTGTCCACACAGCTTACCTTAACCTGGCCTATGCTTTTGTTAGAATAGCCCACTCAGGCATAGACAAGCTCACTAATTTAGGTATAAATGCTTTTATCATTCACTGATCAGCCAGCTGGCTCACTGATAGGACCCATGTGGTCAGAATAGATGAGGCCACCTCCACCAAGAGGCCAGTCACTAGCGGAATCCCCCAGGGCTAGGTACTGGGCCCACACCTTTTTGGCATCTATTTCTCTAAAATGGAAGCAAATGCTGAAGGTTTATGGCTGACTAAATTTGCAGAAGATTGCAAGCTAGAGGTTATCATCAACTCCCCTGTAGACGCTAGCATTTTTCAAAAAGGTCTATCTCTGTCTAATAAATGATGCCAAAGCCATGGTCTTAAACTCAATGCTAAGAAATGTATAATTATACACTTTGGGGAATCAACCACCCTGGCTAATTACCATGTTGACAATCTATCCCTAAGAGTTGACCCAGTGGTCAAGGATCGGGTACACTCACAGAAAGTAGCCTTACCTTTGACCACAACATGGCCACAGTGGTGAGGAAATCCTATTATGTTGCTCAACTTATAAGGAATGGCATGACATTTAGGTCCAGAGAGATCAATATCCCACTGTACTTTGCCCTTATCAGACCTATCATAGAGTACAATGCTCCTACTCCCTGTGGTATGTACCTGACCAGGCATATGCAGCAACTAGAGCAAATGCAAAGGTTCCCTACACAAAAGAATATAAGGCATAACAAATCTACCTTATGCAGAGTGCCTTAAAGCCCTTTCGCTCTACTCAGTCTCCTATAGATTGCTGAGGAGTGATCCATGCTTGGCTTATAAGGCATCCGTAAACCCCATACTTGTGAATCTCCTACATATCTGTAAGTTAAAGAGTATCAAAAATACAAGGTCTAGGGACCTACATTTTGTCTGTGTGTAAACAGAACATGCTGGAGAGACATATGTGTCCCAGAGACTATCTTTCTTATGGAACAGGCTTCCCATTCACGTGAAGCTGAGTAAGCACAACCTAGACAAGTGCATGGGGAATAGGACATTTACACCGGGCCTGGCACCCATGTCCCTTATGGACAGAGGCAGCTTATATATGCCTGGCCCTCAGTGTCCTATTTGGATGCAGGACATCATTATTCTTTCGGGAAAACTTGGCTAGGCTTAGAAAAACCCTTGTGTCGTTAGCCTAGTAGCAGTCTATGAATCTATGAATCTATTTAACTAAACTTGCAAACAATAGAAAAAAATCATGAAACTGAAACCCTGGTTCTAAAAGAAATTCATGAACTGTATACACAAAAGAGAGAATAACTAGGAACAACTGAAAAACAACCATAAATAGAAAGTTTGCCTCTAAGAAAGAAAACAAAATCCTATGTATATAATGTATTAAATGAATGTCTAGCTAAGTCCAAGTTAAAGTTATGCAAAAGAAAATAGTAGAAAACAAACTTGCTGTCAATAATTATCAAGCTTAAATAAACAGTATTAAAATAATGCATAAAACTAAAGAAACATGAACAAAAACCTAAAAATTGAAAAGAAAAGAAAAACTTTAAAAGTTCAAATGCATCCTATCGTGATCTTGTGTGAGTATTAACATCCACATTATTGGTAGATTTGACATCCTTGTCTCTGCAGTATAAGTTTTTTTCTGTTTTAGTAGACATCTAATGGAAGAATATTCATTAAGACCTGGGATTTACAGACATTAACCTGATTTGCCACTGTAGTTCCTCTGTCTGTAGATAGAAATTGGAATTTCATCCATTAGTATTGAGACAGAATGCTTAAAAACTGTAATAGACAGTTCTCTGTGTGCTCAGTGTTTAAAATATTTTCAGAATAATTTGTGTAAATGCTTATTGCAGGTTGTAGGTTGTACAGATTTGTTGTAAAATTATTTGGGACATTCTGTGCAGAATGTTACCAATCTAAAAGCTACTGTATTATCTTCAAATTGCTACATAGAGCAATTGCAGGGATTGCTTTCTTTAGATATATGTTCTTTCTCGTTAGAAGGGTAAAGGAAAGGAAAACTGTAACTTTGAAAATTACAGAAGTTACCCTTCCCACAGGAGGATATATATGGTCTGGAGTCCAGATGGGAAACCAAGATCAAATAATACTGTTTGATAATATGTGTCAAATGAAAACCTTTAAAAAGCTTAATTGTTCCATTACCTAGAGGAAATACATGATAAGCTCACAATCAATGACCCACATGATAAAGTCACCTAAAACTAGCCAGTATAACTGATTCAGCACTGTGTCACCTGGAAGTCTGTGAATCCTTGCAAAAATGGCTTACAGTTACCTGATAGATTGTAAATATGGAGATGCTGTCATTTGTTCTCATCCCAAGGATCCATTCTGGGTAACTGGTAGATCTATGTGGCCTTTAGACCATGTCATAGCTTGATTTAAATGGATAAAAATACTTCTGCTGCTAGTTCTCCAGGTAGGGCACCAGAAATCAGAGAAACCAGGAAGTAGGGCACCAGAAATCAGAGAAACCAGGAAGTAGGGCACCAGAAATCAGAGAAACCAGGAAGGAGGGCACCAGAAATCAGAGAAACCAGGAAATACAGCAACATACATATGCAGCCATGAATCCTTATCATGCCGCTTGTCTGTAAAAATTGCTAGACTGAGACACCACAAAATATATTAAAAGTGTGCCAGACTTGTTCATAAACAGGACCCTTGATGAGGTTATTGGGGTGCAGGTGTTTTTTTACCAGTTAGGGAAGGACTGCTAATTTCAAAGATGTCACTTGGAGACAGACTAGACCTTTATGTCCATGTCACTCCACAGCTGGTCAGATATTAGTAAGCCTAACCAGAATCCACCAGTTTCACTCAGAGGGTATATCGTGGAAATCTGTAGCACCTTCTTCTCCACCTCATTCATCTTAAGTAGACCCATTCGTGTGTAGCAAGGTAAAAATGGACAAGAGACCTGAGGTGTTAAATGTGCAGATGATGCTAAAGACGGTTCTTTCACATTACAAATATGAATAGGCAAATTAAGCATTTGGGAGAAGAAGACTGAACTAACTCTGTAGTAATAGATAAGATTGTCCATTAATTGCTAGGCGAAGTTTACTAGACCAGAAATAATGTTATTACAAGCTCAAACATGAGAAGCTCGGGAAAGCAATGGCCTTTGTTAAAACAGGCAGCAAAGCTGAAAAAATAAGCAGTAACCTGCCTAGGAGTTGCCAACAGAGAATATAACTTTAGAAGTCTAACTAAAGCAGGCTAACTTTGTAGAGTTACCTTAAAATGCTATTAATACTGCATTATGGATCTCTTGAACTGATAAGAATCAGGCATAGCATTTGCTAGTAAACACAAATTTAAAATCTGACATGGTTAAAAATAAAATGTCATCGATATCATGGACATGTAAAGCTCTGGTTATATAATAGGCATACTTCTAGTATGCCCTTCTAAAATGTAAAATGAGTCAGTCATATAAAACGTTAGGAAATATCATAAGGACATCTGGACATGTGTTTTTTGAGGGTTAATCTAGCTAACACTTTTTTTCAGAGTAAACAGCAAAGATGGGACATAGGACTCAAATAGAACATACAACAATTGTCTGCAGTAATGCTGTGACAGATAAAATTAAGCCATAACTCAAATGACATATAGGGTAAGCTAAACCTATAGCAAAATATTTCACATTTAGACATGCACGGAGATATGTTTATTGGCAAGTCCTTAGTTCTAAATAAGTGGCTTAAAAAAGTAGTTCTAAATAAGTGGCTTAAATAAATAGTACTGCTTGTCAAGGGAAAATATCCTCATCTCATCAACAGGGCTCTTAAGAATGAACCAAGTGCAAGAAGAAGAAGAATTTATACCCAGACATATTTTTCTTTCTAACTCCAAGAAGTCGCCTAGCAAAATAACCACAACAGTAGCATCAAGTACCTCTTACGTCAGCAACTGCTTGCCATCCATATATCCAGACGTCAAGCATGGGCAGGTAAAAGGACATTCCAAGTGCCAAATCAGTAACAAACCAATCTGCATAGGAAACTATAGGAACACAAACTACAGACACACTTTAGCAGACCTGGGAAGGAAGATTAGAATGAGTAGATGAGTTCAGAAGGTACAACAAGCAAAACAAAACAAAAATATATTGTAAAGTACAGCAGTTCCCATCCAAAAAAAGAAAGTTAACTGCTTTGTATATATGCTGGGCTTGATAAGCTGCCAGATAAGACACTGTTATTAGTTTATATCTGCAGCAACAAACTGAAAAAGATAGGGATGAAAGAACAAGTAAACCAGATGGACATAATTCATGAAATGTAACAAATGTAAAAGCAAAGAACTGATGAGTGAAGTGACATTTCAGACTTCAAAAAATCAGGCAGAGCACAACTGGTGGCCAGCTGCCACCATCCCAGTACAGCACAGGTGAGAATGGAAATCTAGAAAGTATTTGATGAAGGGAAATTTGGCCATAGTAACTGCAGTTAGGGAGAATTATCAAACCAGTGGATATCACGTTGCCATGAAAGAGTGGTGTCCCCTACTGTGATAGCTTTACTTGGATAAACACAAGCAGTGATCTAAGTGAACTACAGTAATGAAGCAAGTAAATGTGCGTGTATGGAAGGGACCAGGCTCATGAGCAACTGAAAGTGTTCTGTAGCATTTCATGATGAAAACTGAATCTGATGGATCATATATGTACAAACATATTTATTTCTGGTAACTAGGATGGCTTGTCATAAAGGAATAATCATATTTTTATGAGTGAGAGTGGCCCAGCCTCCAACATGAAGAAAGTGCACATGGCAAATAAAAAGCAAGGACAGAAAAATACCTCTCCAAAGTTTAGCTAGATATTCATTAAACAGACTGCATTTTAAGAGATGCAGACTAGTAAAACAGTGTTACAAGTAGAGCTGCCTCGTGTAGGGATCACACCTCAGTAAAAATCATGAAGCTGACTGTATGATAATCAGTAAATAACCAGTCCTTTTATACTTTTGGTATATCTAAGTTACAAGTCAATTAAAATAGCTACTTCTACAACCATCCTATACCTTACTTCATAACCAGCCCAGGCTGCTTCTATATTTAGAGTAGAAGCCTGTGTATTGTGTATATATTTATGTATTTACTGTATTTATGTGTGTCTACCACAGCCTTGTAGCTCCCACCAGCTCTACATGGATTCATTCATTACTCTTTTTTTCCACTTTTTGTCCCAGTTTATTTCAGTCATCAGACCCTCCTGGACAATTGACTTATTTGTTCCCCTTCCCTGGATAATAGTTGAATGGGAGAGAACATCTTTCAGATAGCCATCAGAGGTGGTTCAAGGTACTTTCCTTAGCCTTATCTCACCAAGCACAAGCCTGCAAAGCGCAAAAGTGAATGGTTGAATGAGCTGACCATTGCTGGACACTTCCAGTTAGCAGCCCTACCCTTTGCCTTAAAGCAGGACAAATGGTTTCTTCAGTCTCTGATATGGAAATCACACTTCCTAGTCTGCCTCTAGGTACTTGCAAACCTTCCCTCCCCATGGAAAAGTTTGGTAGGCCACACCCTTTCACTGTTTCCACTCCCTGCTTGGTTCCTCTAATGCCATGGCTGCTAATCAAAATCTGGCTGCCTGCACAGTAAGAGCTCTATCCCACTGCTGTGGAGAGAGGCACATTTATTACTCCTTTTTGCCAGGCCTTATCACCTCATGTCACCCTATGGCAGGGGGGGGGGCTTCTTTCCAGTTGAGATTTTCATTTTGGAACCCTGAATCTCTTTCTTTTTGGGCAATGGTGGGTGAGAAAGCATGTCTGCCACCAGCTTTTTGCAGCCTATCGATCCAGTTTGGCAGTTGGTAGGTGTTACTGCCTACAGCATTGCTCCTTGAAGCAAGGATAGATATTTATGTCCATTGATTCCACCTCCCCACTAAAGTGCATGTTTTCCTCAGTAGGCTGAACCAGTTTTGCCCCAGTACCTTAAGCCTAATCACCTGGTCTTATGCCAGATAGTGCAGTGGGACTTGAACTACATTTTACCCATGGGATAGGTGGGCTGACAATGATCTCTCACTGCCATTTCTCCCCAGATTACTACTATCTTTGTCAGCTTGGGCATAGTTAGGTACATGAACTAACAGAACTGCATACTACTCAGGCTCATTCGAGGTAATATATTCAGTTTTATTCTTTTGGTTTGAAAGGGCCCTGTAGCCATTTCAAATGTATCATAGATTCTGCATGATGTGTGTGAAAAACAAAAAAATAAATACACTTTTAAATTTATAAATAAAAAATACTAAAGCAAAGGTTTTTTTTTTGTTTAACACATCATCAGGAAGGACCAGAATTTATTATCTCCAGTGAACTGTTGGTACCAAATTCTGAACCAGACACGACAAGAGAGTAAGGATCGTGCAGTGCTACATGAGATTTTTGTGAATAACCTTACCCACCGACTCACTCACATCAGTGATGATGTCACTCGACTTTCAAAGAAGGTAAAACATATATCAGAATTCAGAAAACACATCAAAATGTTTTGTTATTGGAAGGGATTTGGGGTGGGTGGTAGAGAAGCATTGGCCTTTTATGATGCATAGGGCTAATTTCCATTTCCGGTACTGAATTATTTTGCAGTTTATGGATTTGTTTTATTTTCTGTACTGTTTCCATTTTCAGATGGTTTTTGTTCCTCTTTCATGCATACCTTTCAAGCTTGTGCGTTGATAGACTCTTTTGTCGCTTGCCTTAGCTCATCGTGAGTTCTGGTAATTGCGATCCATCCATTACTGCTGCTGTAGTGTGAGTATCTGTGTACCAGTACCAGACAGTATTTGGGAAAGGATGGAGAAAGTCTGATAAATGTGGTAGAGCAGAAGTCAGAGGGCATAGGCAGAGCCTGCAGAGCTGCATTTAGTATGCAGAAGTATGATGTCTCCTTTGGCACTGTTTTTCTTTTTCCTCATCTGCATATGAGCACTTATTGGGTTGCATTTTTTCATTTAAGGTGAGGGTTAGTACTTTAATTTGGGTTCCTATCAGTTCAGTGAAAAATCAATTAATTGAACAGCATTTTCAGTGCAATTACATCGAACATGCAGTTTGTCAAACTGTTCATACTGAGATAGCAGTACAGTGAGGATCGGGAAATTTGCTGTTTCCCCACTGTAGTGTGATCTCGGAGTTGGTATATATAATTAGTGGGGGGTAATGGAGGCATATCCCCCCCCCACATGAGGGGAATTTAATGAATGGCATTTCCGATGAAATGCCATTCTTTGAAGTGATGGCTCACTGAAGTGATACAGACCCCTTAATTTACCTATAATTTCTTAATTTTTAACTAAGTGGGCTGGGTCAGTGGACCCTTTTCAATTGTAATTGTATGACTATAATGCAAAGTTTTATTTCATCTTCTTTTTAACAGAAGAATGCATGGATGTTTGTATTACCATAGTTTGATCCTTTTGTAGCCAAACAATTACACTGTCAAACTATGAGTCTGGATTGTAGTTTTCATTATGAACATATATATGAAGGACAGAGTTCTGTACTTTAATACAGTGCTTTGGGGATAATTTTGTTATTGCCATAAAATGGCTAGGCATGGTCTAATGTGGTGTAGATCAGAGTAATACGTATGGGGATATTAGAAGCAAGACTGATGTGATAAATGATACTGTATGAAATAATGAGAAACTACATGGTATTACTCTGCACTCACACCACCTGTTTGCTTTGACATATGCCCTGTAGCAATCCAGATTTAATGTTGATCACGTAAAAACATACTCGGAGGCTGTAAATAAAAATCTGCCCAAGCAACAGAGACCTCCAAAGCAGACATCCAAGCAACTGCTACCCCACAACAATACCCACGTAACACATAGCTCACAAAGTCAGTGTGCCACAAAGTCACAGCCCTTAAGGCTAAACAACACACCTAATACACTTGTAATAGGTGACTCTATTGTCAGACACAGACGTCCCTCTCACCAGGCTGAACAAGGAGAAGGTCACTGTAAGCTGCCTGTTGGGTGCCAGGATCCGCCAGATAACACAAGCACTCAGGTCACTCCAAAGCAAGTACAAATATGACTCCGTCATTGTCCATGCTGGTGTGAATGACCTGAGACGTACCTCCCTGGATTACATGAAAAGAGACATAGAGGAGCTCTCTGATTATGTGGCCCAGGCCGGTATGACCCTGACCTTGAGTAGCATCTTACCCTCACCAAGAATGATACCACAGTATAAAGACAAAATGATCAATTTCAACAATTGGCTAAAGTATTGGTGCCACTCAAAAAGGATCCAGTGTCTGTCAGCCTGGGATAACATGCTTGACAAGCCACGTTGCTTCGCTAGGGACGGCTTGCAACTGCCACCCCTGGGTTTTCGAATACTGGCCAAGGCTCTTGCCACCCCCATAGTACCTTTTTTAGGCAAGGCTCAAAAGACAAACCCACCTCCTTAGACAACACAAGGAAAAAGAAACTAAGGATAATGCTGCTCAATGCCAGAAGTCTAAACCTCAAGATGCATGCACTTGAGGCTCTCCTCAGTATGGAGAATATCGATATCTGTGCAGTAACAGAAACCTGGTTCAAGGCTCCCGAGAGCACCCCAGCACTACCAGGCTATACCTCATACCATGCTTTTCGGCCCCAAAACTCAGACCGAACCACAAGAGGAGGGGGGGTATCCATATTCATCAAAGATACCCATACCTCCAGGCTAGTGGCACTGCACAAAGCATCTGAGACCATCCATGTGCAACTAACAGTGGGCAAAACTGCCTTCCAGTTTGTAGCCTGCTACAGACCACCCTCCCAAACTCAGGAACCCCACTTGGCTTTCCTGAAGACACTGGAGAATATGAAGGTCTCTCCAAACACCATTATATTGGGTGACCTTAACTACCCAAACATAGACTGGGAGCTCTACTCAAGCCCCAACACCCTAGCCCAACGGTTCCTAGAATTTATAAACTCAAATGCTATGGAACAACTGGTCACCACTCCCACAAGAGGGGAAAACATATTGGACCTGATCATCACCAACATGGGGACTCTGTGTTCCATACCAGAGGTATACCCCTCATTGGTAAGATCTGACCATAAATTAATCACTATGGACATCCATATCCCATCCCCACCCCCAGCAAAGGAAACCAAGGTCAAAAACTTCTCAAAAGCAAACTTCCCACTTCTCAAAACCGAGGTGGAATCCTTCAAAGCCCCAGGGCCAGTGGAAAATATGGCCCAAACTGCAGAATCCTTTACAAACGCATTCTATGGATACCTACAGGAATGCATGAATCGTGCTATCCCAAATAAAACCAAGACACACTCCTCCAAAGGCAGGAGACCTGTCTGGTGGACCCCAGCCATAAATAAGCTGTACAACAGAAGGAGGAAGCTACTACATGATAGAGCAAAATCCCTGAAAGGGAAGGCAACTCTGATCAGTACTAGCAAGAAACTACAATCCCTCATAAAATCATCTAAGGCTAGCTTCGAAAGAAAAATTGCACAAGAAGCTAAAAGGCTTTCTTTAGTTATGTCAGAAACCTGGGTGGAAACTCCCAGATATGCTCTGAGTTAGTGCAAAATGACAAAAAATACACTGAACCCACAGACATTGCCAACATCCTGGCAGACAGGTTCAGTGCAAACTTCTCCCTCACAAATGAGCAAATGACTATCCCAACAGAGTGTAGCCTCCCGGACATCACAGATGCACAGGTGAGAGCTGCCCTCTCCAAAGCAAAAAACACAGCATCAATGGGACTGGACGGTGTCCCGGGCTGCATTTTACATGAGCTCCAAGAAGAACTGAACCCTCACTTAAAATCACTGTTCAGTCTCAGCCTTATAACAGGATATGTACCCAAAGAATGGTGTACAGCAACAGTGGTCCCACTCCATAAAGGTGGTGCCACAACGGACCCCAGAAAGTATCGCCCTATAAGCCTAACTAGCCTGGTCTGCAAAGCTATGGAGCGTATCATCATGGAACTCATAAACAAAGACATTGGGAACCTCCAAACACTGGATCCTACCCAATTCGGCTTTGTTAAGGGCAGATCTTGCCTCTTGAACCTGGTCAATTTCTTTGAAACAGTCACCAAGGCCATAGACGAAGGGAAGGTAGTCCACACAGCCTACCTTGACCTTGCAAAAGCCTTCAACACAATACCCCACTCGGGCATCATAAATACGCTCACCAGCTTAAATATCAACCCCTATGTCACAAGATGGGTTGCAAACTGGCTTAGGGATAGAACCCACATGGTCAGAATTGCAGGTGCCATGTCAGACTCTAAACCAGTTACAAGTGGTGTCCCACAAGGCTCAGTCCTGGGACCTCTCTTGTTCGGTATATATTTCTCTGAGGTACAGGCTAACATAGGAGGACTATGGCTGACAAAGTTTGCAGATGACTGCAAACTGGCGGCCATAATCGACTCACCGGCTGACACAAGCATCCTCTAAAAAGGTCTCACAGAGATGGATAACTGGTGCCAGAGCCATGGCCTAAAGCTAAATGCCAAAAAGTGCATAGTCATCCCCTTTGGGAAAAACAAAGTGCCCACAAATTACCACATAGGTGGTAATCCATTAAGTACAGAAGAAGTAATTAGGGATTTGGGGACCCAAGTAGATTGCAATCTCTCCTTTGACAATCACATTGCCAAAGTGGTTAGAAAGATATTCGATATAGCCCACCTTATCACAAAGTGGTCCACATCTAGATCAAAAGAGGTCATTGTGCCCCTCTACTCATCACTCATCAGGCCCATAATTGAATACAATGCCCCATTTGGGATGTACCTTACCCGACACCTGCTACAACTAGAAAGGCCCCAAAAGTACCTCACCAAGATGATCAAGGGACTCAAACAGATGCCCTACGCAGTTAGGCTAAAGAAACTCCAGCTCTACTCAGTTGCTTATCGCCTACTCAGAGGCGATCTGTGCCTGACGTATAAAGCCATGTCCAACCCAGAATTAATGGACATGCTCCACCTCAAGAAATCCAAATCCATCAGAACTACATGCTCCAGTGACTTAAACCTCAGCACAGAAATAAATAGAACATGCTGGAGGGACAGATTCATATCCCAGAGGCTCCCCTCACTCTGGAACAAAATCCCAATCCATGTCAGACAGAGCCCCTCAATGACCCTCTTCAAGAAGAATCTTGACGTTTGGATGGGAGATCATAAATTTACCCCTGGGATCTCTTCTGTGTCACTGCTAGACAGAGGCATGTTAAACTAACCTTAAATGGGCTATCTTCTTTGACCTACTATACAGAGGCACAGTCAATTAATGTAAGAAGGATGGCGAAAGCCAAACACACTCTAGCTAGGCTTGTAAATGCCCTAGGGCAGATAGCCTAGTATCAACCTATGAACCTATGAATCTCATAAGTTTAGTAAATAATTACATGGAAGACTTACATTTGACCACCATGTGGTCGCAGTGGTGAGAAAATCCTTTTATGTTATGCAACTTATAAATAAAGGATTGGCAAATAGGTCCAAAGAGGTCATTATCACACTGTACTCTGACCTTATCAGACCAATCATAGAGTACAATGTTCCCTTCTGTATGTACTTGACCAGGCATATGCAGCAACTAGAGTGGCCTCAGAGGTTCATTACAAAAAGAATACAAGGCATAACAAACCTGCCTAACTCAGAGCACCTTAATTTTTTTCCCATCTATTCAGTGTTCTATAGATTGCTGAGGGGTTATCTATGCTTGGCTTACAAGGTATTCAAAAATCCAACACTTATGAATCTCCTGCATATTCATAAGTTGAACAGTACCAGAAATACAAGGTGTAGGGACCTGAATTTTGTCTGTGACTTAAACCGAACATGCTGGAAAACAGATGTGTGTTCCAGAGACTGTCCTTCCTATGGAACAACCTTCCCATCCATGTAAAACTGAGTTTGTCCATTACCCAATTTAAGAGCAACCTAGACCAGTGGATGGAGAATAGGAAATTTACATTGGACTGGCATCCATGTTCTTTATGGACAGAGGTAGCTTATAAATGCCTGGGCCAAATATGTCCTTTTTGGATACAGGATGTTATTATACTTGTGGGAAAACATGGCTAGTCTTAGAAAGGCCCCCCCCCTGGATCATTGTACTAGTAGCAATCTTTGAATCTATGAGTCAGTCAAGTCACTGTCCCACTTAGCATGTACAGCGCAGTGAGTAGTTACACTGATCAAGATCTGGAGATGTGCATACCATTTTCTCATTGAAGATTTACTGTTCCAATTCTGTTGTAAGCCTATCTATGACAAACATGGAATTATCCTCAGATGCTGCAAAAAAGATTATCCTGCCCTTATTACAGAGACCTTGTTGGAGAAAAAAAATGCTTCTTACTTGGCAGCTGTTGCACCACTGGGTTATTCATAGATCTGCACACTAGGCTGGCTATAGTCTGGGGTGGATACCAATTTGTTGTCATTCCATTATGTGTCTTTAAAGGTGCATCATGAGAGTACAAACTGTTTTGAACATGGCATGTGAAAAAGGGTAATATGTCGCTCCTCTTTGTTTACTGTCTCCCCAGTAGTGTAAGGGGATTCTTTTCATAGTCCAAGAACTACATTGTTGACTCAGTGTTGGGGTCCTTGTGCCAACTTATTTTGTAGGTTTATTGGTTTATAGGAAAGTACTCGGCTAGCTGACCTTGTGGGATGACTTCAAGATTTGGTTTCAGTCTTTTTTAATTTCTCCACATCTTTTGGGTTTCTATTACCATGATGTCAAAGTACGATTAAAGTTCATGAAATTAGTATTGTTTCAGTCTTTGATGTCAGCCAAAAGTGCTCTTTGGAGCACCCACAATGTGCACAGTAATGACACCGTTTGCAATTTGTATGGAGTTACCTGTATTGGTAAAATATTTAAATACGATTGTAGATACTTTTTTATAAGAACTGAATAATGTAAAAATAAATTGATGCTCAAGAATGCTGGATTCTTTAGAAGAAGTACAGACACCAACAAGATAAAATTCCACTGGTTTAATGCATAAAATGTTCATTGGTGTCTGTATTTCTTCTAAGGAATCCAGCATTCTTGAGCGTCAATTTATTTTTACATTATTCACTTTTTTATAAGACCCATTGCTCCTACTACTATTGGAACTGTCTCAGTATCTTTCTTCCACATTGCTCTTGTTTCTGCCTGCAAATCTTGCTATTTTATGACTTTGTGTCTCTCTGTACACAAGGCACTGTAGTCATTGGGTGTATCGATTTCAATGATCAATGCTGCTTTTGTCTTCTTTTCATGGACCACTATATCTGGTTTTCTCGCATCTGTCATTTGAACTGTTGGTAATGGGTGATCCCATGTGATGTAGACTTCACCATTTTCTATGATGCTTTGTGGTGCATGTTTCCCGTGTTTTTCAGCCACTTCAGTACCATAATGTCTGCACAATCCCCAGTGCACCAGTCTTGCCACATTATTATGCCTTTCAGTATACAATCCTTCTGCCATTAGTATGCCACATCCAGCAACAGGGTGTGCAACTGTTTCCAATTAAGTTTTACAAAACCCACATTTGTCTGTTTCTCATGCATGTTCAATGGACTTTGTAAACCAACATGTACGTAGCCCACTATCTTGGGCTGCTAATATTAACCTTTCATCTTTTGGTTTGAATTCACCTCTCCATAACCATTCCTGTGTTTGATCCTGATCAATATCAGGTTCTTCCAGAAGTTTTCTTTACTTGCAACTATATTTATGCATTTTCCACATTTCTTGCCTTCTTATTTGATCCTTCACCTTATATTCTTTCTTTTGTTTTTTTGGCACATTCAGTTGCCGCCTGTTTTTTTCTACTTCTGGTTTGATTTCCATTCCTGCTTGATGCCCATATGCTTTAGCTAGCCTAAGCAGTGAAGTCATCTTAGATTTATTCTCCTCATGTTTCAAAACTTTCACTACGTTTGGGTCTTGTGAGGTCCGCAGATTTGTGTGGAGTCCCACTATTGCAGATATACACATGTAATCAATTTCAAAGAGGACCATACCTCCTTCAGAACGGGGAATAAATAATCTTGGTATGCACTGATTTTTATAAATCATTTGGTGAGCATGAAGCATCCTTCTTGTTTTCCTATCTAATCTATCCAACACATTTTGGGTCCAGTCAATCACTCCAAAACTGTACGTTAGGACAGGAAGAGCAAATTGGTTTATAGCTTGAATTTTGTTCCTAGATATTAATGCTGTTTTCAGGATTAATTTATGCCTTCTAAAATATTCCTTACTAAGTTTTATTCACATTTGTTCGTGTTTTATTGTTAATTCTTCATCAATTCCCAAATATTTATACACTCCCTCTTGCTCAAGTTCTTTTATATCGCATTCTTGTCCCAAATTGATGTTTTCTTGGTGCTGCAGTTTTCCGGCTTTAAAGGTTGCTTTTGCACACTTATCAAGACCAAATGACATTCTTATATCATCTGAAAAAAATTTTGACAATCTGCAGCTGTGCTTTCAGTTCCTCGTCTGATGAGCTATACAGTTTTAAATCATCAACAAAGAGAAGATGAGAAGTCTTTACACTTTGTTGTTTTCTAGGTGCCAAATTATAGCCATGGCCTAATCTGTTAAGTAGACAGCTTAAAGGGTTAAGGGCAAGAACAGAATAGCAGCAGTGACAGGGAGTCACCCTGGAATATCCCCTTTTAATTTTTATCTCTGGAATAATATTTTGTCCTTTATCATGGCTTAATTGCTTAGTGGTCTGTCACTGTTTCATGGTCACTGTAATGTAATTGATCAGTGTAGGGTGTAGCTTATACATTTTTAAGCACTCTTTTATCCATGAATGTGGGATACTATCAGATGCTTTTTTGTAGTCAGTCCTTGCCATACTTAGATTCTTCCCCTTTTTACAGTTCTCCATTATGACTTTATTAAGGAACAGATGATCCTTTGTTCCATATGACTTTCTTTTATTTCCCTTTCGTTCTATTGCCATGACTGAATTTTCTTCCAAATGACTATAAACTCTTTCGCCATCAGTTCTGGTGTACAGTTTATACTTCGTTAGAAGGCATGTTATTGATCTATAATTTTTAGGATAACTTGCAGGCTCGCTCCTATGTAGGAGCATTTTTTTCCTGTTGTTAGCCAGGTTGGTATATGTTCAGGGTGCGCATATAAATAGTTCTTACTCATGGCTAAATCCTCGTGCAAAGATATTAATACTTTTAACCAAAAGTTAGGTACTGCATCTGGGCCTGGGGTTTTCCAATTAAAGGCTTTTCTTAACTTTGTCTCACTCTCTCTGGCTGTTACTTCATTCCATGTCATATCTTGTATCTTTGAACTTCTTATACTTTTTTTTACTTCTTCTATCTTCACTATTTTGATTCAATGAGGAGAACGTGGTTGTGACTCAGGAATTCTTCTGAGTTATGTGAAGTTTCAATTTTCCTTAGGTTGTCACATATGACGAAGTGTAGACTGGTGGAACTAATTTCTTGGTTAAAATACTACATCTCTGGTTCACAGTAAACTTCTCCCAAATGCAAATCCCATCCAAATTTTGAAGTAGTGGCATGCAAGCACTTGAATGCTGCAACTATTGACAATTTAGCTTCTACTTTCAACATATTTTTTTCCTTTTCTGTTTAATTACATTTTAACAGACAATATTAACTTCTTTAAACATTAGCGTGAATCTTCCACCTGTAGCATCCTCCTCACTGTATAAACTTTTAAACATCTTTTTTACTTCTATTTCCTCTGGTTCTTTGTTGTTAAACCATTTTACAGTTTCTTCGATTTAACAAACTCTGCATGGTTTTACCTTCTTCAACATGTTCTATATTTTGTTGTACAGTTTTATTCATGTTTATCAGAAAACAATCAATTCCTAATCAACCTCTGTGACCACACCACTTATCTTTGTCTGTATATCTATCCTCTATGTCTCATGTTCCTCAGTTCAAAAATGCATTCTCAATAAATATCCAGTCTCACTTCAATGCTGCCCTTTGAAATATATAATTTCTGAACTGCAGAAAAAATTCTCCATTTCCTGCCACTGGATAAATTTAATATAAGAAAGTGTCCCTATGAAAATAAGTCACTTTTTTCTCTGAAGCATTTAAGGATTACACAGTTATCTTATGACTGAAAGCTCTCTAAAAACTAAAGTCTTTCGGCTTTTCCCGGTTAGGGGTCACCACAGCAGAACTCCGGTCCGCTAATGCTTGGCAGTGGATTTTTATGGTGCCGAGGTGCCAGCCCAATGCCCAACCTTCAAATTCATGCATGCACCTACCTGTATGTCTTTAAGTGTTACTTGACCATGGGGAGGACATGCAGACTCCACACAGAAAGTGCTCCGGCCAAGAATCAAACCGGAGAACCTCTTGCTGTGAGGCGACAACGCTAACCGCTGCACCACCGCGGCCTATATGACCGAAAGCTCTCTCCTTAAGTAAATTAACTTTTACATTTGAAGGTATCATTATATTGTTACTAGACATGCATCTGTCAATGAGTTCTGCTTGTCTTGGCTTACCTCATCTGAATCAAGAATCTTTTTCTGAAAAGTCTCAGGTTGTCCATCTGATGGTATATCTTGCATAAAAGTTCTTTGTCGTATAGAATGCTTGTCAGTAAATGAATTAATTCTGTTTCCTTCTGCATTCCCCTGTAAACTAACAAGAACAATGCTTCATTGCGACTTTGTGGCATAGAGGGATAAAGGCCCGACTACGTAGCAGGTGACCTGAATTTGAATAGACGCTAGTTGCTTGTAGGAGCAGGTAAGGGGGATGGGAGAGAGCAGCCATTGCAGGGTCACCCATCCAGGGGGAGGGAGGGGGGCTGTGGATCAGTGCATGGATGACACCTAGCAAGGAGTACTAGTTGTGTACCCCATGAGCTCAAGTGTATTGAGCTTGCACTGATGTTACCAAGTTGTACTGTGCGACCAATGGGAGTTCAGTGGGTGGGCACAATTTCCCGTTGAGGACAGCTGTAGCATTGCTTGGAAGAGCAACTATAATGGGGGGTGCTCCACTGGTGGATAGGGTAGATCCCTGCAGGACCTGCAAAGCTGACATACTCTCTACCTTCCTACTCTTGCCACAAGCAGATGACCTTCTGTGGGTTTCCTGTGTAGTAATACACTGGCTGTAGGAGTTTTGCCTCACCCACCTTAAGATGGTAGAATGAATAAGGCAACTGAGTGGAGGTAGAGGAGCTACTGGACTTAGCCTTGTGGGAAGGAGGAGGTGAAAAATTACTTCACAGTCTTTTTATTCACTACAGTTTTTGCCAACTGGGATTGTTGCAGTTTCTTTGCAGTACCTCCCAGCTTTTGAGTCCACAGTTTTTCAAGTTATTATCCTCTCCACCACTTATGGTCATGGACATTACTCCATGTGAGAGACAGAGCAATGGCATCCCCTATCCACTAAGCAGGGACATTTCTTGGATGTCCTAGCCAAATTACCCTCCATCAATAAATAAACAATGATGGATCTCTCCTGAAAATTGGCCATAGGTAGTGGGATTAACCCAGACAAGTCAAGTAAGTAAAAACATACATATATAAGTCTCTTGCACCTATTTCTTTATATATTTCAGTACCTGGAACTTAACTGGATAAGAATAAGTTCAGAGCAATACTTTTAAATATGCTTTCAGAGTACTTAGCACACTCCATTTCATTCACATATATTTTATATATGTGTATATATATATATATATATATATATATATATATATATATATATATATATATATATATATATATATATATATATGTGTGTGTGTGTGTGTGTGTGTATATATATATATATATATATATATATATATATATATATATATATATATATATATATATATATATATATGTATATATACAGATTTACACTGGTTTGGTGGTCTGACTTTTCATAGCCCATTCTGTAATTAGAAATCCAATAGAAGAATAAAGAGGGAAACTCCAAAAAAATAATTAATTATGTAGCTAACTAAGACAGAATTATTATAAGAACATCAGATGAATAATAATAATAATGTAGGCGTGTAAGGTTAACTAAGACCAATAATTAAAACAGAGTAACATTATGTAGAAAATATAATAGAATTATGGACAATCTGCTCAGACGTTAACTGGGTATGGATTTAAGAAGAAAAATGGGGTAAGCAAAAACAAAAATGTAAGTAACATTCAGCTGCTAGGAGCAGGTGATGGTTAACTGCGCTGTATTATATTAACCAGCACTCTTACAGAATAAGGTATTCAGTCTTTCATGGTAGCATCAGCACTACTAATATCTACAAAATGGCACACCCTCTTGCATTTTCTTTGACTTGCATTATATGACTGTTTAGGTTTTTGCAGTATGCATGCTCATTCTGTATAAATTATCCCTTTGTGATATTATTGACCAGCCACTTTGATGTACAGAAAGTACAAACTCATTTTTTAGAGAAACCAAGATAAAGCCCAAAGTCTCTCTGTATAAATTATTTTAGGGCTGTCTAATTAGCCCCTTGTGTAGAAGAAATAAATCACTTGCTTGTCTATCAGAGAAACATTTTTCATTTATAGAGTCCTACCATATAAACTGTTCCTTCTTAGCATCACTAATTAGGCTCTTTGTTAAGCAGAAATACTCATATGTTGTCTTAGATCCCCACTTGTGCATTACTCCAACAACACCCTTCCTAGCACTATATTTTCAGTAGCATTACATTTTTATCTCACCTGCTGCAATATTTTTCTTTCCATCTCTTTACATCCCATTGATTTTGCTGCTTGGAGTCTGAGTCTTGAAAATATTTCTGCACGCATTGGCACAACTCTGGTAATGAGTCTGCATATTTAGCTACTTACCTCTGTACTTTAGGCCTGTTAAATAAATATGCAGATACTGTGCAGTGGTTGATCCTGCATGTCTTCTTCTTCTTTTCGCTGCTCCCATTAGGGGTCGCCACAGCAGATCATCTGTTTCCCGTTTCTTCCTGTCCTCTGCATCTTGCTCTGTCACACCAATCACCTGCATGTCCTCTCTCACCACATCTATAAACCTTATCTTAGGCCTTCCTCTTTTCCTATTACCTGGTAGCTTCATCCTTAGCATCTTTTTCCCAATATACTATGCATCCCTCCTCAGCACATGTCCAAACCAACATAATCATGCCTCTCTGGCTTTGTCTCCAAACCTTCCAACCTGGGCTGACCCTCTAATATACTTATTACAAATCCTGTCCACCCTCGTCACACCCAGTGCAAATCTTAACATCTTTAACTCTGCCACATCCAGCTCTAACTCCTGCCTTTTTGTCAGTGCCACTGTCTCCAACCCATATAACATAGCTGGTCTCACTACCCTCTTGCAAACCTTCCCTTTCACTCTTACTGGTACTTGTCTGTAGTTGCAGTAAATACACATTTACTGTGCAGTGGTTGATTCTGCATTTACTTGCTTTACAAGTTTTACATAGGTTTACCCAGATGAATATGCATGCACTCATACACACACACACACACACACACACACACACACACACACACACACACACACACACACACACACACACATTTATGCTTATTGTGCCATATGATGCACTTGCACAAATGGGTGCTGACAGGCCGCTTACTTTTGACACTTCACATTATAGTGAATTATGGGAGTTTGAGCCTTGTATGCATAGATGTTCTGTTACTTATAGCAAATGTGTTTTATTTTTCACTTCTAGCATGATCTTTTTCTGAATTTTCTTTATAGTATGAAATATAGTTACAGAACTATAAATAAAGATGACTCAATAATTGTACTTCAGTCAGAGTATGACAGTAGTGTTTATTTTATTTATTAGTTGAGCAAATCAACTAATTTAAGGTATTTCTTTAGCAACTGTCCCTGAGCAAATGTTATAGTTCAGCATTAGTATACAATAAATAAAGTAAATAATATCATGTAATCCGATCTGGTAACAAATTCTATAATTAAACCTCTCTCATAATTCCTATTGTTATTTGTTCACTCTCCAGTCTGTTAACCCAACCCCTAAAAGGAGAACATATCCAGTACCCCAGTGGTTGTACATGTAACAAATCCAGTCATAAATATGTTTACCAGCGTAACCCCTAACCAAAAACATGTTACCAACTTTATGTAACTTGGCTAATAGATCGTCTCTGTGGGATGTCATCTTCATCATTCTAATAAGATGCCCCATAACAATACTTTTTTTCCTGCTTGAAAGGATGGCAACTTGTAAATTGTAAATAAGAATTACTGCTTACAGTTTACACTTTACATGTTGCCATCCTTTCAAGCAGAAAGGAAATGATCTCTTACAAAAACAGACAAATAACACAATGTACAAATAACAATAGGAATTATGAGAGAGGTTTAATTATAGAATTTGGGACCAGACTGGATGACATTAGGTCCATTGTAAGGAAGAATTGGAATATTTTGAAAAAAAATTCTGAATTATACCAATTCTTAGGACCAGAACCATGTTTTATTTTTAATACAGGACCCAATCTTAAGTAGAGGTTTGAGAGGAATGAGGGGATGGTACAGAACAGGACACAAGATTCAGAGACCAAGAAGTGTGGGTATTGTAACCAGCGTTCATACATTTTGGAAGCTACGAGTATTACCCTACAGAATAGATTACAGCCTAAGTTAACTTTTATCAAGGGCAATTGTCAAACTAGTAATGTCATTTATTTAGCTAAGCATTTTTTTTTGCCTGACCTTTTATGGGGGCAAAACTGGGTGAGCTTTATGAAAAAGGATTTATGAGCACCTTTATAATATGGGAAAAAAGAACGAAAGCAACACATTATTTAAACACTCTATAGTATGCCCTAGGTTTTTGAAATCCCTTTGCTATTTTGGACCATGTTAAGGTTAACCCTTGATGTGATGAAAGCTCCCTAGTGTTAGAGGAGAAGGAAGTTAAATCCCTTGATGTGATGAAAGCTCCCTAGTTTTAGAGGAGAAGGAAGTTAAATCCCTTGATGTGATGAAAGCTCCCTAGTGTTAGAGGAGAAGGAAGTTAAATCCCTTGATGTGATGAAAGCTCCCTAGTGTTAGAGGAGAAGGAAGTTAAATGGCAGTTCAAATTACAAGCTTCCTTTTCTCCTGGGATTAATGAATATATTTCAGTGCAACCCATATTAAACGAGAGAGCCGTACATGTACAAGTAAAGGTTTGTATATTAACATTTTTTATACATTCGACAATTTTATTGAGTTTTTAAGATTATTAAAGGTTTTATTATTATAGTAGCATTCATGTAATTTTAACTATTTATGTTGTTTTATTATTTTACATGGAATTTAGGTCAAGTTCAGTGGACACTGTGCCTTTAACTTTTTTGATTGTATAACAATTTTAAGCATTTTTTAAGTCATTGTTTTATTAAGTCTGTTATAAAAAGCAATTTTTATATGGTACAGGTAGATTCTGATGAAGTCCCGGTTTATGAGGATGAAAGGGCTTAATCTACTTTGTTTTTTTTTTATTAATAAAGTTTCTTGAGTCTGTGGCGTTGGAGAGTTTTCCTTTCATGTGTTTTATATTAGTAACACTGCTTTGTTTGGGTGTTTTAGTGTTTAAATAATAAGGGAATATAATTTAGCTACTGCAGTCCCATTTTCTGTAGAAGAGATTACAGCAGATTAATACTGTGTACACTTCTGGGGAAAAATAGACAAAATATTGGTAGAGAGGAAAGAATTGTGACCCATAAAACACAGAAAGATATTAGCAGCACACTACTGTTTACCATGGCAGAAGTGAGATTTATAGTTTTTTTGTAATTTATTTGTTAATTGAGTAAGCCCACTGGTCACTTATCCCTTTTTAGGGATAATCCCGAGGACTGTCTGCTTAACTGACTTCCTCAAATTCACACAGTAGGCAAATGGCAGTGTTAGGAATCAAACCCATGCACATTTGATTACAGGAACTAGCTCATTTAACAGGTCAAAGCCTTAATCCTCTGCACTAACTGCTAGACCCCCAGGATTATTATGGTTTATACCAAGCCAGCAATGTGTCATATAGTGTAGATTTAGCCAACAGTGCCATAGAAAATAAAGAAACCTTGATGATGGGTACATAGTTCTGAAGATGATGGGAGGAACTGGAGTCCATTGGGTAGGTACAAATATACCATTTTCAGGTTGGGTTATACTCGAAGAAAAGGAAATAGGAAGATGTGTGAGAGATAAGGAAGAAAAAAGAGAAATGGAGATTTGATAATGTTTAGTTCAGCATAGTTAGACATTTGTAGCCAGTAACGTCTGGGGTGAATTTACAAGAGGCTATCAATTTATCTAATTGAAATTTAAATGTTGCTAGGGTTTTACACTGTTTAATATGTAGGGTAAGCTTGTTCTCTAGGTGAGAGAAGCAATAGCTAATGAATTTATCTGTATGCCAGGTCTTGTTTATATACTGAAATAGAACTAGGACTTTGGAAAGGGTATTAACTGAGGAGATTTTCTTTTTGAGGAAAAGTATTATTGGAGATATGCTGATTTAAAAACAGCTTGCTGTCCACATAATTTACTAAATCTGAAATCACAATGTCCATCTCAAGATAAATTACATTTATATGATACTGTGCAGCAAGCCCAGCTTTATCAAAATTAACTAGACTCCATTTATTTGCATTTAGGGTGAGACCATGATTAAATCACCTGTTATTAGTACAATCAATGTCTTGTTTGAGTACTACTGAATCTGAGAGGGAGTACAGGATGATTCCTAGCTTGAAGTTTGAAAATGTAATTAGCCGGAGGTTATTAGCATTTGCTTGTACTTCAGAGAAGAAATGTATTTGAGAGAAATAGATTCTCATAGGTTAGAGTCCCAATAGTAGCATTTCATTTATTGAAGAAGGAACTGTTTATTCAAATCAAGTGTGTTCTTTTTGATAGCCAGTAAACAATCCAGTAAACATCTATTGGGCTGTTAGTTGTTTTAGCTTACTTATGATGCCAGAGTGGGGAATGGTATTAAATGCTTTGGCTAAGGCTGTGTAAAAGGGAAGCCACACATCTAGGGTTTTGGTGTCTTTTTCAAAGAGGCTACCAAAATTAAGAAAGTATGATCTACCCTTGCCAAAGGCAAAAAGTTAAAAAGTCTACAGATCTTGTAAGTCCTTTATTGGCTAATTATACAGTAATCTGTTCTACGGCATTACAGATAAAGGTAGTGAAACTGATAAGCCTATAGTAACCTGGTTCATTCGAGGGGATGCCCTTATGGAGGGGGATGTACTGCTGCATTTCTCCATTCTTGAGACATTCTTTGGGGAGAATTTGATTGAAGATGGCTAGGACATGTTTGTCTAGGCACAGCTTTAAACTTACAGATAAGCAGCCAGTGTGTTGTGTGGCCTAATGGAGATGTAATATCTTTTTGTTTTGGAGATGACAATTGAGAATTGTTCAATACTGATGACTTGGGATATAGCCTGAGCTGCTTTGGGGGAATTAAGAGTATGGTAATTGAAGTGAAACTGGAGCTGAATTATCAGCCAAGATTCTAGCTGTAGATTCTGGCTCATTGTGGTAGTAACCATTTCCAGTGAGATGGATAGTATTGCAAATTTTACAAGATGGTTAAAAAACGCCTTTGGTTGTCATTAGTGCTGCTGGCCATTTTGTGCTCATAGGCAGCCTTGGTGCTTCCCCACAGAATTATTGAGTTTGTGAATAATTTGGTTAAGTTTTCTTTTATGAACTGGAAGAAGACAAGCCTTTTGTAAGGTTACAAGCTTAAGTTTCTTGTTACACAAGTTACTGATTCTTTTAACTAATCAGACTGGACATTTGTTATAATTACTCTTCTACTTATAAAGGAAGGGGCAGTTTTCTGTAGACAGTAATTTAACAGTAGGTCTTAAAGTTCCTTGGTTAGGGCTGAGGTGCCATTGTTCTGGGATTCAGGATAACAGGGCCATTTATGTGTTTTAAAATGTCAATAAAATCTAATAAGTTGACTGGATTGGGAATGAATAGGCCAGGAGACTGAGAGATGATCTGATGTTTATCGGGTAGAAAAAAAAAAACTGTAAAAAATAAATAAAAAAGGCTGGTTTTGCTGAACTCCTTGAATACAGATGGATTACTGGGACTAAAGAAGTTAATGTCGAAGCAGAACGCTAATGGATAAATGGTCTGATTTAAATAAGGAACAGTGGCTGTTGAAGTGCAGAATCATAGCTGCAAGTTTTCTTTTTTGTTCAAATACTCGCAAGCAACTCAGGCAGTCCTCGCTTCCCACAATTAAACTGCATCATACCAAACACTCCTTCTCTGCCTTGACCAGTACGCCTTGGCAACCTTTAACCCACCCACCTGAAGGAGCTCACCTCTTACCCCCATTTATGGCACTACTTAAAAACATACCCTTTCAAGGAAGCTACATGCTTCTGCCTTCAAAGGGGTCACATCACCTAACATCTAACACAATCTCCTTTCTCTCTCTTTTTCACTTCAACTATTTTTTTATATCCTGCATTTTCATTTCTTTGAAATAACATTGTAAACAGTTTTCATAATTTACTTCTCAAACAATTATAACTAGGTACATGCAAGTCAAGCATGCTTGTGGCATACAATCTCAGTATTGTAAATATTGTGCATACTGCTTCATGCAAGCTATGTATTTGACTGACCCTACTGTCTGTGTCTTAGAAAAAGCTTGTCATTCTTCTCTCTCAAGTCAACTATGTTCATAGATTCATAGGTTCATAGGTATTTACTAGGCTATTGGCTCGAGGGCCTACGTAAGCCTAGCCAACAAGTTTCCCTGGCTTACGCCACCCAAGAAAGTTATTTTCCTATGCCAATTGTGTTTTCTTAGTGCCAGTAAGAAAACCTTTCCTGTTAACTAATATATGACATTATAGTAGCTGGATTTATTGCCTCCTTTAACATCTGCTGCACATCCTCATAAAAAGGCACTTGAAAGGCAGAGTCTATAATCCTGGCACCCCAAGGAAAGGAGGAAACAAGTAGAGTTAAAGAATGGTAACACCTCAAAACAGCATGTGTGAGGACTACAGAAGTGATATGTGGCCGAGCCAGGTATGGAAATAAGGTATATAATAAAATCCATGGTGGAAAGGAGAAGTCCAAGAAGTCATCAAAAAGAAAGGAGTGCAGGAAAAAGTGGGGGACAGAAAAGAACGACTATTCATTGTGATGCACTCACCAGGGTTATGTCTGAAAATGGTCAAACAAACAAATAAATAAATACATACTAACATAGACATAGACATAGCCAAGTGGCTACAGTAGTGATAGGGATGTCTTGTGGTTCACATTAGTGACTCCATTTCCCAAAATGCACCTAAGCAGGATGCAATGACTATCTGATATAAGAGCTAGTGAACTGTGGAATGTTTGGACACCAGATATTTTAATTGGTTGACTAAGGTGATGACACTTAGTGAATGTTGTTTTTCTTGCACATAAGTAGGATGCACTAAATATGTGCTATAAGAGCTAGTGAACTGTGGAACGTTTGGACACCAATTATTTTAATTGGTTGATTAAGGTGATGACTCTTAGTGATTGTTTTTGTTTGTACTTGCTTTGCCTCATGTGGAACTTCTGGCTCTGACTGTTTGAGTCAGACTGACTGCAGTTAGTGTTAGTTTTAAAGCACCCATACGCTACAGTGGTTTATATAAAAATGGCAATAACTATAAATGGAAAAGATGTTCTTCCATAGTCAAGGCATTTGAGGAAACATTTGTCATTGAATGGAGATAGAGAAAGTGAGTACTCATCTATACCCCATATGTACTAGGCAGGAGGTTTACCCCTATCCATCAATACGTACTGCTAATGAAGCATTGCAAAGGTATATCTGAGTTCTGAAGATATGCAATGGATTTCCAGGAAATCATACCAGATGCACAAAAACATGTGCATCATTGCTGACAATGACTAAAGCTACCCAGTCACCTAGACAAATGTACAATAACTTCATCTTTAAATGACATCAATGTTCAGATCAAAATCAGTGAGCTCAGTGAGCACTGTTAGTGACACTGTGAACAGCAACATGAATTCAGTAACTCAACACCACCAGCCACGACTACTCAAATAGCACACCTCCACTACACTTGCAGTAGCACTTTACCTGATATGCAGTGCACAAACCGAGAAGAGAATATCACATCTAAACTGGAAAAAACTTTATTATCTATCTATGTGTGCTGGGGAAGAGGGGGGCAAAACTACCCCCTACTCACTCCCTGTATAATTATTATCATCCACCATTGCGATTTATTTGAGAAAGTCAAAGCTTCCAGAGATGCAGCACATCCAGACACCAGTCTGTTGAATATTATATCTTTTGACAAGATGACTTTGCAGAACTTATGATAGACCATACCTTTGGTCTAAAGGACCATGCCTTAACTTATGATGGACCATACCTTTGGTCTAAAGGACCATGCCTTAACTTATGATGGACCATACCTTTGGTCTAAAGGACCATGCCTTAACTTATGATGGGCCATACCTTTGGTCTAAAGGACCATGCCTCAACTTATGATGGACCATATATTTGGTCTAAAGGACCATGCCTTAACTTATGATGGACCATACCTTTTGTCTAAAGGACCATGCCTTAACTTATGATGGACCATACCTTTGGTCTAAAGGACCATGCCTTAACTTATGATGGACCATACCTTTGGTCTAAAGGACCATGCCTTAACTTATGATGGACCATACCTTTGGTCTAAAGGACCATACCTTAACTTATGATGGACCATACCTTTGGTCTAAAGGACCATGTCTTAACTTATGACGGACCATACAATAGACAAAGATAGATATATCAAGATCAATGGGAGAAATAGACTGCAGAAGGTTAATAAAACCCCAAAAGTCAGAAGCTTGATAAAACAAATGAACACAATAATTACCACTGTCCATAGAGACCCATGCGATATAACAGAAGTAAACAGAATATATTACTGTGCTGCTAAATTAATAACTGATAAAGTTCTACCACAGGAACATAGGGTAGCAAGGGAAAAGAGGGAGCAACAGCGAATACAATCTTGGAAATATCGAATAGAGAAAACTATAAAGCAGCTAAGACAAGAAGTATCATTGTTAGAAGATTATAGAAGAGGGAACAGATCAATGAAAATATTAAGAAAGATAGATGTGATAAAAGCAATGTGTGGTATTAGAACAGACCAGGATCTATTATGCACTATTGGAGATAACAAGCTAAAAATTACAAAACAGGCAGAAAGACTTAGAAGATATGAAGATAAATATAAGGGAAAAACACAAAATAAACAAATTATTGATGACCCAAAAAGGTTTTATAGAGAACTGGGAAATAAGGTAAAAGGAATAGATAGACTGCCAAAAAAAGAGGAAGTAGATACATTTTGGAGAAGTATCTATGAAGATCCTGTGGAACAAAACAAAGATGTTAAATGGATAGAAGAAGGAAAAGAATAAGAAGTTTAAAGGTACAGGATATGAAATGGGACGAAGCAACAGCCAGAGAGATTGAAATAAAGTTGAGAAAAGCCTCTAACTGGAAAACCCCAGGCCCAGATGCAATACCTAACTTTTGGCTTAAAGTATTAACTTCTTTGCACGATGAATTAGCCATGAGTAAGAACTATTTATATATGCACCCCGAACACACACCGCACTGGTTAACAACAGGAAAAACAATTACCTTACTTAAGAGTGAACCTGCAAGCTACCCTAAAAATTATAGACCAATAACTTGTCTTCCGACAACATACAAACTATACATGGGAATTGACACTGATAGAGTTTATAGTTATTTAGAAGAAAAGTCAATTATGGCAGTAGAACAAAAGGGCAATAAAAGGAAGTCATATGGAACAAAGGATCATTTGTTGTTAAACAAAGTTATAGTGGAGAATTGTAAGAAGGGGAAGAACCTAAGTATGGCATGGATTGACTACAAAAAAGCATTTGATAGTATCCCACATTCATGGATAAAAGAGTGCTTAAAATGTATAAGATCCACCCTACACTGATTGATTACATTACAGTAACCATGAAACAGTGGCAGACCACTTTGCAATTAAGCCATGAAAAAGGACAGATTATTATCTCAGGGATAAAAATTCAAAGGGGGATATTCCAGGGTGACTCTCTGTCATCCTTGTTATTCTGCCTTGCCATTAAATCATTAAACTGATTACTTAACAGCCTAGGCCATGGCTACAATTTGGCTCCTAGAAAACAAAAAAGTCTAATGACTTCTCATCTTCTCTTTGTCGATGATTTAAAATTGTACATCTCATCAGATGAGGAACTGAAAGCACAGCTGCAGGTTGTCAAAACTTTTTCAGATGATATCGGAATGTCATTTGGTCTTGATAAATGTGCAAAAGCAACCTTTAAAAAAGGAAAATTGCAGCACCAGGAAAACATCAGTTTGGGACAAGAATGTGATATAAAAAGAAAAGAAAGAATATAAGGTGAAGGATCAGATGAGAAGGCAAGAAATGTGGAAAAAACATAAATATAGTTGCAAGTATAAAAAACTTCTGGAAGAGCCTCATGTTGATCAATACTGAACTCAGGAATGGTTAAGGAGAGGTGAATTTACATCAAAAATGAAAGGTTAATATTGGCAGCCCAAGATAGTGGGCTGCGTACATGCTGGTTTACCAAGTCCATTGAACATGTGGGAGAAACAGACATATGTAGGTTTTGTGGAACCGAGTTGGAAACAGTTACACACCTTATTGCTGGTTGCAATGCTCTAATGGCAGAGGGACTGTATACTGAAAGGCATAATAATGTGGCAAGATTGTTACACTGGAGATTGTGCAAACATTATGGTATCGGAGTGGCTGAAAAACAATGGAAACGTGAGCCACAGAGAATCATAGAAAATGATGAAGTTTACATCACATGGGATCACCCAATACTAACAGTCCAAAAGATAGATGCTAGAAAACCGGACATAGTGATCCAAGAAAATAAGGCAAAAGTAGCATTGATCATTGAAATTGCCACACCTAGTGACTATAGTGTCTTGCGTACAGAGAGACACAAAGTCATAAAATACCTTGATCTGCAGACAGAAATGAGAGCCATGTGGAAGAAAGATACCCAGACAGTTCCAATAGTAGTAGGAGCAACTGGTCTGATAAAAAATAATTTACAATCATATTTAGATATGTTACCAATTCATGTAACACCATATGAATTGCAGAAGGAGTCATTACTGGGCACATTGCTGGTACTGCAAAGAGCACTTTTGGCTAATATCAAAGAGTGAAATAATACTAATTTCATGAACTTTAATAATACTCTGACTTAGGAATGGGGTCCATTCCTGTTATGGTATTAGAAACCCAAAAGACTTGGAGAAATCAAAAAAGGGAGAGACCATACTCCTATACCATTTTTCATGTTTAGTAGTTTTAATTTTAAGATGTGCTTAAGCTCTAAAGATGTCCTGCAGGAACAGGACACAGAGACAATGCCAGCAGCTGCAATGTTAGAGTCAGTCCTCTGTACTTCTTTTTGAAAAGATCCCCCTTTTTCTCCCTTATGCTTTTACTGAAATACCAAAATGTGGATCGTAGAATGGTGTTTTTAATCAATGAATCCATGATGGCCCACCAGTCTTTTGTAAATTATTCCGATAAGATAACCCATCTCCTTTAATAATTCTAAAATTTATCATCCAGATATAATAATGCAGAGTTATGCACTATAGTCAGTGTAATTTATTTAATAGCTAATATGGAGTGATAACATTGCAGTCTGCAGGTAACTCAAACAGAATGATTGTAAGGAATTAATGAGTTATATAGCCAGCCCTGAATCTAGTGCTATGTTGATAAGTAAAGTTCTCCTTAAAATACTGATGACTATATATTTGTTTGGCAAATACTAGTGTCATTTAAATGACTACTGTTATCAATTTAGCAGACAACACTACTCACATCCCTTAAATATCAGTATATGGTTGTGATTCAAATAACTTACAGGCCTTTTTCTGTGCTCCAGAGATTTATCATGCTAGGTTGGGTTTTAGTTATTAAAATATATCTATTTAGGCTGTAGTTGTTCATCACTTGTCCATGGATTCTTGTAATATAAATATACATGCATCTTTGGGTAGGGTGTTGCATGTGTGTGCGTGTAGGGCACCTGCTTTGAAAAGTAAGCAGTAAGTTCTGCTTCTACTACTATAACTTGCTTTCTTCCAGCACTGAAAAAGTCCCCCAATTAAATGCAAGACCTAGATCCCACAAGACACTGAATATTCAGCCTAATTAAAATTAATTGAAACAGTATGGTCAGATTGAAGGACGTGTGATAATTCAGGGTATTCTTTTTAAATTATATGTCAATAATTATACTTAGAAATCAAATAAAAGACAGGCTATTTTAATTACAGTGAGACCTGCTACAGTAAAATATTTTTGTTAAATTAGGCTGAGCAATTTTCTGATGTAAAATTAATATTTTCCCTACAGAGGAGCAGATTCATACAAAGTATAACATGAAATGCAAATTCTGCTCTCCTTAATTCATTCAAAATCTGAAAAAAGACACATTATTCATGTTACCCTGATCTTTTCTATAGCACAAATATTCAACATCATGCTTTGCGCAGTATTGTTTTCTAAATTGTTACACAGTAAAATGGTGTGACAGAGCCTGCAGCATAAATGTGATTTTGCTTTTTAACTGAGCTGCCATCTTTCGTAAATGGACTACGTGTCTAAGTGTTACTTCATTGGAGTCTGGATAAGGAGAAGGCATTATGGGTAAAGTGTTGACCTCACAAACACAAGGTATAGTGTTTAATTCTCACTTTTAGTCACTGTCTAGTTATTTGCCATACATGTAAAACTCTGCAGACTGATTGCTTAGTTTTTAGCTATGAACCTATCAGAGAGGCATAACACTTGTCTCTGCATTCTCTTACAAAGAAGTTACTTTCTGTATTTTTTGATGCACCCTGGTAAAATGTCAGTTTATATTTTTCAGTGACTATTTCTTAAACGACCTATTAAAAGTACATTTAAGTGATAAGCCCATAAGAGCAGCCAAGTAATTTCCATTGTGTGATCATTTTTAGAATTTTTGTTCAAGGTATTCCTCTTCTGTACTCTGTGACTGAGGAAGAAAACTGGTCATTGAATTTATTTGTCGACCAGGTACCTTTCTGTCATGAATCAGACTACATCATCATCAGTATAATAATAATAATAATAATAAAATAATATATACATAACTTTTTCTCTCCCTCCCCCAATATATATATATATAAAATGTGTGTGTGCACTACTTTTGGTCTAAACTTTGTGTGGTCGATATTTGTTTGGTCAATTGCATTTGGTTGACTAAACAGATGGTTGACAGGTGTGTGAAATCTCACAATTGTCAGTATTGGGGAATATGCCTTTTTCCCAATATTGTGCGATCTTGGAATTAGTATACATAATTTGTATGGGGTATGGAGGGTGCATCTCCTTTTATGGGGGGGTGATTTTTTTTTAGTTTAAATTTTGCATGTTTCATGATTGTGTAGTAACATGTTCACATTGTCGACATTTTGTGATCAATGTTTGGAACGTCGACTTTTGGGTGTATTGATGAAAGTGAATACACACACATATATATATGTATATATACTGCAGTGGTGTTGCTACGGTAGCGTTGTCGCCTCACAGTAAGACGCTGTCTGGTTCGATTCTCAGCTAAAGCGTCTTCTGTGTGGAGACATGCGTGAATGGGCATACCTTCATTGAAGGTTGTGTGTCAGGGCTGGCAACTCGGCATGTAAAAATCTACTGCCAATCATTAGCGGACCGGAGTTCCGCTGTGGCGACCCCTAACCGGGAAAAGCCGAAAGACACACAACATATATATATATTATATATATATATATATATATATACCATAGCATGTTAGTTCTACTGGGAGCTTACCTAAGACTAGGCTATAGATAGGGATATGTAATGAGTTAATACTGAGAACAGAGCTAGTCGGGGTATCTGAAAGAGTGGACACAGGATGTTCACTACAAGAAAACATAAAGAAGAATGCAGCAAGGCACTGACCCCTTTAAAGAGAGGAACCTGCAGCCCAGGTAGTAGGAATCAGCTGCACACCTGCATCTTCTTAAGGCCAGTATTTTTTATGAAGGGAGAGACAAACAAACTGAGGCTGGAGCAGTCATCTCCAAGATGAGTGTCCTGGTTGGAGATCGGCAGTCTTGGTGGAAGTCCTGATAGCTAAGACCCAGAGTTGTCTAACCAGAGATTCTTCAGTAAATAATTTTATTTACAGGAGTCTGGAATGCCTACCAGAATGGTATTGGTGAAAAACACTTTATTGTTTCCCTTCAGAGGAAGTTCTGGTGAAATCAAATTTTAGATCACAAGTTCTGGTGAAATCAAATTTTGGATCACAAGTTCTGTGTGCTGCTTATGAAACTTTTTGTATGCTTGAAGACTATTTAAGTTAAGAGGTGTATTTAAGGTGCTCAGCTCTGAAATCCATGTTTCCACATAAACTGAGCATTGTCACAAGTGTGACCTATGAACTGAACTGTTTCCTGCAATAAAAATGAACTACTGAGTTACTGTTCCATTTTGCACCTGTTGATGCATTTTGATTCCTGTCTATGGGAAAGCTAGACTGCTTTGTGCTCAACTGAGGTGTGTCTGTCTGAAAATTCCTTGTATAAATTAATAAATAAAAATAATATATATATATATATATATATATATATATATATATATATATGGGTCTACTGCTTTTAGTCGAATTCCATTTGGTCGAAAATGATTTCAGGCAGCCCACTTCACTGAAACCTCATTTGACTGAAAGCACATTTGATCAAATTACATTTGGTTGAAAATGGTATTTAGCCCCTGCCCCACTGCAGTGTGACCCTAGGGTGAGAATATAAAGTTAGGGTGTGTGTGGGGGTCACAGCCCCCCACATTTGGGAGTACATTTTGCAACATGTTTTTACTTGTGTTATATGTTTCAATCTATTTTAATGGATAAACATGTATATAATAGTGCATAAACTGCAATTATGTGGGGGGCTGTGCCCCCCACCCCCCAACTTTATATTCTCACTCCAGGGTCGTACTGCAGTGGGGCAGGGGGTAAATACAATTTTCAACCAAATGTAATTCGACCAAATGTGCTTTCAGTCAAATGAGGTTTCAGTGAAGTTGGCTGCTTCTAATCATTTTCGACCAAATATAGTAGATCCACATATTTGTGTCTTTCAGCTTTTCCCGGTTAGGGGTTGCCACAGCGGAACCCCAGTCCGTTAATGATTGGCAGTAGATTTTTACGTGCTGGCTTGCCGGGCCTAACGCACAACCTTCAACGAAGGAACGCCCATTCATGCATGTCGCCACACAGAACACGCTCTAACTGAGAATCGAACGGGCAACTTCTAACTGTGAGGCGACAACACTACCGCAGCACCACCACCGCAGTCTATAGTAGATCCATATATATATATATATATATACATATATATATATATATATATATATATATATGTGTGTATGTGTGTGTGTGTATATATATATATATATATATATATATATATATATATATATATATATATATATATATATATATATATATATATATATATATATATATATATATATATATATATATGTATATATATATATATATGTGTGTGTGTGTGTGTGTGTGAAATACCACATACACACAGATATGACTATAATAAAAAAATCATTGATGGGTGAGATCAAAACACAAAACATTGGACAAAGTCATCAGCGATTATCATTTATCACCACCTAAATCATCTAAAAAAGTAATTTCAAATGTAAACCAATAGGTTACATTTGTGATCACCAAAACTAAATTAAAAAAACTTTTATGTGGTGGGCTTGGCCCCTATAACCCTTGAAATTCAAAATACAAATTCCAGGGTCATAAAACCTCAAAGAAACTCCCCTGAATTATGTTATGGTAAATCTGCTGACATTCAGCTGCCACATAATTTAATTAACTGTGCCACCAACGAAAATCACCACCATTTCAAAAACGCAATGAAATGAGTGTGCAGAGACTAATCATATAACACCTATACACACACTCACACACACACACACACACACACACACACACACACACACACACACACACACACACACACACACACACACACACACACACACACACACACACACACATACATACACAACCTCTGTATATATATATATATATATATATATATATATATCTATATATATATATATATATATATATATATATATATATATATATATCTATATATATATATATATATATATATATATATATATATATATATATATATATATTTATTTGCAGTTGGTTTACCAGGATAGTCCATTGGGCCAAGATGAACCCATTTTCAATGGAGTCCTGGGGAGAAAAGCTCCATACATTTTAGGTTACAATAGGTTCTTTGACATGTTTAGACATTGTAAAAAAAAAATTTGAGTAGACAATACAGATAATAAACAAACAATTACAATTAATTCAACAAGAGTTAAAACTTATATGAGAAGCAGATTAAACAGGATTTTACACTTATGAGGTATAGTGTAGTATATTCTTGCAGATACTATAGTAATAATAATATAAGAGTTAGGAGAAATGTTAGAGTGAAATCAAGGGTATAAGCAGGAGAAAGGAAAAGGAAATACCCAGTATTAGTTATGAGGGGTGGGAGCAAGAGCATTCCCACTGAGATAGAAGATGTGAGTGAAGAGATTTTTTGAAAATAAAATGGTTAGAGGTGATACGGATAGATGGAGGTAGAGAGTTCCAGAGTCGAGCTAGGCCATGTAATAGAAGATTTTTGCCAGGGGGATGGGTTGGTTTATACACTTCTAATAGATTTTGGTTGTTAGACCTTAATATTCTGTCAGGTTTGTGCATTTTAAATACAGAAGACAGGGAGGGACAGAGGGAGGGGTTGAGAATAAGCTTATGTGCGAGGGATAGTTGAGTATAGGTGAGATGACTGGGTAGTTCTAGCCATTTTAATTGTTGGAGAGAGGAACAGTGGTGGGTTGAGGACTTTTGGCTGGTAGCGAATTTTGCAATTTTGTTGTAGCAGGAGGAAAGTTGTGTTTTCAGGGAGGTTTGTAGATTAGTTAGAAGTGGAGCTCCGTAGAGAAGGGATGGAATTAGAAAGGAAGTAGAGAGTGATTTTAGTGGCAGTTGTAAGATAGTGATTTTGTCGATAGAGCATCCCTAGTTTTTGATGGGTTTTTTTGATATTTATTTGTAGATGGGAGTTGAATTTTAGTTGGTTATCAATTTGAACTCCTAGCAATTTTGTCTCTGTCACCAGTTCTAGCTGAGTGTTATTTTGACTGTTGATAGAGAATGTCTTTGTATTAAAAGAGTTGACTTTAGTGGGGGTGAATATCATTAATTTGGTTTTAGAGGCGTTGAGTGCTAGGTGATTTGTTTTCATCCATTGTTCAGTGGTAGAAAAAGCATCCTGAGTTAGCGTTAGGAGTGTTGGGATAGATGTGGCAGTGCAGATAATGGTGGAATCATCTGCATATTGGATGATGTTGGAAAGAGGGATCGCCTTGTGGAAATCATTTATGAATATGTTGAAGAGGAGTGGACCTAATATGGAGCCTTGGGGGACTCCAGTTGGGGTGTTAAGGAATGAGGAGGTTGTCTTTTTCCATTTTACTGCTTGATATCTGTTGGATAAGTAGCTGGAGAACCAGTTCATTGATGGGGGAGATAGGTTAAGTTTTGAGAGTTTGGTTAGAAGCAGGTTATGTGATATAGTATCAAAGGCTTTAGAGAGGTCAAGTAGAAGGGTAGAGACAATAAGGCCAGAGTCCCGGGCTTTATTTACAGTTTCGAGGAAGGAGAGGAGAGCTGTCATAGTGCTGTGATTAGGTCTGAATCCATGTTGTGTGGGAGATAGTAGGTGATTATCTATGAGATATGGTAGGAGTTGAAGTTGGATACACTTTTCAAGGAGTTTAGAGATGGGGGACAGGATAGCAATGGGGCGGAAGTTAGTAATACTGTTATTATTGCCACCTTTATGTAAAGGTATGATAAAGGCTTTTTTCCAGATTTGGGGAACTATGCTTTCTTGGATTGAGCGATTGATTAGTATGCTAATGGGGTAAGCAATTGCTTCAGCAGCTATGCTAAGAAAGTAGGAAGGGATATCATCAGGGGCATTGGTACATGGTTTTAGTTTCTGGAGGAGTTTTTGTATGGTAGAAGTGGGTATAGGTTTTAATGAGAATGGAGGAGAGTGTGGAGAGGGGGTGTTATGGGGTGAAGATGATGAGGAGGAAGAGGTAGTAGGAGAGGGGGTGGTTGGTAAAGGGGTGAGGAAGATGAGGAGGAAATGAGAGTAGGAGAGGAGGTGGATGACAAAGATTTAGTAGATATGGGTGGGGGAGAGGTAGTAGTGCTGGGTGGAGTGTTGGTGGGGGGGGAGGAGAGTTTGAGAGTGTGTTGTTAGAGAAGGAAGAAGTTAATTTGGAGATAGATTCAATGAAAAAAGAGTTGAATTGAGTAGCTAAGTCGATATCTGGGGCATTAGGGTCTGGGGTGGGGGAAACAGGCTTACTGGGATAAAGAAGGGTGAAGATGCCTTTCCAGAATTTCTGAGGATTTGTTTTATTATTGCTTTGGAGAATGGAGAAGTAATTTTGTCGATCAGAGATGATCAGCTTTTTTACCCTGTTTCTAAGTGTTTTATATTCATTGTGAATGAGGGGGGTCTTATTTTTCTGGTACTTTGTCCAGGCTTTATCTGTTTGCTTCATTGTTGCTAGTGTATTTTTGGTAAGCCAAGGGGCGGTTTTGTTTTTTATTCTCTTCATTCTTAGAGGAGCATGGAGGTCTAGTAGTTCTAAGAATGTGGTGTTGAAGTGAGCAACAGCATTATCTAAGGGTAGTATTTTTAGACAATTCCAGTTTATTGCTTTTAGGGAGTTATTAAAGGTAGATGGGTTAAAGTTTTTATGATTACAGATTGTAATATAGTTGTGGGTGCGGTGTGGGAGTAGGGGGAGCTGGTGAGTGAAAGTGGGTATATGGTCACCAAGTGGATCTGGAAGAGTTCCACTGCTGGCGAAATAGTGGGGATGTGAGACTAAGATCCAGTCCAGGATACTGCCACTGGAGAGGTTTTTTTGTTTGGTGTGTTATAGAGGTGATTAGTTGTGTAAAATTATGTAGGTTAATGTTAAGTGGGTTATTGGGAGACTGAATGGCGGCCCAGTTAATATTCATGTCCCCTAAGATTATTGTTTCATAGCTAATGTTGTTGGTAAGCCAGGAGAGTATGTCTTCGAGTGTGGAAATATTATCTCCTGGGGGGATGTAGAGTGTGGCTATACATATGTATTTGTGTTTGTTAACTTGAAGTAGTGTTAAGAGTAGTTCAGCATTATTAAATTGAGGAGTAGGTTTGTTATATGGAGTGATTGACAGGGAGGTTGAGTAGAGGAGAGCTACTCCCCCCCTTTTTTGTGAGATCTATCTCTTCTGATAATAGAATAGTTTGGTGGGAGTATTTCTGAGTCTTTTATATGGGGTTTTAACCATGTTTCTGATATGGATAGGATGTCAGGTTTATGGTGTGTTAGCCAGGCATGGAGGTTTGGGATTCTGTTAACTATACTTTGAGAGTTTAGGGCAGTGAGTAGTATGGATTTGTCTTTAATTGTTGAGGGGGAGGGGCCAGGGTTAGGATGGATATCGCCTGATAGAAGGCTGGTAATGGAATATATATTTGAGTTGGTGAAGTATATGCACAGTCTTGAGAATAGATGTAGTTCTATGGTGTTTTTATAGGATTTAGAGATGGTTAAATGGGTAGACTGTTTCTGGGTGGGTATGAGTTTAAATGAGAAAAGTAGAAGGTTTAATATAGGGCAAAGATGGGGTGAGATTGGGATATATGAGTGTGTTAGTGAAGGGGTAAGATGGTTAGTTACATGGAAGGATTGGGAGTGGTAAGAATAACTGGGCTGTGTGAGGAGGTAGAGATAGGTTAAGGTAAGTAGTAGAGTTAGTAAGAAGGAGGAGAAGAAGAATGTAGGTTTTGAAGGCATGATGAAGTGGAGCTAAGTGTAGTTATTAAGTAGTTGATTAAATTGTATGTGGAGGTGAGAGAGAAATTGTATGTGGGAGCTATTAGTGTCTAAATGGAGGTTATAGTGAGAGAGTTATGAAGGATAGGTGGTGAAGTGTTATGGGAGTGGGAGTGTGATAGTAAAGGAATATAAGTGGTTTGGTGTTAAGTCTATGTAATGTAAATGAAATTAGTGTTGGAGGGAAGAGGAGATGGTGTTTCCAGAGTATTGAAGAATGATTGGTCTAAAATGGGCGGGAGCAGGAATGGGTGTTTGTAGAGTATTGGAGAATGATAGGTTAGTAATATGGGGGGTGTGGTTATGGGGAGATAAAGGTAGAGGTGCAGGGGACGGGTGGTATTTGGGGGCAGGGTAGGGGAGTGGAGTGAGCCCGCAGGGCGAACGGAGCGGGTAGAGCCAAAGGGATCAGGAGAGGATCGAAAACCTATCAGTGGTGTGTTGAAAAGCAGAAAGGTAAGTAGAGGGGACCTGGAGTTAGTGGATAGAATGGACTAAAATGCAATAAGAGAGAAAGAGGGAAGAAAGAAAAGAGAGAGTTTAAAGAGTTTTAAGTGGGTAGAATGGACTAGAATGTAATAAGACAGAAAGAGGGAAGAAAGAAAAGTGAGAGTTTAAAGAGAATGTTAGAGTAAGAGAATTGAAGTAGATATTAGTGAGGATAGGCTGCCATCTAGTGGACAAATGCAGAACTGCACTGTAGTGGAAGCTTGAACTTTCAAAACTTCCAGCTTCATATGGTCAAGACCATAAGATCGACGTTTTGAAAGTCTGAAACTTCAATAAAAGAAAAATAAAAACAAACTTTTTTTATAACAAACATTTTATGCCTTGGCAGGGGGAGCAAGAACCCTCACCCCCCCTGCTAATTAAATATACCAACTCCGAGATCACACTACAGTTTATATCACAGTACAGGTAAATTTCCCATTTCATGCTGTACAGCAGCTTGAAGTTTCAGAACTTCAATAGAATTACTATTCCCTGGTTACTTACTAAAGCAAGGTAAGATGAAGTGGGTGAGTGGTCTTATCAGTTCTCATCTAGTATTAAAGCATCACTTTAGTGCTGGCTTACAGAATGACATCATCTGACTTTTGATTCCCACACTACCCTCTTTAATAGAAACTGAACTAGAATCTAGCACATGTGTGTCATAATACACACACATAGAGCTTTGCTAATATGTGTTATAGCATCTGGGAGCTATAAAACCATTTCAAAAACTTTCACCCTTCCAGGGTAGCAGTTAGTTCCCCCATAAGGACAATACAGTAGGATTCCTAGTCCTGGATTTCACAGACATTTTGTCTGTGGTTGCAATCACAACTATAAGATACAATCTTTATGGCCTAAACCAGGTAATTTAATTTCAAACTTTTTATTTTCAAACTTAGCTGGACTTAGATTAACCTCTTCTCTTCCAGTATCTTCTGCTATAATATAATCATTTTAAACAGTTATAATACAGTCTGATATACAAGTGTATTTCTTTTCTACATAGCAGGACCCACTGTTGGTACATTTTTAACAGAAGCAGCTTTACAAACACATTATCAGCACAAGCACCTGTACAAATCGGTTTGATATACAAACGACATATAATTCTTTACAAAGCTCCAGCTATCTATGTTGACATATTTTACACATCCACTGACCTATTATCCTGGCATAGCTGGCACTATCTCACATCATCACATGGTGGATCATCAGAACCTCCTCAGAGGATTATCAGAGTCATTCACCTTGACATCTGGAGCTCAAACCTATTTCCATTCCATTTTAACTTAAATCACTAATGATTGCTGTCAATCGATAATGCCAGACATTTGAGTTTCATAATGCATTTTGTACTTAAAATGCACATGAATATTTTGCCTTCTGTTTTTTCTACGTGATAGAACCAGGTAAAGGAACAACTTTAGAGCACTGTCTGGTTAAGTGACTTGCTCAAAGTCATGCAAGAAGCAAATAGAGGTACAAATAATCAAACTCTGTATGCTTAGCTACAAGAAGCAACACAGTTTGAGCTTAGGGCCTTGATCATCTGCACTAACTGCCAGACCTTCATTTTCTGATAAATCATTCAAGATTGCAAGCAGTCAATGATTAGAGCTTCATAGTTTATTCAGAATATACATGTAGATGCAAAACCTGTTGTTCTGTTGTTTTAATGTGAATTAGAGTACTTTGCCATTTAGTCTGTGAGTTTGACTTATATTTATGCTATGTCCCTCCTCAACTAGTCTGTCAATTAACACAAATGACTAAAGCTAAGAACTGTTAATGAGCTTCTTCCTCAGAGTACTAGGTTTGATTCCTCCTGCCTTCATTTGCTGAGCAAGTTCGTTAACCATGCAGTGCTCATTTGCCATTCTTGAAAAAGGATAATTTGTCTGGTTAACAAATATAAGTTAAAAAATACATTATTCTTCTGGTTAAACACTGAGGATTACAGTCAAGTCAGTAATGCCAGTCATTAGGGTTTCATAATTCTTACTGGGTCCATTATTTTGCTTAGGGCCCCATTTGACCATGATTTAGCTCTGTAAGCACATTACATCTGGGAAACTGGAGTCGTGTTATGTTCCAAAGCTTTCATGATGCCAGCAGCTACAGTGGTGGAGAGAGCTACAGTTACCTTAGCTAAGTTAGCCAACCTATAAATGTTGCCAACTGTGTTACACTTTACAATGGATGTGGACAATCTAGCTGGAATCTGTTGCAGAAAGACAGAAGGATAACTGAAGTGACTGGATTGGAGCAGTGTTTGCTGTTTGTTGGCAATAGCACAAATCAGCCTCAAATTTCTTCAAGAAAGTAATACTTGGGTGTTTTGTTCTTGGAATAGTGTGGGTCAAGAAATTCTTAACCCTGTTCTCATGCCTTACATTTGTTTATTTATTTTTTTGCCATATTTTGATTTTGAAGCTCAAACTTAGTTTTAGTATAAAAGTGTGGCAATAATAAACTGAATAAAGATACTGTATGCTTATTCTGTTTCATAATGCTTATACTTTCTATTTCTCAACCTTAACACAGTCTGCACAAATAAATAGTAGATTGCATCTTTGCTCCCTCAACCTATAGGTAAAGAAATTGTTGGATACCCTGCTTTTTTGTTTGTTTATGATGCCTTTTTGCTCAGACTTTAACTGTAGTATAAAAATGGGACCATAATGAAACAGAGGTAAGTATATAGTACATTTATTCTACTAAATTATGGTCACGCTTTTATTTGTCAATATCAGTGCAATTTGTACAAATAAGATTTTCAAGATGTCCTTATGTGCAGTAAAAGTAAACATAGTGGCATGCTGAAGAGTGAGATACAGTTTCCCAACATGTTCTCACTGGAAGATGGGGAAACACAAGCAGCAAAGTTTATACATGTATATACATGTGCATGTCTGCATGTGTATATGTGCCATGTGTGTGTAGGGTATATGTGTATGTGTTCAGTTATGGCATAGAAGTTTGTTTCAGGTACCAAATTTCAAGCATTCGGTTAATTAGTAACCAGGCTAGCCTACCCTGACCTGTACTGTTTGTTGCTTACTTAAGTTACTTTTTTTAGAGGTATACTGGGTTGTTGTTTGGCTTGCCTACATGGGCCCCTGGACCTTTGCAACTTGAGTTGTTTCTTGTAATCTGGATAGCCTCTAATGTTTGAAGAGCTATGCTTATTGGAAAATATGCTACCCCACCTATTATATTATAACTACTAGAGACCTTTACCCCAAACAATAATATAAAATGACAATATTATGTTGCACCAAGTACCTGTTCTGTAAGCAGTGGGAGACTGGACTTTAAACAATGTTTTATCAGAATAAAATAATCATCTAGTCGTGCTGTGAACTTCCTTCCTAGCTGTCAGTAAATGTTCTGCAGTTTGTCCTTTTGTTTCACCTTATCACAGGTAGGTTCCATATTTTGAATATGTAAAGTTGTCTGTGGCTGCAGTTTCTTGAATTATTTTGCTTGCTGACACTACGGATGTTATAGTAATATTAAATCCTGCTAAACTGTCTGAAAATGAAGAAGCCACCACATATCTCACTCATTAAACTACAAATTCTTAAAATCTTCTTCTCACAAAAAGTTATAATAACATTCAGAAAATCATAACTGCATTATTTAAAATCCTGTACTCCCAAAAAATATATATATTCATATTCTGGTATCGGTTATTATGACCAAACATTCCCTTTAGAGGTCTACCTGTACCTCTCGTGTGTCTCTGTTATCTCAGAATGTTCCTGATTTTGTTTCATAATTTTGCCCTGTCCCTCATACATTTTTTGATTTTTCTGGTAAATCACTTACGATTACAATCAATCAGTAATTCCAGCCATTAGAGTTTTATATTTCTTTTTGTTCAAAAAATGCACGCCAGGGCAAAACCTGTTATTCTGTTATTGTTTTAAGTGAATCAAAATAATATTTTTTAAAAAAATATTCCTGATTTTGACCCCCACCATTATTTTTGTCATTGCCCAGCTTTCTTCACCAGATAAATTGAGAGTTATGGTGCAACCTCAAAACATTCAGACATAAATAATTTCTATTGGTGTTCTTACAGCAAGACTGAAATAGAGTACTAGGTGGTTTGTGGTGCTACATTTGCTTCATACAATTTTTGCCTTTCCCATAGCGACCTCCTTAGAGGGGGATAGTAAACTAACCGTGGGCTTGTTTATGGTTACCGCTATATCTCATTAATTTCATTATATCATTGTACTCTTGATTATATTACTGCATCAGAATAATGAAGTGGTTATGACATTTCAATGGACCCGACATACTAAGGTGATCTTAGAGGTCTTTTTCCCAAAATCCATTTCAAGCTTCCTTTACCCTTAGTACGAGTCAGGCTAAGCATAAGGAACTATTTTTTAATGCCCATGTAAATTGAATGACAGTACTGTGAGTTAAGGTATGATGCACAGCTTCTAGAAACAATTTTCATTTTCATGTTTTTTTTTTTTTTTTGCTTGAATTTTATGTTCTCTGAGCAACTCTTACTTCTTAACAATAATTGTAAATGCACAACAAAATAAACAAATTGAACTGCATGTTTTAATGCTTTCATTTTTTTTAAATCCAAGTGATGACAGACCTTCTCGCATATTCTTCCTGCGGTATCAAAACTATCATTGTAATCCAGGAGCTGTTAAATGACAATTCTACCTCAAAGGACACTTAAAAGACTAAATTTAAACTCTCCTGCAGTTGGAGGATGCATGTTCATTTAAAAGTATTTTATCATTTCCATCATGTCATCTGTATCAGTACAATGCAAAATAAGTCTGACTTCCTGTTCTTGAATGTAGGTTAATGATATTTTTTGTCACTGTGCGTGACATTTTCGCACCTTTGTTGTATTGGTAGATAAACAATAAATGCTCATTACTCTTCAGAAACGAGCATGCTGATTGAATAGCCCAACCAGCTTGCCCGTTGTAAATCTAGCATATACCAAAAGAAAGAAGTCCAACTGCTGAACAACTACTGAGAAGCCAGACTTTAAATAAATTAAGTAAATAAACAGAAATCTACCTGATTTTCCTTCTGTCCCTATGAAATCTCTATTTTTTAACAATTAAAAAAAAACAGCAATGGAGTTTGTTTTCTCCATCATGTCTTCTGCACTAATGTGCTGTGCAAGTGTAGGAATGTAAGTCTTATACGCATGTGCAGTACATCAGTACAGAGAAGACAACACTGAAGAAGACTGAAGTGCCCTTATACAAATGCATTATATAAGAAAGGAAAGCAATTTATTTCCTAAATAATATTGTATAATAGCAATAATCCATTCCTATTTGTGTGTATATCAGGGTTTACCCACAGTTGGTTTTGTTTAATTACCTGAGCTTCTCCTTCACGATCAAACCATATCAGTCATTGGTAAATTCTGATATACCCACACATAGTCATAGATTATTGCTTGATACACCCCTGACTTGTTACACTGTAGTGTACCAACACTTCTTCCAAACAATAGTCCTTTTCAATGACAAATTAGTACTTTATGTTGTGAACATTGGCAGGAGTGTAAACCTCTCAACTGTCCCATATTTTGATTCAGATTTTAGCTCAATCCCTCCAGAACTGTTAACTTTTGGAGAAGAGGTAATGAAATACACTTAATGATAATAGAGTTATGAACTTATTTTCTTATTCTGTCAATGTCTTAGGTTAATAGTACTAATATTTAAGTGTCCCTGTTTGTCCCTGATTCTGTTAAGATTTGCCCCTGTGTTGAGAGTTATTATTGTGATATAGGATCATAGATTCATAGGAAGTTACTAGGCTAATGGCCCTAGGGCCCTTACAAGCCTAGCCAAGTTCTACCCTTATTTCCACGATCAGCATCTATTGACCCTGTCCAAGAGAGACACAGGTGAAACTCCTGGGGTGTATTTATGGTCACCCATCCTATCGTACAGATTGCATTTGAAGAGGGCCAGTGAGGTGCTCTGTTTGACATGAAGCCTAGTTTGATTCGCCTAGTTTATTATTAGCAATTTGTACTCATTCTTGTTTTTTACGATTGTTGTCTTACTTGTATTCTTGTGTTATTTAAAAAGTAATGTTATGTTGTTGTTATGTGGTGTTTTTTCCCGGGCCTCTACTGAAAATGGAGATATATCCAGCTAGACTAGCCCGGTTAACAAATGTAAAATAAAAAAAATAAAAAATAAAAAAGCCTGCTCAAAAGGTGTGGTAGCCTCTGGGAGACAAATCTATCCCCTCAAGCAGGGTCTATTAATGTCACATACCAGGTTAAGGTCTTTAGAGCGAGCAACCCATGTACCATTTGATTTACAGAGATGCAGCATTTCCAATAAAGCTGGGTCAGAGATTGCCTTGCATGCAAGCCTGAGATTGCCTCTGAGTAATCTGTATGAAACAGAATAAAGTGACAGTGATTTCAGATGAGCCACATAGAACAGATGCTGAAGACCTAGAATTTTCCTTGTAAGGAACCTTTGTGGTCTCTCCAGTTGCTGCAGGTGCTTGGAAAGGTACATACCAAAAGGGGCATTGTACTCAATTATTGGCCTGATTAGAGAAGAGTATAGGGAGGTTATAACCTCTTTTTTCCTGGAGGCATTGCTGTTACTTATGAGATGAGCAATATATAATGCCCTTCTTACCACTGTGGAGACATGGTGGTCAAATGTAAGTTGTTGTCAACTTCTGTCTCTCACCGCTGAGTGCATACTTAAGGTGTTGCTATTGACATGGTAGTTAGCAGGAACATCGCCCTTAATGAAAGGGATAAGAATACATTTTTTTGCATTGAGTTTAAGGCCATGATTTTGGCACCAGTCATTTGTTTGTGTAAGACCCTCTTGTAGGATGTTGACATCATTTGGAGATTCTATGACCACTCCCAGTTTGCAGTCATCAGCAAACTTTGTCAGCCACAGACTTTTAGTTTTTGCTTGTACTTCGGAGAAATAGAGTCAAACAGTAGAGGTCCCAGGACTGATCCCTGTGGAACATCATTGGTTACAGGGTTGCTGTTGGATGTGGATTCCCCTATTTTGACTATATGGGTTCCATCATATTCACTTAGGGAAATGGTCTTTTATTTTTAACAGTGGATTATGAGTGAGTAATTACCATATACCATTTATTCTGTACTTTATCGGTCTGGTGTTTTGGTGTTTTTAAGGGAGGTTAAATGTCCCCATTCTAAAACAGCTAGCTACTATTCTCCTGGAACTGGCACTGGTTCTATACTAATTAAGTTTAATTACTACAGCTCCACATTACAGAAAACAGAAGCTCTAAATGCCAGTAAAACAAAAGGCCAAGATTGCACTGTAACATATTTTCAAGAACCATGTTAAAGGTAAAATGCCTTTTATTTGAAACCAAGGATACTGTTCAGGAGAGTAGGGGCAGCTAATATAACATACGTCGTCATACAGAAATAAAGTGCAGTCTTTTTTTGAGTATTATTAAAACAACCATCCATGAGTAAACTAACCATCTGTCCATTCTTGCTTCTGAGTTTGCTGCTGGGAAAATTTAGTGTGCACCATCAGGACACAGCTTAAAGGCTGAGTGCATAAGTCACTGCAATGCACTTATCTGAGCACAAATAAGCATAATTAAAACCTCCAGTAAAATATGAAAGATACCCTGAGAAGTGCTGCTGTGTGATACTTTGACTCCTGCCAGGTAAATAATTGATGGTATCTGTTACAGATGCACAGTTACATGCACTGATAACCACCCAGTGATGGAAATCATGCAGTGATGGGGGCAATCTCTGTCTTTGAATGCACTAGCACCCCCTACCCATAAGAAAAAGGCATATTTATGATTTGTAAGTAAAATTAGACTTTCCACATGCTACAGCCTAGAAATTAAAAACTCCTCAGGATAAAATATTAACTTCAAAACTACTAAGAGAATAAGACCTTTATAACATATCTCTTTCCTGGCTTTGCCAGGGCATAGGGAACATGGTACAATGCGTACATTACTGACACCACTCTGTTATAGTGTGCTCATTCTTTAAAGCACACACACACAAACACACAAACGCACACATACCATGAATGGAATAATCAAAGAGCAGCTAAATGAATGAAATTAAATGGGTAATATCTGAAACAGCTTGCTATCTCAAGTTTCAGAAAGATATGTTTTGCAACAGTTTAAAGATGAATGACTTAGTTATTAAAATGTATATAAGCAAAATGTTTTCATTAGAAATGTTGATTGTCAAATCAATTCAGTATTACTTACTTTATACTATCTGCATTATTATTTAACAGTAATCAATATTTTATGCAGCTGAGGGTCATTTTATCCTTTGTGAGTAGAACCAAATACAGTCTTTTTATAGACTCACTGAAGGCAGGATTTAACTTTTATAACTATCCTGGGCAAATTTGTCTGATTTTGTTGTAATTCAGATTACAGCATTAAAATGCTATTGTAAAGTTTATGTTTAGTATTAATACTATAATTCTCTGAATAGCGTTAGTTAAAGGCATACTGTCCTTATAGTTATAATTGCATTTTATGGTAAGAATAAACATTCACATTATAATGGGAGCAAGTTTTGAAAATCACTTGGGGAGCATGTTGACATTTTTATTAACCAAATTTAGTGGCTGCAAAGTGTGGGTTGAAAGTTATTTTTTTATTGTTAGATGATGTGACAAGTAGTTTGGATAAGTTTTTGAGGTGGATAAGTTTTTTAGAACCAAGGCTTTGCCTAATAATAAACATCTTCTAAAGAAAGTACACAGGTTTGTAATCCATTTAACAGCTGTCGCTGTTCTGCTGTACATGTGAATGTGTAATCCTGGGTTCCTCTGGGCACAATCATGTAATGATCACAGAAGAAATAAAATATAACTTACACTACAACTCCAGTTCTATGCATTTATTATTACATTATATTGTGTAATGTTATGTTGCTATGAATACAGCAAAGTGAGGAAAAGGTTATGCTCATGTACAGTGATGCATTTCTATGGCGACAAGGTGCAGATTCATTATAAGAAGAATAAAAAAGAAAAGCAAATGGCATAGCAGATGAGATTAAAACATCGTGCTGCTGAGAAAGCAGTCACAGAGGGGGTACTGTAAGAAATGTGTAAATGAGAAAGTAAGGGAATTATGTGTGCATTTTTACATACAAATACCTTATTAATGAATCTGCAAAATGATTTCTGAAATAGAATGTTGTGTAGAAAATGATTTATCCAAAGGCAATTAAGTATTTTTTAAAACAAATTGAGATAATTTATGAAAATAATGACTTATAGAGATTGATTTTGGCCACAAATAAAGCCATCTAAAGGTAACCAAAATAATTTTTGCATAAGAAATTAGCTGATACGTGATTATGTAATCAAACAGTTTATAAAAAAGAACTTCATGATCTATAATGAGCTAAAAAGTGAATACAGTACAAATGTTTGAAAATCAAAATATACTTAAAATAGTAGGCTATATTGGAAATGGTAGTACATTTAGTGGTACTGTGGAAAATGGGTTAACATGCTGAAATAGTGGAGCTTTGCTTTACTGTTAATGACTTTGAAAGTGAAAGGAAGATTTCAAAGCTGCTTAGTACAATATGGACACCAAATAAATGGGCTATTGGACAGTTTATTAGCACCAAAAGTACAGTATTAAATTAAAGGTATTATAGACTTTGCAGAACCTCTTAAGCCCTGCACCATTTATGTACAAAGAAAACGTTTGATTGTCATTAGAGAAGCCCAGTTAAAAGTGAGCATTTGTCTTAACACATGGCAAACCTGTCCATATTAGCAGACTATTATCAGTTTGGAATGGGTCTGTGAATCATTATAAAATAGACTAGTGCATAACATGTGTTGTAAAAGTGCACAAAGGATAACTTTCTGAGAACAAATGTCATACTACACAAAGCATTACTTTGTCTGTTAAATAACATCAAAATGTGCATCTGAAAAGAATAGAAAAGTGACAGAATGGTCAATTAAGTGCCCATTAACCCAAACAAGAGACAGATTTGCTTTGAGTGTAGCAGTATGGCATTCAGTGCCAGTAAGGCTGGAAATATAATAGGAGAGGCTCTGCTGAGTGAATATGTAAATGTTAAGGTGCTAAGAAGTGTGTGTGGAGAAATAGAAGATGCAGCAAAACAAATGTACATGTATGAATATGCATATGGAATAGAACTAATGTGGGGAAAAATCTGGAAAAAGAAAGTGATGCAGCAAACTTGGAGTATATAATATGATGGAAAATTAATATAAAATCATAAGGGTCACCTAAAAGGTGGCACTGGCGAAGTTGAAAATAGATTTACATGCAAGAATAACATTCTGTGTAATTTCTACTGTAGATCATAAGAAAATGGCTTCTAAGGTACCACTGCAGTAGCCAATAATTTTGTCAAAGATTATCTTCAGTGACAGTTCATGCTGTCATCTTCTGATTGTCACCATTTAACCAGCTTTACAAGTCAAAGGGTAAAAAAAATCATACCCTTCTTTTATTCAGAGTGAGAGACTTTGTTCTTGTATCCTGAACTTACCTGTTTGCTAGGTGTCACACCTGTTGCTGTATCTCCTTGGCTACTTACAGTACAAGGAGGATGTGTCCTGCCTATTCTTTCTGAGTGTACCAGGGAGTTATATACATTGTCTTTAATAACTATTTATATTGTTCTTCGGGGGGGTGCACAAGCTAGTGTATTTCTTTGTGCTGGTCCCAAGCTTGGATAAATGGGGAGGGGTATGTCAGGAAGGTGTAAAACTTTTGCCAGATGAAATATTCAGACAACAATACAGATTTCCATATCGGATTGGTTGAGGCCCAAGTTAACAATGACCTCCTCCAATACTGTTAGCCAACAGGATGCTGGTGGAAATTGGGCTACTGTTGGTCGAAGGAGAATGAGAAGAAGAGGGGAAGGCATGCCCAGAGGGAGGAGGAAAGGAGGAAAGTTAGGAGTGTGGAAGTGAGGGTAGGAACTTTGAATGCTGGCAGTATGATTGGTAAAGGGAGACAGCTAGCTAATATGATGGAGAGAAGGAAGGTTGACATATTGTGTGTGCAAGAGACCAGATGGAAGGGAAGTAAGGCCAGGTGTATCAGAGGCAGGTTCAAATTGTTCTACCATGGTGTGAATGGGAGGAGAAATGGGGTAGGAGTTATCCTGAAGGAACAGTATGTCAAGAATGTTTTGTAGGTGAAAAGAGTGTCAGATAGAGTGATGTTAGTGCATATGTTTCCACAACTTGGGTGCATGATGGGTGCATGATGGATGAGAAAGAAAATTTTTGGAGCGAGTTGGAAGAAGTGGCGGAGAGTGTACCCAAGGGTTAGAGAGTGATGATTGGAGCGAATTTCAATGGGCATGTTGGTGAAGAGGAGATGAGGAGGTGATGGGGTAGGTATGGTGTTAAGGAGAGAAATGCAAAAGTTCAGATGGTAGTAGATTTTGCAAAATGGATGGACATGACTGCGTTGAATACATATTTTAAGAAGGGGGAGGAGCATAGGGTGATGTACAAGAGTGGAGGAAGATGCTGTCAGGTGGATTATATCCTACGCAGGAAGGCCAGTCTGAAGAAGATTGGAGACTGTAAAGTGGTGACAGGAGAAAGCATAGGTAGGTTATGCACTTTATTTTATTATCTGTGAAAAGTTTTGTTTACAATTATTGAATCTTATTTTGTTATTCTTAAATGCAATGCACTTTATTTCTAGTTTTATCCTTCAAATGATAAGTTGCTGATATCACTCCCTCAAATTTTAAGACTGGCCTAAGTATATGAATGCGGATGCTTTTAATAAATTTGTAGTTTGACAAGTTTACTATGCATAGATGCTTATCTTCTTTCATGCACTGTCCAATTAAATAAAATGCACAGATTCATGCAGTTTGCAGACTGAAACTGAATTGAACTGACTCATTGCCATGGTTACAAAATGACTTCAGTTCTCAGCCTTAATGTCCTGACTAGATTGGAAATAGCAGGATAGAATGATCAAGGGATCATGTGCATTATGTTATAGTTTGTGATTTTGCTTATATTAGATGCTGTCATATAAATATACAAAGTGAAAGTGAAATAAGGGGAGGCAATTAGTTCTGGAATTTGATGTTTTCTTTCTTTTCTTTTTCTGTTTTCTTTTTATTAATATTTAAAAACTAGTAAGACAAAGAAATCTCTTGCTTATGCTGTCAAGTAAGACAATACAATAACATATACAAAAACAGATATTACATCTGCAGCATAAGCAATAATAAAAAAATCATATCATGCGCATACTGAGTGCAAATAATTCTGTGCCAAGATTTTGAACCTACACCTAATAAGAAATAAAATAACTCTCTATATACAGCTATTGTTACCCTACTGGAGGATGAAGACTGAACTCTCGCGCTTCAGTTGTCTGGGGATTTACCCACTGATGATTGGAGTTCCTCAGCAGGAAATCACTGTCGGCAGGTTGTGCTGGCAGTGATGCCCTTTTTGGAAGAATTTTCCCCTTCTTCAAGTTGGTACGACCATGGAGTTGGTATATATAAGTTCAATGGGTGAGGAGATTACTCCTCAGCAAATATTACTTAAAAATGTGTTTTATTGCCCATTTTTTCAGTGAATGCAGTTTGAGGATTCCGATCCTCAGAATATTTGCTTTCATCCACTCATGGATAAAGCTATACAGCTATAAAATGTAAAATGCCATAGATGATCACTGTATTTGAGTTCTAAAATATTTAACAAACCAGCTTGATGCAACTGAAGGAGAGCTTCTGTTTGCAAAACCTATTAATAGTAAGCATGTCAGTCAGACACTAGAAGACCAGCTGAACTGTGAAAGGAAAATGAACGTTTGATAGCTAATGCGCTTTTCTGGCAGGAAGAGAGCAAGACTGCCAATCCATCATAATGCCAGTATTGCTAGTTCAGTGTACTAACTATGTAAAAGGAACGCATAAGGAACCAAGCACATGTTGATGTGTTTCCACTATCTCAGTGTCTAATATATCATCTAAAATATCCTGACATGTGTCAGTTCATCAGGAAGAGGTCTAGGCCATAAAAATGATGTCAGTCATGCATCATGATGGCTTATGCACACCATCTTTTGCTTCTCTAAAGAGGGAAAGAATAGGCAGTATTGATGAACGGATGCCCCATACCTGGGGTCAGTATGTGGGCAAGAAAATAATAAAAATCACATAATAGACCTAGCAACAGAAAAAACAATTGATAATTTCAGAATAGTGCCTATAAACTTAAAGAGCAATTTAGAAAAATGTGATCGCAAGACACAGTTTATTGGTAAGTTAATGTAAAAGAAGCAATTGTACCACATTGCAACTTAACAATTAAATGAAGCATATATTAATATGTAACATCATATGTATTACAAGTAGAACATGCAGAGTACAAAACTAAATGTTAAACATTATGGCTGAAATGTAAAAGTAGAAGCAACCATTTTTTACACATCTTCAGTAAAGACAAATAAGTCTGTATTGCTAGTGCACAGCTCAACACCTATATCAACCTTGTACATCACAATATTTTTGTATTAATTGTTGTTAAATTCTACAAGTGTTTTACACCTCACATGTAAGTATCATGGGCACACTGTAACTTTTATGTCTTGGATGGAAGTTACTGAGGCGTTATAAGACATAAGAGACTGGACTGGCAACAGTAATCAAGATGCATGCTGGTTATTATGGAAGCCATCATTGTTCTCTGCCAACAGTATTCTAATCAAAACTTGCAGAGTAGTACAAACAACTATAGAATGTATTACTTCACAATCAGTACACCTCAGCTAATACAAACATATATATCTTTATGTTCCAGTTATGTATTTCCACCATTCAGGAGTGCTAACTGTTAGCAGCATCTTCTTTTGCCACATTAAGTGCTCCTACTATATCTGATCCAATGAAAGCCTGACTTGCTGCTCCATTTCAGATGCATTGAAAGTATATTTTTCTTTTCTGCAAATGTATATTTTTCTTGTTGAAAAGTAACTTGATGAGCAATTACAGACTGAAAGTGAATCGATCAGCTGTACCTGTTTGATCTTCAGTAATGCACTAGAAACAAATATGTAATGTGTGTGTGGGGAGTCTTCACCCTTGCATCTCATATGTACGGTGGAATAGTGACAGCACACTTTCAGGTATTAGTTACCTCTGGACTACATAAGTCTTTTTCTTTAGCACATTGTTAAACTTGCATTGCTTGGGCATCACCCGTTTCACTTCCTCAGCCATCCTGAAGCTAGAGTTACGCACACACATCCAGTGATGGAATCTTACCAGCACATGGATATGCATTTGTACTTGAAAGCTTACACTGGATCAGAATTAGCATAGTCTTTTTGATGAGATATAGCTTGAATGTGTTCTGTTCAAGTGTTTCATCTAATCTCTTTATCAAACTAGCATCCCCCCCCATCTTTTTTTAAATAATTTTTTCTAGCATGTTTTTTTTTTCAAAAATACCCAAAGGTTTGCCTAGTTTTGGCTCTCTTTCTACACCTGTAAACCTTAATCCTAAAATTCCCATTATTTGTTTATTATTTATAGTAATTGAACAGTCCTCTGGAACATGTTTTGTACACTCTGGCTTTTACAACTGCTTTTTAATCCAACTTTTAAATTGGTAACATTACTGACATCATATTAATCAAAATAATTGCCTTGTATGCTTCTAAATACTGTTACTGAGCTTTGTGTGCATAAGCTGTGTCTGTTTTCTAAATATGTGATAGCTGTTCACCATCTGCTCTACATTGCTTTACAATGTATTATGCTGTGCTATGTGTATTCACTTTAAATATTTCTTTTTTGTTTTGTCATTTCCTCTGCATTACATTTGACATAAGCACGCCCTCCAATTTATATGGTTAGATGGACAACACACACACACACACACACACACACACACATACACACATGTGTATGTATATATATATATATATATATATATATATATATATATGCATATATATAATATTAAATATATCCCTGTAGCTCTTGACCCAAATGTTATCCTTTCTATAAGCGTAGAAGTTGTGTCATTATTGAGGAACTAGTTTACCTTCTAAGCTGCTTAAGTTGATTTCAAAACTTAATTTTGACCACTGATGTGGAAAATTACATGACCCAGTTCCCAGCATTTGATATTTGAGTTTTAAATCATCAGTAAACTAAGATTTTCATTTTAGAACAGAAAAACATGATTAAAAGTCATCCGTCATTTCAGTCCCGCATAGCTAGAAGCATGCTAACTGTCACTGCTGCATTGCTCAAGAGACTGTGATTCTTTCATAATTACAAAGAGGAAATGCAGGCCAATAATAGCCTTGGAAAGGAAAAGACTTGCACCTATATTAGCACGATTCTAAATAACTGCTAACATCCTCAGGTTATTGGTGGTAGTGTTGGAGACTGATTGGCTCAGAAGGAAGAAGTGTACAGAAAGATTATCTATCTATTTAAATATTTATACATGAAGTTCATGTCTTTTTTGAAGTGGCAGCAGGAATGAAATAGCCTGTCTATAAAAGTTATGTCAGATAAGATCCACTGCCCAGAAAAGCTAATACTGATTTGATTTTGCATTAACTAATTTTGAATTTGCAAGCAGCGTTTTCATTTAACTGGATCCACTGGAAAATATTCTTATATTCTGATCTCACTATATATTTTTTCTGGTATTGTTGAAAAAATCCCAATTGACTTTATACTAAACCAAGTAAAGGTAAATTTTAATTATTAATTTAAAAAGAAAGAATACTTACTATGCAGTGCAACATTGTTTTAAGCTGCACCTTATCACACACTGTATTAGATCAGATTAAAGTGTACATACATACTAAGAGGTGATAAGTAATTACACATCATGCAACACAACATGATCTGCCTGTTGGCATGCCAGAGAGGCTTGGCCATGCTTTGCTTGTAGGCAGCTCCACCTGTTGGTGTGGAGCTGAGTTGCTTCCATAAACACATCACAAGTGATCTAACTTAAAAGACATCTACAGTGCTCATCAAGTGCAAAACTGAGGTGCAAGATTGCTGATCACAGTTTGACACATTTGAAATCTGTAATTGGCATTTTGTACAGAAAAATCACTGCTATGCAGTTTCTAATTATGCACCAACAGTGATTTGTTCTTTCATCCTTTACTATGTTTGTGCAACAATGTATCTAATATATATAAATTCAGAGGGTTACCACACATTGAATGCAGGGGGTTTGCCTTCTGCTAAAAATATAGTTATATTTCATTTTTTTCGCCAGGCTTATTTCCCATCCAGTTTTGCTCAACAGTTTGATTCCTCACAGAGCTGTAGCACAAAAAAGTCATAATGGCAGTAACTTACATGTTGAACTGACTGTGTTGGGTGCAGCTTGTCCCCTGCTCAAATTCCACTCATACCTCACAACGTCTTAGCACAAGAAATCTGGACAAAGCTTAAAATAATGGTGGGGGACAGGAGACAAGGGTCCAATAATATGGACGGATTTTAAATACTGTTTTTATAAACTTACAAAGTTGCTAGAATAACAGGATTTGTGTTAGCATGTATTTTCTGAAGAATGTGAAGTTTGAAACTCAAAAGTATGTCATTGTTTATTCACTTCAGTCTTCAGTGATTTGCCTGTAAACCTCAAATTTTATTAAGAACAGCCCAAAAATGAGTCAAAAATCACAGATGAGTGGTATGATTCCACTACTGAATAGTATTGCCTATAGTTTGATGCCTGGTACCTAATTCTTCTATGAGTTGTGGTTACTGTGTCAGGTCTGGGGGATGGAGAGGTGGACCCCTAACTGTGCCCCAGGGGACTTAGATTCCTTTAACAGTCTGGACACTGGCAGAGCTGAGAGGACAGGAAGAGGAATGCTGAGGCTGAGGCTGCTTGCTTTTCTCACAGAGGATGGGAGGTTGTGGTGGTTAATGGGACTTGTGCTCAAGGTACCATGCACCATCTCTAAATTCCTGGCGGAGACTAAGTGACAAGATAAAGATGTCTGCATACCGAGTATGCAGTAACATCCATGGAAACAGGCTGCAAAAGCCTTCCACCATCCCACTGCATGCCCACCCTTGGGGATGGCTTGGGAGCATATAGGCAAGCTGATTACTGGTCAATGAACAGAGGAGAAAATTGTAACAAACAAAAATGATGTGCACTATGTATACAATTTTCATTTATGTTGCATCAATTTTAAACTTATCTCTGAGGATGTAATCCTGTGAGCATAATGATTTTCATTCTATCATCTTATGTTTGATTCCCTCAGCCTCTAATTGACTACTGCATGACTTTGATCAAGTCACGTAACCATACAGTTCTCATGGATAGCACCTAAAAGGAGGCAGTTATGTTTAACTGGTTAATTTATACAACTGACAAATAAATCAATAAAATAAAATAATAGTACCTGTGCATTTTGTCCTCCATACCTGCTGTAACAGAGTTAAACCAGCACTGTAATTTTTAAACAATAGTAATTGTATTCTAAAACCCTAGATAACCTTGCTGGAAATAGCTTTCTATTTTAAATTATTACTTAGAATTATAGGATTATGTGAGGTCACTAGGCTAATGACCCTGGGTGCCCTTACAAGCCTAGCTAAGAGTTTATCCCCAAAAAAGAATCCTCAGTCAGGACCTGTCACCCCTGTCAATGAAGGACACAGGTGAAAACCCTGGGACAAATTTGTGGTTTTCCATCCACTCATCAAGGTTGCGCTTGAAGAGGGTCAGCGACATACTCTGTTTGACGTGTATGGAGAGTCTATTCCAGAGACGGGGCAGCCTGACATGTTTTTGCAACCAATTGCTTAGATTTAGATGTATGATGATAGTTATCTATGGAGTTTTACCCATAGAAAGTGTGTTCTTACATATTCTGGTTAGGTTTTACTTACTCTTTAAGGTAGTTCATCAATAATTTTACTACAGCTGATATAGTGCTATTATGTATTATGTAACAGCACTGTTTTTCTATTGCATTTGTGAGTGGGGCGAATGTCAGATTATTATGTTATTTTAGAAGGTGTGTAATGTTTGAAGAGAACTGAACAATGTGTGTGACTAGTAAAATCAGACTTTTAGCAGAGTTTTGGTTACAGTTGCCATATAGTAGGTGTCCCAGGATAGTTTTTTTTTATTTCCTAAGAGCTTATTCCACTCCCTCCCGTGGTTTAGGGGTGTATATGATGTATACTGAATGCAGTGTAGGGAGATATGGTTAGAGTATATTTTTATGTATGGAGCATTCCAAGCAGATATTGCATTTTTCCTTCCCAGACTTGCCATACCAGTTGTTTATTTTGCACAGGACTGGCCCCTGGTTTCAGTCAAGTGACACTCCTCTGGGGAGGATTTCCCTTTCCTCTGTCTTTCTCCATCCATCGTCACAGAAAAAGAGACATGGTCTGTCATCCTTCAATTCTGGCCATTATGGCTGGCTCTCTAACCCATGAGACTTTGCTAAAACCAGTAATCTGTTTCCTGGGAGATATTCTGTGCCAGTGACTCAGATAACATATCACTTCATTGTTATGACTTCTTACATTATCATATAAATATCTTACAATGACCAAATGCATTAATCCTGGAAAGTAGTTGCTTGATGGTTGAATCTTTAAATCTTTGCTGTTTACTAGAAAGGGTAGAGATTATTCAAAAGTGTTCCTTCTGGTGTACACTACCTTTTTTTTAAAAGAAATGATGTATTTTCAAAATACTGAATTCTTTATGGACACCTGTTCTAAAGACACAAGCAAAAGTCCATTTTGTTAAGTAAAGCTCATAATATTTCTTTGTGAAAATCAAGTTGTGGAGGAATATATGACACTGTAAAGTTTTTATCACCCCACATTTCCTGATCATAGGTTCATAGGTTCATAGGTTCATACTAGGCTATCTGCCCGAGGGCATTTTATGCCTAAGCCCATAGTTTAGTAACTTAGCCACCCGGGGGTAATCCCTGGGGTATATCTCATCTCTCCATCCATTGGTCAAGATTTCTCTTGAACAAGGCCAGCGAGGTGCCTGCCTCACATATATATTTATTTTACACAGCATAGGCAGTCTTTGGTCTTTGGGTGATCCCTCCTCCTCCCCTATATTAATTAATAGCTAGCGTTTTAAGTCTCTCCACTTGTGGCTGGCTCTGGATCTGATTTTCTGGGTTTGACATGGCCTTGTATGTTAGGCAAGGTTGAGCAATGATAGCGACTGAATAGAGCTGGGTTTCTTCTTTGGGCAGCAACTTTGTCAGCTATAACCTTCCTGTGTTTGCTTGTACTGAAAAAAAAGATGCAAAAAAAGAAGTGGGCCCAGGACTGAGCCCTGTGGTACACCACTTGTGACAGGCTTTTGAGTCTGACATGGCCAGCAACTCTGACCCTGTGGGTTCTGTCCTCAGCCAGTTTGCAACCATCCATCTTGATGTATGGGTTTACCCGGTGGGGGGTATTGTATCAAAGGCCTTCAGAGATCGAGGTGCTGTATGTGGACTGCCAGTTTAGAAGGCATGATCTGCCTTTGACAAAGCCAACTGGGATGGATCTCCTATGTCTTTATTTATGAGGTCCATTATGATCCTCTCCATGGCTTTGCAGATAAGGCTTGTGAAGCTAATGGGCGGTAATTTTCCAGGGTGGGGAGGCTTGTGAAGTGGGACCACAGTTGCAGTGCGCCACTCCTGAGGTCCAGAGGTAAGGAGGAGAGACTATGATACAGCTGTGTAGCTGGGTTGTGGGTTTAATCCTCGTTGAGTGTGGAGCCACACACAGGGACACCACCATCAGGTCCCATGCAATGTCAGTGAAGTAATTACATCACATACACAGCCAATTTCAGCTTCATTCCCACTATCATGTATTCCTCCTCAGAAAGACATCCTCCTCAGAAGATATGCTGTTTAGGGGTCTTTAATTTGCCATGCATGATGGTAACATGTTCTCCATATGTTGAATTATAAACTCAGTAAAGGTATTACCTGTTACAAAATTTACTACTGGTTACAATAGAAACAAACATCATTAAAATATTATATTCTCTGCCAGGCCTCAGTTTTTCTGGTCAAACAATCACACTGTCATTACCTCCAAATACCTTTCCATGTAGCCTTTGTTTTAACTTGTCTAATTTACTTCATGTGTAAAAATGCTTCTCTTGTGTTTTCACAATTTATTTCTGCTTTATCATTTGTGTTGTTGCATAATTTTACACTCTTATTTATCATTTAAATAGTACTTATCCTTATCAGTCATTGTCATTTTCATATGGCCAACAGACCTGTCATTAAGAACTGAATATTCATATGTAACATTCAGTTAGTGTTCAGATATGGGTAGTCATTTTAAGGTTTTACATTTATATATGAAAATCTATAAAATGTTCCTTTCAGCTATGGGATGCGTGTATGACAGCATCTGATCATTTTCAGGTAAAGCTAAGCTGTAAGCTGTAGTTCTGGTGGCAAAAGGTTTGATTCCCTCAGATCTCGCAAGTCACTTAACCACAGAGTGCCTGGGGGAAACTGGGAATTTGGACAAGACTTTCCAGTGGTCCCAGGAACTGCAAGCCTAGTGACTACCTATGAACCTGTAAAGCTCAGTCATTCTAAACATTTAAGGTGTCTTGTTATCTTACAACTCTTGTGCATTTTCGAACGTTAGGAGAATATGGGTTGTATAGTTTTCCAGGTGTTTACCTTCTGACATTTCACTTTTACTAAAGGTTATTTACTACTGTCTAAAGAGATGGCGTAACTGATTTAAGCCTGCTAGAAGCTGTGGCTAAGCAGACTGTTATTTCAAATTTAATTAATTTGTCTTCTTCCAGTATTGTGATTGTAACCATTGTAAGAAAAAAACAAAAGCAAGTTATTTGAACTGTAGTAAGTATAAGAGTGCCAAACCAACCCACACATAGGTGTGTGTGTGTGTGTGTGTGTGTGTGTGTGTGTGTGTGTGTGTGTGTGTGTGTGTGTGTGTGTGTGTGTGTGTGTGTGTGTGTGTGTGTGTGTGCGTGTGTGCGTGTGTGTGTGTGTGTGTGTGTGTGTGTATGTGTGTGTGTGTGTGTGTGTGTGTGTGTGTGTGTGTGTGTGTGTGTGTGTGTGCGTGTGTGTGTGATTGTATAAACATATGCAGACCTGGCTATCGGAGCTTAGCAGCTTCTTCTTTTTCAAATAACAATAAGTGTTTTCTTCTTTGAAAATGATTCAGGTTAAGGATACATACTAGAAGTGCCTCTATACATGACTTTGAAAGTGTATAAATCTTGATGTTTATCTCTGGAGCTATAGTAAGCTTTCATTAGAATGTTTCATATGTTTCTTTAACTAAGTTGTGGAGTTCAGCCTATTTTCCTCTTTCTGTTCACGGAACATTTGTGTCTGCTATTTGGCATATATTCAATTACATGTTGTTATTTTCTTGGTATACAATTTTTATTCACAAAATAGATATCAGTAATCTCAAAGGGATCACAAGCTTGCAAAGCAGTACCTATGAATCTGTTTTTAAAGCATTAAAATTGGCCACAAAAGTTCAGAAGGGAAAAAATGATTGCCACGTCAGTTCTTATTCAGTTACTATATGGTATCAAATATGTTATGCCTTTTTTAAATCACTATATAATTTTGTCCAAATTCTTTTGTTGTTTCTTCAAACAGCTACAATAGAACACTGTAGGTGCTGCATAAATTAGTTAATTAATGAATTAATTGTCATTCTTGTTGGTACACTTATTTATAGGTTCCTTTATACAGAGTGGTACAGATGACTTTATTTTCTTATTTTCCTGAAATAATTCCCATGACCACTTGGATCATATCACTCTTCTGCTATGATGCTAACTATCTCATGTTACTCCCATCTGGTTCCTGCTATCTAGATGCTATGATGCTAACTATCCTGTGTTACTTTCACTTGGTTCTTGCTATCTGGAATTTGCTCCCTTGTACTATCTGACAGCTTCCAGCTCTCAGTTCCTTCAAAAGAAAGCTTAAATTAAAACAAAGACACCAGACTGGACATAAATGTAATGGTCTGTAACATAACAAACTTACTGATTGCTTTCTGCATTGCTTTTGTTTGAGACTGTATGATAACACTTGTTTGAGCACATTTCAATACTTCTCCCACTTAAATAGTTGTATTGATAAGGCAATCCTTATCTGCACCAAATATATACTTCTTCTTTCGGCTTTTCCCGGTTAGGGGTCACCACAGTGGATCATCTGTCTGCTCATGATTGGCAGAGGAGTTTTTACAGTGTCGAGTTGCCAGCCCGACACCCAACCTTCCACAGAAGGCACACACTCACACCTAGGGCCAATTTAGAGTGTCCAATCCACCTACTGCATGTCTTTGGGATGTGGGAGGAAACCGGAGCACCCGGAGAAAACCCACGCGACCACAGGGAGGACATGCAGACTCTGCACAGAAGGCACCCCAGCTGAGAATCAAACCAGAGAACCTCTTGCTGTGAGGTGGCAATGCTAGCCGCTGCACCACCGTGGCCACCTGCACCAAATTTAAAAACAAACCCACATGGTAGTATACCCATATAAATAAATTATATAACAAAAACAAATGCTTAATGCTTATCAGATGTCTCATTCTATCTTACTTAAGAGCACAGTTAAACAAACTAATAAAGGCTTTAAAAGAACCATTAGGAAACTCAAGTATGAACTTAAAGTAGCCACCAAAACTAAAAATGTTTATTTATGTCAGTAAGTTAACAGCCAGTATGCAATAATGATCAGAGGTAGTCCGCAATAATACTACACACACACTGAACCAAAGGAAATAGCTAATGTCCCAGTTGAAATATTTAGTGCAAATGTTACTCCACTCACAGTTATAGTTATTCCACAGACTGTAAGATCCGATCTACCACCCCCTTTAATTATGGAGCTAGACCTCTCAGACACCTCAAAAACTAAGGACACCTCCTTCACGGGCCCTGATAATATACAAGGTTGCCTGATTCTCAGTGCCAAATATGGCCTATCTGAACATATACTTAACCTCTTTAATCTAGGACTGTCCACTGGTTACATTCCTGAAGCCTGGAAAACATTTATTGTAATGTCGTTACACAAGGTTTGCACAATCAAGGATCCTGGAAACTATAGCCTCATCACTTACTAGCCTTATATGTAAAGCTGTAGAGCATATTGTTTCAGATGTTATTAATATGGAAATTAAAAATCTTTGGACCCTTGTCAATTTCACTTCAAACCTCATTCATTTCTTTGAAAAAGTAACTGAGGTAGTGAATAGTGGGTATCTGGACCTGGCTAAAGCCGTTGACACTATTGCACATGCAGGCATTATTGACAAACTTGTAAATATGAATATAAATCCTTATGTTATGCAGTGGATAGCTAACTGGTTGACTAACAGAATCCACATGGCTAGAGTCACAGGTGCTACTTTTGAAGGCAAGAAATGTTAGTGGTGCAGCACACAGCTGACTGTTGGGCCCTCTCCTACTTGGCATCTCCAACTTTCATGCCAGCACTCCCGGCCTGTGGTTATCTAACCTTGCAGATGACTGTAAATTGGATGCTGTTATTCCTGCACTGGTTCACATTTGCTCCATTGTGGAGTAGATCATATTAGGCCTTGTTAACAATGGGAACATAGACAATGGTCTTAAATTAAATGTGAAAATATGTAACATAGATCACTTTGGTAAGCCAAATGTTTCCATATACCGCATAGGTGATGCACCCCTCCAGTCACTATAGTAAGAGATCACTCTTGTTGAATATACCACATAGGTGACACACCCCTCCAGTCACTATAGTAAGGGATCACTCTTGTTGAATATACCACATAGGTGATGCACCCCTCCAGTCACTATAGTAAGAGATCACTCTTGTTGAATATACCACATAGGTGACACACCCCTCCAGTCACTATAGTAAGGGATCACTCTTGTTGAATATACCACATAGGTGACACACCCCTCCAGTCACTATAGTAAGGGATCACTCTTGTTGAATATACCACATAGGTGACGCACCCCACCAGTCAGTATAGTAAGGGATCACTCTTGTTGAATATACCACATAGGTGACACACCCCTCCAGTCACTATAGTAAGGGATCACTCTTGTTGAATATACCACATAGATGACACACCCCTCCAGTCACTATAGTAAGGGATCACTCTTGTTGAATATACCACATAGGTGACACACCCCTCCAACCACTATAGTAAGGGATCACTCTTGTTGAATATACCACATAGGTGACACACCCCTCCAGTCACTATAGTAAGGGATCACTCTTGTTGAATATACCACATAGGTGACACACCCCTCCAGTCACTATAGTAAGAGATCACTCTTGTTGAATATACCACATAGGTGACACACCTCACCAGTCACTATAGTAAGGGATCATTCTTGTTGAATATACCACATAGTTGACACACCCCTCCAGTCAATATAGTAAGGGATCACTCTTGTTGAATATACCACATAGGTGACACACCCCTCCAGTCACTATAGTAAGGGATCACTCTTGTTGAATATACCACATAGGTGACACACCCCTCCAGTCACTATAGTAAGGGATCACTCTTGTTGAATATACCACATAGGTGACACACCCCTCCAGTCAGTATAGTAAGAGATCACTCTTGTTGAATATACCACATAGGTGACACACCCCTCCAGTCAGTATAGTAAGGGATCACTCTTGTTGAATATACCACATAGGTGACACACCCCTCCAGTCACTATAGTAAGGGATCACTCTTGGTGAATATACCACATAGGTGACACACCCCTCCAGTCACTATAGTAAGGGATCACTCTTGTTGAATATACTACATAGATGACGCACCCCTCCAGTCAGTATAGTAAGGGATCACTCTTGTTGAATATACCACATAGGTGACACACCCCTCCAGTCACTATAGTAAGGGATCACTCTTGTTGAATATACCACATAGGTGACACACCCCTCCAGTCACTATAGTAAGGGATCACTCTTGTTGAATAAACCACATAGGTGACACACCCCTCCAGTCACTATAGTAAGGGATCACTCTTGTTGAATATACCACATAGGTGACACACCCCTCCAGTCACTATAGTAAGGGATCACTCTTGTTGACTAGTCTTTATCATTTGACCACCATGTCTCCAAGTCCAAAGTCATTCATTAAGTTTTCTGTCCATCTCATCTAATTTCTAAATACATCTCCACTAGATCCAGAGAAGTCATAATCCCCTTTACTCATATGTCATCAGATTAATTATAAAATATAATGTACCTTTTAGCAGGTATTTGTCTAAACATATCACTCAACTTGTGAGAGCTTACGAGATTCATAACTATAAAGATCAGTAGTCTCAAAAATCGTTGTTATCTGGACAGTATGGTAGCCATGTCTATGTACTCATTCTGTTTTAGACTCCTCTGTCGATCTTTGTGCCTAGCATTTCCAGCCATGAAAGATCCAGCTCTCTTTGGCCTCCTATTCCTTCACAGAACAAATGGTACCTCAAATACCTGGCTTAAGGAACTAAATCTTCAGCAACAGATAAATAAGCCATGTTGCCATGATAGACTCATATCCCAATGTATCCTTCACTTCTGGAGTAAACCCCCACTACATGCCAAGAAATCTAGCACCCCTGCCACCTTCAAGGTAAAGCTAGTTCATTTCGGTAGGCAGCCTAGAATTTTCTCCCAGTTTTTCTTTCCTTGCTGTCCTTGAGGCTGGAAGAAACTTGTGAATAGGGATTTTCACTAGGCTTGAAATGGTCTGTAGACTGATTGACTGATATTTACCTATGGACTTAAGAACAGTGGTTTGTTTCAGTTGTATGAAGAAATGTGGTAAATTATTCAGCTGTCTACCAAACAACATACTCCTATATATGTAGTGAGAGAGAGATGGATATAGATATAACTATATAAAACTTTATAAAATATGTAATACTTAAAACTCTGAACCTGAAATGACCGAAAAAAAGACAATGCACAAAACACTGAATACTCAAAATCTTGAGTCATAAAATATTGAGTAATTCTGTCCAAGTAAAAATGCCCTATATCAAAAAGTCAAGCGTCAAAACAGAGATCAAGTGTCGTCTTTGTAGTGGTTCTGTTAGGGAAAGTGTTTTAGTAGCATATTATATAGGGTTAGAATTAGCAAACATGATTAAGGAGGGCAGGGGGACTTTATTTTGCTCTTCAACTTAGGATGGGGTGCCAGACTGGGAAACTGAACCAGGCAATGGCTCTGCTATATGGTATCCCAGGGGGAAACCAAACTATGCAGTTTCTATGCAATGTTTACTTAGCAATTTTACCATTAAGCCAACATCAGTGATGAGGTCTCCTCAGTATTCAGATAAAAGTTAGTGCAGGTTGTTTTTGGTGTTTCTCATACATGTTTTTTAAAAAAAGCTTTCTTGTTGTCTTTCGTGAATACAACTAACTTTTGTTAACATTTTGATTTCACATGTTTTCTTCCTTAACTGTTGTTTCATAATAGTGTATGTTTCTTTATTAAACCACATTTGAAAATTGTTACACACTAACCAAAAAAATGTTTCTTGCTGACAGGTTAATTATGATGCTTGTTCTACCATGATGGAAAATATATTTTTTTCTGGAACTCATTCAAGAGTGTTGTTCGTCTAGTCAGGATAAAATAGACGAGCCTTTGTGGATTCTGTCAAGCAGCTTTATTATGTGCAAACACAGAATTGAGGCATAATAACTTTAACTTAGATAAACTTATAAACAAACTAGCTATTACACTCATACGTGCTCACTCTCTGGCTGGACTCTCAAAATGGCACTGAAGCTAGCACGTGCTTGCTATTTATATGCACATTCAGACTCTAGTCTACAAAGAGGAAACACATTTTCTACTTGTATCAGCCATTTTAATAATAAAATTGTCTTTGCAAATACTAATGCCTGATTAAATAAATTTAATTGTCTATACCCAAAATTACAGATGATTGGAGATCTTGCCATTATAAGTGTCGCAGAATTTTTTAACTTGGAGATTCCTGATGATTTTTGTCACAACTGCGATAGCCAGCTTCCATAGTCTAAAATGGTCAGAATTATCAAATGCAAGGTATAATTGGATATAAGTGATTTATAAGGTTCAGTTGACTCACACCACATTAAGGATGTTGTTCTTTTGTGTAGTTTGGTCAATAACTTGGTTAAAATCATATATGACAAACTGATCCTCAATAACACAGGAGCTGAGTTGTGTGTTGCAAGACTATTCCAATAGAATTTATATCTCCAGATAAAATTATAGCTAATTATATGGGGTATTCAGAAAGATTTGTAATGCTAATGTTCTGCCTTAAATAGCAGGGAGGATTTAGCATGAAATAACCTAATGCTGATTCTATGTACCTGAATTCCAGCCTAGAGCCATCATGCTGGGGAAAAGGCTACAAAGTAAAATATCACTGTTGTGATATCAGCAGCAGTTATGCTGCTGGAGTGGCTGTGTGCTATGTGGTCACATGACCAAAGTGAAAGCCTTAAGGAGACTCATGTTCACATGTGCAATGAGGTACCTAATTAGCTGCAACAGACCCACTGAGAGCAGCCCATTAATGGCCATCACAACAAAGTACCAAGTCATACCATCTTATTCTTGTGAAAGAAAGGGGGTTAGTAAAGTTAGAATTAGGAAAGAGCAAGCAGAGAGTAAGAAGGGAAGATAGGTGGTGGGGAAAGAAGGCCATATTTTTTGAGGGACAATTTTCCATTTTCCATTTTTTTTTTTTTGCAAGAAGGATAGAGGGCAAAGGTAGCAAGGCAGGAAGGAATCTATAGGGAAGGGGCAAACCAACACATTTACAACACATTTACAAAGTGACAACAGAGGTACTGATAGAAGTGGGTAGACAACAGTCGCGGCATGCAGATTGACAAGGAGGGTGGGCAATGGGTGATGAGGAGGAGTGTACTACAAACAGTGTATGGGATGTGACTCATAAATAAGGGGAACAACATGATGAGAAATAAGGATAGGTACAGCTGACCTACCTAACTCGCCCAGAGAGGAATACTCCCAGATGTCAGTCATGCCCTTGCCTGACATCATAGGTGAGTACTGCCTCTGTTCACCCTATAGTCAGAGCTAGGCTTCCATGTGACTACATCAGCCCCACATGTCACAGGGCATCATTACAGACATCCAGCTGTCCACTCACTCCAATCATTTCCAGAAGCCACACGCTGCTGGGTGAAAGAGAGGAATGCTTTGGGCCATTCTCAGAGGAGAAGCCTTCAATCCCCTAAATAGATGGTCTTCAAGTCATAATTTACAGTGATAAACCAAATACAGAATGCTTATAGTAGAAAGTTGGCTTCCTCTCCTTAACCTGTTCCTCTGTTAGTGGAGCAGGTCTGGGTGGTTCTTTAGTAACTCACTGTACCTGTGCCAGCTTTTCTCACCAGAGTGAATGATGCCAGTGGTGCAAACAGGTACTAGGCATCAGTTATATGGGGTTCATTATACTGGCCCAAATGGAACCCTAGAAGTTCTGTGCAGCAGGAAGACTTCAATTTTTCTGGCTGCTCCATATAATAGCCTTATTAAAATCAGTATCTAAAGAGACCATGACCATTTTGCAGGCCAGAGTAAGGAGGAAAATGTTTTTTCTATACCTTTATTACATGACGGCACTTACTGGACACCATGTGACATGAACTGTCCAGAAGCATGGTTGCATAATGCAAATTATCACCAGTGTGGACTGGTTGCAGTATGAGTTGTCCAGTGCTTGTGCACCCAGGCTCTGCATGCATGACCTTCCAGCCTGACCTCACTGTGGCTGATAACATAGCATGATCATTTCTGAGTCACTACTATAATATAAGTCACCTTATTAACATAATCAGTGATCTTTTGGGGTTGTTTTAGCATGGCAAAATGAACTGTAACCATATTGCAGGAGACTTTATTATGACAGGCAGCTTTGGAAATGGAAAATAGTGGATAAACGAGAGTACGGCAATATAGGCATACCAACAGCAGACAGAACAAGTGGTAATGGACCTTAGGACTATAGTATGCACACAAGAGTGCAAGGAAGCAACAAGAACAGATGCTGACCAGAAAAGTGTGGGGTAACATAAAACACAGCATAAGATATCACTTAACATAGCATAACACAGGGGATGACAGGAGAGTATCATGTTGTGGAGGGTGCCTTACCTTGATGGATACAGAGAACAAGAGCAGGACAGGTTACTTAATTGTTGCATAGTGTGGGTAACAAGTGTATTATATGCACACAGGTTTAAGGTATGCTGTGGGGGGTGAGGCCTTATCTACATAGGTTACAGCATGTGCTGCCCACCCAGTACTGACATATGGCAGTCAGTAGTAAATTGCCCATTGCTGTCTTTAATATGGCACATAGATTGAATGGTAACAACATATTAACAGACATATCTGTGGCTGCTGAATGAGAGCAAGGGACAGAGATGAGACATTGGTGACTGTCCAGAACAATCATGCATGCACGCACACACACACACACACACACACACACACACACACACACACACACACTGACCTTTATGTTTAATCTACATGTGTACATGTCTTGTCAGCAGACTAAGAGAAGAACAGCAATAGCTGGAAAAGTTCAATATACCTGAGACAAAAGTGCTGCTCCAAGCTCTATGCACAAATGGCTTGGATATTTTCAAAAAAGGTAATGTGAACAATGCCTTTCAGGACCTGAAGTAGCAGGGACTGATGCAGGAAGTCATTGCTGTATGTAGCCATAACAAGACAGTAGCAAAGGTGTTTTGCAGAGTCACTGATATGATACTGCATGCCAAGACCAAGGCACAGTGTAATACCAGAAACTGATCCACAACGGCAGTGAACCAACAACACTGAAGCATCTCACACAGGTGGAAGAATTATTGCTATCTACCTATTGATGGCTTGGATGTGGGAGTTGAGCAGGTGGCAATTGTCCATGTGTTTGTGAATGGCTTAGTCAGCAAAACATATATGCATATCTGTTTTCTGGATTCATTGGGCCTGCAGCCATGATGACCTGTACCACAAGGTTTATATGTGCCTTCAGCATATTGAATTATTTGGCATACAGCATTCTATGTGCTACATGTTGAGAGTAAAATGTGATCTGGCATTGCCGCAGGTATTTCATCTTATGCTTTCATAGGTTCCACTGGCAGAGGGTCCAGCACAACAGATCAGCACATACTTGATGCCATTTGATCACCTGTAAACAATTGTGATGAAGATACAATCTGTCACAATCGTGGCACTCTCAGCAGTGATAATACTGGACATACACACACACACACACACACACACACACACACACACACACACACACACACACACATACACATGCCTACCATCCACCGCTGAAATAACAGAGGAGGGAAAAATGAACCACCATCATCCCCAGTGTTTAGCAATGGATGTCCTATCCATGTTATCCCACCCAAGCTCCACAGGAATCTCCACAACAGATAACATCAATGAGCCACACTGTCTCTGAAACTCATGTACCCAGTATTGGGAGAGGATTGTAAGTGGTTGTTGTCACTGACTCCTGGACATTCCAGAAATCAGCAATTGTGCACATCAGAGATCCAGGCACATATGACCAGTGTGCATACCATATCAGAGATGATGAGTGTGCTGTGTAGCCTGCATGAGGAAGTGCAACCACGGCAGGGACTGAGGAACATCCTGCAACACATGCAGATTGATGTAACGTATAAAGACCTGCAGTAGACACACCTGCTTAGGGCAGTGGTGACCAATTGCAAACAACAGTGCATCCTTCAGGATAGTGGAAAATCCCCATGATGCAAAATCACAAGCCAGACATACACAAATGATACACACCATTCCAGCTATAATTGCTGTAATCTCTGTCCATGGCTGCCTTTGCCTTAAGCCAACACTTCTGGCTCCACCATGGGAACATTCTAATCAGCCTGCCACTCTGAGTTCCAGGGTTCCATGTCATTCCATTCAGCGGTTGCTCTACCCAGTGCAACTCCTAATCATGGCCATTCGTTAAGTCATGGACACGTACCTTCTTCTGTCTTCCCACATGAGAGCCATGGCACGATTCCAATACAAGCTTCCAAAGTGCCAGACAATCCATTAGACAGATCATCTCCTGTCCGTAATACAGCAGGGTCACAAAGTACACCCAACCTGTGCTCATATCATGGAAGTTCCACAGCAGCATTAGAGAATGTGATTTGTGACTCAAGCCAGACTCTTAGCCATTTGTACAGCTACCACGTCCAACTTCCATTTCTCTTGTACATGTAGTAGCGTTGTTCCCCCTTTCACTGTCTCCTACTCCACCTGTGCAAATAATAATGACTAGTCTGGCCAGCCCTGTGGCCTGTTTGTATACAGTAATACCTGATTTACAATGTGGACAGTCAGTGAACTGTAATGCATAGCCTGGGTGTGTTAATACATGCTTGGCTTTTATTCTGTGTCATCCATTTCATGGCCCATAGTTATGGACTAGACACTGTCTCTTTTCCAGTTCCACTACATATTGTGCCAGGCTCTACCATACATTGGGTAGCACTGCAGCTGGTTCCTCTCATGATGCCTCACCTGACTTCTCTGCTACTGCTGAAAGTCTGTCTTGAAGTAATATGATGTCTGCACATTTAATTGCTTTGCTAGCACCATATTGCATTGCACAGCACAGGCAGCTGATGTTTTAGTGCTGGTGTCTGATCCACACTGAAGTGCATCACCACATATAGCTATGCAGCAGAGCAAGCCTTCATTATTCCTAACAAATGTTCATTGATGTTCCTTGTACACCATTTATACTGTGGTGTGTGGGCTGTGGATGGGGTCATCAGCCACAGTTCCAAGGCATAGCCTACAGCACATAATAGTGGACACTATTATGAGTAACCTGCTGCTTACATTAATGTGCACAGCATATCAAGCCAGCAATGTGACCTCCTGTCAACTAAATGACCCTGTAGAAAATTACCCATCATGAAATGCTGGTGTAGGTTGCATGTGTATCAGATGTGGGAATCATGGAAACTTCCTAGATGGTGCACACATGTATAGCCTGTACACTGCACATCACCTGGCAGTTGACGAGAGCGGAAGCTCTTCTGGTTGATATATTTGACAACATATGGATCAGGTAGAGTCTTGATGGCAATGTAAGTGTAATCAGTGACCCCCAGGACCTCAGGAAAATGGTCTATACCATAGAATTCCCACTTAGAGATGACACTTTCCTCTGCTGTTTGTGGAAACTAGTTCTATTCCTTCACATGCTGTAGCTTCATGCCAAGGAACTGGTGTATGATCTGTGAGGCCAATGCCTGTGAAACTCCTAACATGTTCCTTGTTGCATATTGAAAATTCCTTGTAGAAACAATGCCTAATGCTGCACAAATCATCTTGTCCACTATGACAAACAGTCCATACATTTCTCTTGATTTTGTATGAAGACAGCACGTCTGCAACTCTTGTATGGTGTCACTGTCTAGATGGTAGCAGCCAACAATGTCTTGGTTGTGGAGGAGATGGTATGTTAGCTGCTGCTGGGCAAATCTGTGATGTGGAGAAAAGTCATGAGCAGCATTATGTGTACTAACGCCAAAGACGGGCACCAGTATATGTCAACCTTCTAGTGCTAACATTACTTCTAGCATTATAATGAAACTTAAGCTCTTGTACACTGCAAAATCCTGATATTCAGAAGAGATGATCACCGCAGCTCATCGTGCAAATTCTGTACATTTATGAATCTCACTACCATATATGATTTTATCATTTGCATATGAGCTGGATTGCATTATCATATTGGCACACATTTGCATGCTGTTATGCAGTCATGTGCATATGATACAGTACATACCATGCATCATAGGCAAATGACTGCATATGATGCATACCATGCATTTTCCTCAGTGACACATGCAAGCATTTTAGTGTGCATCTGAATCACATCCTTCCTGCACATTGCTTCTTAATACACCTATTTTGTGTAAGGCTGTGTGTTTTCTTTGTTTCTGAATGCCTTCTTACTGACCACAGAGCACAGATCATGTAGCCCAGGCTGGTATGACCCTGACCCTGAGTAGCATCCTGCCCTCACCAAGAATGATACCTCAGTATAAAGAGAAAATGATCAATTTCAACAACTGGCTAAGTTTCTAGTGTCATTCAAAGGGGATCCAGTGTCTGTCAGCCGGGGACGACATGCTTGACAAGCCGCATTGCTTCGCAAGAAACGGCTTGCACCGGTCACCCCTAGGCTTTTGAATACTGGCCAAGGCTCTTGCTGCCCCCATAGTGCCTTTTTTAGGCAAGGCTCAAAAGTCAAACCCACCTCCGTAAACAGCACAATTAACAAAAAACTGAGGGTTATGCTACTCAACGCCAGGAGTTTAAATCTCAAAATGCACGCGCTTGAAGCACTCCTCAGTACGGAGAGCGTTGACATCTGTGCAGTAACTGAAACCTGGCTCAAGGCTCCAGAGAGCACCCCAGCATTGCTGGGCTACAACTCTTACCACACATTTCGGTCACAGAACACGGACTGGAACACAAAAGGAGGGGGTGTAGCCATATTCATCAAAGTTACCTACACTTCCAGGTTAGTGGTGCAGCATGATACCTCTGAGATCATCTATGTGCAAGTAACATTGGGCAAATCTCCATTGCAAATTGTGGCCTGCTACAGATCACCCTTCATGACCCAGGACCACCACTCCACCTTTCTAGAGACAATGGAAAACATGAAGGTCCTACTGAACACTCTGATATTGGGCGATTTCAATTACCCTACCATTAACTGGGAAAACTATTCGAGTACAAATTCCCAGGCCCAGCGCTTTCTGGAATTCATCAACTCAAATGCCCTGGATCAGCTGGTAAACTCCCCTACTAGAGGTGAAAACATATTGGACCTAGTCATCACAAACATGGGAGACAGGTGTTCCACACCAGAGGTCAACCCGTCACTGGTTAGATAAGACCATAAACTAATCACTCTGGATGTTCACACCCCACCACCACCCCCAACTAAGGAAACCACAGTAAAAAACTTTTCTAAGGCAAACTTCACCTTGCTTAAGACAGAGGTGGTAAGTTTCACAGCCCCCACGCTAAAGGATAACACTGCCCAAGATGCAGAAACCTTTACAAATACACTCTATGAGCACCTACAAGGATGCATGGATCGTGCCATCCCTAGCAAAACCAAGACTCACTCCTCTAAGAAAAGGAAACCAGTCTGGTGGACCCCTGCCATAAACAGGCTATACAATAGAAGGAGGAAACCTTCTATTCACCTTCCCCAAAACCCGGACCGTACCACAAAAGGAGGGGGTGCATCCATATTCATCAAGGATACCCACACCTCCAGGCTGGTGGCAACTCACGAAGCATCAGAGACCATTCAGTTGCAATTAACCATAGGCAAAACTGCTCTACAGTTTGTAGCATGTTACAGGCCACCCTCTCAAACTCAGGAACCCCACACAGCCTTCCTGAAGACACTGGAGAGTATAAATGTCTCCCCAAACACCATCATATTGGGTGACTTCAACTACCCAAACATAGACTGGGAACATTACTCAAGCCCCAATACTCTAGCCCAAAGGTTCCTGGAGTTCATAAACTCAAATGCTATGGAACAACTTGTCACCATTCCCACAAGAGGTAAAAATATACTAGACCTGATCATCACAAACATGGGGACAAAATGCTCCACATCGGAAGTATATCCCTCATTGGTGAGATCAGACCATAAACTAATCTCACTGGAGATCCACATCCCCCCCCCCCAACAAAAGACCACAGTGAAGAACTTCTCAAAAGCCAACTTCACACTTCTTAAGACATGTGTGGTATCCTTCAAGGCCCCTGAGCCATTGGAAACCACAACCCACGCTGCTGAATCCCTTACAAATGCTTTCTACGAGCACGTCCAGGATTGCATGGATCAAGCAATCCCAAATAAAATCAAGACCCTTTCCACCAAAGGCAAGCGCCCGATCTGGTGGACCCCAGCCATAAACAAATTTTACAACAAGAGGAGAAAGCTACTACAAGATAGAGCAAAATCCCTAAAAGGGAAGACATCTCTGATCAATATTAGTAAAAAACTACGATCACTCATAAAATCATCCAAGGCCAACTTTGAGAGAAAAATCACCAAGGACTCAAAAGACAATCATAAGGCCTTCTTTAGCTATGTTAGAAATCTGGGTGGAAACTCCCAGATATGCTCAGAATTAGTCCAAAATGATACAAAAATCACTGAACCTACAGACATTGCAAACATACTGGCAGACAGGTTCAGTGAAAATTTCTCCCCTCCCTCCCCCCCAAAAGGAGAAATATCTATCCCAGCAGAGTGCAGCCTCCCAATCATCTCAAATGCTCAGGTGAGAGCTGCTCTCTCTAAAGCTAAAAACACAGCATCAATGGGACCGGATGGTGTCCCTGGCTGTGTGCCACACGAACTCAATGAGGAACTAAACCCACATATAAGGCTGCTGTTTAATCTTAGCCTTACCACAGGATACGTACCCAAAGAGTGGTGCATGGCAACTGTGGTCCCACTCCACAAAGGCGGTGCTTCTACGGACCCTGGTAATTACCGCCCCATAAGCTTAACAAGCCCGGTCTGCAAAGCTATGGAGAGGATCATAATGGAACTCATAAATAAAGACATAGGGGACCTACAGACATTGGATCCTACCCAATTCGGCTTTATCAAGGGCAGATCATGCCTCTTGAACTTGGTCGACTTTTTTGAAACAGTCACCAAGGCCATTGATGAGGGTAAGGCAGTTCTCACAGCCTACCTTGACCTTGCAAAAGCTTTCGACACAATACCCCACTCGGGTATCATAGAAAAGCTCACCAGCTTAAATGTAAACCCATATGTCACAAGATGGGTTGCAAACTGGCTCAAGGACAGAACCCACAGGGTTAGAGTTGCTGGTGCCATGTCAGACTCCAAGCCGGTCACAAGTGGTGTCCCACAGGGCTCAGTCCTGGGCCCCCTCTTGTTCGGCATCTACTTTTCAGAAGTGCAGGCAAACATAGGAGGATTGTGGCTGACAAAGTTTGCAGATGACTGCAAACTGGGCGCCCTCCAAAAAATTATTTTCCAAAATAATTTCCAAAAGATGACTAATAGTAGAAATAGCGTTATTTGTTAATTATGTTGGCATGACAACCAGATGCCTCAAGACTAGAATCAGAGAGCATGTTTACAGTATACGCAGCAAAGATGAGACTAATGCCCTTTTCAAACATTCCATCATTTGTTCTTCTTTTAAAAAATTTTTATTTTCTGTGTTAGAAGTTGTACATTCAGACATGAGAGGGGGTGATTATAAGAATCATTTGGAACAGCGTGAGACCATTTGGCAAATTCATTTGAACTCAGATAGGTTTCCTGGGTTAAACTATGCCATTAACATAAAGTGTTTTTTAAAGCATAGAAAATTGCATGTAAACAAGGATTGTGATACTACAGCTTTTTTTATGTAAATTGGTAGTAGTTTTGCATTGCTAAATTATTCAATTACTTTTAATTACTTGTTAATTATGTACGCATCATCATTTTAACTATTTAAATGTTGTCTGGTCCAATTGTCTTTGTATTCTGAGGAAGTCTTGTGACGAAAGCGGACATTAAACTACAGTACGCTATTGTTGTTGGATCTATTGTCTCCTGCTTGCCGGTTTTGCTTTGTTTTTTTATTGGTGCCTTTTGCTTTTTGTTTGTCATTATTGTTTTTTTGGAGCTATGACCGAAGCTGGTGACGATCCGTTGCTAAACTTGTCGGTTCATCCAACACCGACTTCAGAAACAGCTACTTTGAACAATTTGTTAGTGGCTACTTTGGTGGAGATTCAGAACTCTCTTAAGTATCTGGTTTCAAAAGCCAATGAGCAGGAACGCTCGAGCGTGAGATCTACGAGCGCGAACACTGTGAATATTTCAAGTCCTAACACATCTTTCCAAGAGTTGGATACTGTTATGGAATTGGTAGAGAATCACGAAAGGGATTATTGTCAAGCCAAGACGTCTTCTTCGCGAAGAAAACATGCCGACAATTCAGCTGGCTGTAGAACTGTGGAGTTTTTTTTGGATCAAGTTGTTAATCCTTTTGGTAACACAGGTAAACCATGCCAGTTGTTTAATACTGCAGATCTTAGTAACAAACGTAGTCTTTTATTAAGACTGTTGAAGAGATATTGCTCCTTGGATCTTGAAAATTGCTATTTTCAGCGCTGCATTGAGCTAAACATTGTCCCCAAGAGACTTAGATTTTTTAAATACCCTAATGGCGTTACTGTTAACCAGCCTTTTTTTTAAGTCCTTGGCAACTTTTTTCAATAATGCTGGTGTTAACTTTCTGAAACTGCTCATTGATAATAATTCCACCAAGATGAGCGAGTTAAAGGAAGAAATTGTGCTTACTGAAGTTGATTTGAAGCATCTGTTATGCCAAACAGATGCTAGGGAATTTTTTAACGCCATTTATGATGAAGTAGAACAGCATTCAGCTGAAGTAACTAGTCACAAGCAAATGAAATTAGCTCGCGACCTTTCTTCTTATGAAAATAACAATGCATATACTAATTTTGCTAATAAGGGGAGTGCACCTTTCAACAAAGGGAACAGTATTCATGGGCATACCATTAGAAGCTGGGGCAAAAGGAATTACAACGCAGTTGTTTCTGGCACAGATAATTTAGGGCAACCGACTACTGACTATGAGACTGTTAACCAGACTGGTAAACAAGTTACAGCTAAGACTACTGCTATGTTGGTTGATGGTAATGGGAGTGAGAGTTCTTTAGTTGTCAGCAATGGTGCTGGTGAAGATCCCCTTAACACCAATCCTGCTGCTACTGAAAGTACTGTTGACAATTTAGATGCTGATAGCTCAGTGAAATCTAAAGCCAAGGCAGGGGCTACTATTTCTACTACTATTACTTCATCGTCTTCTTTTTTCAACAAGAAGTTATCTTGCAACAACAACAGGAAAACTGTCCTAACCAGAAGTCGGACTTTTCTGGGATCGAACTCATCGGGGGACGAGACTTAGATAGGTTGTTGGACGAATTTAGTATTATTAATTTAACTGACCATTGTTTTTCTGATTGTGAATTAAGAGTTTTAAAATATGGCTTGAATTTTGTACCAAGCTCTAGGGCCAATTTTAGTAAAACTATTATTGACATAAAAAAATTCACAAGGAAATTAAACTTATTTTATTTGATGAATGCTTTTTCAGATGAAGAAAAAAGACCCTAATTAAACCATCCAATTATACCCCTAATTTACATCATACAATCAGGGTATTTGAGGAACAATGTATTCAAGACATCACTCGAGTTTTAAGAACCAAGTGTCATGCCCCAAACAATTTAGATCATGATGAAAAGGTGGCATTTAACAACCTCAAATCTCTTTGTAAAGATTTTAGATTTATGAAAAGTGACAAGGGGGGTAATATTGTCATCATGAGGCAGGAAGTGTACAATAATAAAATGATGGACATTCTGGGTAATCCAGAAGAGTATGAAGAAATTAGTTATTATGAAATATTGCGTAGACAACGCTTCATTCATTCTGAGTTATATGGACTTCTTATGACTGGTGATATTACTTTTGATGTGTATGATTTCTGTACAGTGCAAGAACCTCGCATAGGAGTCATTTTTGGTATACCCAAAACACACAAGAGTTTAACCAATCCTCCCCTTAGACCCATCGTTTCTTCACCACACTCAATCACTGAGGGTATTTCACTTGTTATTGATGCCGTTCTAGGGCCCATTCTAGTTAATGAAACTTCTTTCATCAAAGATTCATGGCATTTTTTGAAAAATTTGGGTTATTTTTACAAGGTGGGAACTTTGATTCTTCCAGACACATCATTTTTACCATAGATGTGGTTTTTCTATACACCTGTATCCCTCATGATTTTGGTGTTGAGGCTGTGTGTAATTTTTTACTTAAAAAGAACACAGGATTAACAAATAACGCTATTTCTACTATTAGTCATCTTTTGGAAATTATTTTGGAAAATAATTTTTTTCTGTTAGGTCAAACTTATTACCAACAAAAGAGGGGTGTGGCAATGGGGTCCCCCGCTGCACCAGCATATGCAAATCTCGTCATGGCCTGGTGGGAGTCTGAATTTATACCAATGTTAACCAGTAAATACAACATTAATTTTTTTTGTCGTTTTATTGATGATTTATTTTTTGTCATCGAAGGAGATTCTAGTACTGTTGACACCTTCATTTCAGAAATCAATCTATTGTCTGACTATTTAAAGTTTACTAAGGGCTGTGTTGGTTTGCAAGTTAACTTTCTTGATGTTTTTTTATACTGGGATGAGATTGAGGTTAGATTTCATAGTAAAATCTTCCGTAAAGAAACTTTTACCAATGGATATTTACATCACCTTAGTAATCACCCCAGACATATCATCAAAAACATCCCTCGGGGACAATTTATAAGAGCTAGTCGCATGACATCCAAGTACAGCGACCTTATTGATGAATTTAAGATTATTATTTCTTTGTTCATTGGGAGGGGATACAAGGAATCTGAACTGATTCGGTTCAGTGAAGAAATTCTAGGAAGACATTCTAGTTCTTTTAAAGCTTTACTTGACAGCCCTATGTCTTTGGTCACAGTTGACAATAGTACTATTCCTGCGAATAACATCAACAGGAACACTATCTGTTCTTTGGATATGAGTTCGGATGGTGGTTGCATTAAACAAGTCGTAGTTAATAACTGGAGGATTATAAAGGGTAATTCTGACATTTTAAAAATTTGGGGGAATCAACCTTCTTTTGTTTTTAGAAACAACTGTAATTTGAAGAAAGCCCTAGAATTTCATAACATTAACAACATGACATTGCATACTAACAAAATTGGTATGCACCGTTGTCATACCTGTAACATGTGCAGATTTATTTCTGAGGGACCCTACATTAGGATAGAAACCATTGATAAGACCATGAGGGTTCCTGGTTATATAGATTGCAACACCAAGGGTGTAGTTTATATTAGTTTGTGTTCTAGTTGTCCTGCTTTTTATGTTGGCATGACAACCAGATGCCTCAAGACTAGAATCAGAGAGCATGTTTACAGTATACGCAGCAAAGATGAGACTAATGCCCTTTTCAAACATTTCATCATTTGTTCTTCTTTTAAAAAATTTTTATTTTCTGTGTTAGAAGTTGTACATTCAGACATGAGAGGGGGTGATTATAAGAATCATTTGGAACAGCGTGAGACCATTTGGCAAATTCGTTTGAACTCAGATAGGTTTCCTGGGTTAAACGATGCCATTAACATAAAGTGTTTTTTAAAGCATAGAAAATTGCATGTAAACAAGGATTGTTTTACTACAGCTATTTTTATGTAAATTGGTAGTAGTTTTGCATTCCTAAATTATTCAATTACTTTTAATTACTTGTTAATTATGTACGCATCATCATTTTTAACTATTTAAATGTTGTCTGGTCCAATTGTCTTTGTATTCTGTGGACGTCTTGTGACGAAAGCGGACATTAAACTACAGTACGCTATTGTTGTTGGATCTATTGTCTCCTGCTTGCCGGTTTTGCTTTGTTTTTTTATTGGTGCGTTTTGCTTTTTGTTTGTCATTACAGGGCTAGATTCCTGTCACAGAGACTCTCCATGCTTTGGAACAAAATTCCAAACTACATTAGGCAGAGCCCCTCACTAACACTCTTCAAGAGAAACCTTGACGAGTGGATGGGTAACAGAAAATACACCCCTGGGATCACTTCATTGGCTCTGCTTGACAGAGGATCAGTTAATTAATCAATGGGGCGGCGATAGCCGACACACACTTTCTAGGCTTATAAATGCCCTTGGGCAGATAGCCTAGTACCTACCTATGAACATATAAGCATTTAAGATTGTAAAGAAAAAAAAAGCCCTGAGGTCATCTTTCCATAAACTGAGACTTTTGCAGAATCCAGTTACTGTCAAAATCTGAGAGGCATAAGAAACATTCTCCGCTAGGACTTCAGATTTCAAGCTATATTGCCCCACCTTTACTACAGGAGTGTGTAATTTGAACTAGCAACCCTTAACACCAAAACAAATTGCTGTTCTTCTGTGAATAATAATAATAATAATAATAATTCTTCTTCTTCTTCTTCTTTCGGCTTTTCCCGGTTAGGGGTTGCCACAGCAGATCGCCTGTCCGCTCATGATTGGCAGTGGAGTTTTACAGTGTCGAGTTGCCAGCCCGGCACCCAACCTTCCACAGAAGGCACACATATGCACACACTCACATCTAGGGCCAATTTAGAGTGTCCAATCCACCTGCAGCATGTCTTTGGGATGTGGGAGGAAACCGGAGCACCCGGAGGAAACCCACGCGACCACAGGGTGGACATTCAGACTCCGCAATAATAATAATAATAATTATTATAATTATAATTATAATTATTATTATTATATTAAAAAATCTACTGCCAATCATTAGCGGACCGGAGTTCCGCTGCGGTGACCCCTAACTGGGAAAAGCCGAAAGACACATTATATTTAAAATTGTGAGGTAAATTACACAATCAGAATGCTGGAAATAATCAATAACCAATACAATAAAAAATCAAAACTTAAGAAAAACATAAACATACAACAAAATACACAGAAAATGGAACATTACACTGCCAATAGTAATTACGTAAACATACTCAGAAATAATGGAAAAATTATTTGAGTGAATAGAAGTAAACCCTTACCAGAGACTCGTAATGCATATAACTCTGTCTCCACTGACTATACAGCATAAATTCATTTCACACAGACATAAATCACAAATTACACAAATAAAATGAATACAAAATGCATTAATAAGTACAGGACAGAAGCACCACAGCAAGAAAAGAAAGGTCACCAGAAAGAAAGAGAAATACAGAAAAATGCTATTTTTTTAAGTTTAGAATATTAGAACCCATATAGAACCCATACAGAATGAAAGTGACTTCTCAGAAAAAGGAAGAGGATGCAACAGAATTAAAACACAGTAAAAAAGAAGTGGTCAATAGCATAAAACACCAAACAGCAACCTCAGACAACACCACAAGTAGAAACTTCAGCTATAACAACTTCACAAAATCGGTAGAGAGGAACAAGATAAGCTATAGCAAAAACACAAAAAACAACAATAGTTTAACTCCTACACCTTAGAAAAACACAGAATAACCACAAATACCTGATCTAATGACTTCCTACATTGCAATATTTCAGAACTTGTTGGCAGGAGAGATATTTCTTAGTAGATTCCCAAAAATAGAAATAAGCTTCCACTCCACGTAAACGTATCTCCATGCCTCTCTTTTAAACCAGCATTGATGAGGTTTATAAAGACACACCCAAGATGTGCCAAAGAAAATAAGGTACTCACAAATTCAAGTACATAACCGGTATGGCAATCCTGAAAAGTTAGCTTTATTTACATGCAATGTTATTTTTGCACTTGATAAATACAGAAAAGGGTTACTTGGTGTTATGGAACATTTTGCATATTTTAAAGTCTTTTCAGGACATAAGATTACTGAAGATAAAACAAAGGCTACAGAGGTAAACTATATCTACCCATATGTGAATTGGTTCGCAACCAAATGGAGACACATGGATTAAGTTATTGGCAGCTAAGGATAATTGGGAAGAGACTAAACAAATGATCTCAAAAACTGAGAAACTGGAAGCTCTTGATTATGGATATGGATAGTAAGATACAAGCAATGAAAATGTTTTCAATCCCTTTACTTTTAATACAGGTCAAGTATATGTTAATTTATTTATTTTAAATTTATTTACATTTGTTTAATGGGAAAGTCCGACTGGGCAAGCTGTCCTTTTTCAGCAGAGCCCTGGGGAGAAAAGCTCCACAAATAATGCACAAATAAAATGTACAAGGACACAGTAATGGGACAGAATAGTACAAAAGCACAAAATGAAAATGACTGAGTATGTACAAGGATCTAGAGTAAAGAGTACAACATTTTACAGTTTACATTGAAACTGCATGACATTGTTATTTCCAGGTAATACAGACATATTTTTGTTATAGAGTACAAAAAACGAATGGTAGGATATATGTTTACAATACTTAGGGTGGCCAGATTTTCTTAAAACCAGGAGATGGTAGTAGAGCATATGGGTCTTAAGGATCTTTTTGAATCTTGTAGTGCAACTGATAGTTTTTATTTCTAGCTGCCATTGTATTCCATATATTGGCTATGTAATTCGAGTAAAGGGATTCTCCAGCAGTATTATTAGCTTTGGATAGCTTTAATAATGATTTGTTAGTGGAACACAGAACACGATTAGTCATGTAGGGCTGTAAGAGGTTTTGAAGGGTAGGGTTTTTTTGTAGTTGCTTAAGTAGTTGATGGGCCATAGTCAGCTGATTATAAGGCAGATTTAACCAGGACACTTTTCTTAGTGCTAGGCAGTGGTGAGATCTATAGGTTGATTCTGTGGCAAACTTCACAGTTTTATTGAAGCAGGTATCAAGTTTACTTAAATCAGATTTATTTAGACTAGTGAGAATTGGAAAAGTATAGAGGAGGGTAGAGACAAGGTGGGTTCTGGCAATGTTGGCTTTTGTGTTGTTTGTTAGAAATTGTTTATTTCTGTACAGGGTACCAAGTTTTTATGGGCTTTCTTTATTTTCTGAGCTAAGTGAATATCAAATTTCAGGTTACTGTGTATGATCACACCGAAAAGTTTAGTATGGCTTACTGGAGAAATAATTGTGTTATTTATTGATGAGATATTGAAAAGGGGGAGGGTCAGTGGTTCTTGTGGGTTGTAAAAGCATGAGCTTAGTCTTTCTGGGGTTAAGAAAAAGCTGTGTGTTAGCTAGCCAAGATTGTACTGCTGAGAAGGCCTGCTGGGTTATATGTTGAAGTTGTAGTGTTTGAGCTGCACACATTAGAGATGAATTATCCACATACTGGACAAGGGATGCATGCAGGGTAGAGGTGTGAGGATGTTAGTGAATAAGGTGAAGAGAAGACAACCAAGGATAGATCCTTGAGGGACTCCCAGAGTAATCACCTGTAGAGGAGAGAGGTTTTTTGTCATTTTACAGCTTGCTGGCATCCAGTTAGATAATCTTGGAACCATGCAAGTGCAGAATGGCCAAGTTTAAGTTCAGAAAGAGTCCTTAAGAGTTTGTTATGAGAGACAGTATCAAAAGCTTTGGCTACATCTAGAAAGACAGAGGATACTAGTTTGCCATCATTTAAGTGCTGATTAACAATGTTAGTGAAGGACATCAGGGGAGGAGTAGTGCTAAGTTTTGGTCGGAATCGGAGTGTCAGATAAAAGATTGTTCGTTAACAGATAGTTTAGTAATTGAGAATGGATGCATCTTTATAAAATGTTAGTTAATGGTGATAAGATTGCTATAGGTCAGTAGTTGGACAGCTCTGTTGAGTTTCCACCTTTATACAATGGGATAGTATTGATAATTTCCAGATTGTTGGCACTTTATGTTCGGAGCTGGATTGGTTCATGAGAATGGATACTGGATAGGAGATGACTTCAGCTGAAATTTTAAGATAGTCTGCAGGTAAATGATCAGCTGCAATGGTTGTTGGCTTTTTTAGGTATTTTTTTATAGTCCTTATAGGGACAGGTTGGAAGGAAAAGGTATTGCTGTCCTGATTTCTTGTTGTATGGAGTGGTGGAGGAATAGAGCAGTTTTATTTGCAAGGTCTAAGATAAATTCTGTGAAATATTTATAAAATTGCATTGCTATACTGTCTTTAGTATTGGTGGTTGACAGAGAGGGTACACTAATCCTGGCTGTAGCATTTTTTTTTATTACTGACCAAAAGTTTTGAGGTTGATTCTGATGTCTCGATTGAGTATTAGCGTAATGATTTGTTTTGTCTTGTCTGATTTGCCTTTTGACTTTGTTCCTTAGTTCTGACTCAGCCTGTTTATAGTTTTGATAGTATGCTGTTTATCAACCAGACAAGAAGCTGTGGATAATAATTAAAGAGATGAAGGAATTTATTTGGGAGGGAAGAGGGCAAGAGTTAAATGAGATAAGTTGCTCCTTCCTATAGAGCAAGATGGTTGAGAATTACCTAATTTGAGTGGGTATTTAAGAGCTACACAGTTAAGGCTCAGATGCATAACACATGTAGAAGGTTATAAATCAAAATGGAAAGGGAGAATGATGATGAAATAGGGAGGGGGGAGTTCAGGAAATAAGGAAGAAAAATTATTTTGGATGCAGATCCTTAAAGAGAATAGCAACAGCCATACAGAATATTATTCTCATAGAAATCTAAGAACTAAGCCAACAGAGGAATGGGGAAAGAAGATTTTCCCAGTAGGGATGACGTCAAGAAGAGGTACAGAAAAAAGACAAGACGGGTTGGAATTTACTGGAGAAAATTACTTCCCAGATGTGAAGATTGTCTATAATGTCTTTGTTTCACTAAGCACCGTTGTACCACTTATTCCATTGGCAGCCAAAATCAGAAAGGGCCTCCCTACTGTTAAATACTCTTACCTTCTAATTATTCATAGGTTCATAGGTAGGTACTAGGCTATCGGCCCACGGGCCTAAGTAAGCCTAGCCAACAAGGTTCCCTGGCTTACGCCACCCAAGAAAGTTATGTTCCTGTGCCCCTGTCAAGCAGAGCCACAGAAGTGATCCCTGGGGTGTATTTCCTATTTTCCATCCACTCATCAAGATTTTTCTTGAAGAGTGCTAATGAGGAACTTTGCTTGACATAGATGGGTAGCTTGTTTCAAAGTATGGGAAGTCTCTAGGACAGGAATCTATCCCTCCAGCATGTCCTGTTTATTGTGGTGACAAGGTTTAGGTCCCTAGGGCGTGTAGCTCAGAGGGATTGGGATTTCTTTTGGTGTAGCATGTCCAACAGCTCTGTGTTTGACATAGCTTTCTATGTTAGGCAGAGATCATCTCGGAGTAGGCGATATGCTACGGAGTAAAGCTGGAGTTTTTTGAGACGGTCAGTGTAGGGCATTTGGTTGAGGCCAGTAAACCTCTTTGTGAGGTACTTCTATGGCCTTTCCAGCTGCTGCAGATGTCTTGTGAGGTACATTCCAAAAGGGGCATTGTACTCTATAATGGGTCTAATGAGTGTCGAGGAGAGGGGAACAATGACTTCTTTTTTCCTGGATGAGAACCCTTTTGTGATGAGGTGTGCCATGTAGAAGGATTTCCTGACTACTGTGGCGATGTGATTATCAAAGGAGAGACTACTGTCCACCTGGGTCCCAAGGTCTCTTATCACACATTTGGCATTAAGTAGACTGTGGTAGTTCATGGGTACAGAGTTTTTACCAAAGGGGATGACAATGCACTTTTTGGCATTGAGCTTGAGGCCATGGCTCTGGCACCAGGCATCTGTTACAGTGAGGCCCTTCTGTAGGATGTCCACATCATTTGGGGACTTGACTATGGCTCCTAGTTTGCAATCATCTGGGAAGTTCATTAGCCAAAGCCCTTGTGTGTTAGCCTGTACTTCAGAGAAGTCGATACCAAACAGGAGAGGTCCCAGGAGTGAACCCAGTGGTACTCCACTTGTCACTGGTTTGAAGTCAGATTTGGAGTCTGCAACTTTTACAATGTGGGCTCTGTTAGTGAGCCAGTTGGCAACCCATCTTGTAATGTAGGGATTTATACCTAGTTTAGTGAGTTTAGCTATAATTCCAGAATGGGGGTAGTGTCAAAAGCCTTGGCGAGGTCAGGATAGGCTGTGTGAACCACCTTACCCTCGTCTACGGCTTTGGTGACTGCCTCAAAGATGTCGGTCAGGTTCAGGAGGCATGATCTGCCTTTCACAAACCCAAACTGGGTTGGGTCCAGAGTTTGGACGTTGCCAATGTCTTCGTTTATGAGTTCCATGGTGATACATTCCATGGCCTTACAGTCCAGGGTCATTAGGCTAATAGGGCAATAGTTCCCGGGATCAGTGGTGGCTCCCACTTTGTGGAGTGGGATAACTGTTGCTGTGCGCCATTCAGTGGGCACAAAGCCTGATGTGAGGCTATGATAGAACATGGTGCTTAGGTAGGGAGCCAGCTTGTTCTGAAGTTCGTGTAAAACACAGCCTGGAATGTTGTCCGGTCCCATGGATGCTGTGTTTTTGGCTTTAGAGAGTGCAGCTTTTACCTGCACAGTTGTGATTACAGGGACTCTGCATTCTTCCTGTATAGATTTGGGCCCTTTAGGGGGTAAAGTTAGCACTGAACCTATCTGCTAGGATGTTGGCAATATCAGTTGGTTCTGAAATTTTCATGCCGTTGTGCTGTAATCAGAGCAGATCTGGGTGTTGCCATTGAGATTATTGATATAGCTATAGAATGCTTTGTGGCTGTCCCTAGAATCAGTGGCAATTTTGTTTTTGTAGCTAGCTTTGGAGGATCTTATAAGGGATCTCAGCTTCTTACTGAGGCTGACCAGGGAGCTCCTCCACTCATGAAATATTACTCTCTTTTGCAACAGTTTCTTCCTTCTGTTGTAGAGTTTGTTTATGGCAGGGGACCACCAGATTGGCTTCCTTTTTTTGGAGGATAGCGTCTTGGCTCTGTTTAGGATAGCATGATCCATAGACTCATGTAAGTGCTTATAGAGTGCATTTGTGTAGGATTCAGCAGTCGTAACTGTATTGTTCATCTGCATGGGTGTCATGAAGTTCGCCACTTCAGTCTTAAGAAGCATGAAGTTGGCTTTGGAGAAAATTTTTACCATGGTTTCCTTAATGGGGGTGGGGTGGGGGCAGGATGTGGATATCTAGGGTGATTAGCTTATGGTCAGATCTGACCAACGAGGAGTTGACTTCAGGTGTGGAACACCGGTCACTCATGCTGGTAATGACTAGGTCTAGGATATTGTTACCCTTGGTGGGGGTGTGGATAAGGTGATCCAGGGCATTGGAATTTATGAATTCCAGAAAGCATTGAGCAAAGGAGTTGGTACATGAGTAGTTTTCCTAGTTAGTGGTGGGATAGTTGAAATCGCCCATTATTAGGGTGTTTGGTTGAACCCTAATATTTTAAGGTATATCAAGAAAAGAAGAGTGGGAATCCTGGGGCATGGTGGGGGATCTGTAGCAAGCTACAATTTGGATTACAGTTTTGCCCAGTGTTAGTTGCACTTGGATAACCTTGGATGCATTATTCTGAGCAACTAGCCTGGAGGTGTGGAATATCCTTAATGAATATGGACACACCTCCGCCTTTGGTGTTTTGGTCCAGGTTAGGTGGTCGAAAAGTGTGGTATGAGTTATAGCCTGGTAATGCAGGGGTGCTCTCTGGAGCCTTGAACCAGGTCTCAGTCACTGCACAGATATCAATGTTCTCCATTTTAAGGAGTGCCTTGAGGGAGTGCATTTTGAGATTTAGACTTCTAGCACTGAGTAGCATTACCCTCAGTTTTTGCTTGCTTGTACCTGTTACGGTGGTGAATTTAGCATTTGAACCTTGCCTAAAAAAGGCACTATAGAGATGGCAAGAGCCTTAGCCAATATCCGGAATCCCAGGAGCAACAGGTGCAGGCCATATCTGGTAAAGCATCGTGGTCTGTCGACCATGTCATCCCAGGCAGACAGATACTGGAACCCCTTAGAATGACACCAGAAGCTTAGCCAATTGTTGAAGTCAATCATTTTGTTCTTGTACTGCGGTATCATTCTGGGTGATGGCAGGATGCTACTTAGGGCTAGGGTCATACCTGCCTGGGCTACAAGATCGGAGAGCTCTTCCATGTCTCTTTTCATGTAGTCCAGGGAGGTACGTCTCAGGTCATTCACACCGACATGGACAATGACAGAGTCATATTTGTACTTGATGTGGAGTGGCCTGACTGTGTGGGTTATGTGGCGGATCCTGGCACCTGACAGGCAGCTGACAGTAACCTTCTCCTTGTTTATCCTGGTGAGTGGGACATCAGTGTTCTTGACTATAGAGTCACCTATGACTAGTGTGTTGGATACGTTGTTTTGCCTTATGGGCTGTGGTTGAGTGGGACACTGATCTGTGGACTGTGTCATTTCTGTTGTGTTGTGGGGTGCAGGTTGCTTTGGTTTCTGCTATGGAGGTCTCTGTTGCTTGAGCAGATTATTAGTGAGAGCCTTGGCAAATGTTTTTGTGTTTCTGGTTGGGCGGCACAGTGGTGCAGCGGTTAACGTTGTCACCTCACAGCAAGGGGTTCTCCGGTTCGATTCTCGGCTGGGGCGCCTTCTGTGTGGAGTTTGCATGTTCTCCCTGTGTTCGCGTGGGTTTCCTCCGGGTACTCCGGTTTCCTCCCACATTCCAAAGACATGCATCTGGAGCATTTCTCCCTGGGCCTCCGCTGAAAACAGGCTCTGTGGAACCTAGTCGGACTTTCCCGGTCAACAAATGTTAAATACAAATAAATTCTATGTGTGGATTTTGGTGGTGTAGGTTTAGTGGGACTATGTGATGAGTGTGGTGTGGTGCAAGTGTTTTACCTTCTCCTTTTGACTGTCAAGTTCAGTCTTGATTGAAAGAGCTTTACCTCCAGTTTGGCTAGATAAGTGCATTTCTCACAGATTGTAGTGTTGGGTGGTAGGAGGAGAGGGTTGTCTGTGTACATGAGGCAATTGCTTCATTGCCCCAAGATGCCCAGATTCATCAGATAGACAGGAGAGAACACTGGGAGCTGGCCCTTGGACATGCCTGAAAACAAAACTATTTTCCTCTAGACAAGTGAGGAAAGTGAGTACAAGAGCTGTTTTTCTCTAAGCAAGTCAGGAAAGTAAGTACAAAAACTGGTTTCCTCTAGGTAATGAGAAAGGTTGAGTACTGTAGTAATTTGTAGCTTATTTAGTGCTTACAACAAGTTCTGAATAAATGCTGAGCAGGAATAAGCAAATTCAAGTGCTAAAACTAAGAATAAAAGATATTCCCCACACTCACCTGAAAAGCAAACTGTATAAAAGAGAGCAAACATAGTTAATTTGAAGCTTAGAGGGCACACTTCTAAACATGTCTCCCTTCATGCCAGCTGCTGAACAAAAAATGTTTTTTCAAACCTAGCACTGGCATGTTGGAATAGCATTTCAAATGAAATCAGAAGGCTTGACAATCTCATGAAGTGTCAGAAGAATCTGACATCTCAGATAGTAAAAGGAAACAGACACAACTGCTTTATAGCACAACTACAGTTATCCCACTCCACAAGGGGGGATCTACCTTGGATCCTGGGAACTACCACCCCATCAGTCTGATGAGCCTGATCTGCAAGGCCATGGAACGCATTATCATGGAACTTATAAACAAAGACATTGGCAACCTTCAAACACTGGACCCCACCCAGTTTGGGTTTGTGAAGGGCTCATCTTGTCTCCTCAACCTGATTGACTTCTTCAAATCAGTCTCTAGAGCTGTGGACGAGAGTAAGGCAGTCAACACAGCCTATCTGGACCTTGCCAAGGCCTTCGACACCATCCCCCACTGTGGAATCATGGATAAACTTACTAAGCTGGGCATTAATCCCTACGTCACTCGATGAGTTGCCAACTGGCTTACTGACAGAACCCACACTGCAAAAGTAGCTGACTCCAAATCCAGCTCCAGACAAGTGACAAGTGGAGTACCTCAGGGTTCAGTCCTGGGACTGCTCTTGTTTGGCATCTACTTCTCTGAAGTACAGGCCAATACTAAGGGACTCTGGCTAACAAAGTTCGCAGATGACTGCAACCTGGGAGCCATTATTGAATCTCCAAATGATGTGGAGATTCTACAAAAGCACCTTACAGAAACAGATGCTTGGTGCCAGATCCATGGGCTCAAGCTTAATGTCAAGAAATGTATAGTTATCCCCTTTGGGAAAAACATGTACCCATCAATTACCACATAGGTGGCAGTACACTAAACACTGAAAGTATGATAAGAGACTTAGGGACACAGGTGGACAGTGGTCTCACCTTCGATAACCACATCGCCACAACAGTCAGGAAACCCTTCTATGTGGCACACCTCATAACTAAGGGCTTTTCATCCAGAAAAAAGGAGGTCATTGTCCCACTGTACTCATCCCTCATTAGACCCATTATAGAATAAAATGCCCTGTTTGGTATGTACCTCTCAAGACATGTGCAACAACTGGAAAGGGCGCAGAAATACCTCAGTAAAAGAATCAAAGGCCTAAAGCAGATGCCGTATAATGACTGTCTAAAAAAACTCCAGCTATACTCTGTCGCATATTGTCTACTAAGAGGCAATCTCTGCTTAACATACAAGGCCATGTCAAACCCAGAGCTGTTGGACATGCTACACTTAAAGAAATCCCAATCAGAGTGCCGCTTTAGCCCTCTTCAAAAGGAACCTTGATGAATGGATGGGAGATAGGAAATTCACCGCGGGGATCATGTCAGTCGCCCTGCTAGACAGGGATCCAGGGAAGTAAAGGTTGTGGGAAGAAATAGCCAGGGAATTGTTATGGCTAGGCATGTATAGTCCCTAGGGCCGATAGCCTAGTACCAACCTATGAACCTAGAGACACTGGCTTATCAGACCTACATTGAAATAATTAAACGTTTTTCCCACTCATCTTAGAAACAATAAAGCAATGAATGATGGTAAGAGATATGTAAGATACAGCCATTGCTAATCTGGGAATATAATCTCTCGTTTACTTCTATATCCATTGATAGCTATTATGTTTTGTCTGTTTATTTCTACTAATATAATCTGTTGTTGGTATGTTTTTTGTAGTAAAAGTTATTCTGTATTGAAATTTGTAAATGCCTCACTGTCCTGAGTCATGGCTGAAAATGGTTTGTGGACCAGCTCACCAATCTGGCTAACAAAGTAAATAAATAAATAAACAGGGTACAGGGTACCATTCCGCTATGTATTTGCATATATTGTACATATAACATAAATAATACAATATTTTGTATATACTATTGGAATCACATTTTTAGAATGATGCAAAATGCTTAATTTGTATTAATTAGTATGTAGTTGTGTGGCCTTGAGCATGTGTGATGGATATCTGCCGGCCTTCAGCTGGACAGAGAATTTTCATTATGTATTATGGTGCGGTGGTGGTGCTGCGGTACCGTTGTCACCTCACAGTTAGACGTTGCCCGTTCGATTCTCAGTTAGAGCGTCTTCTGTGTAGCAACATGCGTGAATTGGCATTCCTTCATTGAAGGTTGTGCGTTAGGCCCAGCAAGCCAGTACATAAAAAATCTACTGCCAATCATTAGCGGACCGGAGTTCCACTGTGGCGACCCCTAAACGGGAAAAGCCGAAAGACACAAACAAATTATGTTGATGTACAGAAATTTGAATTCTCCTCTCAGTCTCCTTTCAGTTGTCAGACTTATCTGTTTTAGTCTTCTTTATTGCTGTTGTATTTCTACTAACTGTTATATGTGCTTAACTGTACTTGGTTATGGCTGAAAACGTCTGTGGACCAGTTCATATAAAAATTTAACAAATGAAAACAAACAAGCTATCCACTCTGAAACAAATTCATGGTGACAAAGGTTAAGTGCCTTTAAAACAAGACTTCTTAATAACAAAGAACAGAGCACAGAGCAATCATTATATATGTTTAAAATAATGTGCCCATCTAACAAACCTAATAAGAACAAATAATATATGATATTAAAAGACACTGATGCTGTTAAGCTTCATTCTCATATGTAAAGCTAAATATATACAGCATCTCTGACAGCACTACAGTGGGAAAGGGCAAATTTCCCTATCTCCGCTTTTCCACAGTTTCACCCAAGAAAAGCTGATAATGTTCATTCAGCCAATTTTCAATCATTTGTACAGGCTTTTCCCGTTTTTGGCAAATAACTATTCTATGAAAAGAATGTAACCCAGAGAAATAAAAAGTTCAGTAGTTAGATTAAAGTGTTTGTTTGTTAACAGCGATATTTTACACTTGGACAGTAACTAAATTATTTTTTCTTCTCAGGTGTAATCAATGTAATTCTCCATATTTTTGTTCCCGGTCATAAGAAAATACCTAGTAGCCTAATTTGTAATCCTCAGGTGCTCAACTCTTGAACTTCAGTTCTTCAGAGATGGTTAGACTAATAAATGAACACTGATAATGTTAACACTTTGTATATCTGTACAGATGTATTCAGTTTGTCAAGGGAAATTACTTTTCTACAGTAGATTCTGCATTTCATTGCCCTGATTTTTATACAGTTCAGTGATTTAATAACTGGGTCATGCAATGCAGAAAGGCTTTGGGCTTTTATGTCACAATGTATTAACTCACAAAATCTCATAAAAGAAGTGGCTACTTTTTACTTGTCTGCATTTTGGTGGGGGAGGGGGTTGTATGGCTTCTGGTGCTTTATTTGAAACTAGGACATTGACCTTTTTTAACAGGATTAAGAAAGCAGAAGTAATAAAACTGACACTTGCTTAAGAATAGGGGTTATCTTTTCATCAGTTGGAAAGTATTAAGTCTTCTGATTTATGGAATGATAAACCCCTCTTTCAATCAGCAGGCAAAGAAAATGTCAACAAGCAAAGGAGATCTCTGTTGAACAGTATTGTGGGAAGTGGATTCTGAAAAAGTATTTTTTTTCCTCTTTTTTCATTGCTAGTCCTTGTCTTTTATCATTGTTGCTTCATTCCACAGTCACTACCACTTCCCTCTGTCTTGTCCCAATAAAGGGCTGTAGCTACATCTCTGTTGTTGAAGGGTTTACCAGAGGCTAGTTAGTCTATGACTGTCAGGCATGGTAGGTACCCACTCATGTTTTGGCTGGTCAATCAGGCTGGTTAGGATTTTCTTGGTTTCACAGATATTCAACTGCTAGTATTAACTTCATGAGCCGTATGCAGTCAGTTGAAGGACATATGCTTTAAGACTGATTTCTAACACTGAAATATCCAGTCATTCCTCTTATGGCCGCTACCTGGTGACACTAACCTGTCCACAGACTTAGGCCACTTCTCTTTGCAAAGTGAAATCTTACCTATGGTTCAGAACTTAGGCTGTAGACTTCAGATCTATTTCTGTCAAGGTCTGAATGTGAAATGTGGGTGTGGGTGGGGGTGGGGGGATTATGACGCAAAAAAGTGAAACAGAAAAACTATATGATAACCTGTGATTAGTCTTCACATTGTGGATCACGATGAGGTAGGAGGAAAGGCAAATTACAAGTACCACTGCTGAACAGATGCTGAATTAAACAATAATTCTGTGCTTGGCAAAAATATTATAGTGGTGATTCATAGGTTCATAGGCTGGTACTAGGCTATCGGCCCTAGGGCCTATACAAGCCTAGTCATAACAATTCCCTCGGTATTTCTTCCCACAATATTTACTTCCCTGGACCCATGTCTAGCAGGGCGACTGATGTGATCCCAGGGGTGAATTTCCTATCTCCCATCCAATCGTCAAGGTTCCTTTTGAAGAGGGCCAAGGAGGCACTCTGCTTGACATGTATGGGCAGTCTATTCCAGAGTACGGGAAGTCTCTGGGTCAGGAACCTATCCCTCCAGCATGATTTGTTTATTGTGATGATGAGGTTTAGATCCCTGGAGCGTGTGGCTATGAGGGATTGGGATTTCTTTAAGTGGAGCATGTCCAACAGCTCAGGGTTTGACATGGCCTTGTATGTTAAGCAGAGATTGCCTCTGAGTAGACGATATGCCACAGAGTATAGTTGGAGTTTTTTTAGACGGTCAGCATAGGGCTTCTGCTTTAGGCATGTGATTCTTTTAGTGAGGTAGTTCTGCGGCCTTTCTAGCTGTTGCAGATGTATTGTGAGGTACATACCAGATAGCCTGTGTGGACCTCTTTACCCTCATCCACAGCTCTGGAGACTGATTTGAAGAAGTCATTCAGGTTCAGGAGACAAAATCAGCCCTACACGAATCCAAACTGGGTGGGATCCAGTGTTTGAAGGTTTCCAATGTCTTTGTTTATAAGTTCCATGATAATGCGTTCCATGCCCTTACAGATCAGGCTCGTCAGACTGATGGGATGGTAGTTCCCGGGATCCAAGGCAGATCCCCCCTTGTGGAGTGGGATAACTGTAGCTGTGCGCCACTCAGTGTGCACAAAGCCTGAGGTGAGGCTATGATTAAACATGACCCTTAGGTGAGGTGCCAGCTCATTTTGTAGTTCATGTAGTACACAGCCGGGATGTCATCTAGTCCCATTGATGCTGCATTCTTAGCTTTGGAGAGTGCGGTTTCCACCTGTGTGGCTGTGATTACCGGAATTTGGCAATCTTTTGGTATTGAGATGGGCCTTTTAGGGGGTGAGAGGGGGGTGAAGTTGGCACTAAATCGATCTGCCAGGATATTGGCAATATCTTTGGGATCAGCAAATTTAATGCCATTCTGTTGTAGCTCAGAGCATATCTGAGCATTGCCATTTAGATTCTTGACATAACTATAGAATGCCTTGTGGTTGTCTTTGGAATCTTTGGCAATTTTATTTTCGTAACTAGGTTTGGAGGATTTTATGAGGGATCTCAGCTTCTTACTGAGGCTGGTAAGGGAGTTTTTGCATCCTGGGATTTTCCTCTTTTCTGCAACAGTTTCTTTCTTCTGTTGTATAGTTTGCTTATGGCAGGGGACCACCGGATTGGCTTCCTTTTTTTGGAGGAGAGGGTATTGGTTCTATTTGGGATGGCAGGATTCATGCATGAGTGGATGTGCTCGTACAGTGCCCTAGTGTAGGATTCAGCAGTCGAACTTTCAGCTCCCGTCTGCATGGGTCTCATGGAGTTTGTCACTTCAGACTTGAGTAGCATGAAGTTGGCTTTGAAGAAGTTTTTTATGGAGATTTCCTTAATGGGGGGTGGGGGTGGGATGTGGATGTCAAGGGTGATTTGTTTATGGTCAGACCTGACCAATAAGGGGGTGACCACTGGTGTGGAGCATCTATCTCCCATGTTGGTAATGACCAGGTCTAGGATATTGGAGCCCCTGGAGGGACAATGGATTAGATGATCCAGGGCATTGGAATTTATGAATTCCAACAACCGTTGTGAAAAGGTGTTGGTACCTGAGTAGTTTTCTCAGTTAATGGCAGGGTAGTTGAAATTACCCAGTATTAGGGTGTTTAGTTGTATCTTAATATTTTCCAGTATGTTTAGAAAAGTGTAGTGAGAGTCTTGGGGCATGGTGGGGGATCTGTAGCAAGCTACAGTTTGGATTGCAGTCTTACCTAGTGTTAGTTGCACCTGGAGAATTTCAGATGCATTGTGTTGGGCAATTAGCCTGGAGGTGTGAATATCCTTGGTGAATATGGACACTCCACCACCTTTAGTGTTTCATCTTGGTTTGGTGGCTGAAAAGTGTGGTAAGAGTTGTAGCCTGGTATTGCAGGGGTGCTCTCTGGAGCCTTGAACCAGGTCTCAGTTACTGCACAGATATCGATGGTCTCCATTTTAAGTAGTGCCTCGAGAGAGTGCATTTTGAGGTTTAGACTTCTAGCATTGAGTAGTATTACCTTCAGATTTTGCATGCTTGTATCTGTTACAGTGGTGGTTTTGTCCATTGAACCTTGCCTAAAAAGGCACTATAGGAGTGGCAAGAGCTTTATCCAGTAACCTGAATCCCAGGGGTGACAGGTGCAGGCCATCTCTGGCAAAGCATCGTGGTTTGTCGATCATGCCATCCCAGGCAGACAGATACTGGATCCCCTTTGAATGACACCAGAAGCTTAGCCAGTTATTGAAGTCAATCATTTTGTCCTTATACTGTGGTATCATTCAGGGCGAAGGCAGGATGCTACTCAGGGCTAGAGGGTCATACCTGCTTGGGCTACATGATCCAAGAGCTCTTCCATGTCTCTTTTCATGTAGTCCAGGGAGGTACATCTCAAGTTATTCACTCCAACATGGAAAATGACAGAGTCGTATTTGTACTTGTTGTGGAGTGACTTGAGTGCATGTGTTATGTGGCGGATCCTGGCACCCGACAGGCAGCTGACTGTAATTTTCTCCTTGTTCATCCTGATGAGTGGGACATCAGTGTGCCTGACTATAGAGTCACCTATGACTAAAGTGTTGGGTACGTTGTCTTGCCTTAGGGGCTGTTGTTGGGTGCCAAACTGGTGTTTTGAGCTATGTGTCACTTTGGTTGTGACTGGTGTTTGTTTGCATTTCAGCTTCAGAGGTCCTTGTTGCTTGGGCTAATGTTAAGGGCCTCCGCATATGTGGGTTTAGTTTTGTTATGTGTGGGTGTTGATGGTGTGGGTTTTGAAGGGCTATGTGTTGCTTGAGGTGTAGTGCAGGTGTTAACCTTCTCCTCTTAACTGTCTAGCACAATCTTGGCTGGAGAGAGCTTTGCTTCCAGTTTGGCTATGTAAGTGCATCTCTCGCAGATTATAGTGATGGGTGGTAGGAGGAGAGGATTGTATGTGTACATGTAGCAGTTGCTGCATTACCCCAGTATGCCCAGACTCTCTAGGTGGACAGGAGAAATCACTGGAAGCTGACCCTTGGAAATGCCTGTTTAGGTGCTTTTTTGTAAAGTACAGGAGCTACTTTACAAGGTACTTTGCAATTTTAGGCTGATTAGTGCCTACGATTAATTTCTTCTTATTAACAAGGAGACTTGAGTGCTTGTATCAGTTTCAGGCTTCCTAGTGCTTTCCAGCAGGTTCTACAGCAAGTGCTAGTCACAGGGGTTCAGATTTTAGTGCTACTACTGAGAAACCAGCTAGCTCTAAGGGAAAATTTGAAGAGCAGACTTTCTGGCATCTGGAATAGTTTAACTGTAGCCCCACGGTGCTGCACAATGTGAAAAATGCGTAAACATGCACGTTTTTAAGCCAGAATGTTGAAAGGGATAAAAATCAGCCCAAAATGGCTAAAATTACAATTTCAGAACTGGAAACCACTCCTCTAGTGTTAAACAGACAGTACAGTGCTCACCACTCCCACTGGTAAGCAATAGGACTTCCCTCTACCACACAAGGTCTGGATAGCTCTGAACACATAAAATAAAGTCCTGAAACCAGCAAAGCCTGGGATCTGGACTATACTAGCTAGGAAAGGTGGGAAATGAGCAAACAAGATAGTATTTTTTTTTGGGTTAAAACAGGCAACAATGCAATAATACACTAAATAAACACAGAAAATGCTAACGCACTTGAGTGTGTAGCTGTAAACAGTAAATACAATTAGAACTCTACAAAATTAGCAATTTAAAACTTTTTAAATGAAGCAAGGCAAGTGCACAACTGAAAAACAATTTAAGAGGCAGTAATACAGTAGAATAAGTTGCTAGTCTACATATACAGAAAAGTCTATATATACAGAAAAGCAGCTAAAACACACTAAAACAATTCAGATGCAGTGCAACCTAGGGCACTTGAGTTGTAGCAATATTAAGGCAAATACAGTTTTAATAAATACATTAAAATATACTCTATATTTCCAAAATGTTTGAGAAGCACAGTCAGAACATAAGGATATTCAGACTTTTTTTTTTTGTTAGGAAAGGGAGAGAGGAGGAACAGAAGGAAATAAACTAAGTGGTTTGGCCTTCTCAGATGTTCTATTTGTATTAGGTAGAATGACCTAATGACACTAGACTGGGGTGAGTGCCCAAGATCATATTTAGAGTAGGGGTGGGCAACTGCAAGGCCAGCAGGTATAAAGACAAGATGCCAATAGGGAGGGAGGGTAGGAGAACACTACAGAAATGTTTATCACAAGTGAGTCAATAGCTATGAAATACAGTACAAGTACGCAGTATACAATAAAATTGCTATAAATATCTAGAATAAGCAATAACTACTACAAATAAGCAAAAAAAAAACAGGCTACGTATTGCTATATATCACAGATCAGCTCCTCCTCCTCAGATAGCTCTGTGTGTAATGGCTGAAGCACTCAAGTTAACTTCTTAACAAAAAGTTGAAACCCAAAACAACTTTAAAAAAAAACTCAAAAGAACCAGTGAGGTGCTTTCTCCAAGCCGTAGCCAGCAGTGAGACTAAGAACAAAAGGAGTTCAATTTGGACGTATCAGTGGATTAGATTATAAATCAGTGAACTATGCAGCTGTACCCAGACCTGAATACAGCTTTAGGTGAGCTAGGCAACTGCTTAGGGTCTGCTGGCTGGGGGGCAGGGTGCCTGGCCACAGGCTACAACATTAATTTAATCTAAAAAAAGTAAACATCTTTCCTACTTTGTTCTGCATGAGTTTGCTTTAAGATGCATACACACACAAAACTACTGGAGGAGCAGCAGGTGGGTACAAAGAAGCATTATAGGCTTTTCTTGCAACATATATGAGTAAGCATTGTCTTACTGATTGCAGCCACTGGTAAGTTACAAGTACAAGTGATGGGTGTGCATGAAATGGCTTAGTTAGTGAAGGCTGGTTAGCTAATTAACATGCAGACTTACTGAGGCTCAAACCCTGTACCTCGGCTACAGGAAACAAGAGCCTTAATCCTGTACACCACCTACCAGACTCATGCATCTTGGTGCAAGAAATCTAAACAATACCAAAAATAATGGGAGAGAAAGGCCCAAAAATAGGGGCAATTTTTAAATATTGCTATTATAAACTTAGAAAGTTGAAAGAATCACAGGCTTTAGAGAATGGGCAACCTGTACATCATCACTGATTGGAGAATGAATGTTCTCCAGCAGTGTGTTAATGTACAGGTAATAACCACTGAAAAATGAGTCCTCCACTTCACAGCAGCATATTAAGCTGGTGTTGAGCTTGGACTGAAATGATGCTAACAGCCACCATTATTTTACACTTGCACTTTTGCTGTTCAGTGCGTGTAAAATTAAAAAAAAGAAAAGCTGCAGCACAGACATTCACCACTGATATTACTGTACATGTAGTAGATGCTGATTAAGAGCATGAGCTAGCCAAAGTTCGATTTGTTCTCTGGTGAGAGAAAACAGTAGTAGTGGGATTAACTTTCTATATGAACATCATCGGTTTGGTAGCCAAAAAGCTCTCCATATCAGTGGCAAAGAAAGTGAACAACCGAGCCAGCTTCTAAAAAAATAAAAAAATAAAGTGTGTGTGTATGTGAGAAAGGGACAGCTCAAATGAGTTGTTGCAACTCCTTTAAAATTAAGTGGTATGCATACCTTTCAACCACTTAGATCAAGAAATCCAAATAAAACCTAAAATAATGGGGAGGCAGATTTTAAAGATTACTCTTATCAACATAGAAAGTTGCTATAACAGGATTTATATTACCAAGCATTTTTTGAATGTTATGAAGTCTATGCATCTCACCTGTCCCTGAATTCCAGGGACACCCTGATTTTGACTCAGATTTTAGCTCTGCCTCCCTTAATCTCCCTAAAACTGGTGACTTTTGGGGAAAAGGTGGTGAATTGCACTTAATAAACAATGAAATAGAGTTATAAGACATTACTTCAGAAAACGTATATTAATTCACATTCTCTTATTCTGTCATTGTTTCAAATTAATAGTACTAATATTTTAAAAGTGTCCCTGATTCTGTTGAGATTTGTCCCTGATGATTTGAGAGCTAAGATAAAGTCTGAAACTCAAATGGAACTCATTTTAGTGACTTCAGCCCTTAGTGATTTGCCAGGATATACTACAGCAAGTTTGAAACAGTAGGCAGAAGTATTGTACATCAAAATTATTAAAAAAAAAAAAAAAAAATATATATATATATATATATATATATATATAGTAATTAAAAAATCAAAAACAAAGAAATACAAAACAATTTAACAGATAGCCCATTTTCTAAGCTCAATAATACCCTCCAGGGTGCATGTTATTGTGCAAATAACATGCTTCCAGGGGTCTAAAGGCCCTCCGCCTATGGCATCGGGCCTCAGAACATACAGTCTGACAATAAAAGTAATGTCTTTATGCTCTGGATATTTCAGCATAATGCTATATCCTGCAATTTATTTCAGTAAGAAGAATGCTATTAAAATACATGCTATTTTACTAGGCTCAGAAGTACATTTAGCTCATTAAAGAGCTTCCTGCATTCTGGCTAGTGAATTCCGATCCAATGTTACGCCCAGTTTCTAAATAGCTGAATTTCTAACTGAGTTAAATTTCCCAGCATCACGTGCACTTAAAATGTACCAACCAGAATGCAGTAAGTGCTATTAATGTGCTAACTCTGTATCTTTGAAGCAACAGTTTTTTTTTTAATTTTTTTATTTTTAATTTTTTATTTTTACTAATTATGATAGTCTAGGTAATGAGTGGGTGGCCATGGTGGTGCAGCGGTTAGTGTTGCCACCTCACAGCAAGAGGTTCTCTGGTTCGATCCGCGGCTGGGGTGCCTTCTGTGCGGAGTCTGCATTTCCTCCCTGTGGTCGTGTGGGTTTCCTGCGGGTGCTCCAGTTTTTTCTCACATCCCAAAGACATGCTGTAAGTGGATTGGACACTCTAAATTGGCCCTAGGTGTGAGTGTGTGCATGTGTGGGCCTTCTGTGGAAGTTTGGGCACATGGGCTGGCAACTCGACACCATAAAACTCCACTGCCAATCATGAGCAGACAGGTGATCCGCTGTGGTGACCCCTAACCGGGAAAAGAAGAAGGTAATGATGTTTGCAAGTGATTATAACAGAAGTCGTGATGCCTTTATCTCGGCATAGTTGACACATCATTAATTATAAGAACATTTTGCGTGCTTATTACCAAGAGATGATAACTGGACTGTATCATTTTTACGCATCACTGCATCATCTAAAATTATTTTCTTTCATATGTTCTAATGTGTTTGATTTGTACTGACATAGCCCAAAACATCTCCATATTGAACTTATGGAAAAATATGTTTCATTAAACTTACCTTCAGGGGCTTCATTTTGCCTTGAGTTTTTTTTAACCAGATTATCTTTCCCTCACCTATATTGCCTACATTTTACCTGTGTGAATGACAGTAGTTGACATTTTGTTTGAATTCAATTAATAAATAAATAAAAATAAAGTAAAAGACTTCAAAGTAAAAATACAGCCTATACTTCTTAACCTCAGTGCAAGAAATCTGGATAATGCCTAAAATAATGGGTGGACAAAGGCCAAAAATAGGGACATATTTTAATTATTTTTCTTATAAACTTAGAAATTTGCTAGAATAATAGGATTTGTGGATTTGTATTAGCATGCATTTTTCTGAAGGATAAGACGTCTGCAACTCAAGTGTATGTCAATATTTAGTGATGTCAACTCTCAGTGATTGCCAGAAAAACACACATTTTATGTGGAACTGAACAAAAATAGGAAGCAAAAATCTGAACAGTCTGTGAAAATGTGGACAGTTGAAAGGTATGATTCAAACAAAGAATTGTATTTTTCACACATCCTCATGCAGGGAGGTGTAACTGTACATTCTTAATTAATATAATCAGATCAGTGCTTCCCTTATCTCAGGAAAATGATATTTTCTAGGCAGTGGCCTTTTGAAAAGAATGCAATTTCACAGCCATTGGAGTTCTCATAGAGTTCACAGTGAATGCATGCTATTGCTTGAATCAACAATCTTTATTACGCATGGTATCTTTTGACCACTTAAGAGTTAATGCTTCATTAAACCTGGTTAATATTAATTATTTAAAGGGCACCATCACATTGCTGTATGAGTATTTGTGAGGTAAATCCAAAACCAAATTTTGGAATAGTATTTTTTTTATATTTTTAATTAGTGATAGCTTGTCTGAACTTTGTAAAATAAAATAATGTATAGAATTGTCTAAAATACTGCAATCACTCCAACATGTGTTTGTATAACATCAACAAAATGTTCTCGCCTATACAGTGTCCAGAAATTCTGAGCCAGTTTTTTCCACTAGAACTTCCCCTTAGTATAGACCTGCAGGTGTGTGTCATAATGTATTTTAAGAATATTTCTACTTTGATTGGGTAGCGATGTAATAATTTTCATTTCACTCTTCCACATACCATGCAATCTCTGAGACGGGATCCTTCACTGATTTTTTCAGAAGTAAGAGACTGATTAGAATGACCATTTGCAGGTACAGCCCAGGTGAAATATTCACAGTGAAGATACAGTATAAGAAAAGCTAACAATATACAGAATGTTTTTAAATTCTCCATAAAAAGATAATTCTAGCAAAACACTTATGCCTGCAAACAATTATGAGAGGTAATGCACGTATTTGCATAAGTTGGGTATTTCTGTTGATAAAGAGATAAGAGTAAAATAATAAAACATGGGAGTAGGTGAGGGTTAAGGTGTGGCTGAAGGTGTTAGCAGCTGAATAAGTTAGAATACATAGAGGCTGAAATGAAGTTTAGATGATGGGGTCTACCGAGTGGCAAGTGCATTCGATTTGCTATATGGTAACCTTCGTTTCCTAAAGGTGGGAAAGGGCGGTTAGGGGTCTTTAAGCAGGGGTAGATGGACTCCCAAAGCTGAGATGCAAGGATGAAGAAGGAATGGTTGGTGCACTGCAGTTTGGCTCGATGAGCTTGGAGTGAGCTGATTTCTTTGGAGAGGTGCTAAGGTTGTTATGTGTGTATTTGGTATATATTTTGACTACCTGTGGTAAAAAATAGTCTGGTAGTAGAAATTTGAAAATGACAGTGTCTAACAGAAGCAAAAAACAGAACAACCAAACTGACAAGGTGAGATGCACTGGGATAACCCATGAATAAATACATTTTATTATGATTAAGTGCTTTTGTCTGTATTGTATAACTTTTAAATGAATTACACTCACTTTACTCTTGGCTTATTAATCATAACCTTTGACTTAACCTCTCAAAAACTAATGCATGCTGTTTAGCACCCCAAATAGCTTAAGAAGCTTTGCAAGCATCTAAAGATAATTACAATTATTTTCTCAATTTCAACTTTCACACTGAAAAAAAAAGTAGAGCAAAAATAATTGATTGCTACTAGGGGCGATGAAATCGTCACCCAAACATTCTGCCACAGCAAGAGCAGCAATAGGAAAAGAATCTTTCTAACCCAACATGAATATGGGCTGTCTATTACAGAGGAATAGCAAGGTCATTTGGAGCCTAGGACAAGACTCTAGTTTACCTCCCCCCATTTTTTTAACAGGGGTTAGAAAAAATGCCTTGACAGCAACTTTTCACAAAAACATAAGAGATGAAGAGGTTCAAAAGCATTTTCAGAGTTAATCATTTAACTGTCATGTGATGCATAACCAAACACAACACAGCTTTAGCAATTTAAAGAAACCAAACAGATATTAAAAATAAAGCAGAATTCAGCACAATCCTCATCTCTTTGCAGGTACAGGACAAATGTTAACAGAGGTATAACAAATTATACTGTTAATAGCTTGGTAAATATGAACTGCAGCACATAAAAACATTAACTAAGTGTGGCTGTCGCACAGACTGAAAAATCATAACCCAAGGGTGGAGCAGATATAAATCCTGATCCTCAACATTATATATATATATAACTGAACAAGAATTGTTAGAATTTTATGATTATGTCAACAGCAGCAGTGAATTTTTGAAATTTTCAATGGAATACTCTTTGAACTCTATTAATTATTTAGATGTTAGACTAATCAAGGAGGGGAATAGATTGACCACAGAGGTTTATAGGAAACCTTGTTATTGCCCGTCATACTTGCATCGCACAAGTATGCATAATCCTAAACTGTTTCGCAATGTGGTAAAGGGACAGGCATTGAGGTTAGCACGTCTGTGTTGTGATGATGAGAAGCTAGCATTGGATAGAAATGGATAAGTTAAAATGTGAATTTATATCTAGAGGGTATGATGGAGTAGATGTTGAAGGTGTTTGTAATGAGGTTCAAGCTAGTAGGGATACAGTTGCTAAACCCTACTATTCAAGAAAGACAAATAACAGAGGAAGTAAATTGAATAATAGAAGTAGTGATTTAAGGGTCGTGTTACCTTATGCTCACAATGCATATAAGGTGCAAGACGTTATTGAAAAGAATTGGCATATCTTATTAGTGGATGACAAGACTAGACAGATTGTTGGAGATCGTCCTAAATATGCATTTAAGAACAATAAGAATTTGAAGCAGAAATTATGCTACAAAAATCCCTTGAATCTTGCACATGAACTTAGAGATAGGAATGTTTTTTGTAACACCAATAAATGTGGTGGATGTAATCAATGTGATTACATAGATGAGTCGAGGTTTTTTAGACACCCCGACACAGGTCGTTTATGGGAGTTAGGCTGTAGTGGTAATTGTGGTACCAAAAATTTAGTATATGTGGCCCACTGTGTAATATGTTTTCGGTTCTATATAGGGAAGACAAATCGTACCCTTAGGGAACGTACTAGGGACCACATTTACTGTATCACAAGGAAAGAAGAGTATAATGCTATAGCTAAGCATGTTTTGAAAGAAGGAAATTCACATAAGTTTTTGTTTCAAATATTACATGTTCAACATATTAATATTAGGATGGGGAATATTAGTAATGATACAGAATGTGCTGAGCTTCGCTGGATTTTTAGGATGGGGGCGCATAGGGGTCATGGGTTAAATGACAGTACTACCATCAAACCCATCCTTAAGGCTAGACCTTTGAGATAAATATTTACCCTTAGGTTAGTATCTCATGCATTGTATTTATAGGTCACAGTAGTTTCAGTTAGTTGTGGATTATATAGGTTTAATATTTTGTTATAATCAAATATATTTGACTATATTTAACTATGACTTCATATATATTATGTTTTATATGAGAAAACATTTTTATATGGACTGTTCCTATGCATTATGTTTTTATGCAAAATGTTTTAATTGACTGTGGGTTGATGTTTTAATGTTTTTAAGTGTTGGCGCTTTAAATGTTAAATACGAATTAACCAATTAAGAGTTTTAAATTTTCTATTTATATGAGGTTGACTGAACAGTTAATGTTACGTCTGATGAAGCGATGTGAAATTGTGAAAAGCTTTACGTGAAAAGCTTCTTTCTGTTGTGTATTTTTTGATTAAATGCTTTGGAATATATGAGTTTGAGACTACTGTGACTTTGTGGAAACAGCGATTTGAACTGCTGCTTATTTTAACGTGTGAGATTTATACTAGTGGTGTCGCTTGGCTGCTGCATACAGTTCTTGGGTATGTCTGGATTTTTCATATCGTTGGGCTGTCCGTGAGTTTTTTACATATATATATATATATATTATATATATATATATATATATATATATATATATTTGGATCTACTTTCAAATTTATCATGTCCACTTCATGGAAATGCAAAATATCGAGACCAAAAACATTAACAGTCAAATACCTGAAACTTCACAAAATTGACTCCCACAATATCAAACATTACAAAGCAAACGGTACCTCCGTACTCTATACCAAGCCAAAACTAGAACTATTTTTCCATATCTGCACTTTTGCAGGGGGGCTGCACCCTCCTGCACCCCCATGTGGGGAATTGCTCCCCCCAACTCCCCACAAATTATATATTCCAACTCCAAGATTGTACTACATTTCAGAAAATAAACCAACTCTGAGGTCGCACTACATTTCAGACAATGGTAAAGTACGGACACACTGTACTTTAACTACTATAGATTTACATGAAACAAAATTATCTTTCCATTCAAACTCCAAAATATACCTGTAAATTATTCCCTGATCTTTTCATATTTTACCATTTAAACTGCAAACACATTTCCACTCAGATCAGCAGCTTCAACGCTACTTCCGCAATACAATACCTTAAAGTGACAGAACACTATCTCTTCAACTACCATGTACCTTCTTTAAAACACTTTACAAAATGGAATTACCGTTTACTTTCCCATATTTGACATTGTAAGAGTTGATCTTCTGAACTTTCAGGTAATTGCATTTTCATTATTCTCATCTCGATATTCTGCATTTCAGTAAAGTGGGCATTTCAAATATATATACATATATGTGTGTGTGTGCTGCACAAAAAAGGTTTAGTTCTGTATTGCAACACCATTTATACCTGAAGTGTACATCATATTGACAGCTCCTTGTAACACAGCGTGTTAATAGTTAGTGCTAGTTCAGGGAACACTGGATCATCTACACAGGAATATGTGTCGCCTAACAGCATGCTTCAGTAGCATAAGATTAAGATACTAGACACTTATGAGTGTGTTTACTGTTTAGCAACAGAGGTGTGCTGTGCTAGACAACATAGGCTGTACCTGCGAGTGCCTTATTTCAGTTATAAAATGACCCTCAGACATAGCAAATAAAGATAAATGCAAAGTGTAAGCAAGTAAGCAACAGAAGAAATGGAAAAATAAAAAAAGAAAGAAAAAAATCGACCCTTGGATTAAATTGATTCTGACTGTATGAGTCATGCTGGGTTTATCTTATACACACAAGGTGCAGGGTTACATTCTAACTTTTGGGATGGAAATTTTGGCTAGGCTTAAAATGGCCTAAAACGGCAGATAGCCTAGTACTAACGTATGAACTTATACACACACACACACACACACACACACACACGCACACACGCACACACGCACACACACACACAAAATGTTTGTTAATGCACAAAACAAGCCATGGCAGGTATATATCCAATTCTTATGCTAATCATCAGTAAAGGAAGTGTCAGAGCTAAGATTAATTTCATTTTATTTATTGTCTGAGCTAAGATTAATTTTATTTTATTTATAATACACATTTTATAAAAGTTCAGTAATAAGCCCAAATATTAAATCCAGTAGTTATTTGTACACTGCGTTACATATGCCTGCCTATTTTATGATACTCCAGCTACTTAAACCACCAAAGGAAGAAGAAAGATTTCCAAAGCCCTACACCAATCCGTGGCTTAAATATATAGTATAACACTTTGGGCAGCACAATTTATTATTGTGTAACTCTGCAGTGATTGTGATTATTTCAGGGTACTGTAGTAGAGGCCTCAAGAAACCTAGTAAGAATACAGAATACAGTGAGGCCCCATTTTTTATCGGACAAAGCCATTTTTGATTGATTTTTCTGCTTAGGTCACCTTGTCAACAGACTTTCAGAGTATTAAGCATCATGTTGTTGTTGTTGTTGTGTCTTTCGGCTTTTCCCAGTTAGGTGTTGCCACAGCAGAACTCCGGTCTGCTAATGATTGGCAGTAGATTTTTATGTGCCGAGTTGCTGGCCCTGACGCACAACCTTCAACGAAGGTATGCCCATTCATGCATGTCTCCACACAGAAGATGCTCTAGCTAAGAATCGAACAGGACAACATCTTACTTTGAGACGACAGTGCTACCACAGCACTGAATGCTTAACCCTGGCCATATCTCATCTGTCCAGATTTTTGCCAAATGCCCAGTTTTTCACCTCATAACATTTGTGGCTTTCTGGGAAATCAGTGAGAATTTAACTCATTAAATTATGATGTACATTTGTGTTTGAGACTTAATTTCCTTTATAAAGTGTGCTCTAATACAAGTCCTGTTACACTCTCAACTTTCTAAATGTAAACATTATAAGAGCAATATTTAAAACCTGTTCCTATTTTGGGCCTTTGACCCCATTATTTTAGGTTTTGTCAAGATTTCTTGCACTAAGAGGTTGAGTAGCATGCCTCAATGACACTGCTTTCATGAGAGGTATAGACATATGTCACTTTTTATCAATGCCCAAATAATATAAATAAGGAAGGTGTGGGTGGCTCGCCCTCACATTGATGATGTAGGCAGCCTACCCCTCCTAAAAAAACACTTAAATTTCAGTGATCCTGATCATCAAGAGGTTTAATCTTCTGAGTCATACAGGAAGGATTTACTATATTCTTGTTTTAAAATCAGCTTTATGCTCGGCTTTGTTGCATTGCCTCTATCAAGCAGTGTAGCTGCATTGTTTACTTTGTTTCTATAACTGCCCTGGTAATCCCTTCACTAGTTTGTCTGTATGTGCACAAGCACCAAAGTACATCAAAATGAATAATTTCCTCCAAGGATCCCTTCAGTAGTTTGTCTTTGTATGCACAAGCACCAAAATGAAACAGTCCCCCATGACCCCTTCAGTAGTCTGTCCATGTATGTGCACAAGCCTCAAATCAAAACACCCAAATGTCGATGTCACTAATGTCAACAAAAAAAAAAAAAAAAAATGACCGAAATGGTGACACTTCAGACTGCATGCACTGAGAGATAACATCAGTGCATATAACCCACCCACCAACTAATTATATAGTCTAACTCTGAGATTGTACAATATCGGGGTAAGGGGATATTCCCCAGTCCTGTGGAAAGAAGAGGAGTGTTTTGTTCAGTGTATTCTCATTAAAATTGAGGAGTGCTAGATTTTACCCTAGAAATGAGAAGTGATAACTTCTGGGAATACTTCTAAATGTAAGACTGGCTGGAGTATTCTGCTAGAAGCATTGATACCTTCACTTTATTCTACTGCCTATGAGCCTGGCAGAAGAAAGGCTGATAATTGATGGTGAGTGCATGCCTGCCCATAGTCTTTGCAGTTTTCAATTAAACATTCTATGTACTGGGGAGAATTTGCATTCTGGAAGAAAGATTGAACTGTTTAAAGACTGAGCTTTGTACTGGTTCCAAAAAAGAACTTTATTATATTTCTGGTATGAATAACAACTCATAACAAGCAAGGAGTTAAAAAAGAACATTATACAATGACCCCCCCCCCATTAAATTTCCAAAACGTGCACACTGATTGGTCAGCGTGCACATTGTAAATCAGAGTTATAGTAATGGAAAAAGGTCCTGACTTTTTCCATTAGTATAACTCTTTTTTTTTTTTTTTTGCAGCAACGGAGAACGCAAGATCTCCGTTGCTTTTTACAACCTGTCTCGCTATGTTAAATGAGTTTAACATAGTGAGACAGCTTTTAAGAAATGCAATGGAGCATCTCCATTGCTTTCTTTAAAGCTGTCTTGCTATGTTAAACCCATTTAACATAGCGTGACACTCTAAAAAGCAACGGAGATCTTGCTTTCTCCATTGCTTTTTTTCAAAACTGTCTCGCTATGTTAAATGGGTTTAACCTAGCGAAACAGCTTTAAAAAAAGCAACGGAGATTCTCCGTTGCTTTTTTTAAAGCTGTCTCGCTATGTTAAACTCGTTTAATATAGCGAGACAGTTTGTAAAAAGCAAGGGAGATCTTGCTTTCTCCTTTGCTTTTGCCCACAGCTCTGATGTACTGTGTAGGCATACGCATGCGCAGTATATCAGAACTGCCTCAGAATACCAGACAGCTGCGGAAGGGCAGCAAGGAGGCATCATACAATGCCATTATTTAAGAAAAGCAATTATTTTTTTTCTTAAATAATGTCATTGTATAATAGCAATAACCCACTTCTAGGTGTGGGTAATGCTGGATTTACCCATGGTTGGCTTGGTTTGGCCACTCGGGCTTCGCCCTCATGACCAAACCACGCCAACCGTGGGTAAATCCAGCATTACCCACACCCAGGCGTGTGTTATTGCTATATTATACAATGACCCCCCATTAATATTCAAAAATGTGCATGCTGATTGGTCAGCGTGCATGCTGTAAATCCAAGTTATAGTAATAGAAACAAGTCCGGTCGCCCAGACTTTTTCCATTACTATAACTCTTACAGCAAGACTGTCTCGCTATGTTAAACGAGTTTAACGTAGTGAGACAGCTTTAAAAAAAGCAACGGAGATTCTCAGTTTCTTTTTTTAAAGCTGTCTCGCTATGTTAAACCCATTTAACATAGCGAAACAGTTTGTAAAAAGCAACGGAGATCTTGCTTTCTCCGTTGCTTTTTTTCAAAACTGTCTCGCTATGTTAAATGGGTTTAACATAGTGAGACAGCTTTAAAGTAAGCAATAGAGATTTCCGTTGCTTATTTTAAAGCTGTCTCGCTATGTTAAACCCATTTAACATAGCGAAACAGTTTGTAAAAAGCAACTGAGATCTTGCTTTCTCCGTTGCTTTTGCCCACAGCTCTGATATACTGCGTAGGCATAAGCATGTGCAGTACATCAGAACTGCCGCAGAATACCAGACAGCTGCGGAAGGGCAGCAAGGAGGCATTATATAATGCTATTATTTAAGAAAAGTAATTTTTTTTTTCTTAAATAATGTCATTGCATAATAGCAATAACCCACTTCTGGGTGTGGGTAATGCTGGATTTACCCACTGTTGGCTTTGTTTGGCCCCTCGGGCTTCGCCCCACGTGACCAAATCCAGCATTACCCACACCCAGATGTGGGTTATTGCTATATTGAAACATTGAAACAAACTCCATACGTGCAATTGTTTGATTTAGACAACTCGTTGTTATGGTTGCTTGTATTTGGAATTAATAAATTCTGCTTTTTAAACAACCATTCAAATAGCCATACAGCTTTAAATATTTTTAGTGAATTAATACTGTCATTGCATTAGTTATGAACTGCAGTACTGAGTGATGTGGTAGTACTCCACTTCTGCACTGGCGATCACATCTCCTGACTGCTGCTGCCGCTGCTGAGGTCACTGCCCCCTTCCTCCAATGCTAGTTGCAGTACTATGCTCCACCTCACTATTCTGATCACATTGTATATGTCTGTGGAAAGGCACCTGGCTAATCTACATTAGCTGCACTCTGGGACAGCTGCACTTATATGTAGTGATATCCAGCAAGACCACTACAGCACTACTTTCTAGAGCCTTCTTTCTGCTGTAGTGCTGCAGTGGTCTTTCATGTGCTTCTCCCTCATAATGCACTGAGCAATCCTTCTAGAATGAGGATTGTACATTGTATCATATGTTTCTGAATACCACATAGGAGATGGCCTTGCCTATCCAAATGAAGTATAAGAAGAGTTCAGAACACCATATAAATATGTGTCACTATTGTCTTGTAAAATTTTTTTGATCATTAAGTTACAATATAAATAACTTGTATTCTAGTCTTAAAAATGTACTGTATCTGATGTTGCTATTATCTTTAATGGAGCTTTGCTCCCCGGGCCTCTACTGAAAATGGACATATATCCAGTTGGACTAGCCCGGTCAAGAAATGTAAAATAAAAATAAATAACACTTTGCTTTCCATAATAGTGACTGTTTCTCACAGCAATTGCAGCAGTTCACCTTTATTTCATTTCCTTAAAACTTTGACTTAGATAAGCCTTGCCAGATTTCATTCTCTCACAAAAAATACAGTACCTCTGGCATAAGAAAACATAAAGCTTCAAACAGTTAGTCCAACATCTGTGGGGGGGGGGGGGTCCTCTGTTTTAATGGTCTTCCTCAAGGTAGCAGAATTGTGGATTCCTATGTTCGTCAAAACCTTTCACACAGATTCACATTGCAACACTCTGTGTTTCACTGAGAAACTGAATTGTATAAAAATAAGATCAGCCAGATGGGATCATGTGCTGTACCACTTAGCTCAAAACAGATCAGCTTAACTCATTAATTCTTTGTGACCCAGACAACTGTAGCAAGAGCAAACATGTCAGTGTCTCAGCCTCCATTCTGCTTTGTATGTACCTGAATCTTTCTGCTCCTTCCTCTTTTTATTATAAATATATAGATAAATAGATACACACATGCGCGTGTGTGCGTGCACACACACACACACACACACACACACCCATACACATACACATATATGGGAGGTGTCCATCTTCTGTGAGGACTAGTTAGGAAGAACCAAAGCATTGATTACTGCTCACCAATAGACCTTATCAAGTTTCATGCGTGCAGTCACAGTACGTGGAACATTCTAAAGTGAAACAACCCTGTATACCGCATTTGGACTGTTTTTCTTTCTGTGTAATTGTAGGCTCTCAAAGTTTGTATGTATATAAGTAGAAGGGGTTATGGGTGTTGCAGTGCTCTATATAGGGGCTGAAGATGTCTAGCACCCTGTAAAATTTTATTTGTTTATTTGGTGTGTTTCTTTGCCTGCCAGTGAGTACAACTGGGGGAGGGGTACACTTCAGTTATAGTACTCGGAATCAAGATGTTCATCAATATTGATACTGTTGGGATGAGTCAGTCTGTCAAGCTTTACAATAACCAGGATGAAATGAATGTCCAGATTACCCAAGAGAAAAGCCTTGCAGGAAGTCATACTAAGAGAGCAGTTTCAACCAGCGGCATATGATGATGATGGTGATAATCTTTATTTTTATATGTGCCTTTATCAGGAGTATCATAAACACTAATCATTGTCTGGATGCATTATTGATGTTTTAAAATAATAGGAAATCCCACTGAAAGTGTGAAGATGGAGATGGATCTCCAATTGGATTAGAAGGAAGGGACTAACACAGAATCTTAGATTAATCATGGCCCAGAGTTTTAAAAATACAAGAGCTCTACAGCTAGTAGCTTCTGGGTTTATTCTGAGAATGCCTAACAGCTCTAGGCTGGCAGAATACATATTTTTTTGGGAGGTTGTGTAAGGTCACATTTTGGTCATATAAGGTTTTATAAGTGATACAGAAGGTGATATAAAATAATCTCTAGCTCAATGACATCCAGTGCAACTCATGCTGTACATTTGAAATGCAGTGATTTGTTTGAGTCTTGATAAAAGCACACCTATTTTTATTCCTGAGTAAAGTGCGCTTCAGTAGTCCAGTTGTGAGGTGACTCAGGCAGCCACCATCTCTGAACATGGAAACAGGGACCAAGATTTCAAATTCCTGGCAAGTTCTTGAGTTGGAGTATGAGATTTGACAATATTAGCAACTTGTTCAGTAAAGATTTTGGTGTATCTTGCTGCATCCAGAAAATTAATTTAATATACCAGCTGATCCCTTGCCCAGTCTAGGAAAATGTCATATCTTATATTATGACAATGGTGTAGTGAAACCATCATAACTTTGGTCTTAAATGGAGCCACCTAAAACCAATCCAGATTCTTGGGAAGAATGAAATTCAGCATATGGGTAGGATTCTTATCACCAGGGACAAAACATAGGTAGGACATTCATCATCTTCTCCCAGACCGAGCCTTGGAATATGACTGTTAATATGTTTGGCCTCCCAAGTACATCCAGGTATGTGAAGTTTTAAGACGGTGGTGGCATAACCTATCATCATCATCATATGAGTGCAGGGATAAAAATTCAAAGGGGGGTATTCCAGGGTGAATCTCTTTCACCTCTGCTCTTTTGTCTTGCCCTTAACCCATTAATCTGTCTAGTTAACAGACTAGGTCATGGCTACAATTTGGTTACCAGAAAGCAACAAAGTGTAAAGACTTCTCATCTTCTTTTTGTAGATGATTTAAAACTGTATAGTTTATCAGATGAGGAACTGAAAGCACAACTACAAGTGGTCAAAACTTTTTCAGATGATATAAGAATGTCATTTGGTCTTGATAAATGTACAAAAGCAACCTTTAAAGCAGGAAAGCTGCAGCACCAAGAAAAGTTCAGTTTGGGACAGGAATGTGATATAAAAGAACTTGAGCAAGAAGGAGTGTATAAATATTTGGGAACTGTGGTGCTGCGGTAGCGTTGTCGCCTCACAGTAAGATGTCCTGTTCGATTCTCAGCTAAAGCGTCTTCTGTGTGGAGACATGCGTGAATGGGCGTACCTTCGTTGAAGGTTGTGCATCAGGGATGGCAACTCGGTATGTAAAAATCTACTGCCAATCATTAGCGGACTGGAGTTCCGCTGTGGCGACCCCTAACTGGGAAAAGCCGAAAGATACAACATGAAAGATCAGCAATAAAACATGAACAAATGTGAATAAAACTCAGTAAGGTGTATTTTAGAAGGCTTAAATTAATACTAAAAATAGCATTGGCATCTAGGAACAAAATTCAAGCTATAAACCAATTTGCTCTTCCTGTCCTCACCTACAGTTTTGGAGTGATTGACTGACCCCAAAAGGTTTTAAATAATTTGGACAAGAAAACAATAAGGATGCTTCATGCTCATCAAATGATTTACAAAAATCAGTGCATACCAAGACTATATATTACCCATTCTGAGGGAGGTATGGGCCTCCTTGAAATTGATTACATGTACAGATCTGTAATGGTGGGACTGCATACTTATCTGCTGAACTCACATGACCCAAATGTAATGAAAGTTTTGAAACATGAGGAGAACAAGTCTAAGATGACTTCCTTGCTTAGTTTAGCAGAAGCATATTGGCATCAAGCGGGAATGGAAATCAAACCAGAAGTAGATAAAAATCAGGCAGCAACTGAATGTGCCAAAATACAAAAGAAAGAATATAAGGTGAAGGATCAGATGAGAAGGCAAGAAATATGGAAAATGCATAAATATAGTTGCAAGTGTAGAAAACTCCTGGAACAATCTCATGTTGATCAGGATTAATGCAGGAACGGTTAAGAAGAGGCAAATTCAAACCAAAAGACGAAAGGTTAATACTGGCCATGCAAGATAGTGGACTATGTACATGTTAGTTTACAAAGTCCATTGAACACGTGGGAGAAACAGATGGATGTAGGTTTTGTAAAAAAAGAATTGGAAAGAGTTGCAAACCTTGTTATTGGTTGTGACATACTATTGGCAGAAGGACTGTATACTGAAAGCCATAATAATGTGGCAAGACAGTTGGACTGGGGATTGTGCAAATATTATAATGCTAACGTTGCTGAAAAACACTGGAAATATGAGCCACAAAGCATCATAGAAAATGATGAAGTCTACATCACATGGGATCACTCCTTGCCAACAATTCAAAAGATAGATGCGAGAAAAACAGATATAGTGGGCCATGAAAAGAAGACAAAAGTAGCACTGAACATTGAAATCACTACACCCAGTGACTACAGTGTGTTGCGTACAGAGAGACACAAAGTCATAAAATATCAGGATTTGCAGGCAGAAATGAGAGCAATCTGAAAGAAAGATACCCAGATAGTTCCAATAGTAGTAGGAGCAACATGTCTTGTAAAAAAAACTCTACAATCATATTTAGATAGGTTATCAATACATATAACTCCATACGAATTGCAGAAGGAGTCATTAGTGGACACATTGCGGGTGCTGCGAAGAGCACTTCTGGCTAACATCAAAGATTGAAACAATAATCATTTCATGAACGTTAATCATACTTTAACTTAGGAGTGGGGTCCATTCCCATCATAGTATTAGACACCTCAAAGACTTGGAGAAATTAAAAAAAAAAAACAAAAAACCAAAAAAAAATGTTCAGTATGACACTTTAGATATGATAGAGTGTACATAAACTCTAGTAACAATCCCAGGGATGGTGATTATTCAGGCAATTTGGAGAGTTTATGGAATGTAATACCACAACTGTGACCGATGAAATTAGTTTGAAAAGTTGCACTGCTTTTACAATAGACCCAAATTTGTTACTTTTGATTAGGTTAAAGAATGCACCACAACTCACAGCACAGGTAGAACACCTGTTACAGTGATTGGAAAGGAAACTGCCTGGTATAGTCGGGATGGTGTACAGCTTTCCACATTTCAAAGAGTGAATTTTCAGGTTAGTTAGGATGGCTGGCCTAACAGTGAGAGAAAGTATTCAGGTTAGGTTGATGAGTGTATGGTGTTTGTCTTCTATCCTCAATCTGCAGTGGAACTCTCTTGTATTTCATGTACCCAGTCTTTGTTCTTTTATGGTCTATATACTGTAGTGTAGCTTGCAACATTACAACTTATACTCCGCTATACTGCCAAAAATTCAGCTGGGCCCCAAGCTTTTTAAAAGGCCAAATAATATACACTTTGTTTTTTTATTATATAATCAGATGCATGACTTCTGTAGGGTACTACGTATGTTTGTTTTGTTTGAAAAGAAATTAAAACAGGATGCATACAAATGTTTTGGTTTTGGAATTGCAGTCTTTTTATATCTAATGGCATCTCTGCTGTGTTTCTGTAACTTGTTCTAATCAAACCTAAAAACATGAGTGTTAATCACCATTGACCTGAAAGACAAAAACAAACAGATTAGGAAATTATAAACTATGTGATAATGGACAAATTAAGTTAAATTATGAATAGTAAAGTAGTGCCAGGTATACAGGTAAACAGAGTTGCTGGATTAGTATACACTTAGCTTCTGCACTAATTTTGTCTTATCCCTTTTTTCTTTCTGTGCAGAGTAAAGAGATTGGCTTACATATGCAAGAGGAGCTTCTCAAACTGACTACAGAACTTCAGACAGTAAGTGCAGTTCTAGTCTTTCCTGTGCTCTTTAAGATAGTACTCAGCAGTAAAGCAGTGATTTTACGTAGGCATTGAATAACGTTTGTTTTTCCTTTGAAGTTTATCTTGTATGACATTTCTACTTCCTTTGGGGGAAATGTCTGGATCAGGGAATGTGAGTTACTGATAATGCTTTTTGATGTAATGCACCATATATTTTAGCCTTCTTTCATGTAGCTAACACATTCCAATATCATGAAAAGGAACAGGATAAATGCACAGTAAATAGGGTGAAGCTGCAGGTGCCCTAACTAAAATTTAATGTAGGTCTCCTAGAAAGTCACTTATTTCAATTGCTATTTTAGTGGGCCCTGTAGTCCCAACAGATTTTTGTGGATGACATATATTCCATTACTCTGCAAAGGTAAAGAGTCAGAGACATTAGTTAACTATGGTGAGTTTTTGCTTCTTTCTTTCTTTCTTTTTATTATATATGTTCAACTGAATTTTCCTGGGTTGCATTGTTTTAAGAGACACCATAGTACAAGCAGTACTTATTTTTTTAATGTATTTGAATGTCTGTTTTGTAGGCATTGTACTAACATACACAAAGCGCAAGAAATAAAAAATATATTAAAGTGGCTTAAGTGAATGTCATAAATAAATTAAATTTATGTGGTGTACTTTCTAGAATTTATACAGAATTTTATTTTAAAAAGTGATATTTTAGAGACCTTATAAAGGAAATACTCTGAAATGCATGCCCAGATTAGAGATAGGATCTGACCCCAAAGGCCCAGGGTAAGAAAGGCAAAAGATAGAATGCCAGCTGTTTTCATTTGGCTTTTTGGAACCATCAGCTGCTCACATAATAATGTTTGGCACTTAGCTGGAGCATAGAGTTTCAGCAATTCTTTAAAAAGCAGTGCCAGATGAAAAAAGGATATTCATGAATGCCTCCGCACTGCATGATTCCACCACTAGAGGGCAGGGATACATTCCTTAGCAGCATATATGGGGAGCTGTATTAAACTTCTACATGCGGAATTCCAAAATGGTGGTCGACTAGGAAACAGCTTAAGCACAGAGCTCCTCATCTCAAATTTCTTTATTAAGTAATACTTACTTCAAAAAGAGCTGCTTCTCCTTCACTTCTGTGGAACTTGCATTACTTTGGAAGTGGGAAAAACGCAGGACAGATCTTCACCCTCTCTGGCTCTCTCACAGTGGTTTTTTCATCTTTCTTTTTATCTTCCCAAAGTGATTCAGGAAGGCCTACTGCTGTCTGCAATAACTCCGGCTCCTCATGGCTAGGCAGATTAAAACAACAAATGACTCTATTACTATGGATACTCAAACAATCAAAGCTAAAGCATCAGCAATTTTTTCTCCTGAAAAGGAAGCTCTTTCAAAAAGGCAGAAAACAAATAAACAAAATACTGAATCCTCCAAAAGTGACACTAGTAACAAGGAAGATCCCGGCTTTCACATGGAAGAACTTAAACAGGCCCTTCAGCCCATTCACACAGCTATACAAAGCTTCTCGGAACAACTCTCAACTATAGGAAAATCTATTAATCAAATAGTGGACAGAGTTGACACACTTGAACAAAAAACACAATCTAATGAGTTCCAAATACAGTCTATATCAGAAGAATTACGTGCCAAAACTGCCTCCTTGTCAGATTTACAGTCAAAACTTACAGATCTTGAAGCTAGGAGCAGACGCAATAATATTTTAATAAGAGGTCTCCCTGAAAGCTATGATAGCCAAGGCCTGCTTACTATAACAAAACAAATATTTGAATCACTTTTACATTCAGAAGATGGCAGTAACACTATTATAATTGAGAGAGCACCGTGCATTGCATAAAAGACAAGATACTACAGCCCTCGCCAAGTTTACACAAGATTACTTAACTTTCAAACCACTCAACAGATCCTCTATGCAGCAAAAAAGAATAGAAACTTTATGTGGAACAAGCATAAAATAAACTTCACACAAGATTTACCTGTCTCCATTAAAGAAAACAGACAGAAATTAGCCCCATTCTGCTCTGACCTCATCAAAAGAAACATTAAGTTTCAAATGCGTTATCCAAGCACACTGATTTTCTACCAAAACGATACTAAATACTCTATATCATCCCTAATTGAAGCAAGAGAGACATTTCAAAAAGTTTTCAGCAGGATTCCTGAACAAACATGAACTCACATAACTCCAACACGATCGTTTCTTCAGTTGTACTTTTCTCAACTTGAATTTACTCACCGGAGGCTTCAGCTATTCAGCCACTTGCTTTCCAGAGTTTTAAAAAAATTTTTAGCAAGTCCAGGACTGTTTAATGTACTTAAAACAGCCTTATCTCCGTTTAGAGATAGATCCACGTGTCAACAAGGAACGATACTTCGTTGTGAGGTTCCCAGCGGGATATCCTTTGCTGTGACTCTACAATCTGCGCGCCAGTGAACATATTCCCCCATCGATCGCGCTTGCAGCGCTTTATGTATAAAAAAAGATTTTAAAGACTCTGCATACTGTTTTTTTTTTGTTTTATATAGTTCATTTAGTTGGCTTTGGTTAGCGATCAGCTCTAGCTGTTAGAGCTACTGAAATTACATTATTCATATTTCAGTTTGTTGATTTTCATCTCTCTGTTCATGTTAACACTGCATTTCACTACAGGTTTTATCATAATTCTAAACATGAACACAGACAGAAATTACCTTTATCTTTCCAGTGTGCAGTAATCTGTTATAACAACACTTTTAAGGTTAAGCTTTCATAAATATGTTGCTATTCTAATTAAAGTCTACCAAGATTCCATTTTGCACCCCTCATCAAACAAAGTAGACAAAAAGTATTGTTTCTTTCCCATTTCGGGGTTACTATTCTCAGGGTCCCAAATGACATCATGTATTATTTCTTTCCCATTTCAAGGTCCCACACTGACATCACAGGGCTCATTCTGTATTCACTTCTCAAAGGACAGAGTAATGAGTAAGGTATAGGCTCATATTTTCTGAGGCTGTATTTACAAAACAAACAGCAGCAGGAAATGGTTCTGTTGAGAACAAGTTAGTATTCAAGTGTAGTATACAGAATGCACTTGACAGGTATCTTCAAATTACAGTACAGTCTGTAATCATCGGGTGATTTAAATAAGTTCTTGTAATGTAACTTAAAACCAGGCAAAAGGTTATTGTCATCCCATTTAAAGTAAAAAGAAAACTTCAAAAAGAAAATGCCAACAATAAGCTTTATGTAAATATGACTCAGAACGGGGTAAAAGATTGCTGCCATCATATTTAATGCAAGCACAAAGCAAATTTAAAAAGAAAACATGTTTAAATTGAGTTAAATTAGTATATGTACATGAACAAAGCATATTAGTAACTATTGACATTGAAGCCCTATACACTGTTTTACCATACAGGTATTTTACTGAAGCAGCTACAGAAGCTTACAGCAGAGATGACGCTACACAAGGGCAAACTGAATGCTTGGAAAAGCAAATAGACTTGGTGTTGTGATACAGTTTTTTCATTTTCAATGGCCAGGCTTACAAACAGATGAGGGGTAGTGCCATGGGTGCGACTATGGTCCCTAGCCTGGTCAGTGTAGTCTTAGGCAAGTGGGAGCTACTGAAGTTTTTTAAGCAGACAGAGTCCCTTGCCCCAGTATTCACAAAATGGTGCAGTTTAAAGTCATAAGCACACACTATAACAAACAAACACCAAACTGCTAAACGCTCACATAGTGGAAGTCAGAAACTGACTTTTAGTATGTAGTGCAGCTGATCATTGCATTTTAACCAACTAAATGATTTTTTCAGCATATTAATGCTTAGTTTTTCTTCGTTTTTTTTTTTTTTTTTCTTTTTCTGTAATAACATATGTTTGGATGCATAATACAAAGGACACTGGGGTGGGAGATTTTTGCATTAATTCCTTTAGTGTTTTAGAGTATTACTGTAATAGTTTTACTGTAACAGTTATAGATATTAGCTTTTATAAACATTAATAAACATTAACACATAAATGGGTATTAAGGCAGGTAACGTTTAAAGTACTCATGGGTACATTTAGATTACTTAGTTTGATAGTAGAGTGCTACAAGTATTTTATAGTTTCATTCTATTAGTTTAGGGATAGTTACAATTAGATTTTTAAAATCATTTAAATATTAACTTGAATTGTAAAAATGTAGCAAAAAGTTAATATAGTTGAAGGGTGGGTTTCGCATATATAACTAGTCTCTTAGGTTATAAATAGTTCTGTTTTTATTGGATTATGTTCATTGTAACCTTATCTTCGATTAACATGCTTTATAAGTATTTATAATATGCAGCTCATTAACTAAACAGCCACAACTTCTCTCAGTTGAGTTCCAACACTAGTAACACATTATACTGTTAGATAATTTTATAAAAATGTTATTTTAATGCTATACCAATCTGACTGTATTACAGTTGTGATTACATTCTCACAAGAAATGCCAATTCTAGTAACAAATATGTTATGTACAGTATTCCTAGAGATTCTTAGTTGTATTCACAGTGTTTTAACATTCCAGGTTTTCAGATTTATATTTATATACCTTAGGTCAAGCTTACTATACACAAAAATTGGTGTACTCTTTACAAGTGGAGGCTCTATGTGCACCGAAGTGAGTTCTGGTCTGATAATCTTTTGGATGAGATTTTCTTTGTATATATGTATAGAATTGTTAATGTTGTTTTTGGTTTGTCTATATGCTTCTTCGCTTAAGGGGTTCGGGTGGGTAGGCACCGGGTTAGTTCAGAAGAAGTATCATGCTGCATCTTCCATTACATTTTACTGTGTTGCTTTTAAAGAGCAGAATTGGTTCTTCATTCTCTGTCTTTTATCTAACAAAACTAGGGTAGACTATTCCCAACACAAAAATAATGTACCCACACATTATCTTAATTACACTAAATATATTATGTGCCTATACCTATTTTGGTTTTAACGCCCATGAGCTGGTCCATTGATTCTTGGAATATAAATGGCTTACAAAACTTTGCAAAAAGAAAATTACTATTACATCTTGTCTTTAAATCTCATGCTAGCATTTGTTTTCTACAGGAAACACACCTATCTAATTCTGAGTGGGAAAAAGTAAAAAATAGAAAATGGATTAGGTCTATAATAAGCGCAGGTGACAGCACAAATTCGAAAGGTGTGGCCATCATAATTAAGAAACAATTCCAGGAAATTATTAATGAATATAAATCTGACACAAACGGCAGATGGTGTTACTTTACATCTACTCTACCTAACTCCGACAAACCAGTTTTGTTTTTAAATCTGTATGGTCCTTGCTCACAACAACAGACTTTTATTTTAGAAATTTATAATATACTGAACTCATTTCCAAATCACTTATTCATTGTAGGTGGGGACTGGAATGCGGTCATAGACCCCAGTCTAGATCGCACAAGCAAATCATCCTCTTACAATCTTCAAGCTTCCATAGCGTTAGAGGAGCTTATATCTGATTTTAATCTTATAGACACGATTACATTTAGTAATATCTCGACTAAGGAAAATCTTTATACCTTTTATTCCAATTGTCACAAATCATGGTCACGTCTTGACTTTTTCTTAATTTCAGACCTCCTATCCAAATTTAAAAATACTTTCAATATTGAGCCTAGATGCTTCTCTGACCATGCCAAAATCTCTCTCATAATTAGGTTCACTCCTGATTTTACTTTTGCCAACTGGACACTTAACAATAATTTACTAAATAATAAAGATATAATTAAAAAAATTAACAACATGTTAATAGATCTTGAATTGAATATCACAGAGTCCCAAATCCCCCCGGACATACATTGGGGCATGCAAGGCTGAAATGAGGGCTTTCTCATTAGCCAAGCTTCCTTTCTTAAAAAGCTAAACATGAAAAAGGAAAATACTTTATCCTTGAAACTTTCTTCTCTGGAAAAAGTCAGAGATTATCCCCTGACCCACAAACTATAGAACTGATCAATGCGACGCGCAAAGAATTATATGAACTATATTCACAGAACTATTCCTTTCAGGAACAGAAATTCATTGCAACATATTCTGAATGGGCACAATTGCCCTCAAGAACCTTAGCAAGAATACTAAAAAATAATAATAGTGCTCCTAGAATTTCCACCCTTCATTACCAAGGGAAATTATACAAATCAGATTCTGAAATAATACACCTGTTCTTTGAACTCTTTTCAGAAATCTATAGCGGACACAAAACTGATAATCAAAAACCTCGGATGGAGTCTTTTCTTAATTCAATTAAGTTCCCCTCTCTTAATACTAACCAAGTCTCCCTCCTATCTGCCCCGTTCGACATTCAAGAAGTCCAGGCCATCATAAAAAATTTAAAATTAGGCAAAGCCCCGGGCCCTGACGGCTTTACTACTAACTTCTTCAAAGTTTTCTACACAAATACCTCCTCCATACTATTGAAAGTCTTTAACTATATTATTAAAGAAGGTATTACTGATATACATTGGAATAACTCGAAAACTATTTTAATATTAAAAAATAAACAGGATAAAGCAGATCCTCACAACTACAGACCAATCTCGTTAATAAATGTCGATATTAAGATATTCTGCCATATTAGCATGTAGATTGAAAAAGTTCTCCGTCTTTAATCTCCCTGATCAAGCTGGTTTTATGAGCAATAGGCACACGTGGATAATACATTAACCCTTGATTCCCTTATACAATTTACCAAAAAAGGAAGAAATCCAATATACGCCTTAACTTTAGATGCATCCAAAGCTTTCGACAGAGTTAACTGGGAGTTTCTGTTTGCCTCATTGTCCCATTTTGGTGTGCCTAATTCTTTTTCGGATATGATTAGAACACTTTACACAAATTCCCAAACCTACCTTTACATCAACAAACAGAGATCGAGCCAATTCTGATCACTAATGGAACAAGGCAAGGGTGCCCACTCTCCTTTTCTTTTAATATTTTTATTGAGCCTTTCTTTCTTTATGTTACTCAGAATACCTATCACAATATACCAAAATACTAAACACTCAGATTGCACTATCAGCGTTTGCTGTGATCTTAATTTATATTTTCAGTCACCCAATACAGACTTACCCAAAATTCTTGATGCCATAGAGAAATTCTCTATCGCATCAGATTATCAAATAAATAATAAAAATCTCATATATTTCCTATAAACCCTAACTCCCATAAATCCTTTTATTTCCGAATCCTCCTTCCGAATAACATATAGCCTTAAATATTTAGGTATCCATTTTGAACATAATCAAGCCTCTATTCTTCAAAATAATTTATTAAAAACATGGTCTAACATACAACAAGATCTACAAAGATGGAAACATATGAATTTAGCTTTCCTGTCCAAAGCAGCTATTGTGAAAATGAATATCTTACCTAGGCTTCTATTTCAACTTAATGCTTTGGATGTATTAGTCTATAATAACTTTTCTCCAAAATCAACAAAGAAATAGCTGGTTTCATTTGGTTCCCTAAATCAGTGAGAATTGCTTACCTTAAATTAACCTATCCTAAGGAAAAAGGGGCTAAGCCTACCAAACTTCCAATTATACTATAAAATTATTTGCTCAATTAGAGTTTGGTCTATCTCAAATTTCAACATCAAAACACAAATGCATTATCCAGCCTGGGTTAAAATGTGGTATCAACATGTTATATCCAACAAAATTAACCCTCAGGCTATTCCCTTTCTATCTATTACTTCTTTGAACAACTGTAATCTAGCTCAATCTTTGAAACATAAAATCAAGCTTTTCCAAAATCTTATTAAAGATATTAATCTGGTAAATTCTCTATCCCTTCTACAACCGTTGCATCAGAACCCAAATCTTAAAATTAACAATCTAATGATTGATCTTACTAAATTCCCTCTCATCAAAGATCTCAATGTATGGGATATTCTCAAACATAGGTCTAAAACTCTACCCGAGTTATGGTTAATCTTGGGTACTAATAAAAAATACACAGTTATTCTTAGACAACTAAGAGAAATTATTATGGCACAACATTTTAAAATCTCTCCCAATACTCAGGAATTAAACAAACTAGTTGAAGTTATCTCAGCAATCTCAAGCATTAAAAAAACAATATCATCTTCTTACAAGCTATTGACCAACATGATCTGATTCAAACTGTCTTTTCTCCAACTACTGGAATACCATCGGACCTTCCATTACAGAGGATCAAAAATTATCAGCTATAAAATCTACTCTAGAGCTCTCTCATTTCAAAAAACTCCTATATACACAAATGATGCTCAACAACAATGCTTATTATACTCCTGTAACTCTTAATAAATTTAATGCCAACACTCCACCCTCGTGCACCTGTTGTTCATGTCCGAAAGCGGACTTGCTTCACATTATGTGGTATTGCAAGCATTCTTACAAACTCTGGTGCTCTCTGAAAGTACGCCTGGAAAAATGGGTTACTACACCTCCACACTCGTGGAAACAGCTATTCTTCACATTCCTACATCCAAAGTATCAAAATGCAACTGCACATTCTAATTATCCTTTGTTCACTTGTTAAACTATACATCACTAGCAATTGGTTAGATCGCACCAAACTTAGTTGGGGAAAATTCAAAGAAATGGCTCATAAACATATTTCTGCACATAAATTCATTATAAAAGGTCCAAAAAGAGCCTATTTTAGTAAACTATGGAAGAAACTTTTAGATTTAGTTCTTAGTGAATAATTTCTCAGGGGTACATTCAAAACATCATTTACCCTTGTCTTTGTTAACTTATGGAGATCCAATGATAATTATGGTAGTGGAAGTGCAGCACATTACATTACATTACATCATGTTGTAAATATTGTATATAACAGTTTGTTTGGTTTTATTAATGACAATGCTTTTCTTATGTTTTACACTCTATCTCACTTATATCTATATTTAAACTGTTTGATTATGTATTATTTTCTGTAATTATTCAACGCCTCATTTTAATGTTCATTACTACAATGGCTGTATGCATTGTTTCATTTTATTGAAAATAAAATAAAAGATTTATTGGGAAAAAAAAAAAATAAACTTCTACATGCGTCAGTGGGTTTGTAGTTATGAACTTTCTTCCCATATTTTTGTCTTCATAGTTGCCAACAATTAAATGTCTCACAATGTATCTTGAACCTATTCATTTCCCTGCAATGGGTATCCTCTGTATAGGGAAAAGATCAGACTCAGAGGGGCCATTAAGCAGTCAGGAGGGTGTTTTGTGCCCTCTCTGACATCATGGTAATGAGGGAACTTATAGTAGTGTCCTAATCCTACCACCTTGTTATCATTGTGGACACCTACAAATGCCATTGGGCATACTACACCTTTTGCTGGCTTTTACATGCTTCTACCACAAGTTACAAGGGCTAATTGCCAAGCTCATGTTTTCAGCCATGGCCATTTTAGAGCTGTACAGTCCTCTACTTGCATGACAATGACCTGCTAACTGGAGCCATTGTTCCCTGCACCCAGGGATGGCCATACTAGCACTAGCCACTTCATTCGTTCCCTACCTGACTTTTCCACTGGCCAAGCTGCTAGTCAGATGCAGGCTGTCTGGATGATTAGTCTACTCTTTATCCTTCTGCACCACAGACACAATTATCCCCCAGATTTACGAAGCCCGTTATAGTGTGCAGGAATAGTTTGAGCATTTTCGGCAATATGGGTGACATGTGATCCAGAAACGAGCTCCCAGGACATGCATGTGAGCTCTTAGGCTAATCCTGCACGTACCGAGCACCTGTATGCAAATTACCCTCATTTGCAGGTGAAAACCATGCAAATGAGGGTAATTTGCGATCCAGGAAGGAGGCAGCAGTCAGTGCAGGATGAGTGCAGTCTGCAGAAATGTACTTGGTTAGTAACCGAGTACATTTCTGCAAACTACAAAATGGAGCAATGACAGCACCAAATAAAGGCTGCATATCATTGATGAAACATGCCAATGGCCAAGTAAAAGGCCATTGGCACTGCAAAATGTGTAAAGAATAAGAAAAATACTTTTATTTTTTGTCACCAATCTTGCCTGTTTAAGCATAGGGCAGTGGCTCGCAAAGGGGATAGAGGGGGAAATAATAAAACAAACCTAAGATAAGCATTCTAACTAAAAGCAGTATTCAGCCATGCAAGTCAATGTAAGGTATAAGACAACCAGGCCAGTGAGTAATGGTTGCTAAGGGGGGATGCTCAGTGTGGGACAGGTAACTATGCATTAGCAGGCAAGCCTATGCAAATGAGGGGAAGGATAGTGAATCCCAGATTTCCCCAGGGTGTGAGGCAGGTCCCAAGAGTGTAAGAGTAGAAATAGCTGGGTACAAGACTAGGAGATAGGTGACATCATGGGGGGTTGTGTCAGGAATACTGTAAGTGGATTGGAGCCCTATGGCTCGGGACTGCTCCTAGCTTAGCACAGCTAATTTAGAGGTGTGTCCAAGCTGTCTAGCACTGCTTACAAAGTGTAAGCAGGTGTGCATGCTGTGCACCGAGTTTCACAGGTAGAAAAAGGAAGTTATACCAGGAAATAGCAGCTCTGTGCACATTTGAGCACTCTGTTTGTGTGGTGCACACACAGGCTTAAACAGGGAGGCAACTGGAAGGGAAAACAGCAGTAGGAAGGTAATCAAGGAGAACCAGCTGAGCTGACAGGTGAAATGTATGAGACACAGCCAATCACACAGGCAGCAGCCCAGCCCAGCCCAGTACACCACTATAAACTATGCAGGCAGCTTTCCCCCTTGTTATTCCCAATAACTCTGCATCACTGGTATATACAAGCCGGGAAATTTTAGAAAACAAAAGTAAGAGAAATAATGCTAGGGGCTGCTTTTGCTATCATAAACCAGCATGTTCAAGAGGCTGAGGGTGGTGAGGATGTGAATGCTGCTGAGCAACCCACAGTGAGGAGACGCAGAAGAGTATACAGACCCAGGGTAACCTACCAAGGGCTACATGAGCTGGAGATAGTAGAGCACTATAGGGTGAACAGGGACCTCCTACAGCAGATTGTTGAGCTGTGCAGGCCACGCCTCACACACAGAACTAACAGAGAGGAATCCATCCTAGTGGATACCAAGGTATGTGTAGGCCTACGAATACTAGCTACAGGTACCTTCCAAAGGCCAACTGGGGATATGATGGGGATATCACAGGCATCATCATCCAGGGTACTCCACCAGTTCCTGGATGCCGTGTCAGCACATGTCGGTGAGCACGTATACCTCCCCATCGCCCATGAGGCGTTGGTCAGCAATATGTGTCTTTTCCATCAAATATCAGAATACCCCAAGGTAGTGTGTGCAATAAACTGCACACACATATGCATCAAAGCACCACCTGGTGAGCTGGGTAGGGTCTACATCAACCACAAAGGGCTTCCCCTCCATCAACTGCCAGGTCGTCTACGATGCCCAGGGCATAATAATGAATGTGTGTGCTGGCTGCCCTGGAAGCTAAGACAATTCCTATATCTGGCATCTGACACAGCTGTATCTCAGATTTGCCAACGGGGACATCCCACATGGTCACCTAGTGGGGGATGCTGGATATGCACTGGAGCCATGGCTGATGACACCGATCAGAAATGCACACACACCCGAACAAGAACTCCATAATGAGGCACACGCACAGACACGACTCATAATAAAGCATATGTTTGGCATGCTCTCATCACGGATCCGGTGTCTGGACACATCTGGTGGAGCCTTGCAGTACTCACCAACTACATGTACCCAAATTGTCCTTGTATGTGCCATGCTACACAGTATGATCCTGCGGAAACTGATGCAGCAGTAACAGCATGGGGCAGGGCCACACAGCCCCCCACCATTGCCAAGGCCTGCACAGGCACATAGTGACTTGGAGGAGGAACAACCTGAGACTGTCCCAGTAGGAAGAAGGAGGCGTGCCCAGTATGCCCTGGCCCTGGCAAAGAGGCAATGCATAGCACATACACTGACACGGTAGGGACCCAGGGAATGTCACTTCTCTCCGACTCGCATATATAGTAAAAGGGATGCCAAACATTACGCTACCTGTGCTCAACCATGTATAGGGAGTGTACTCTAGGCATCCGACATAGGCAGCCCTGCAGCACAACCCTCAATACTGGGACACCCACAAGGTAAGTGACTCACACAACAACTGTTACAGTCAGCAGAATAGGTGTAAACAAACACAAACAAATGCTGCACTATGGCCTCTGAATGAGCCCTATGTGTAACCCCTCCAGGCCTACACAGACAGACTACAGCAGGCCAGGCAGTTGGATGGAAGATGTGAAGGCTAGGAAGTCTGAAACTAATATGTAGGCAGTGAAAGCTAAGATCTGTAGTACACTGGTATGCCTCTAGCCAGCACGATAGGCAAGACTACAGACTGAACTGGAGTACCCGCCATACCAGTACAGTCCTAGAAAATGTGTAGAAGTGTCAGGTGTGCCCCCCCTTCCTATGTACACTAATAGTAAGAGCCAGGTGTGCCCCCCCCACTCCTGTGTAGAAATGTAGAAACAGTCAGGTGCCCCCCCCCGCTATGCAGAAATGTAGCAACAGTACATGCCAAATGACTGATGGATACTCTGCAGACACAGCATGCTACCTGTCGGTGTACAACACAAAGGTCAGCACCACAGTACAAACAACCTGGACATGCTCCACACATGCACTACAGATGGCCATACTGGGCATGCTCACACACACAGAGGAATGAAGTCAATGTCAGTCAACAACATACTGAAAGGTCATACTGGGCATGCCCACACAAACACATGAAGGCCATGTCTACAAACACCAGTGGACCAGACATATCCGGCAGTTGCAGTTCTTAGTGCAGACACATGTCAGTTTGCACCACTTCTGCCTTGCACACACAGTGGATAGGAATACAGACATATATGTAAGGACACCACACTATAATAAGCCAAAGGTAGATGAACATAGATGTGTGGAAGAGGATCACCGTGACAAGGACCCATCTGGGACTGTCCCACCCAGCACACAGCCAAAGGCCCACAACCACATGAGGTGCAGATGCACTCACTGCAGATACTAGCCATCAGCATCTGTCAGCATGACAGACTATGTGGTGCTCGTGCCAGCTGTGCAACATGACTGTACAAGGAAGTAGTCATCTAGTAGCTGTATACACGTACCTGTGACACATGACCCCATGTGTACCCACCTGTGGCATGTCAACCCCTACATGAATGGGTTATGGCCCATGCACACACTGCCCACCCCATAGTAGTAGCATGACAAGCCTGCTGAGGTCATCCAATGTGAAATACACCTTTGTGAGAGCTGTAGCTCAGGAATCACCATGGGACATCCAATAACTGCGTACTGCTGTAGTGATAAACCAGTTAGGTAGTAGTCCAAACCCCAGACTTTGCAACTGTGTGAGTGTGTTTGTGTGTGTGTCTGTCTGTCTCTGACTGTGTAGAGAGCAATGCTTTTTAGGATACTCAAGTGTCGTAAAATTCATATACTGAACTTTGGCAAGGCCGCTGATGTAACTCACCTAGGAATACACCTCTGGGAAAGGCATAGTCAAGTAATCTCTGTATCATGTCCTATAACTGCTGTAGTGTGATAAAGTAGTTAGGTAGGTGTTCTAACCCCAGACCTGGCAACTGTGTGTGTGTTTATGTGTGAATCTGTGTGTGTGTGTCTGACTGACTAGAGAGAAATGCTTTTTAGGCTACTCACACTCCGTACAGTTCATATGCTCAACTTTGGCAGGGCTGCTGATGTCCCTCACCTAGAAATATGAAAGTCAGAGCACAGTAATCTCCATAGTGTGTCATGTAACTGCATACTGCTGTAGTGTGATAAAGTAATTAGATAGGTGTTTTAACCCCAGACCTGGCAACTGTGTGTGTGTTAGTGTGTGAATGTGTGTGTGTGTGTGTGTGTGTGTGTGTGTGTGTGTGTGTGTGTCTGACTGAGTAGAAAGCAATGCTTTTTAGGCTACTCACACTCTGTACAATTCATATACTCAACTTTGGCAGGGCTGCTGAAGTCACTCACCTAGAAATACACCTCTGGGAAAATTATAACCCAATAATCTCCATGGCACTTCCTGTAAGTGCATACCGTTGTAGTGTGATAGCGTAGTTAGGTAGGTGTTCTAACCCCAGACCTGACAACTGTGTGTGTGTGTTTTAGTGTGTGAATCTGTGTGTGTGTCTGACTGTGTAGAGAGCAATGCTTTTTAGGCTACTCACACTCCATACAATTCATATATCCAACCTTGACAAGGCTGCTGATGTCACTCACCTAGACATACACCTCTGGGAAGAGTGTAGCCCAGTAATCTCCGTAGCCCGTCCTGTAACTGCGTACTGCTGTAGTGTGATTTAGAACTGTGGTAGGGTTCCATGGCAGTTCTGGATGTTTTGTGTGTGTTTCAATGTGTGTGTATGGAACAATGCATTATAGGCTACTCACTCACAATATATTTCAAATGCCTTGCTGTAGCACTCCTGCTGATATAATCCATTGTGAAATACAACTTTGGGGAGACAGCTCTTCTGTAATCCCTGTGGTGTGTCCTATAACAGCCCCATGCTGTTGTGTAATATAGACCTCGGTCAGGGGTTCTCTAACCACACGTGTCAGTTGTGGATGTTTTGTGTGTGTCTCACTGTCTGTGTAGGGAGCAATGTGTTTTAGGCTAGTTACTCACTGTACAGTCGAAATGCCCTAATTTAGTAACACTGCTGATGTCATACATTGTGAAATACACCTTTGGGGAAGAAGTACTCCAGTAATGTCTGTGGTGCATACTATAACTGTGTAGTGCTGTAGTGTGATAAACTAGTTAGGTAGGGCTTCTGTTCCCAGACATGACAGGTGTGTGTGTACAACACGTATCCTGTGTAGAGGTGGCTGTGAGTCTGTGGCCAATGTGGAGGGGGTTTTGCTCAGTTCTTTTATTGTGGCCCTACTATATATCACCATGTCAACCATACAGGGATACCAGATGTAAATTAGCTGAGAGGCTGGTGTGCAAAGCCATACCCAGACATGTGACATCAAGGCCAGCCAATCACAATTAGCAACCCCACTATTACCCAGAGCACACACACATGCCAAGGCAACAGCCAATATGTGGGTAGTATACCGCATATTGGCCACTGATAGTAACACTGCAGTGATAACAGTGGGCTACAGAGGGGATGTCACCCTGGCCATTTGTCCAATATGCACGTACATGCAGACAGTGCACCTCCACCATGTTCCAAAATGGACACCTGCACCACCCGTGGTGCCTTCACATGCGACCCCCAATGGACATACCATGCCTGATAACATTCCCTGTATGGACAGATGACACTGACATCAGGGAATGCTGTTAGCATGCTATCAATGTAGGTGCAGGGTAAACCTGCTGCCCATTACCAGTTCCTGCCACAGGTGGGCAAGACTGGCACATCCAATGATAATCTGTGTTCACAACATGGGCCAAACACCCCAGGTACAGTGCCAAATGTCACTGTACATCCATGTGGGAGGTGTGCACATCCCAGACACCATCCATGTCATGGAGTAAGGAACATATACATGGCAAGTGATGCACAGCATTGGCCACACATAGTAGTCATGCAGGTGACTGGACGGGGGATGCAATACCCACCTGTGTGGGCAGATGCAGAAACCACAGGCCTGAGGTACAATGCAGACCATTGTCATGTGGCCTGATGCCAAAGTATACCCATCCTCTACCCTTGTACAGCCTGTTGGCACAGTTGACCACCACACACCCAATGCAGACATGCACCCATGCATATCAGGACTGGCAACCTGTGTGCCTGTGTGTGTGTTGTATGGTGCATCTGACCACATCCACACTCACTACAACCCCCAGGGCATACTGAAGCATGCTGTTTGATGTCTGACACCTTATCATACCCTATGCTCATATGACCTCCTTATGATCCATGTGATGCATGTGATACCTGCACATTGATGTGTTGTGGCAATCACATTAGTGATGGGTTGCACTCCTGGCCCTGCCAAGTGTGTCAATGTGTGTGCGTCCCTGTGTGAGTGTGCCTGTGTTAATGCTGGCAGCTGTTCATGCAGACAGGCATGTGTACGTCACCTATTGTATATCTACTGTATCCCTGTTGCAGATGTCAGTCATCATCACAAATATGCTTTGAGTGCTCCACAGCAGGTAACCCATGTGGCGTGACCAATAACTGCATCAAACTGTGATAGCACTACATAGTTGTCAGGGGTTTGATACCCTGTGTTGGTAGGTGTGTGACACAAACATGCTTCTGTTTTACTCTACCACCCCTCCCTGACATGTATTTGCCTCTGTCTACCTCCCCCCACTAACTTTCCAGTGGATTTGGAGACCCACACCTGCTATGCTTAGGTAGCAGCATGTGTAATGTAAGTGATGCTTCTGATCAGCTGATGACCTCTGCACGAATTGCAGCCCTCCCCTAGCTGATTACATGTGGAATGGCTGTGGTAACAGGCCCATAGCCAGTTTCATGGAAACACACTCCAATGCCTAGGAACAACATGGTGGTGTTGGCCCTTTATCGTCACTGTGAGCAGGAACTCAATCTGTTGTTTGGCAAACAGCATCTCAGATGGATTGGGGATTCACCTCTAACAACATACACTGTGGAAAGAGGGCAACAAACAGGAGGGGAATGTGCCTGACCTGACTACAGACTGTAAGTGCTGCTATACTGCATGTGGAGTACTGTTGGTTTAACAGTGTTTGTCTGGATATGTCTGTTGTACATGTTGCAATACCTGCCATGTTGGTCCCATGTATACGAGGGGTCCCCATCCACAGGGTCATCCGCTGACTGGGCAGTGTTGTGCCTTTGTCAGCTATGGTGCACCTATCTGTGGAATGCAGAAGGTAGTGTGAGGATAGCAGGCAGTAGATGGTGACAGCAGAGAGAGTTACTGACGTCACATCTCTCATAGGACATATGGTGCAACAAGCCCTGTTATGACAGTATATGTATGAGGGTATTACAGTGACATGTCAGTATTAGCCCTGTGTTTGTGCCTCCAGCCACAACTCTGTCAACCTTTGTACATATGTCATGCAGTAGGGGGTGCATATGTTCTGTACTCCATAGTCATTGACAGCATATTTGATAACAAGCCAGTGAGATATCAGATTGCTACACATGTTATGTATAGCAGGGGTTATAATTGAGGACATAACCTGGCCATTATGTGGTTGTGTGTACAGTACTGAGTTATGTGTAAGTCTGGTAATTGTCGACAGTGTGTGTATAGTGAATATGTACATTGGCCTGTGTAGAGACTGTTGTAGATGTCATTGTTCCAGGTCCTGTCCTATCTGATGTTACATGCTGCTCCACTGTATGTCATCCAAACAGCTTACATGTTTGTATGGGCAAACACACACATGTCCCATACCACAGACAGGCATCGGACCACACTGTCTAGTGGCCTAGTATATGTAGGGGTTTTGTGTGAGTGGCTCATATGAGGATGGTGTAGGTCAGATAGTCCATATACTGTAATAGTACGCTAGCTTACCATATGTGGCTGTGGCTGTGTTCACATTGGTTATGGTTGTGCACTTTCACACAAGTGTCTGCTACTCTGTGATGTGACATGCCCGTAGAGCCTGCTATCTATGCAGGTACATGTGTATCCCCACATGGGAGATATAGCCCAGTGTTGAGTCAGTCTGCCTGTAACTAGCACTGTGCTTTGTTATATGCCTAGCACATTACTGTACTTATCCAGTGAGATGACATGTCCAGATACTTGCCAGATGTACTTCTGCCGGGCCACCATGACAGTCATGTATGTCAGACAAAGCAGTAGGATGCTGTTCAGATGTATGTCACTAACTAGTGGGTAGTATGTACCAGCAGTTATTATATGTTAGGACAGACAGGGGTGCATAAATGTATAACCTATGGGGGCAAATGTGTACCAGTATTTATGTGTGATACCTATCTACATGGCTGTTAGCATCCACATTGACAGACCTGGTCCACATGTCTTGCATGAAGTGGTTCTGTGTATACCCCTGGACTGACCAGCGTATGTCAGACTGTCCACATATATTGGGCGTATCACAGCTGTAGTCCACAGGGGCTTTATTGTGCTAGCAGTGGTACTGTACTATGATGACAGTAGGATGTCTGTCAGTAGCCAATGGAGCACATGTGCACAGCAGATGTGGTCTCCCACACACACCATGTCTGTGAAGACACTCCCTATTACAGTAGCAATAGTCTACAAATATACCTGGAATATGTACATGACATTCCCTTGCACTGAGAGGTTGGGACTATTGGGGCTGAGGTAGGGCTCCACCCTATGTGCAGGACATATGACAAACATATACGTACATATCATTATACATATATCCATATAGATATGTACACATTTACATATCTTGCTTACTGTATGACAACAGTTGTACACATATGTGCCTGTGTTCCAGACTCTGTCCTCCACCTACATACCTGGCTTAGCACAGGTGACATGCTGTCAGAGTTTGTTATTTAGTGGGCTGTGTGTATGTCATGCTGTCATTCCTGCCATCCCTTCACTGCTGTCGTGTCCTTCACACATACTGGGGGTTGAGGCCATATATGTGTGGGCTCCACCTACACAATACATGTGTGCCCTAATGCACTGCAGAGGGTAGTGTACGTAACCATGGTATATGGCGCAGTAGCAGTGAGTGTAGGAGGGGTGTACCATGACTAACCTAGGCTGTAACAACATGTGTGAGTATCTGGGGTAAGCTGTCGTATGGTATCTGGATATACATTACCATACAGTCCACCATGGGTAAATGCAGGCTTACTGTCTCCTGCCATACGGACTGTTTTGTTTGTCTATGTGATTGTGATGGTGTCAGTTATGCTTGTTATGTAACAGATACATCCCATTGTGTCAACTGGGGTCTGTACCCCCTAGGGATTGTGTACAGAGTGTAGATAGAGGCTGCTGACCTATACATCTGCATTACATACTGTTTATTGTCTGGTATGCTGTGGGTCAGTCTGTCATTACTATTGTACTACTAGAAGGCTTCGGCCTGGACAGCAACATGTGTCAACCTTACCAGACTCCTGTCTCAGTATAACTGTTTCACAATTGCATTACACTGTTCATATGGATGTCAGTGCCTAAACGGCTATATGACATGGCATATACAACTGTCATAGTACACAAATATAGCTGTCACAATCATTTATGGGCACCTGTGTGTGGTGTTATACCTTTTGATATCTCTGTGGGTATGTGTTGCAGGCTATGAATGTCATTTGTATGGGTGGCTCATACAATCTCCAGTTGGTAAGGTGGCGACTGTAGGAATACTGGCAGCTCAATTTGTGTGCACGTACTACATATGTATCGTACTGTACAAGTCTCTGTGTGTGTATGTGTACTTACATATATATATATATATATATATATATATATATATATATATATATATATTTATATATATATGTGTGTGTATGCTTGTATCTGCATATATCTGTCTGTGTGTATGTATCCTAGGGATGGCCATGTTGTGTGCGGTCCTGGTTATGGGCTCTGCAACACTACAGGGGGACGTGCTTAGCTGGGGTGGAGTATACCTATTTGTACCAGACGTATATTGTGTGGAGCCTCTCAACGCCATTAACATTGCATGAGTACATATATGACTTTGTTATATCCCCATTGTTATCACCAGATGTCTGTCCATATACACCTATATATGTACATGTATATATATCTTCTGACATATACATGACCTGCTGTATATATTTACACATGTAGATGTAGACATATATATCCATAGATGTAGGCATTTGCATGTATATATGTTCATATATATTTATATATGCATATATCCCTATATATATATATATATATATATATATATATATATATATCAATATTTTGTACCATTTAGACAATAATATATTTACTCACACACATATCTATATGTTGCAATACATTCCCTGTACTGTTGAATGACTGGGCTGCATGATATGTTTGTGGAAACATCATGGTTATGTATATCTGCCATGGCTTAGTGGGAAATCACTTTGTGTATTGTATGCAGGGTCCTGGGTACGAGCCTTGCAGAAGGGGTTTATTTTGTTGCTGGCCAGAACACTCCTGCTTACCCCCATGCTAACCTCTTTAAAAGGAATAGAAAAAAGGGTTGCTAGGAAAGTGGTGAAAAAGGGGCACAAAGAGGGTAAGACAGTAGGGGAAATAGCTAGGCATGTGCAGGAAGGGTGTAGGAAAGGTCCATAGCTGCCCATTTCTGCTACAGCAATAGCTGTGCATAAACACAGCAGTTGGAGGTAGATGTGGACCCTCAAATCCCTGGGAGAGGGGTGAGGACAACATAAGTGCATTGTGATGCCAATTAGACTAGATTACATGTGTCCAGTGGACACATGTGCGGAATGGGCAGCCATGTATGGGGCAAGATTGTTTTGTGGGAACACATTGCCCTTCCATTATCTTTTCAGGTGGGAGTGGGATTTTGGGGAGGGGCTGCAGGTATATTTGGGGAGGGAGGATGGGAAGGTTACCAGACATGACACACAAGACACATACAGGGGCGGTATATGATACATGTGGAGGGTGAACAGCTTGATTGGAAGGGGTGTTGGGATATCGGAAGCCCACAAACCCCCTAGTGGTAACAGTGGGACTGAGGCTGCCACCCGTGGGTGGTCACCATGGTGTCACCACAGTGCCATACTCTTGTGAAATATTACTGCAGAGCATCCTCCTGCTGACACATGTACACCTGCAACACAAATGGATAAAATTATAGAGATACCAATCACTGTTACTGACAGCTGAAATGCATCATAGCTGCATAGCTACACTACCTGACATGTATGCATTACACATTACCCCTGACAACATCTCACACTGCAGTACATTACAGCACTCTATAACAGTCGCCGTGTGCATCACAACCATATTAGCCTGTCCCTGCATCAATGTTATGGATGACAGGGAAGTGGCACAGGTATCATCATATGCACAGGGTGTGTTGCTGGTTTGCCAGAGGCCGAGGATGGTCCATACATGTGTCTCCATGAGTGTGGGTGAGGGGTTTGGTTCAATGATTGGGGCATGGTGATGTGGTGTGTGTCGGTATGGGGTCGCCCTAGGTGTGGTTGCATAATGTGTGGGTATGCATGCACACAGTCCTGCCATGTGGCCACCCTGTACAGGTGTTGTTGGACAGCTGCAGACCATACCTGGCAGGGTATGCAGTTCAGTGCCTCTGGCCACGGACACGCTGACTGTGCCTGCCAGAGGTTCCATGGGCACATGCAGGTACAGACCTTGAGGTGCTACTCTGCCCTGCTGATGACAGCTGTCTGCTGAAACCATGTCCCACCTGGGCCTGGCCAGGGCCATGTGCATGAAGCCTGCTGTGGTGTGGTGTGGACAGTACCCCCAGTGGTGTGCTGTGGCTGGTATTCCCACTACTGGAGTGGCTTGGTATTGCGGCATGTCCACATTGACCACCAGCTGCTGGTGTTTCTGGCCTATGTCCACATGGACGTTGCACCACTCCCACCACACATTCAAGCACGGACATTCCATGGTCGAGGAGGCCCACCATCTTACCCCACCATCTATCCATGACCTTGGTATGTTCACAGAGGGCAGCAGCAATGTCATGGAGGTTGCCACTTGCAGATGAGAAAGCAGCCCTCTGCAGCCTCAGGTCCTGTCTGGTGTGCATGTCCATACCTGCCTGTGCCTCCATTACAGCCTGAAACATGCTCCTGGTGGTACCAGTTGTGGTGCCTCTGCTAGGGGCATGATGACCAGCGGCCCTCTCATGAGCACCACGGTATATCTGCTGATGTTGTGGCCTGTTGAACATCCAGCTATGCCGACTGTGACCCGACATAGTTGGCATGGACACCACACCTTCCTGATCACTGGCACCAACCGCCAACTGTCCCACTGCTATGGCCACGTGTGATGGGGTTTGTAGGGGCACTGTAACTGTGTATGGGCTTTGGGTGGCTAGGAGGGTGATGACACATGTAGGCACAGTGTCGAGCTCTGACAACCCCACCTGTGCCAAACCAGTACCATCATCATCATCATCGGTGTCTGTACAGACACCTACCTCAGTTTGCATGCAGGAGGGAACCTGACCCACCTTGCCACCTGTGGGGGAAACAAACACACACGTTAAGACCTGTACAGCATTGCATAACAGTTCACACACCCATAGTCACACACACACAGTTACACACGCACACAGTCACACACACACACACACACACACACACACACACACACACACACAGTCACACACACACACACACAGACACACACACACGCGCGTGCGAGAGAGATACACACATACACACACATGTACACCCACAGACATTGACAGCCCACCTTACTACCTCCCTTACCCTGGGTTTACAGACAGTCCCACATTCAGTTACAGATGTTCCCCATCCTGCATGGCACTTGCCAAAATACACTCATTAATACTACCCATTAACATATCAGACCTCTCCATGCCTACACATGTGATCACCAACATATGACCTGTTACTCCATCACCTCCCTGACTTTGGTGGAGTAGGTAGTACATGGCCTCACTGCTGTCATCCAGTAATACCCTGTGTATGTCCAGTCATGGTGTACATGGCCCCTAAATGGTTGGGGCTGCTACATTCACTACATATGTCACACACCGGAGCCTCATACTACAGTCTTGATCAGTCCATGCCACATCTGCTGCACAATCAACCCATCATGTGGACAACAGTAATACCTTTATACACTCACTGATGTGGTCTGGTAGTTCCCCATTGCATTAGTAGTGCTGCATATGTGGGTAGCCAGTTATCCATCCACTGCTGCCATTATGATGTATATACCTGGTATGTACTTTCCCTCCCAATGCATGTTCTGTGCTACAAACCTTGTTATGCTATCAGCTGTCCTGTGGTCACATATTGGACAGGCTGTCCTGGTGTCTCATGTGTCACTACATCTACAGCACAATCCCAAGGAGAAGTACTGCCATGTGATCAATCCCACTATTGCCTGTGCATACATGGACACCCGCACAAACATACACACATGTACACACACATCAGACATGCATCAACCACACTCCCCCAGATTGCACTTACACACACATTCAATACCTCCCACACACACACACACACCTACGTGTGGGGTTGCACACCTTTTGTACACACAGTCCTCCCATTGCCCTTCTGTCAGCATGCATTATATTTGGCACTCAACACCATGCAGTGCAACCAAAGTGACTTCATCACAGCAGCAGTATACATGTGTGTGATGCATGGGCTGTGTTGGTAGGTGATGGCCCTTCCCCTTGTTAACACTGCACCCATGTACAAAGTGTTACTGTTGACCTGTCTGCATCCTGCCTTGTACTGTGCTCCATACCACACAGGTGTACAAACCATTGCTGCTGATGTAGTACTGTGTCTGTTATGTCAGCTCCAATGCTCACAGCCCCTGTGTGTTACAACACCTCATACCTGGGATGATAAGTGAATGGATATATTTTGTGAATGCCTCATGTCTGCTTTACAGATCACAACATCAACAGTGCATGTATGACCAGTACAGGACTATTACACTGACACCCACCAGACCTTACCATGGCTGTGGGGGGTACCCTACACATGTCCTAGAACTCTGCATGGTTGCAAGGTCTACTCATGTGCACATCCCTTGGAGTGCACACACTGCTGTCACTATTGCTGTGGGGTTAGGGTTATGTCTGCCAGAGTTACATAACCTGATTGTGTGCAGTTACAGCCATGAGGGTGGTGTTTCACACATGTCCCTACTGTAGGCCGTGTGTCCCGCCATACTCCCAATCCCTGTGGACACATTGCACAATGACAGGATGTTAGGTATCTTGCATGTGTCTTTTGTACCCTTCCAATACCCCAGCATGGCCACTACTGTGATGCAGTGCATTTCACAACAACAAAAGGTGAACATGTACAGCATGCAGTATGGGTAGGTGTGTTAGATGTGTGCATGGAATATCCCATAGCCATTACATGCACAGTGTCTTGTCATGCATAAACATGAACCATATTCACCGGCTACAGGCTGCTGCTGTGGTGGTATCCTGGAGTGACCTACATAAGAGTGTAAGAATGTTCTTGTCATTGGCCACAGCTGTGGCATTCGTAAAGGGTGAGTGCAGCATTACATTACATCTACAGTAGGGGTCCACAATACTACAGCTTATGCATGTCTGTTTATTACTACTATACAACAACAGACTATGTATATGACATCTCAGATTTGCATGATGTACCTGTACAGATGCAGATGCATACACACGAGTGGTTTACTGATGTGCCCTGGGGCCTTACCTGCATGCTCCTCAGGCAGTGTGTCGGTGGCACCCGCCTCCACAGTGCACCCTGCAAGTTGTTGGTGCTGCAGGTGGGCAGGTGCTAGAAGGCTCCTGTGTAGCTCCTCCACATGGGTGAGGGGTGGATGGATGGCTTGTCCCCCCCTGTTGTGATGTAGTCTCCCCATACAGCAGCAGCATGCTAACATACATGGTGAAGCAGGTCGTTGCAATAATGACGGACCTGATCATAGCTGCGGTTATGCAGTCCGACATCATTGACCCTGTGGACTACTTCGTTCCACAGGGCGGTCCTCTCCTGCTGGTCTTATGCTGTCCGTCTGAACAGTTGTTCATAGTGCTGCACCAAATGTGATACTATGACCTCTGTCTCTGCAGCACTGCAGGCCGGAAGACAGATATGGGGCATCCTCCCTGGAAGACATAAAGATGGAAACAGGTCAGTGCAACCATACAGCAAGGTTACCATAGTTATTAATACACATCTGTGTATCCCCCACCATATCAGCTACAACAAACCTTTCATAGAATGCAATTGGTATATCAGCTGCTTACCTACCATTGGGACATATGTTGTATTGTACCAAGCTTTGTGCAATGTATTTGTGCCATGCTCTGTGCTATGTGTTTGTAGCCATGCTCCCTGTGGGGACACTATCTCTGCTGGCCTATTACAGACTATTTCACCTGCATGCCATTGTCAATGCCACTATATATATATATATATATATATATATATATATATATATATATATATATATATATATATATATACATATACGTGTAGATATATCTTGTGGGTGTTTATATACTTACATCTATATGACTGTCTGTATATCTCTAGACATATCTGTCTAATTATATATCACACAGATAATTATCTCTATTTGGGGTGCATACAGACATCTGGTCCACATTTTGTAACTGTCTTTCATTGACAGCTGCACTGTTCTGCCTTACTGCAACACAGCCAGGTGTCACATATGAACACAGACTAACATTAGGGTGGTATATATGGTGAGAGATTGCTGGTAAGCCTATTAAACACTTATGGCATTTGTGCATGCCGCATTAGACATTAACATGACTATCCTGCGTGTGGTGTGCTCTGACACCCATGTGTCTGTCATGACGGCAGTACTTCCACCATCAGCTATTGCCCACACTAGCATACCAAACACACGTATTATGGCTTAATTCTTTGTCATTACTTGCTGATCTGAAACAGTTGGTGGGTATGTCCCACTGCCTACAGGGACAGACAGTATTGTCCAAAGCAGTTGTTCAGTAGAACTTCATTACAGGGACAACTACAGATGGCACATATCAACATTCCACATCATATTTCCTATTATTCTATACCACATACTACTTTCAATTACATAGATATATGTTTTACATACCTGTCATTTTTTTTCCTGACAGCTGCGACTGCCTGTTGTTGTTTACAGTTTACGTTATTTACTTCTTTTCACTGTGTGTGTCTGTCTCTGTCTCTCTCCACTAGAGTGATTGAGCTGGTTTGAATGGATTGCAGCATGGCTTTTGTAACTATGGTAACCCCGCTGTATGGTTGCACTGACCTGTTTCCATCTTTATGTCTTCCAGGGAGGATTTGTAAGTGATGCACATGATCAGGTGATGAGCTCTGTACCAATCAGCGTGCAACAGTTGCTAATTGCATGCAGCCTGCTGTGTAGTACTTCAGATAACCACTGTCATGGCAACCCAGTACTATAAAATACTGACTCATGTGGGCGTTGTCCCTTAACCTTTCTAGTATGGAGGACAACCTTCCTGTATGTGGGCAGCAGTGTTACAGACAGTAGTTTGCAATACCTCTTATAGCAGAATTGCAGAGGCCAATTACACATTTGTATGGGGTTCCAGACCTACAGACAGAGTGAGTACTGCTCATATGTGCATTGTATATTGCTGGTCTTGCAGTGTTTGTGTGTACATAGTTGTTTAGGATGGAATGCAGTCTGTCTGCATAGCTCTCAACTGTGGGCCTATCCACATGATGGCCAGTGGATTGTGTGGTTGGTTTGGTCTGTGCACTACACAGGTCTTGCCCTACATATATCACTGGCAGTCTGTCTGTTGCATGCTATCAGTACATAGCTACATCCATTTGTGTTTCTGATGTCGTATTCCTGTATAAGGGTATGTTGCAAATAATCCTGTAACACCAGCAATATCCAGGATGTGTAACAGCAATATTGCAAGTATGGCCCTGTGTGCCTGCCTTTGGCCTCCACATATATGGCAGGCTTTGTCCTGCTGTGATACAGTTAGGAGTTGTTGGGTAATGGCCTATCATTATTTACTGCTAGCTTTCCTGCTACCATCCCAGTCATATTGTGGACTCCCACAAAATATGTTGGTCAGGGTCCATACATGTGACTGATACATTGACATTACCACAACTATTACATTCCCTCCTAGGGCTTGACTACAGGGTGTAATTGGAGGCTGCTTTGTCTACTGTTGTACAAATTGAAGGCCTTGGCCTGGACAGCATAGTATGTTATTTATCCACATTGCTTTCATCTACTGTTTTGTGTGGGCCTTGCATTCATCACTGATTACATATGTCAGACTTCATGTGCTGTAAGTAATGGCATGCATTATTGTATAGTACACAAATAAAGGTTTTCTGTGTATGCATACCTGTGTGTTGTGTCATGTCCTTTGAACTGTGAGTGGGTATATGTTTACATATTCGTATTGTGAGACTGGTTGCCACACTGCACATTTCACAGGTACCAGTTACAGGGCTTGTGGCTGAGGGATATACTTTGCACCAAGTACTTCCACACTACTCCTACATATGTATGGCTACAAATACCTTTTGTCTGTGTATATGTGTATGTACCTATATATATATATATATATATATATATATATATATATATATATATATATATATATCATATATTATATATCCGATATATATTATAGATATATAGCTATATATAGATATATATCTGTATATACCTGAACATATTTGTCAATGTATAGATGTGTGTGCATATCTGAACCATTGCGATGTGTACCCCTTCCACATTGTACATTCCCTACGTTAGAATGACTTTTCTGCATGTTATGTTACAGATATCGCCTTGACATTTACAGGTGAATTGGCTTACTGTGAAAGCATTGTGGCTGTGTCATGGAGGGTTCTGTAGCCAAAATATGCATGTGCTGGGTATTGGATTGCACAGCATATCTGTTAAGGCTGTGGAGGGGGGGGTAACATAGCACTAATTACCAGGTATCCCTCATTTGATCCCCCACCCCTATTAACAGTGCATATGGTCTGTTATGTTGTAGTGAGTGGTTCAGATGTTTGTTCCCATGTAGTAATGCTATACACAGTTCTATCTGTATCTATATTTATATACATCTACAGAAATCTTTATATGTACATATCTATCTATCTATATATAAATATATATATATATATATACATATCACTGTCTAACTGTCTGCATTTCCAGATATATATCTGTCCATATTTCTATGCATGTTCGGATCATATTTTTGGCCTGTACCTCATTCTGTTGGCAGTTGACATGGATGATTACAGGACTGTAGTCAGTAACTCGTGCCAATACGTTTGTGTTTCAGACTTCATCTCCTTCAAGATATGTGTTTTAATACATATCACTGTGTGACTAGCAACATTTTAGGTGTCTTAGAGCAGTATTTGACATATATCCCTACTTGTACCCACATTGTGACACACTTTGTCCAGAATTCTTGCATTAAGTGGTTGTGTGGTATGATATTACTACATTTCCTGTACTGTTGACTGCTTGTGCTGGTTGATATGTTTGTGAAAACGTCAGGGTATGTATATCTGCCATGGTTTAGTGGTAGATCACTTTGTCTATGGAGTGCAGGGTCCTGTGTTCGAACCTTGGAGAGGCATTACAGTTTGTTGCTGGGTAGAACAGGGGATGTTAGCTACAGATAGATTAAGGCACGTTTATGCAGATTTGCGTGATGGTAAGCACTGCTAACCTCCGCTTATGTTTTTGATCAGTCAGTTAGCCTCTGATTTCTCAACCTGTGTAGGCATAGCTTACCCTCGCGTAAGCCAACTTACTGCTGCTTACAAGTGCTGACTGCTGCTTAACCCCATGCTAATTTATTTGAAATGAAAGTAAAAGTGGTTGATAGGAAAGTGGTGACAAATGGGGCACAAAGAGAGAAAGACAGTAGGGAAAATAGCTAGGCATGTGCAGGAAGGGTATGGGAAAGGTGCATAGCTGTGCAATTCTTCTACAGCAGCAGCTGTGCATATACACTATATTTGCAGGTACATTTGGACCCTCAAACCCCTGGGGGAGGGGTGAGGACAGCATATATTCATTGTGATGCCAAATAGACCAGATTACATGTGATCAGTGGGCACGTGTGCAAAATTGACAGCTATGTTTGGGCTGTGATTTTGTTGTGGGAACAGATTGCCCTTGTTTCATTTTCCAGGTGAGAGTGGGATGTTGGGGAGGGGTAGTAGGTATATTTGGGGAGGGAGGTTGGGTAGGTTAACAGACAAGACACACAAGATGCATACAGGGCCAGTATATGACACATGTGGGTGGTAAACACCTTGTATGGGGAGAGGTGTGTGGAAGTCGCAAGCCCATGAGCCCCCAACTGGAAACAGTGGGACTGAGGTCCCCACCCATGGCCAGTCACCACTGCACCTTCATGGCCCCGAAGGTGGCTGTGCTGGGGGCTGTGTAGGAGGGGCAGGCTCACCCTCTAATAGTGCCACTCGGCCCTCAAGCTGGCGTAGCCTCTCTCGATACTTCAGTTCGAGCTCCCTATGCACCATGGCCCGGACCTGTTGATGGGTGACAGGTACCCCTCCGTGCCCACTCTAGGGGGGGTGAGCCCCATCCCCTGCAGCAGTTCCTCCTGAAGGTGGCACAGTGCCCACGGAGTTGGAAGTCTCAGGCTGGGCCCCAGATGTGGTGGTGCCCAGTGCCATGGCCAGCTGGGATGGGACAGGTGGGTCCGCTGTATTGTCGCCGGTTTATGGCAGATATGGTTTAGTAACAGTCAACAGCATTCAGGATTAGTTATAACAGCATGCATAGGTATCCCCATTAACCTGACACACTGGATTTAACACAGTTGCAGAGCAAGCAGAACACATGCATATATGGAACAACAGTGGCCATTACAAGAGCATGCAGGTGTCATTGATGGCAACAGGCCACCAATATGGGTGTATTATAACATGCCACATGCATAGAAACAAATGGGAATATGTATGATCCATTAGGACATATGTCCTAACAAATGTTTGGAGTGTACACATACCAGTTGAGGAGTGTCATTGGGCTATTTCACACATATGGTAGAGGTGAGAGAGTGTTAAATTAACAACTGACATATCTTTGTAGTTTTCACGACATTCCTAGTCACTGCAGTGGTATTTCCCTCACAAGTATTATTACACTACCCAATCACCTTATATTATACACTAGTATGTTTATAGATGATTATATAAGTGGCCTGTGTCTTACATACAGCCGTGACAAGATGCAGGTGTTAATGCAACATATGTTGTGTATTGCTGTCATACACTTTAGGTGAGGTGCTACAATGACAGATTTGTTTTTCCTACACATTCTATGACTAGGTACACATTTGACTTGCTGTTATATGTCATTAACAGCTGCCTACATTTCTGGGTTCCTCACACTGCTTTTTCAGGGGGACCGGGTACCAGGCTGGTGATATGGGCCATTTATCTGTACATGCTGGACAGACTGGAACAGTTGTGGGGTATGAATATGCGAACAACTGTCTATCTGAACACTCTAGCCAATTCTGTACAGTTGCTGGGTGTAATTATACATACAGCTTTCTATCTGAACATTGTAACAAAATCCATACAGTTGTGGGGTACGATTATGCATACATGTTACTAGCACTCTCGGGACTCAAACCCCTGCTGTGTGTGACAACAAAATTATAGTTAACATCACAGTACACTGTGCCATCAGGGAACTGATGTGAAGTTTTCCACTGTCTTCTATCTAAGTCTCCCTCACTTGTACAATATGACTGACCTCTTGGAACTTCCAACATTGTTATACAGTTCTTCATACACATTTTATCTGCATACCACAGAGTGGGTAACACTACTTAATACAGCAGTACTATTTATAGTATGCAACAGTTCAACTACATATGACAGAAGAGTACTCAGAAGCACTCCAGGAGTTGTACCATTAGTCACAGAATATTGCACATGTATTCCTACTGGTACGACACTTTCTAATGCTCTTATATGTATTTGTTATGACAGTATATGCAGAGGTATACTAACCTGCCTCGCAATGCAGCCTTTGCAGCCTAGCATCATGGGCTTGCTGTTTCACAGCCCGCTCATCTGCAGATGTCGGAGGTATACAGTGATATGTCGCCATACCTATCCATAGTATACACAAGCTAGGCAATTCTTAACTACTTAGTGTAAATGGCAGTTACTCAGTACTGGGGCATTAGCCATCTGCCGAGACTGCTAGATCCACTGTTCCAGCACATTCCCCCTCTGCCACTTCAGGTCAGCATGGTGATGCCTGACCTGCTCACCAGCCCGGTGGATACTTGTGGCACTGGTGAGGTCACGGGCGAGACTGTCCCAGGCCTCTGTTTTATACTGCGAGCCCTGGTACTAGCCCTGCAGTGGTCTCTCCTTATGGTGTTGTACCAGGAGCCATACCATGAGTTATGACTCCTGGATGCACCAGTGCTGCGTTCTAAAATGAGTGCTTTCACCCGCACCATCCATTCTGCCTGCAGTAGGATGCTACCACCACTTATGGAACATATTCCTGCCTGTGAGGTTTATATACGGCCATTTACCTGCACTTTCCCGTGATTGGCCGGGTTTGAAGAGGCTAAGCTAGGGGCACACCTGCTTACCTAAGGTTGGCAGTGCTTATAGGGGTATACCGGTAGGCAGATTGGACTGGCTCCCCTACACATTGCTTACTCTTACTAAGTTGAGCTGTGCTGCGGTTAGCATTGCTTAATAGTTAATTTGCACTATATTTGCCTTCTGGCAGTAATATATTCTTCATTACAGGTTTTACGTGTCTGGTATTCATGATTCATGTGAACATACACTCTATAGGGACCTGGGGACTTCTACACTTTATTACAATAACATCTCACATCTATGCTTACTGCAGTATTCCAGTTCACATAATTATGTAATGTAGCAAGGTAGACCTCCTCACACTGTACATAGATTCAGTTCACATCTTTGTTTTGATTTACCTGTGGTGAGGATTAGTTTGCTGATACCTCATTCATCTGTATTGCTATGATGGTTTAGTGTGTGTACAGGGTCCTGGGTTCGAACCTTGCAGAGGCAGTTAATTTTGTTGCTGGGCAGGACATGCAGGTTTGCGCAGGTTTGTGTGACTGTAAGCACTGCTAACCTCTGGTTACAGTTTCTTGAACCTGTTTGCTTCTACTTTGCTTAATCTGAGTACCGCCCACCCACACAGGCATACTCCTGCTTGCTGCTGCATACCACCGGTTTTATACATGCTTAAGTCAGGTGTACATGTCAGGCATGACTGTTCACGAAGGTCAGTGTAAGGTTAAGTGGAATTCCGGTTTAGCATTTCTGTTTAGGTTACACTCAGGTATTCACGTTAGGTTTACATATGCCATACCTGTGTTGTACAGTAGATGTGAATAGTGGGAGGTGTAGGTGGGTAGGTGGAGGGGGGTCATTTTAACTGTATAGTAGGCCGTTCGACTGATTGGTGAGGGTGCGGTAGTGAGGATTGCAGGGTATTGGGATATGTATGTGAGGCAGGACAGGAAGTGTCAGTGTCAGTAGTTGGTGCAGGGGTCTGAAAAATCTTTGCATATTGCTTAGACAATGAAATTGGGTTTGCAAACAATATGAGAGAGCCTGGTAAGAGATGATCGTGTCCAGAGTGTGGTTTCAGGAGTATGGACTGTTGCTAAGATAAAACTTGTTGTTACATGTATGTAGGTAAATGGCACTTAGATTCTCAATGAAAATTTGTATGAATTAAATGATTCTTGTGGTATAAACAGTCCTATTGGATAAACCTGTATGACTAAAAAATGTGTTAAAAGAACTAAAGGTAAGCTCAGCAGCGATTTGTGTGTTTTCTCCAAAGAAGAAAAATGCAGAATACTTAGAGAATGTACTAATTACAATGTACCCAAATATAGCATTTTTGTTACGTATTTAACAACATTTAACTCTGCAAAAATCCTGTTGCAAATGTTGATAGAAGACATGCCTGTACATTTTGAATTAGAAGTACAACCCTAATGAGTGAACAGACATTTTAAAAAATCAGTAATGCAGCTTTACATTCTACCGATTTGGCATTGAAAACTTGTACAGCAGATTATATACAAAGAGTATGGAAGAAGTAGGGGCTGTTGATTTGAAAGTTGCTTATAATAAACAAAAATAAATGTTGCTTTAGATAAAAGTGCAGTGTTATAGCTTCAGCATACTTACAAGAAATTAGATAAGTAAAATGAATGTAGAGTGGGGAGTGGAACATACTGAAGTGAAACTAGGAGATGGTCTTATGAAACAAGGAACCTTATTTAAGAAGAAATGGGTATTTCACAAAGGAATTAGTATAGCAAAAGTGTAAAACTTTGCTAACGTTTGCTGAAATTCTAGTTCATTATTTAGCTGATAAACGTTGATTCCTTACTGTGATGCTTGTCCTGATGCAAAAGAGTTGTGCTTTCCCTCAGAATGCCTTATGGCATTCAGGGCTCCCATGGCTTTATATATCATACACTGATAACTGTTGAGCAAAAGTGCTCCCAACTACACAAAGAACATTTTGCAATAATTTTGGGTGACCAGAAATGTCATTAATTGGTTGCAGACCACTGATAACTTTGTCCAGGGAAAAGAAACCTGCTCCTCGATGGTTAATCAAGAGTACATTATTAGTCTGTGCTACTGAAACCATGCTACATAAAATGATTCACAGTCAAGGAAAGTATCATGCTAGTGCTGCTATATTAAGTAGGTTGTTTGTTTGTGATATACCTGCATACCTGATCAATTACTGATATTAAACACTAAACAAATTTGACACTGGACTGCCAGAGATATAACTTTGTCATAAGTATATGGACATATTTTCAAAAACTGGCCTAACACAAATAGGTCAGTGTATATGCCTGTTTGTTACAGAATGCCAACATTAAGTGTAGATGGTTGGCTGTGTTTTTATAAACACTTCACAAGGTTATTTTGTAGCACTAAAATGGGTTCTTATGCATTAGCGCAACCAGATGTAGGATCTGCTGTTATTTGTAATGTTCCAGCGGAACGACTTGATCTGCTGCGCTGTACTGACTGCAGTTATCACTGATTTATGGAAAACACTGTTAATGTTTTTAGCCCCTTCATTATGTTTTCTTTGCAATGGCCATTGGAAGAGTTAAAAAATAATAGGATTACCATAGACATGCATTTTCTGAAGCACAGCAAGCGCAAGCAAGCTACGGTAGAAGACAGTCAAAATACCTCTATCATCAGCCAGTGTAAAACCTTTTCCCGACATAATGCCAACAGTACATGTCCACCCCATAACCAGGAATGCAAACTAACTCATTCACAAATGTGCTTTAAGTAGTTACTTAAAACTGTACCTGTGCTTGCAGATGTGTACAGACAGCACTTCCTGCTTTTTGTTCACGTAACAGTATGTACTCACTGTGCACGACACAGCAGTCAGTAAATGCTTTCCTAACTTTAAACAGCAGTGAGACCCGTTTTGTCACCTGTTTGTACCCTTACACCCCCATGCAGTGTGTGAGGAGTGATGACTGTTAAAGTTGAATGCAGGCTTTTTACAGCATGCTGCGACTGTGGAGTTCACAAAACCCACGAAGCACACCACGGAGAAGTAGGAAATTTCACAGTTATCCCTCCTGTTGCCTCATACCCCATGTGATGTGACACAGTACTTACTTCAAAACACAGTGGGACATTTCTGGCCAGTACTAAACACTTCCCATGACACTTTCACAGGCTTCATGCTGTCCTATCTCTGCAGGTGTGCGTGAATGGAGACCTTGAAAATCTGGTTGCGATAATACGCAAGTACCCTAAAATGTTGCTTCAACTTCATTCTGGGCTGTGTGTTTATAAATGCTTCACAAGATTATTTTGTAGTACTAAACATTTGCTTCAAATTCATTCTGGAATACCCAGAAAGAAAGTTTTAGAGCGATCACATGTATAGTAATCTGACATAGATAAAGAAATAAAAAAAGGAAAGATTTAAGACAAATGTCAAGCAAATGGTAAATCACAAACAAATACATTGTTCTGCCCTTGAGAATGGCCTGAGAAGCCAAGGTTAGCATATTAGAAAATGTTCTGGTTTAGACAGATGTTTATTCAAAACTGATAGACATGTATGATATTAATGTCACTGAAGTAGAAACATCCATTGAAAATCAGAGTATTTCACTGTACATTCAATTCCAGCAATTTTTATGTTGCTATAGATCTTTTTCCCACTAGTCTTAAATTTACAAATATAATGAAAATAAATGAATTCATCATGTAACTAGTGCACCATTATATGCTTCATCTACTGGCCCAGCAGAGGGGGCTGTCTGTACACCCTTTGAAGTAAGAAATTAAGAAAATGAAAGGTGAGATTGTTCAAACAAAATGGTCATGTTTTTGTTTAGCTATAAAGTTGTCACAAGATGACAGGTCTATCTTCTGCAGACAATTAAGATCCATGTTTGAAATACTTTTTCCAGGAACTGGAAGCAAAAATGAAGACAAAATGGTGGGATGAAAATACCTTTTATAGATTCATAGGTTCATAGGTAGGTACTAGGCTATCGGCCCAAGGGCCTACGTAAGCCTAGCCAGCAAGGTTCCATAGCTTACGCCACCCAAGAAAGTTATTTTCCTGTGCCACTGTCGAGCAGAGACACAGAAGTGATCCCCGGGGTGTATTTCCTATTTCCCATCCACTCTTCAAGATTTTTCTTGAAGAGTGCTAATGAAGAACTTTGCTTGACATAGATGGGTAGCTTGTTTCAGAGTATAGGAAGTCTCTGGGACAGGAATCTATCCCTCCAGCATGTCCTGTTTATTGTGGTGACAAGGTTTAGGTCCCTAAAGCGTGTAGCTCGGAGGGATTGGGAATTCTTTAGGTGTAGCATGTCCAACAGCTCTGGGTTTGACATAGCTTTATATGTTAGGCATGTGTAGTTAGTTTATGTGACAACTACAGTTAAGGTACTAAGAGAACATTTGGCATAATTGAGAGATTTTTTTTTCTGTTTTTTTTTCATGATTCATCTGTAGGAAGGCATATTGTTCAAATAAGGCTTTTTGTCTAGGATCAAATATGCAACTAAATAAGTCTTTGAATCTGGAAAGGAGAAGATTCTTTAAGCAGTAGAGAGAGCCCAGCATGCTTTTTATCTGAGGTGGGTAATACACCAGTGGAAGTTACAGTTGAGATTCCTTTACTTGCACATCATAGTGACTAAAGACCAAGAAAAGAGCCTTTACCTTCATATGAGATGACAGATTGCATATAGGTTCATAGGTTCATAGGTTCATACTAGGCTATCTGCCCTAGGGCATTTATAAGCCTAGCCAGAGTGTGTTTGGCTTTCTCCACCCATTTTAAATTAATTTTGCTATGCCTTTTTTTGAGGTTAGTATACTGTGCCTCTGTCTAACAGTGACACAGAAGTGATAGCCGGGGTAAACCTACGATCTCCCATCCATATCTTTATTTATGAGGTCCAGGTTTAAGATTCCTCTTGAAGAGAGTCAGTGTGGGACTCTGCCTAACCTGGACTGGGATTTTATTCCAGAGTGAAGGGAGCCTCTGGGTTATGAATCTGTCCCTCCAGCATGTCCTATTTATTTCAGTGCTGAGGTTCAAGTCTCTCAAGCACGTAGCTCGATGGGATTTGGATTTTCTGAGGTGCAGCATGTCCATTAATTCCAGGTTGGACATGGCTTTATACGTCAGGCACAGATCATCTCTGAGCAGGCGGTATGCCACTGAGTAGAGCTGGAGTTTCTTTAACCGGGCAGCATATGGCATCTGTTTCAGCCCTTTGATCCTCTTGGTGAGGTACTTTTGGGGTCTTTCCAGTTGCTGCAGGTGTCTGGTAAGGTACATCCCAAAAGGGGCATTGTACTCAATTATGGGCCTGATGAGGGATGAGTAAAGAGGCACAATGACCTCCCCTGATCTAGATGTGAATCCCTTCATGATTAGGTGGGCTATATAAAATGTTTTTCTAACCACTTTGGCCACGTGGTTGTCAAATGAGAGATTGCTATCAACATGGGTCCCCAGGTCCCTAATGACTTCTTCTGTACTTAATGGATTACCACCTATGTGGTAATTTGTGGGCACTTTGTTTTTGCCAAAGGGGATGACTATACACTTTTTGGTGTTTAGCTTGAGGCCATGGCTCTGGCACCAGTTGTCTGTTTCTATGAGGCCCTTTTGGAGGATGCTTGTGTCGGCTAGAGAGTTGATTATGGCACCCAGTTTGCAGTCATCTGCGAACTTGGTCAGCCATAGTCCTTCTGTGTTGGCCTGTACCACCGAGAAATATATACCAAACAAGAGAGGTCCCAGGACTGAGCCTTGTGGGACGCCACTTGTAACTGGTTTGGAGTCTGACATGGCTCCAGCAATTCTAACCATGTGGGTTCTGTCCTTGAGCCAGTTTGCAACCCATCTAGTGACATAGGGGTTTATACTTAAGCTGGTGAGCTTATCTATAATGCTAGAGTGGGGTATTGTATCGAAGGCTTTTGTGAGGTCCAGGTAGGCTGTGTGGACCACCTTCCTCTCGTCAATGGCCTTGGTGACTGTTTCAAAGAAATCGACCAGGTTTAAGAGGCAGGATCTGCCCTTAACAAAGCCAAACTGGGTAGGATCCAGTGTCTGTAGGTCCCCAATATCTTTATTTATGAGGTCCATGATGATCCTTTCCATAGCTTTGCAGACCAAGCTAGTCAGGCTTATGGGGCGATAGTTTCCAGGATCCGTTGAGGCACCACCTTTGTGGAGAGGGACCACTGTTGCTGTACGCTACTCTTTGGGTACATATCCCGTAGTAAGGCTAAGATTGAACAGTAGTTTTATGTTTGGGTTTAGCTCTTCTTGGAGTTAATGTAGGACGCAGCCCGGGACACCATCTGGTCCCATTGATGCTGTGTTTTTTGCTTTGGAGAGGGTGGCTCTTACCTGAGCATCTGAGATGTCAGGGGGGCAGCACTCTGTTGGGATAGATATTTACCCTTTTGGTGGGGGGGGGGAGTTTGCACTGAATCTGTCAGCTAGGATGTTGGCAATGTCTGTGGGCTCAGTGTATTTTTTGTCATTTTGGACTAATTCTGAGCATATCTGGGAATTCCCACCCAGGTTCCTAACATAACTAAAGAAAGCCTTGTGATTATCCTTAGTGTCCTGTGCAATTTTTCTCTCAAAGCTGGCCGTAGACGATTTTATGAGTGCCCATAGTTTTTTGCTAATACTGATCAGAGATGCCTTCCCTTTTTGGGATTTTGCTCTATCATGTAGTAGCTTCCTCCTTCTATTGTATAGTTTGTTTATGGCTGGGGTCCACCAGACAGGACGTCTGCCTTTGGAGGATTGGGTCTTGGTTTTATTTGGGATTGCATGATCCATGCATTCCTGAAGGTGTTCATAGAATGCGTTTATAAAGGATTTTGCAGTCTGGGCCATATTTTCCACAGGCCCGGGGGCTTTGAAGGATTTCGCCTCGGTTTTGAGGCATGTGAAATTTGCTCTAGAGAAGTTTTTCACTGTGGTTTTCTGGGCAGTGGGTGGGGTCGGGATGTGAATATCCAGTGAGATTAGTTTATGGTCTGATCTTACCAGTGAGGGATACACTTCTGGTCTGGAGCATAGTGTCCCCATGTTGGTGATGATCAGGTCCAGTATGTTTTCCCCTCTTGTGGGAGTGGTAACAAGTTGTTCCATAGCATTTGAGTTTATAAATTCTAGGAACCTTTGGGCTAGGGTGTTGGAGCTAGAGTAATGCTCCCAGTCTATGTTTGGGTAGTTGAAGTCGCCCAATATAATGATGTTTGGAGAGACCTTCATATTTTCCAGTATTCTCAGGAAGGCCGAGTGGGGTTCCTGTGTTTGGGAGGGTGGCCTGTAGCAGGCTATAAACTGGAAGGCAGTTTTACCCACAGTTAGTTGCACATGGATAGTCTCTGATGCTTCATGCTGTGCCACCAACCTGGAGGTGTGGGTATCTTTGACGAATATTGATACCCCCCTCCTTTTGTGGTTCGGTCCAAGTTTTGGGGCCGAAAAGCATGGTATGAGGTATAACCTGGTAGTGCTGGGGTGCTCTCGGGAGCCTTGAACCAGGTTTCTGTTACTGCACAGATATCGATGTTCTCCATGCTAAGGAGAGTTTCGAGTGCGTGCATCTTGAGGTTTAGACTTTTGGCATTGAGTAGCATTACTCTTAGTTTCTTATCCCTTGTGATACCTATGGAGGTGGGTTTGTCTTTTGAGCCTTGCCTACAAAAGGCACAATGGGGGTAGCAAGAGCCTTTGCCAATATCCGAAAGCCCAGGGGTGACAGGTGCAAGCAGTCCCTACTGAAGCATCGTGGCTTGTCGAGCATGTCATCCCAGGCTGACAGGCACTGGATCTCCTTTGAATAACACCAACACTTAAGGCAATTGTTGAAATTGATCATCTTGTCTTCATATTGTGGCATCATTCTTGGTGAGGGTAAGATGCTACTCAAGGTCAGGGTCATACCGGCCTGGGTTACATGCTCAGAGAACTCCTCTATGTCTCTTTTCATGTAGTCCAGGGAGGTACATCTCAGGTCATTCACACCAGCATGGACAATGACTGAGTCATATTTGTACTTGCCTTGGAGTGACCTGAGTGCTTGTGTTATGTGGCGGATCCTAGCGCCCGACAGGCAGCTCACCGTGACCTTCTCCTTGTTCAGCCTGGTGAGCGGGACGTCAGTGTGCCTGACGATAGAGTCACCTATTACAAGTGTATCAGGTGTGTTGTTTAGCCTTAAGGGCTGTGACTGTTGGCACACTGGCTTTGTGAGCTATGTGTTGCACGTGTTTTGTTTTGGGGTAGCGGTTGCTTGGGTGTCTGCTTTGGAGGTCTCTGCTGCTTAGGCAGATTTTTATTTAGAGCCTCCGAGTATGTTTTTGTGTGTTTATGTGTTTGGTTTGTTGTCGTGGTAGGTCTATGTGAGACTGGAATTGTAGTGAGTGTGGTTTCCTTCTCGTCCTGACTGGTTACGCCAGTACTGAGTTGAGAGAGTTTAGCCTCCAGTTTGGCTATATGGTTGCATCTCTCACATGTGTTGGAATTTGTTGGGAGGAGGAGGAGAGGGTTGTCTGTGTACATGAGGCAGTTGTAACATTGCCTCAAGATTCCCAGATTCACCAGCTGGACCGGAGAGGAGATTGACAACTGACCTTTGGACATGCTAGAATAGTATTGGGAATTCCTTTATAATTGGAAAAAAAGGCCAATGGGGAACAAGATACTCAAGGGGAGTTTGTGAGGGTGTAGTGCTTTCAATTTAAAGCTGACTTATATAATTGCTTTAGTGAGCAAGTGCCCGGTAACTTAAATGCAATGTGTTACAGGTAACTTAAATGCAAAAATGACAAACAGTAACTTTCTTTCAAGTGAAACAAGGAAATAAGTACAGTAAGCAATGCAAATATCACTAGGGATCCACAGAAGTGCTAAAAGGCCGTGTTTTAGGTGGAATTAGCGTTTCAGGGAAATAAACAAACAACAAGCATACAAACAAAGCTAGATTCAGCAGGCCTGGATCTAGTCTATGCTACAGCAAACAAGGTGTACCAATTTCAGTGAGAAACAGTTAGAATATGCAGGCACTATAAGCCTTTAACCAGAAATTCCCTGCTCAGAAGGGCAGAGTCCAGCCTCTCCTCCCACAAGAGTGCAGACCGCAATCCTTCTTAACGTAAAATAACTGGCCTGAAGCCCAAGTGCTTAAACCAGAACTAATACACTTTTAGAATAACAGACACTGAGCTCTCAATCAGCAGTCCCCAACTTAGAAGGATGTAAGCTACCTGTCCTGCCACCACATATATTCTTTAGATTTACCTGTTGCCATCCCACCTGTATGCTTTCCTCTTCAAAAGGTGCCCCCCCAATCTAATGAAAAGACTGTTTGTGGTAAATATTTTTTCCTGGAAAGAAAAATAATGTACTTTGTTTTCACTGAAGCCTTGTAGGCTGTTGCTTATACCTTCTTAGTTAAAAAGCAATGTTGAAACTTAGAAAGAGTAAACTAATATATAATTACATATGAATGATTCAGAATGAGAAACATAAAATCTAATATTTTCATAGCATATGCTTCTGAAGTAAAGGTTTGCCTTTGCTAAATATTACAGTTATACAAGATGTTATTTATCTATGCTTTGTTAACTGGGCTAACCTTGTTGGGTGCAGCCCATTTTAAGAGATGATCTAAGAGGGAAGCCCTCATAAAATACAAGCTGAAATGTTAGTCAATACGGATGAATATTGAACTTAAGAAATGCAAGTTTGCATTAAATTATTTTAAGTAAGAGAACCCTTTTACATATGAAAATAATGCATCATGTGAATTAGAAAGGGAAAGAACTATACAGTCTTGGCTGTTAAAGGATTAACCTAAATGGAGGAAAACTCATGTTGTAAATATAAGCATTCCCCATTGAAGTGCATGTAGTTCTTTTCCCTTACCCATGATATTTAGCATAGCTTTCTACTCCGGTGATGGTGCTGCGGTAGCGGTGTCACCTCACAGTACGACGTTGTCCTGTTTAATTCTCAGCTAGAACGTCTTCTGTGTGGAGACGCACGTGAAAGGGTGTACCTTCATTGAAGGTTGTGCGTCAGAGCTGGCAACTCAGCACGTAAAAATCTACTGCCAATCATTAGCGGACCAGAGTTCTGCTGTGGCGACCCCTAATCAGGAAAAGCCGAAAGACACAACAACAACAACCTGGAAGATTACATATAGGAGAAGTTTCAGTGTTATTAAGCCATGAACACTGACTTTTATTACAGCTGCTATTTTATTTATTTATTTATTTTCTTAAAATTATTTCTTTTAAGAAGCTTTAATTTTATGTTTGATATAGACAGGCAGATAGCTGATAGATGCACAATGATTTTTTAGACTGTATTGATATTATAATCATCTCTGTGTTTGATTGTTGTTTGCTCATGGGGAACTTTTATAAAATGTTTAAGATAACAGCCCTTAATTCTTCTCTTCATGTTCACTGCCCCTTTGCTTTCTACAGTCCATGAAGACGTACCAGCAGTACCACAATGAAAGCCTGAGTGCAGGAAGCAAGCTCAAAGAGGTGGAGAAACAAGAAGAGAAGTATTTGGGAAGATCAGCAGAGCAGACTGGGACAGCTCAGCCTGGGTCTGAAAACAGGCCTCCGAGGCGAAGCTCACTGAAGAAGCTGGAAAGGATAGAAAAGGTACGCATGTAAATGTTACTGTGCTGGATGGTATAACAGGATGGACAGACCAGTCACGCATATTTCCTTTTCCTGTCTACTCAAAAAATCAGGGTACAATGTGGTAATAACTGGTATGCTATATTTATGTTCTATTTTTATCTACTGCATTTATTTAAAACAAAAAGTTATATTTATGCTTGATCCTATAAAGTGATAATGCCAATACTTTTCATTTTTCAGATCAAGTAATGCTATCCAGTTAATAATGGGTAATTGAGAGGAGTAAGCATATTCCCATATTTGTCTTCCCCTATATATATTTAATACTGATATTTCCAGTCTGATTTACAAACACTGGAGTTGGCATCACTACTAAGTTCAAGGTAGTACTAAAACTCTCATTTCAGTGCTTTTGTAAGCCATTGTACCTCCTTTGGTTCATATTAAGCTTCAGATCTGAAGCTGTTTTTCATGTGATGCATTGTTTTGTTTCCTGTGTTCAGTGACCATATTAGAAAGAATAAATATAAAAAATGTAGATTCAAAATGCTAACATCTAAAAGTAAGAGCTACTGTATATATGGAGACTAATACAAAGGATACCACAGAACAAGAGGAAAGATGAGCAGAAATGTTGTACTGATCCTTTCAAGGGACAGATTTCACCACTACCACTTTCAGGTTCACATACACCTGGCACAGGTGACTCCCAGTGTGTGTAACCTCTAGAAGTGATATACCTAATTTCTAGGAAGAAGAAGAATTTTCAAAGGCAGAAGTCATGTAAAAATAAATCTATAAAGCCCACAGGAGGAGTCAAGCTCTATTCCCCAAATCTCTACTTTAGAGTTCCTGATGCTTTATGGGATCCACTACAGTGTAGCTTAGACCACACAAGCCAACAATTGTTTTATTTATTTTCCTCCACGTATTTAGCAACAGGGAAGGTTATAAACACTGCTACTATTCCAGACCACACTGTCATTTTGTCTTCTGGTTCTTTGAATACTCTATCGACTTGTTGCCATATCCTGAAAGAATCTGGTGTTACCAGTGATGGATCAATAGTCTGGCTGACAACTGACCTGTTTAATTGTATAAATAAGTGGTAAAAGAATCCTACAAACTAGATCACTGAAATATATTTAGTCATATTACACTGAGAGAAATGCTCATGAACAAAAAAAAAAAAAAGGATCACTGCAAAATAAAGCCGCTTGTTAAAAATATTAGCATACATTTACTTTATTGCTTTTTGACATTTATGCCCAGCGCTGTCTTTATGATCCATTTAGAAATTCTGGAAAAACATGAACGTTTTGTTTCACAAAAACAAATAAAATGGGAACCAACCGTAAATAGATAACGTGATGACTATTTTTAATAATGAATCCTTGCACCATAATCCCCTCTGTGCTGCTTTATTCTCTAGATTTTTTTGTTTCCTGACTTCTGGTAGGAAATCATGGGAACACCTTTCTGGTGATATGGAACACTTTCTGTGCTCTGATTACAGGAGGTACCTTTTAAGAAAATCCTTCTTAAAACACAATGGTTGGGACTCAGGATTTACTGTATAAAAAGTATACAGTGTATAACATTGGTGTAACATTGATATGTAAGAGGGGATTCGGTGATACTGTTTTACAGCATTTAGCGGTACTTCACAAACAATACATGACAATAAATGTGAATAATATGTATGAAGGATAAAGCACAATATAAAGACTATATTAAATATGAGTTAAAGGACCAGAGACACATACTTAACTGTTCAAGAGGAATTAACACTGGCATTCAGTGCAACCCTTACTACAGGTTGGTTATACAGGAGTAAAGAAAAATGGTTAAAGTGTAAATGAAGAAGGTAGGGCTTAAAGTGATATCATCCATGAATATGCCCAGGAATATATTAGAGCTTGCTGAAGTAGCATATATGTCAGTGAGACAAAGAAAGGGAGAAGCATTAACAACAGCCATTTGACACAGGCTCAGAATCAGCCATTAGATCATGAGAGACTAAAGACTTGGACAAATATTCATTATTCTATACAAAAAAAGGAGGTCTTAAAATGTGTAGAAAGGTGGACGAATGCCAGGAATAAACATTTATTATTTTATACAAAAAAGGAGGTCCTAAAATGTGTTGTCAGAGAGGAGATTAGATGCCATCCCAGGAATGGGGAAGGATGCAGGCAGGACAGAAAATATGGAGTAAGTGTCATTCTAGTTAAAGTAGGGGAAGACAGGAGTGTAGGCAGATTGATGTAATCAATGCATCAGCTGCTAAGACTTCAAGGCAGAATGATGAGAAATCAGAGGGAAGAGTAAAAGAAAAGAATATGAGAAAGAGGATAATACTCCTGGAGGACATGTGTCTGCTACAGGTAGTCTGTGATATTCGTAGCTCCATGATGTAGAAAGTGTTGTGGTCCAAGACCTTGAGGAGGTTATTCATCTGGTTCAGACGTAGACCTCAAAAGATGGAATTATAAATGTGTAGCTAACCAAGGCAGAGAAGATTATGGAGGATGGGCAAATGAAGGCACTACTAGCCACACTGATGCTGCCACTGGAAGTGGTTTTGAGATGGACAGAGAGAGACAATGCAAGCAGAGATGTCACTGTGGGTTTTGGGGAGTTGATTATGATGAGCTGAGACAAGGTCAAAGGAAGTTACATTTCATTTGCTTGATGCAGAAGGAGAAAATAAACTGATCTTGTCTGTCCTAAGAAGTAATATCCCAAAGGTGGACACAACAGGGAAATAATGGTCCATCCAGGGGTGTTCTGAGGCCCAGTGCCACAGGTGGAGGCTGTTGTATGACTCCTGAGTACCTACACCTACTGCACATTTGACTTTGGAAGCTCCTCCCAGTCTCATGCCATCTGCTCATACTAGTGAGTATTAGAAGATCAGACTGGGAAGGCCTTCCCCTTAGACTGTTAATGCTTCAGTTGCACTCTCTAACCTATCTTCCCACCTGCTAAGTGCACATTGCAATATTTAGAGTAATAAATTCTTTTTTTTCCATCTTATTTTTAAAAATCTGCAACATCTGGAACAAGACTACTGATTACTGGCAAGCTATGTGCCATTTTATTTTTGCAATCAGCTTGGGATTCCTAAAAATGAGAATATTGTGAGAGATCTTGGAACATGGGTCGATACTGGCCTCTCATTTGACCTAGTCCTTTTACCTTGAGCAACTCATTGCAAAAGGTATATCTTCAAAATCAAAATAAGTCCTTACCCCCTTGTACTCTGCATTGATTAGACCTATCATAAAATACAAGTCTCCCTTTGGGATGTATCTTGTTAGACACATGAAGCAACTGGACAGGCCACAGAGTTCCAAACTAAAAAAAGATCATTGGCTTAAAAATCCCCAAGCTACCAGGAGAGACTGGAAGCACTATCCCTGAATTCAGTATCCTATAGACTCCATAGGGTGATATGTGCCTAGCTTATCAGCCATAAGGGATCCAGAAGTAGAACACCTCTTATACCTTCATAAAGCAAACAGTCCTAGCACCAGAGATCTAAACCTACTTAAATAAAACAAAATGGAGACATAGATTTGTCTTGCAGCACCTACCCTCTCTGAAACAAACTGCCTTACCAAATTAAGTAGTACAATTCTCTATCTTCCTTCAAAAAATGAGCTATATAATTACATGGGAATTCATAAATTCACCTCTGTATGAGTGGTCTGTCCCTCCTTGAAAAGGGAGGTAAGGCAAAGGGTGGGTAATGGCGAAGTGGCGAAGTTACCTTGTATAGTCTATGATTCTATGATTAGTGCTTCTATTTTGCTTCTGGCGAGAGTAGAACAGAGGGGCATAGGTTCATAGGTTCATAGAACATTACTAGGCTAACAGCATTACCGCCCTTATAAGCCTAGCCATATTTATCCTGAGTTGCCCCAAATGTCAGTGGTTAGGTGAGTGAAGTTCGCAGAGGTAAGGGTTATGTGGTGGCTAATAATGATTTCCTCTGTCCAAGAGGGACATGGGCACCACCACAGGAGTGAATTTGCAGCCACCCATCCTCTGATCTAGGTTGTGTTTGAAGAGGATCAGGAAAGGGCTGTGTTTTACAAGAATTGGAAGCTTCTTCCAGAAAAGTGGCAGTCTCTGGGAGACATGTCTATCTCTCCAGCATGACCTGTTCATGTCAGAGGCTAGGTTAAGATCCCTGGAATGGGTGACCCTCATCCAGTTTGATTTACGAATGTGTAACATTTCCATCGGGGATGGGTCAGAGGCTACCCAGTAAGTCAGGTACATGCCACCCCTTAGCAACCTGTAGGAGACAGAATACAGTGACAGGGCTTTCAGTCTTTCCATGTAAGACTTATTTTCTGTAACCTGTAATTTCTTGATGAGAAACCTCTGTGGTCTTTCCAATTGATGCAGGTATCTGGTGAGGTACATGCAAAAGGGAGCATTGTACTCAGTTATTGGTCTGATGAGGGCTGAGTATAATGGAATTATAACTGTGAGGACCCCACTCTGGGCCACTAATCAATCCTTACCACTGACACTGGAGAGGGACATTCACCTGGAATGCAAATGGATAGACTCCTCTTAGTTAGCAACAATCTCGTCTTAGACAGCACCAAACCTAAAAACTCAGCTGGGGAATCATGCTTCTCAAACTTCATTCCTAAAATATGGAATAAACTGTCAACCCCAATAACCTCCACTGCTCTACAATGCAGTTTAAAAAGCTCCTAATATCACACTTAATAGAAACCTTGCTCTGTTCGTGCATCTGTCCTGGATAACCCTTACCCGAATCTCCTTTACCACATACTGTACACTCTTGCTGTCCTACACCAAGACTTGACCTCATCTGTATCAAAATTAGTCTCTCTCTCCTCTTGAAATTGTATATATTCATGTAAGATACGTGATGGAAATACTACTCAGTCAAATTGTAAATGTTCATGTATATCATGTGATGTAATGTTTACTTCTATAGAATTGTATTGTTCATAATTATGTGCCTAGTGCTGTGATTATTTCCACAATGTCTCACATCTTTGTATTTTTGTACAATGCATGAAATTCTCATAACTGGAGCTTTTCTCCCTGGGACTCTGCTGAAAAAGGACTTGTGCCCAGTCAGACTTTCCCAGTAAACAAATGTAAAATAATAAATAAATAAAATAATAATACACTCAGTATTTCTCAATGTAGACCTCTCTGCATCAAGCACAATTTCCCTTAACAGCACAAAGGGAGCACACTCACTCCTGGGTCTGGATTTCACTGTCTCTCTCCCGGTCCCCAATAAGACTCCCCACTTGCAGAGCTGTAGGGATGCATCCGCAGCCAAGTGTCCAAGCCAAGTCCTCCAGTACCCTGTCTGTAAAACCAGCGCTTTGTGTCCCTGCTCCAGGTAGCTGACACACAGACACTCACACACACACACACACACACACCCCATGAGATTTGATTTTCACACAGACACACACACACACACACACACACACACACACACACACACACACACACACACACACACACACACACACACACACACACACCTGGGAAAGACTGGCACAGATTTACCTGCTGATCCCACTTCTTCTCAGACTATAAAGTAGTTATCACTGCCACCAGACACTACAAAGCCAGCTACCTAAGGCTCTTGCAAGGGTACCCAATTATACTAAGTGAAATTACTATTAATGCAAATGGTAATGTTGACCAAACAGCCAGGTTTCAGGAGTGGCCACATTGTCACCAATAGATATAAGTACTCTCAAAGGTTAAACTATTCTCTAAAGGATCAAACACAATGAAAAGTTCAAATATATTTAATAATAAATAATACAAGAACATGAAAATATGAAATATGTATTTAGAGTAAATACCAGAGTTTCAGTCACAGGAAGTATTAAAAATAACACAGCAGGAAAGATTCACACAATTACAGAAAAACAATGCTTAACTATTCTCACTATATTTTTCTAACTGAGCTAGAGAATTACTGTTCCTACTTATTTAATAAAAACAGGCAAGATGAAGTAGGTGAGGGTTCCTTCTATGTCAGGTTCCAAGAAACAGACAGCCCTGAGACTTCTGTCTCACCTAATATTAAAACATTATTTCTGTAGAGAATGACATCACATACATCTGGTCATCTGACTTCTGGTCCCCATGCAACCCTTCCCCCTTGCTAGAAACTGCCAGGGTTTAGCACCTACATGTCAATAATACACACACAAGAGCATTGCTCAGATCTGGGGCAGCTTCTGGAAGTTATAAATCAATTACAAACCTCTACTCCTCATACAAAAACTAACAAACCATGCTTCTTACAGCCATTGCATCTCTAACTTCATTCAAAACTGTGAGAACATTTTTATGGCCTAGGCCCAGTAATTTACTTTCTTACTATTTCTCAAAGTTAGCTGGAGCTGAGCTTAACATCTTCCAGTATTCTCTGTTTACACACACACACACACACACACACACACACACACACACACACACACACACACACACACACACACACACATATTTAAATATTTAATTTAGTTACAATACAATCAGGACCCACTGTTGGTCCATTTTTAACATAGCAACCAAAGAAACCATCCACTCATAATAAGCAGTGTTGGTTAAATGCAGTAGTATAACTATAAAGATAAACAAAAAATTGACACTGTGGCATGGCAGCTAAAACAAAAGTAGCAAAATGTATTACAAAAATGGTAAGTGCTTTCACGATAAGATCAATTGCTTCATCAGACCATATCACATCATAACTAACCAGCATATATATATATATATATATATATATATATATATATATATATATGCACTTTTTTTTCAAAAAATACAGTATTTAAATTGATTTTAACTGTGTTGCAGGAATATTAACTGAACTGGAAGTTAGTCAGTGTTTGCTGAATTTTTTTATTTGCTAGTAATTACAGGTGTGGGGGTAGCCACATTCTTTGATTTCCTGTCCTTGCCTATTTAAGTGGTACAGTGTGAAATATTTTCTGCTTAAAAATCTCAGCTTTGGCTGGCTAAGAACTAGCTGTATTCAACTGGACGTATAAGAGAATTTAAGTACTTTTATCTGCACTTTTTTTTTTAAAAAATACAGTATTTAAATTGATTTTAACTGTGTTGCAGGAATATTAACTGAACTGGAAGTTTTGACTCTGCTCTTCAGTTAGTCCCACCCACCCTCCCTGTTTTTGTTTTGGTGTTAATCTTAGTGGCCTTGAAACTGCCCGCCCTCTTGTAAATTTGTGTTTGGATACTCCTTCTGGGCCCATCTCATTTGCTCACTCAACTGAGTGCAGTGAGATCATATTCTGATTTCAGGCACTCCTACTGTGTACAAAGAGAGCATCTGGGAAACAGAAAAAAAATTAAGCTTGTTTCCTGCCTTTCCTGTTAAGTGGTATAGACTATTTGTAGGCTTCTGAGCCCCCAAGCCCTTCTGTGTTGGAGGGAAGCCTTCTAGCTTAGTTTTTTTTTCTTATAACTAGCCAGTTTTCTAGTTTCAGCACTCAAATCTGTTTCTTTGATCTCAGCACTTGTATAGAAAAAAAAAACATTTCATCTGCTTTTACTGTACTTGTGTTTCTACCTACTTTATTTTACTTTTGCATCATCTTAAAAGTACTCAATTGTATTTATTACTGCTTGGTGTAACTCATTCTAAGCCTTTTGGTTTAAACACTTGGGCTTCGGACCAGTTGTTTTGCACTGAGAGGGTTTGTGGTCTGCACTGTAGTGGCAGAACAGGTAGCTTACATCCTTCTAGGTTGGGAACTGCTGATTGAGGGCTCAGTGTCTGTTATTCTAAAAGTGTAGTAATTCTGGTTTAAGCACTTGGGCTTTTAGGCCAGTTATTTTACATTAAGAGGGTTCGTGGTCTGCACTCTTGCGGGAGGAGAGGCTGGACTCTGCCCTTCTGAGCTGGGAATTTCTGGTTAAAGGCTTATAGTGCATGCATATCTGAACTGCTTCTTACTGAAGTTGGTGCGCTTTGTTTGCTGTGGCATAGACTGGATTCGGGCCTGCTGGATCTAGCTTTGTTTGTGTAACTTGAGCACTAATCCAGGCATTCTCTAAAGTATTCAATTGTATTTATTACTGCTTGGTAGTAACGTGATTAAAGTGTAGCTATCATTCTAAGTCTTTTGGATTAAGCACTTGGGCTTTCAGGCCAGTTATTTTACATTAAGAGGGTTCGTGGTCTGCACTCTTGTGGGAGAAGAGGCTGGACTCTGCCCTTCTGAGCTGGGAATTTCTGGTTAAAGGTTTATAGTGCCTGAATATTTGAACTGTATCTTACTGAAATTGTACACCTTGTTTGCTGTAGCATAGACTAGATCCAGGCCTGCTGAATCTAGCTTTGTTTATATGCTTGTTGTTTGTTTGCTTGTTATTTCCCTGGAATGCTAATTCCACCTAATACAGCTTCTCAGCGCTTCTGTGGATCACTAGTGATATCTGCATTGCTTACTGTACTTATTTCCTTGTTTCACTTGAAAGAAAGTTACTGTTTGTCATTTTTGCATTTAAGTTACCTGTAACACATTGCACATAAGTTACCCGGCACTTGCTCACTAAAGCAATTATATAAGTCAGCACTAAAAATTAAAAGCACTACACCCTCACTCCCCACTGGCCCTTGTTTTCAATTATAAAGAAATTCCCAATATTATTCTAGCATGTCCAAAGGTCAGTTGTCAATCTCCTCTCCGGTCCAGCTGGTGAATCTGGGAATCTTGAGGCAATGTTACAACTGCCTCATGTACACAGACAACCCTCTCCTCCTCCCAACAAATTCCAACACATGTGAGAGATGCAACCATATAGCCAAACTGGAGGCTAAGCTCTCTCAACTCAGTACTGGCATAACCAGTCAGGAGGAGAAGGAAACCACACTCAATACAATTCCAGTCTCACATAGACCTACCACGACAGCAAACCAAACACATAATCACACAAAAACATACTCAGAGGCTCTAAATAAAGATCTGCCTAAGCAGTAGAGACCTCCAAAACAGACAACCAAGCAACCGCTACCCCAAAACAAAACACGTGCAACACATATCTCATAAAGCCAGTGTGCCGAACAGTCACAGCCCTTAAGACTAAACAACACACCTGATACACTTGTAATAGGTGACTCTATTGTCAGGCACACTGCCGTCCCGCTCACCAGGCTGAACAAGGAGAGGGTCACGGTGAGCAGCCTGTCGGGCGCTAGGATCCGCCACATAACACAAGCACTCAGGTCACTCCAAGGCAAGTACAAATATGACTCAGTCATTGTCCATGCTGGTGTGAATGACCTGAGACATACCTCCCTGGACTACATGAAAAGAGACATAGAGGAGCTCTCTGAGCATGTAGACCAGGCAGGTATGACCCTAGCCCTAAGTAGCATCCTGCCATTACCCAGAATGATACCGCAGTACAAGAACAAAATGATTGACTTCAACAATTGGCTAAGCTTCTGGTGTCATTCTAAGTCCCTGGACTACATGAAAAGAGACATAGAGGAGTTCTCTGAGCATGTCGCCCAGGCCGGTATGACCCTGACCTTGAGTAGCATCTTACCCTCACCAAGAATGATGCCACAATATGAAGACAAGATGATCAATTTCAACAATTGGCTTAAGTACTGGTGTCATTCAAAGGGGATCCAATGCCTGTCAGCTTGGGATGATATGCACGACAAGCCACGATGCTTCACTAAGGATGGCTTGCACCTGTCACCCCTGGGCTTTCGGATATTGGCAAAGGCTCTTGCTACCCCCATAGTGCCTTTTTTAGGCAAGGCTCAAGAGACAAACCCACCTCCATAGGTATCACAAGGGATAAGAAACTAAGAGTAATGCTACTCAACGCCAGAAGTCTAAACCTCAAGATGCACGCACTCGAAACTCTCCTTAGCATGGAGAACATCGATATCTGTGCAGTAACAGAAACCTGGTTGAGGGCTCCCGAGAGCACCCCAGCACTACCAGGTTATACCTCATACCATGCTTTTCCGCCCCAAAATGTGGACCGAACCACAAAAGGAGGGGGAGTATCGATATTCATCAAAGATACCCACACCTCCAGGTTGGTGGCACAGCACGAAGCATCAGAGACTATCCATGTGCAACTAACAGTGGGTAAAACTGCCTTCCAGTTTATAACCTGCTACAGACCACCCTCCCAAACCCAGGAACCCCACTCAGCCTTCCTGAGAACACTGGAAAATATGATGGTCTCTCCAAACACCATTATATTGGGCGACTTCAACTACCCAAACATACACTGGGAGCATTACTCTAGCTCCAACACCCAAGCCCAAAGGTTCCTAGAATTTATAAACTCAAATGCTATGGAACAACTTGTTACCACTCCCACAAGAGGGGAAAACATACTGGACCTGATCATTACCAACATTGGGACTCTATGCTCCAAGCCAGAAGTGTATCCCTCACTGGTAAGATCAGACCATAAACTAATCTCACTGGATATTCACATCCCGACCCCACCCCCTGCCCAGAAAACCACAGTGAAAAACTTCTCTAAAGCAAATTTCACACTCCTCAAAACCGAGGTGGAATCCTTCAAAGCCCCCGGGCCTGTGGAAAATATGGCCCAGACTGCAGAATCCTTTATAAACGCATTCTATGAACACCTTCAGGGAATGCATGGATCCATGCATCCCAAATAAAACCAAGACCCAATCCTCCAAAGGCAGACGTCCTGTCTGGTGGACCCCAGCCATAAACAAACTATACAATAGAAGGAGGAAGCTACTAAATGATAGAGCAAAATCCCAAAAAGGGAAGGTATCACTGATCAGTATTAGCAAAAAACTACGGGCACTCATAAAATTGTCTAAGGCCAGCTTCGAGAGAAAAATTGCACAGGACACTAAGGCTAATCACAAGGCTTTCTTTAGTTATGTTAGGAACCTGGGTGGTAATTCCCAGATATGCACAGAATTAGTCCAAAATGACAAAAAATACACCGAACCCACAGACATTGCCAACATCCTAGCTGACAGATTCAGCGCAAACTTCTCCCTCCCCCTCCCCACCAAAAGGGCAAATATCTATCCCAGCTGAGTGCTGCCCCCCCTGACATCTCAGATGCTCAGGTAAGAGCCGCCCTCTCCAAAGCAAAAAAGACAGCATCAATGGGACCAGACGGTGTCCCGGGCTGTGTCCTACATGAACTCCAAGAAGAGCTAAACCCAAACATAAAACTACTGTTCAATCTCAGCCTTACTACAGGATATGTGCCCAAAGAGTGGCGTACAGCAACAGTGGTCCCTCTCCATAAAGGTGGTGCCTCAACGGATCCTGGAAACTATCGCCCCATAAGCCTGACTAGCTTGGTCTGCAAAGCTATGGAAAGAATCATCATGGACCTCATAAATAAAGATATTGGGGACCTACAGACACTGGATCCTACCCAGTTCGGCTTTGTTAAGGGCAGATCCTGCCTCTTAAACCTGGTTGATTTCTTTGAAGCAGTCACCAAGGCCATTGACGAGGGGAAGGTGGTCCACACAACCTACCTGGACCTCGCAAAAGCCTTCGATACAATACCCCAAGGGGCATTATAGATAAGCTCACCAGCTTAAATATAAACCCCTATGTCACTAGATGGATTGCAAACTGGCTCAAGGACAGAACCCACATGATTAGAATTGCTGGAGCCATGTCAGACTCCAAACCAGTTACAAGTGGTGTCCCACAAGGCTCAGTCCTGGGACCTCTCTTGTTCAGTATATATTTCTCGGAGGTACAGGCCAACACGGAAGGACTGTGGCTGACCAAGTTCGCAGATGACTGCAAACAGCGCCATAATCGACTCTCCAGCCGACACAAGCATCCTCCAAAAGGGCCTCATAGAAACAGACAACTGGTGCCAGAGACATGGCCTCAAGCTAAATGCCAAAAAGTGTATAGTCATCCCCTGTGGCAAAAACAAAGTGCCCACAAATTACCACATAGGTGGTAATCCATTAAGTACAGAAGAAGTAATTAGGGACCTGGGGACCCAAGTTGATAGCAATCTCTCATTTGACAACCACGTAGCCAAAGTGGTTAGAAAAACATTTTATATAGCCCACCTAATCATGAAGGGATTCACATCTAGATCAGGGAGGTCATCGCCTCTTTACTCATCCCTCATCAGGCCCATAATTGAGTACAATGCCCCTTTTGGGATGTACCTTACCAGACACCTGCAGCAACTGGAAAGACCCCAAAAGTACCTCACCAAGAAGATCAAAGGGCTCAAACAGATGCCATATGCTGCCCGGTTAAAGAAACTCCAGCTCTACTCAGTGGCATACCACCTGTTCAGAGGCGATCTGTGCCTGACGTATAAAGCCATGTCCAACCCGGAATTAATGGACATGCTGCACCTCAGAAAATCCAAATCCCATCGAGCTATGCGCTCGAGAGACTTGAACCTCAGCACTGAAATAAATAGGACATGCTGGAGGGACAGATTCATAACCCAGAGGCTCCCTTCACTCTGGAATAAAATCCCAGTCCAGGTTAGGCAGAGTCCCTCATTGACTCTCTTCAAGAGGAATCTTGATGAGTGGATGGGAGATCGTAGGTTTACCCCGGGTATCACTTCTGTGTCACTGTTAGACAGAGGCACAGTATACTAACCTCGAAAAAGGGCATAGCAAAATAAATTTAAAATGGGTGGCAAAAGCCAAACACATTCTGGCTAGGCTTATAAATGCCCTAGGGCAGATAGCCTAGAATGAACCTATGAACCTATGAACCTATATAAATATATATATATATATATATATATATATATATATATATATATATATATATATAATAACAAGAACCAATCAACTTAAACATTCAAAAACCTGTACCCAATCACATCAAAGTAGTTCCCCACTATAAAGTATCATTGTGAAATGCTACATCATATCATACACACCATTTAAAGGGGCATCCACAAATAACAGTATTAAAATAGGTCATAAAGATGATATAACATAAATAAAAAAGCAAAGTTTTGTATATTACATCTAACGTAGCCTGCAAGCTTTCAGGAAAGATTTAAGAGAAACATATCCATTGAAACCAGAGCCCCTATCTGATCACAACTTAATGATCCAGCGTAACACAGACCTTTTGATAACATTGTATAAGTCACCCAAGCATGGATTACTAGAGATCCTGTAAACCAGAAATTTAAACATATGTTGAATCCCTTTTTCCTCAACATGTTTAGATAAAGCATTACATTTGTTTTGTACTTGAATGTGATACAGATGTTTCCCTATTCATTCTTTCAGACTCCTATTTATCTTACCAATGTAGAACAAGGTACAATATTCTATATAGATGAGATCTCTGGTGTCACAATTAGCTGTAATGTTAAAGCAAAACCTAGTACAGTTATCAGGATGTACAAAACAGTTTGTGCTATCTATATAACCACAAAAACTACACTTTCCACAAGGGTAGGTACCTAATGGCTTGCTGTTATACCCAGATCTCCTAAACTTATCTGGATAACACAGGACTCTCTTCAGAGATCTCTTATTTTTGTAATTAAAATGTAGTACATCCCCCACAATCTCTCTAATATTATCATCACTGACTAAAACAGACCAATGTTTACTTATAATTTTAGTGATAATGTTAATATCACTATTGTAATTCAGAGAAAAGGAGACATTCCTTCTCCTATAGTCTCCATCATAATCACAACACCTACAAGGGGCAGAGAAGTACAGTCTAGCCTGTGTTTCTCTCAGCTGTGTACTCAGTGGTAACCTATGCTCTGTCTCACTCAACTTATATCACTGCTCAATGAAATTAGATCTCAAATTCCTGAGATCATTAGCATAGCCATCCTCACATATATTTAATCTAGAAGTATGCATGCTCTGTCCCTTAACATTCCTAAAGATGAGTCTAGAGTGCATGCTAGTCCTATGAAGTAAAGAATTCATGGCATTCCTTCTTAAACAATCTAGTCCCAAAGGATAAATTCAAATTCCTTTATACCTCAACATCTAAAAATTCAATGTTGGTCCTAGAATATTTCAATGAAGACTTCGAAAAGGATGTAGTTCCATGTAAGTAATCAATGAAGCCATATAATTCAAAAAACAAACATGTCCACAACAAAAATATATCATCCATGAAATGACAATAAAACTTAATGTAGCTGGAATAAGTTATGGATGTAAACACATTAACATTCTCCCACTGGGTGAGCTCCATATTGGCATAGCTATTGGCACAAAAAGTGCCCATAGCCATGCCAGATGTTTGTAAAAAGTACTTGCCATCAAAAATGAAAACATTGTTTTCCAAAACAAACTGAATAACTGACAAATCAAATCAATTTTTGCTATATGAACTAAACTCAGATAAATATTTCCCAACAAAACTCTATCCGTTCCAAGTTGGGAATTACAGTAAACAATGAAGCTACATTGAAAATAACTAGCAAGCATTCAGCAGTGAGTAAACAAGTACTAGTATACACATGCAAATTCTGTAAAAAATGTTTGGAATCCCTAAGAATGATATCTGATTTATCTAAAAGAGGTCTAAGTTGTTTTTCTACAAAAACAGAAAACAGCCCAGTGAGCCAACCTCCCCAAGTCATTATAGATCTGAATGATGGTACTAAAGGATTCTTGTGAATTTTTGGAAGCACATGAAAACTAGGAATCAGAGGAAATTCAACTATCCAATAATTAGCAGACAGTCATTAACCATCTTATGTACTCTATACTTCATAACATCTATATCATTCAAACTAATCATTGTATGGGTATTATCATCACATAACATAGCTTTAATAGAGGAAAAATATAAATATCTGTCTAAAATGACCATTGACCCTCTCATGTCAGGTGGTCAAATAACAATGCCCTCATCATTCAAACAAGGCTCATCTCTCAGGCATTGTAAGATTATTAAATCCATGGATGTGTTGCCCATCGTTAAACACATCGGACAGATAATTTTCACATAACCTAATAAAAGCTTCTCATAATGGGTGATTCTGAGGTGTATATACACTAGGTTTCTTATATACATTAAAATTAGTATCACCTCCATCTGAGAAAATCTTTAACATAAGGCTTCTAACAAACAGCTTTAAATCAATAACAGTTTCAGTAAGATTAGCCTTCTGGGCAGGAATAAATGAAAGTCCTTTATTCAAGATAGTTATTTCTAAATCAGTTAATTGCCTGCATGATAAATTATAAATTAAGGAATGGCTACATTTTCAACATAAGCAACTTTACAAATCTGTTTTCTATACAAGCATCTGTACAAATCAGTTTGATATTCAAATAACATATAATTCTTTACTGAAGTCCAGCTAGCTGTACTGGCCTATGTTACACATCCATTGTCCTACTTCTCCCGGCATGGCTGGCAGTACCTTCTATCATCACATCTCTTCCCCCTTTGAAGACTCAAGATAGTTTTTCAAGTGCCCCTCGAGAAACATTGCTTGAGATGAATGAGCCTATCTGGGAATACATTATCCCATACCCTGTCTTGAGATCCCATTTGCCTTGACATTGCTGACCCCACTATAGTGCTGCGCTGTTATATCATATGCCTGCAACCCTAGGCTCCACCAAAGTAAATTGTCATTTTGTTAGCTGGCTTGCTGTAACCATAGATCCCCCTCAGACTCCTCTTGCATCCTACTGCAAATACTTAGCACCACGGTCTCCCTATCATGGTAAGGTTTCATCATGTGCCCTTACCTCCTGTCTAGCAGTTCCACCATGTAGTTAACATCACTGACCTTCCTAACCACTTTGAAGGGTCCCTCCCAAGCTGCCTGCAGCTTATTGTGTCTGACAGGAATGAGAACTGCCCCACATCATACTCTTGGGCTTGAGCATTCCTGTCATACCAAAACTTTTTCTGCTGTTGAACTCCTGCCAGGTTCTCCTGGGCCAAGCCCATGAGCTCCCTAAGCCTTGTCCTGAGGTTTAGGACATATGCCACAACAGACTCCTTGTGGGATTCACACTCACTCTCCCACTCATCATGAATCAAATCTAAAAGCCCCCTCACCCTATGCCCATACAAAAGCTCAAAGGGTGAAAAACCTGTGGATTCCTGGGGTACTTCTCTGTATACAAACAGCAGACGGGGAATATTTGTTCCACTCTCTCTTAAACTGGTCTTCAAATGCCCATAGCATGGTCTTTAAGACCATTAGTCTGGGGATGGTAGGGGTAGTTTTTAGGTGCTTCACCCCTCAGAGCTTCCACAAACAAGCCAGCAGGTCTGGCATGAAATTAGCACTTCTGTCAGTAAGTATTCCTCTCTGGAAACCTAGCCTGCTGAAAATTTCTAACAAAGCGTTTGCCACCTTCTCTGCCTCAATGGAAGACAGAGCCACTTCTCAGGGTATCTAATAGTATAATTTACTAACACCAGGATATACTTCTTCCTTGTGGAACTTGGGATACTCAGAGGCCTGGCAATATCCATAGCTCCCCTCTGAAATGGCTACTCAATTACAGACAAAGCCATCAAAGGATCTTTGACTTTGTCTCCTGCCTTGCCTACTTTTTGACACTGCCCACAGGCCCTGTTACATCCCTTGCAATACCAGGACAATAAAAGTTCTGCATAATACATCTCTTGGTACACTTTATGCCCATATGACCTGCAAAAGGAATGTCATGGGTTATGGCTAGAAGTGCGAGACGAAAGGCTCTAGGCACTACCAATTGCTGTATTACATCACCCTCTAGCCCTCCCTCAGTGGTCCACTATCTATACAGTAACCCTTTGTTCCAGTATACAGATTCCCCCTTTCCTTGAGAATCAGGTGCCTCCTTAGCTACCTCCCTCAAGCCTTGTAATGTAGGGTCTGAGAGCTGAGCCTGTCCCAGCCCTACTTTTGTGACTTTTTCCAGCTCTTCTTCCACAGGAAGTCTGGTATCATCTGACAGTGGTGCCTCACTGTCAATCTGGGTACTACCACTCACCTCTGCCCTGTAGTCACTCTGTCCATGGGGACATCAGTACCTACTACCAGCTGTGGCTCACCTTCAACTTCATTGCTATGGGGTAGCTCCCTCACCAGCCCTGGCTTCAGGTGTGGTGTCTGTCTGGGTCTGTCCCAGGCTGCCAGATTCACACGCCTGTCTCCAAGCCTGACTGCATGTAACTAGGTTGCATTATCAAAATCATCCCCTATAAGGACATCTACAGGCGTATCCTCAAAGACACCCACTTGCTTGATTCCTTTTCCACCCTCTCAGTCAAGGTGAACCTTGGACAAAGGCATTTTGAAATGGGGTTCCTCCTAAAGCTCTGACTGGAGTGGACTGCCCAGGCAAGTACTTTTCCTCTCTAACCACTGCAGGCTTCACAATGGTTATGTTAGAGGCATGTCAGTTGTAGCAGTAGCCTGTTTTTTATCAACTAAGATAAGATATTACCTCTTGTGATAGTTTGTTACCTCTGTTTATTCCAGCCAACGTACCACTGGCATACTGTTATTCCTACTTTTGGCTCCCCCACCCTTTGTTCCCTACCTTGCCTGCATGGACATCTGTATGATACATGGGCCCACTGGTTACATTTAAAATATTCAACCCTTAATGCTGGCTGTGTACCTGAACTAGTGGCTTCCCCTGTTACTGGTGGACTCTGTTGGGGTGGTTTAGGCTCCCCATCATGGGTTTCCTTATATCCATGTGCAGCACTGGTTATCCCTCTCCTGTGCAGTGATGCCCTGATTGCTAAGTAGAAATCCCCCTTTTTTCCCAGCTCATCTGCAGAGTTACACTCTTGGTCTGCCAAACAGATTCTCATCTCCTTAGGCAAAGTGCTAAGGGCTTGTTCCCTCACCAAAAGGTCTGCCAGGCCTTCAAAAGTGGTGACCTGACACCCACTCACAAACCTATGAAAATACGTGCTTAACTCAGCAACATAATCACACACACTTCCATCTGCCTTGTGTCTGTGCTCACAAAACTTTTTTTCTGTAAGATTCAGGTGTTAACTTAAAACATTCAAGTAAACTTTTTTTTACTTTTTTCATAGTTTAAACAATCAATATCAAACAATTTATAAACAGCAGTTACAGCTTTACAATGGAGTAAGGGGGTCAGGAACCATACACAGAGTCCTTGGTCAACATTATATGTTTTACATACTCTTTCAAATATATGAATAAAACTATCAAAAGTATAACCCTCTGTAAATTGTGGAAGAAATGTATTGACCTTTATTGCTTCTGGGGTTCAGTTATTCCCTTGTCCGTTACCTCCATGACCTTGGTGAAGAGGCAGCATCTCCCTCTCATGTTGATGCTGCTTCTCATTTTCTTCGCCTCCAACTGCTGCAGTCTCTCATTTTCTTCAGCCACCAAATGCCACAGCCTCTCTGCTGATTCTAATTCCAAATATTTGGCCTCCAGTTCAAGTCTGTATAACTCCAGACAGGTTTTTAAGTCCTCTGAGGAAAAGGTGAACTGTTGTGTTTCAGAGGCCTGCAAATTCCCATCACCAGACTGGTAATCCTGCTGGTTGCTGGTCTGAGCTGTGACTAAGGCTGAAATAATTTCCTCTTAAGTCAGGTTGGCATGCACCATCATTTATCTTCACACACCTTGGTCAATTGGTTCTTTGTCAGCTTGCCATAATCCTCTGCTGACATCTTTGCCTGCTTTTCCTGACTAAACTAAACTTCTTCTTCTTCCGGCTGCTCCCGTCAGGGGTTGCCACAGCAGATCAACTGTTTCCATTTCTTCCTGTCCTCTGCATCTTGCTCTGTCACACCAACCACCTGCATGTCCTCTCTCACCACATCCATAAACCTTATCTTAGGCCTTCCTCTTTTCCTGTTACCTGGCAGCTTCATCCAGTATACTCTGCATCCCTCCTCAGCACATGTCCAAATCAATGTAATCTTGCCTCTCTGGCTTTGTCTCCAATCCTTCCAACCTGGGCTGACCCTCTAATATACTTATTCCTAATCCTGTCCATCCTCGTCACACCCAGTGCAAACCTTAACATCTTCAACTCTGCCATGTCAAGCTCTGACTCCTGCCTTTTTGTCAGTGCCACTGTCTCCAACCCATATAACAAAGCTGGTCTCACTACCCTCTTGTAGACCTTCCCTTTCACTCTTACTGGTACTCGTCTGTCACAAATCACTCCTGACACTCTTCTCCACCCACTCCATCCTGCCTGTACTTTCTTCTTCACCTCTATTCCACACTCACCATTATTCTGAACTATTGATCCCAAGTATTTAAACTCATCCACTTTCACCACCTCTACTCCCTGCATCCTCACCATTCCTCTGTCCTCCCTCTCATTCACACACATATATTCTGTCTTAGTCCTGCTGACCTTCATTCTTCTTCTCTCTAGAGCATATCTCCACCTCTCCAGGGTCTCCTCCACCTGTTCCCTACTCTCACTACAGATCACAATGTCATCTGCAAACATCATAGTCCACGGGGACTCCTGTCTGATCTCGTCTGTCAACCTGTCCATCACCATTGCAAATAAGAAAGGGCTCAGAGCTGATCCTTGATGTAATCCCACCTCCACCTTAAACACATCCATCACTCCCACCACAGACCTCACAGCTGTCACACTACCCTCGTACATATCTTGTACCACTTTTACATACTTCTGTGACGCTCCCGACTTCCTCATACAATACCACAACTCCTCTCTAAACTAAACTATAATAATAAATAAAACTGTTGTGAAATGAAACTCTGAATGTTTACCTTGATGGAGCTGAGAGGACACACCTTTAGTGACAACTGCCTACAGGCTACAGAAGTTCAATTAATATCCACACCACTGCTCACCACTATGTGAAATCTCCACTCTAGGCCAGTAATCAAGGAGCCTGAATCCTCATCACTGACAATGGAGAGGGATGTTCACTTGGAATACAAATGAATAAACTCAGTAGTTTCCAGATGCAGACCTCTCTGCATCAAACACAGTCTCCCTTAGGAGCACACAGGGAACACACTCAGTCCGGGATCTGGATATTTCGCTTTCTGTCCAGATCGGTAATCAGACTCCCCACTGGCACAGCTGTACGGTTGAGTCTTCAGCCAAGTGTCCAAGCCAAGTCCTTCAGCACCCTCTGTATGAAACCAGTGCTTCATGTCCCTGCTCCAAGTAGCTGACACACACACACACACACACACACACACACACACACACACACACACACACACACACACACACACACACACACACACACACACACACACACACACACGCACACACGCACACACACCCACACCCCCACACACACACACACAAAGTGAGATTTGATTTGCACACACACACACACACACACACACACACACAGGCACATGGGAAAGGCTGACACAGACTTACCCACTTTTCCCCCTTCTAACCAGATTATAAGACAGTTATCTCTGCCACCAGACACTACCAAGTCAGCTAACTAAGGCTCCTGTATGGGTACCCAATTATACTGAGTGAAAGCAATATTAATACAAATGGTAATGTTGACCAAACAGTCAGGCTTTAGGAGTGGCCACGGTGTCACCAATAAATATAAGTACTCTCTGTTGATACATTTTTAACACAAGCAACTTTACAAATCCATTTTCAACAAAAGCATGTATACAAATCAATTTGATATTCAATTAACATATAGTTCTTTACTAAATTCCAGCTAGCTGTGTTTTCATATGTTACACATTCACTGCCCTACTTCTTCTGACATAGCTGGCAATACTGCATTTAGTCATGATAACATCCTTAGATCTAGATGTAATGCCTTTACTTATAGGATGTGCCACATAGAAGGAATTCCTAAACATCCTAGAAACTACTAATCATTGGAAAACCTGACAACTGCTTCTTAGGAGCAGGGCTGGATAAAGCCCAAGGTGACCTAGGCAGCTGCCTAGGACCTGGTGCTGGCTGAAGGGCCCAGTCAGGCCATATTACACATTTATTTAAAAAAAGTCAGAAGAATTAAGTGGAGATGTTTTTGGAAATTAGATGGGCCAGAAGCTTTCTGAATTACTGTGGAGACATGATGGTCAAAACAAGAGTACCCAGATCTCTTAAAATAGTATCTGATTGGAGGGGTGCATCTCCTGTATGGTAAGTGAAAATGTTGTTTTTACCAAAATGAACTATGCTGCATTTATTTACATTTAATTTGAGACCATTGACCTTGCATCAGTTGTTAATATGGTCTAAGCTGTGTTGGAGCAATTTTGAGATAGTTGAAGATTAAATGGTAACACCCAGTTTACAGTCATCTGTAAACTTAGTTAACTATAAGCCAGAAGTGCTAGCCTAAAGGCCTGAGAAATGCATGCCAAATAGAGGTGCCCCAAAACTGAACCTTATGGTACACAACTAGTAACTGTTTTCTTTTTGAATTTTCTACTACAGCTTTGCAGACATTTTAAAGACACTGGCATTTGAAATACTATCACCGATACCTGAGAATGTGTTTAGATTAAGTCTAATTTGTCTTACAAGTTCCCCGTATTCCAACCTTTTCTCCCAGTCTCCAGCCTTTGGATTAAAAGGCACAGTTTTACATAGAAAAAAGCAGAATGTCTTAAAATCTGCATAAAAAGTCAAGTGCCTAAAAAGAAAATTCCTGTCATCATTCTTTTAATAGCATACACACATTGTCACACCCTTTGTTGAAGACTACATTCCATCTTTCCAACATAGAATGCTTTACAGGTTTTACACTTTCCACATGTACCACACCAGGAATTGTACAATTCTGATGCCATTGTATCTCAGTACTTCTGAGCTAATCAATCAGGGTGGCATGAGATCCCTTGTATATGTATTTGCACTACTTTCACCCTCCAAATTTTAACATTGCCAACTGTTGCCCTTACTCATATGAGTTTTTGCTTCTCAAGTCTTGCTTAATATTGTTGACCTTATTAAAAATAAAAGATGGACCTTTACCTACTTTCTCGGAGCTCACCAATAAACATGACTATTTTTAACAACTCTGTTTATAGCTCTACTCTCTTTTGAACATGCCGGCACCATTGATTGGGAGAAATGTTTTATGATTTGGTAAATGGCCCCAGTTGTTCTCTTTACCAAAAATTTACACAAATAGTTGGAAAATCTTTCCATCTCTTTTCATAAAATCTCCTTTGACACTTCATCAGTTGACATATTAGAATATTTCTTTGCTAAAAACATACCTCATCTCATTGTTAATCTACATATAATTGGAGACCAGCCTAGATATTTGAACCATCTGTTGTGTTGGCAGCCATTTTCTGCTGATTGTCTTCATTATTATTGAGAGTAACAAGGCCTCCTGACCTTCTGTAGTATAAGTAATTGGATAATAGCAGGGGCTGAGAAGTAATCTGATCTTCCAACTCTTCCATTCTTACTGCTATATAAACCCTGTGTCTTATAAAGGTTCTGCTTGTATTGCTCAGGCTCTGGATTGCATTGCATACATGGAAATTCCTTAAGATTCCAAGAGCAGGATAAGTTATTTCTTACACCTATTTCACTGAACTGCACTTCTGAAACGCTTATAATTGTGCTATACAGTTGATCTACTACATTTTGCACTGTTATAAAGCTTTTTTTATTGTTTCACTGCATTTATGTACTGTTTTATACTGTTTTAACATCACTTAACTGTAAACTGCTTTTTCACACTGAGAGTTGTATTTTCTGTTTGTGAGTGCTCTATCTGAGCTTTTCTGTGCATTTTTGATAATTGTCTGTTTACAGTTAAAAGCATTCTCAAGTCTGCTCCTTGATCTGTTTAAAACTTTCATTTAGTGGCTACAGCTAGGAACTGTAATTTTTCCCACCCACCTTTCCTAGTGTTGTGTGTTCTTATACTTGGTGGCTTTGCAGTTGCCAGCCCATACTGTATATTTGAACTGTTACACTCCTCCCAGTCTAGTGTCATTAGTTCACTCAATCTAATAGAGAACATTTGTGAAGGCCACACAGATTTTTAACGTTGAATTAACTTCTGTTCCAGCTTTCTCCATTTCCACTTTACTGGAAAAAAAAATCTAAGCTTGCTTCCCCCCTTTCCTGTGGCAGGTCTTGTCCAGATACAGATTTGCTGTGTCCAGGACTGTTTGTGAGCTTCTAAGCCCCCCCCCCCCCCACTTAACTGGGGTTAAACTATTCCTGGCGCCATAAAGTCTGTTCTTCAAAATTTCCCTTGCAACTAGCCAGCTTTTTAGTTTTAGCACTCATCTGTTTCTTTGAGCTCAGCACTTGTTCAGAACTTATTGTAAGCACTAAATAAGTTACAAATTACTACAGCACTCAACTTTCCTCACTTGTCTAGAGGAAAACAGTTTTTAGTACTTAATAAATAAGCACCAATTCAGGCATGTCTAAAGGTCAGCTCCCAGTGTTTTCTCCCATCTACCTGATGAATCTGGGCATCTTGGGACAATGCAGCAATTGCCTCATGTACACAGACAACCCTCTCCTCCTACCACCCAACACTACGACCTGTGAGAGATGCACTTATATAGCTAAACTGGAAGCAAAGCTCTCTTCACCAAAGACTGGACTAGACAGTCAAGAGGAGAAGGTAAACAGTTGCACCGCACCACACTCATCACATAGTCCCTCAAAACCTACACCACCAAAACACACACACAGGAGCACAAAACACACACCTACATTCACGGAGGCACTCAGTACAAATCTGCCTGAACAACAGAGACCTCCAAAGCAGAAATGCAAGCAACCTCCACCCCCCAACACAACCCAAATGACACATAGCCCACATACTCAGTGTGCCACTCAACTACAGCCCATAAGGCATAACATACCCAACACTCCAGTCATAGATGACTCCATAGTCAGGCACACTGATGTTCCACTCACCAGGCTAAACAAGGAAAAAGTTACAGTCAGCTGCCTGTCAGTTGCCAGGATCCGCCACATAATGCATGCACTCAGGTCACTCCACAACAAGTACAAATATGACTCTGTTATTGTCCATGTTGGTGTGAATGACCTGAGACATACCTCCCTGGACTACATGAAAAGAGACATGGAGGAGCTCTCCGATCTTGTAGCCCAGGCCGGTATGACCCTAGCCCTGAGTAGCATCCTGCCATCACCCAGAATGACACCACAGTACAAGGACAAAATGATTGACTTTAACAATTGGCTAAGCTTCTGGTGCCATTCTAAGGGAATCCAGTATCTGTCTGCCTGGGATGACATGATTGACAGACCATGCTGTTTGTCAGAGATGGCTTGCATCTGTCGCCCTTGGGATTCTGGATACTGGCAAAGGCTCTTGCCACCCCTATAGTGCCTTTTTTAGGCAAGGTTCAAATGACAAAATCACCACTGTAACAGGTACAAGCAAGCAAAATCTGAGGGTAATGCTACTCAATGATAGAAGTCTAAACCTCAAAATGCACTCGCTCGAGGCACTCCTTAAAATGGAGAACATTGACATCTGTGCAGTGACAGAGACCTGGTTCAAAGCTCCAGAGAGCACCCCTGCATTACCAGGCTATAATTCATATCACACCTTTCGGCCACCAAACCCGGACCGAAACACTAAAGGTGGAGGTGTGTCCATATTCATTAGGGATATCCACACCTCCAAGCTAGTTGCTCAGCATAATGCATCCGAGATTATCCAAGTTCAACTAACTCTGGGCAAAACCGCAATCTAGATTGTAGCTTGCTACAGACCCCCCCACCATGCCCCAGGATTCCCACTCCTCTTTTCTTGATACACTGGAAAATAGTAAGGTACAACCCAACACTCTAATAGTGGGTGATTTCAACTACCCTACCATTAACTGGGAAAACTACTCATGTACCAACTCTTTTGCTCAACGTTTTCTGGTAATCATTAATTCCAATGCCTTGGATTAACTTATCCACACCCCCACCAGGGGCAGCAATATCCTAGATCTGGTCATCACCAACATGGGTGACCGGTGTTCCACACCAGAGGTCAGCTCCTCATTGGTCAGATCCGACCACAATCTAATCATCCTAGACATCCACATCCCGCTCCCACCCCCCATTAGGAAAACAACCATAAAAAATTTCTCCAAAGCCAACTTCATGCTTCTTAAGATAGAAGTGGCAAACGTCACGACATCCATGCAGATGGACAATAGAGGTACGACCGAGTGCATGGATCATGCTATCCCTAACAGAACCAAGATGCTATCCTCCAAAAAAAGGAAGCCAATCTGGTGGTCTTCTGCCATAAACAAACTCTACAACAGAAGAAAGAAACTGTTGCAAAAAAGAGTAAAATCCCACGATTGGAGGAACTCCCTGGTCAGCTTCAGTAAGAAGCTGAGATCCCTCATAAAATCCTCCAAAGCTAGTTATGAAAACAAAATTGCCACTGATTCTAAAGACAACCACAAAGCATTCTATAGCTATGTCAAGAATCTCCAATGGCAACACTCAGATCTGCTCTGAGTTACAGCACAATGACACTAAATATACAGAACCAACTGATATTGCCAACATCCTGGCAGATAGGTTCAGTGCTAACTTTACCCCCCCTCTCACCCCCTAAAGGGCCCATCTTTATACCAGAAGAATGCAAAGTTCCTGTAATCATGGCTGCACAGGTAAAAACCTCACTCTCCAAAGCCAAGAACACAGCATCCATGGGACCTGACAACATCCCAGGCTGCCTTCTACATGAACTACAGAATGAACTGGCACCCCACCTAAGTACCATGTTCAATCATAGCCTCACCTCAGGCTTTGTGCCCATTGAATGGCGCACCGTGACAGTTATCCCACTCCACAAATGGGGGGGGGGGCCACAACAGACCCCGGGAACTACCATTCCATTAGCCTGATGAGTCTCGTCTGCAAGGCCATGGAACGTATAATCATGGAACTCATAAACAAAGACACTGGAGATCGCCAAACTCTGGACCCCACACACTTTGGGTTTGTAAAAGGCAGATCATGTCTCCTAAACCTGATAGACTTCTTTGAAGTAGTCACCAAAGCCATAGATGAGGGTAAGGTGGTTCACACAGCCTATCTAGATCTTGCCAAGGCATTCAACACCATCCCCCACTCTGAAATTGTATTTAAACTCACTAAACTAGGTATAAATCCCTATGTCACAAGATGGGTTGCCAAATGGCTTACTGACAGAACCCACACTGTGAAAGTAGCAGACTCCAAATCAGACTTCAGACCAGTGACAAGTGGAGTACCACAGGGTTCAGTCCTGGGTCCTCTCCTGTTTGGTATCTACTTCTCTGAAGTACAGGCTAACACAGAAGGTCTTTGGCTAACTAAATTCACTGATGACTGCAAACTAGGAGCCATAATTGAAACTCCTAATGATGTGGACATCCTACAAAAGGGCCTCACTGAGACAGATGCCTGGTGTCAAAGACATGGTCTCAAGCTCAATGCCAAAAAGTGCATTGTCATCCCCTTTGGGAAAAACCCTACACCCATGAACTACCACATAGGCTGTAGTCTACTTAACACTGAAAGTGTGATAAGAGACCTTGGGACACAGGTGGACAGTAGTCTCTCCTTTGATAATCACGTCGCCACAGTGGTCAGGAAATCCTTCTACATGGCACACCTCATCACAAAAGGTTTCTCATCCAGAAAAAAAGAGGTCATTGTTCCCCTCTAATTATCACTCACTAGACCCATTATAGAGGACAATGCCCCTTTTGGTATGTAACTCACAAGACATCTACAACAACTGGAAAGGCCGCAAAAATACCTCACAAAGAGGATTACTGGCCTCAAACAGATGCCTTACGCAGACCGTCTCAAATGACTCCAGCTTTACTCTGTCGCATATCGCCTACTCAGAGGCAATCTCTGCCTAACATACAAAGCTATGTCAAACCCAGAGCAGTTGGACATGCTCCACTTAAAGAAATCGCAATCCCTCCAAGCTACACGCTCTAGGGACCTAAACCTTGTTACCACAATAAACAGAACATGCTGGAGGGATAGATTTCTGTCCCAGATACTTCCCATACTCTGGAACAGACTACCTATCTATGTCAAACAGAGCTCCTCATTAGCACTCTTCAAGAAAAATCTTGATGATTGGATGGGTAATAGGAAATTCGCCTCAGGGATCACTTCTGTGGTTCTGCTTGACAGGGGCACAGGAAAATCATTTTCTTGGGTGGCGAAAGCCAGGGTATCTTTTTGGCTAGGCTTGTATAGGCCCTAGGGCCAATAGCCTAGTACCTACCTATGAACCTATGAGTATATTACACTTAAGCCAAAGGGGATAGTTACTATCATAATGCAAGAAGGAGGAATAGATATACAGTATTTCCAAAACTATTAGAGACTTAACCTAAACTTTACCCCCCCCACCCCCCCTCACCCCTTAAAGGGCCCATATCTATACAGGAAGAATGCAGAGTCCCTGTAATCACAACTACACAGGTAAAAGCTGCTCTCTCTAAAGCCAAAAACACAGCATTCATGGGACCGGACAACATCCCAGGCTGCATTTTACACGAACTTCAGAACGAACTGGCTCCTCACCTAAGCACCATGTTCAGTCATAGCCTCACATCAGGCTTTGTGCCCTCTGAATAGCATACAGCAACAGTTATCCCACTCCACAAAGGGGGAGCCACCACTGATCCCAGGCACTATCGCCCTATTAGCCTGACGAGCCTGGTCTGCAAGGCCATGGAACGTATCATCAAGGAACTCATAAACAAAGACATTGGTAACCTCCAAACTCTGGATCCCACCCAGTTCGGGTTTGTGAAAGACAGATCATGCCTCCTGAACCTGATCGACTTCTTTGAGGCAGTCACCAAAGCCATAGATGAGGGTAAGGTGGTTCACACAGCCTATCTTGACCTCGCCAAGGCTTTCGACACCATCCCCCATTCTGGGATTATAGCTAAACTCACTAAACTAGGTATAAATCCCTACATCACAAGATGGTTTGCCAACTAGCTCACTGACAGAACCCACACTGAAAAGTTGCCCACTCCAAATCTGACCTCAAACCAGTGACAAGTGGAGTACCACAGAGTTCAGTCCTGGGACCTCTCCAGTTTGGTATCTACTTCTCTGAAGTACAGGCTAACACAGAAGGCCTCTGGCTAACGAAGTTCTCAGATGTCTGCAAACTAGGAACCATAGTCAAGTCCCCAAATGATGTGGAAATCCTACAGAAGGGCCTCTCTGAGACAGATGTCTGGTGTCAGAGCCATGGCCTCAAGCTCAATGCCAAAAAGTGCATTGTCATCCCCTTTGGTAAAAACTCTGTACCCATGAACTACTACATAGACAGCAGTCTACTTAACACTGAATGTTGATAAAAGACCTTGGGACCCAGGTGGACAGTAGTCTGTCCTTTGATAGTCACATCACCACAGTAGTCAGGAAGTCCTTTTACATGGCACACCTCATCATAAAAGGGTTCTCATCCAGGAAAAAATAGGTCATTGTTCCCCTCTACTTGACATTCATTAGACCCATTATAGAGTACAACTTCCCTTTTGGAATGTACGACACAAGACATCTGCAGCAGCTGGAAAGGCCACAGAAGTACCTCACAAAGAGGATCACTAGCCTCAAACAGATGCCCTACACTGACTGTCTCAAAAAACTCCAGCTTTACTCCATAGCATATCGCCTAAAGAAATCCCAATCACTCCAAGCTACATTGTCTAGGGACCTAAATCTTGTCACCACAATAAACAGGACATACTGGAGGGATAGATTCCTTTCCCAGAGACTTCCCATACCCTGGAACAGGCTACCCATCTATGTCAAGCAAAGTTCTTCATTAGCACTGTTCAAGAAAAATCTTGATGAGTGGATGGGAAATAGGAAATACACCCCAGGGATCACTTCTGCATCTCTGCTTGACAGTGGCACAGGAAAATAACTTTTTTGGGTGGCGTAAGCCAGGGAACCTTGCTGGCTAGGGTTACGTAGGCCCTCGGGCCAATAGCCTGGTCTCTACCTATGAACCTATGAACGTTTGATAGCTAATGTCTAAAACATTGACAGTGTTGTTTGTTCTGTAACTTGAACATTTCAAAAATTCTATAGTGCCATCTATGTGACATGAAAAAGTCATTAATTCCTCCTTCAAATCTTTCCACAACATAAAAATATCATTCAAAAATCTTAAGTATTTAATAACATTAGGCCAAAAAACTCTGCTGTCTGGAAGACAAAGAACTTGTGAAATGTTTGCCCCAAGAAAGAATATGATCTGAATCCAATTTCAGACAGAGGAGGTACTGCCTGATCAAAATTAACAATGGACAGAAATTATTAAACCATTAGGAGTCACCTCAGGTGATGTATCTACTTTTATTCACTTTGACCAAGAGTATATATGACCTAGCTATGGTGATATAAGCATAAACAAATTGTGATAAAAAAGGGTGCAGCCATTTAGTAATTTTTGTTTTTGAGCACTGACAGTTAAAAGAAAATGAAAAATGCAATTATGGTTAAGAAGTAAAGGGATGCCTGCAAGTTTGGTAAAAGTTGTGATAAATGAGTGTTGTGAAATCCAATCAGAGCCAAAGAAATATAAAGGACATTGTGACTTATGGTTGTGGGATTAGGATATTTCAGTGCTACTGAATACTGGCAATATAAAAAGTTCACATACCTAAAGTACTACGATTTCAAAAAGACAAAAGAGTTGCCCATTATACAGTGACAACTCAAACTGGGTAACTTTTGTGGACAAGAAGTGTAATATGTGAAAAAAAATGAGATATGAGATGTGTGAGACATGAGGAGTTGGGGGGGGACATATTGCAAGAGACTGTACAATGTACTGCACAAGGTATGGCCCATTGTTCTTTTATCCTGACTGTAATAGAAGTTAGAGAAATTTAAAAGAACTTGCAGAAAACAGTATGGGTAAAGAAATACAAAATGCTGAAGAAGGCAGACAAGAAATGCAAGTTTTTATCAGGAAAAAGAGACTGAAATTTAAAAACAGAGTAAATATAAGTTGTTAAAAGACACGAAAGAATCAACAGATCAAAATGAGCAAATACATTTAGAAGATGAAAAAAGCATAGCTTTTAAGACTAAGTAAAAGATGGAGAAAAGAAAGCTGTTAGAAATAGAACAACCACTGTTACATTACATAAATTGTTGTATATTAACAATAAATAGTAATGTTATAAAAGTCATAGCAGGAAGGTTCAGCATATTACATTTTTCTAAACAATGAAATGCATACTAAATATGTATGCAAGATGACAAACAGATAGAAGAGTACCATAGAAAGCAAGTGATATACTACAAAAAGAGATGAGTTTGTCTGTAGAAGGTAACCAACACAGTCTGGAATGCAAGAAATTAGCAACTTTAGTAACGAATATTAAGGAGGGGACAGAGATTAATATGTGAAAAAAGGAAAGAATATTTAAAGGAAGTGGGCCTGATTATCCATAGGAAAATACAGCCTATAGACAGGATGGACGAATAAAAGAGCTAGAAAGAAATTGAGGCAGTTAAGATGCTTGGAATGGTATTTGAAAAGACTGAACAAGTTAATGGGAAGTAGGGGCAAGTAATTGGGGAAACTGGGCACCAAGTAGATAAATGGATTTGGTATAACATTTTGAGAATTTTTGCAATGAAAACATTTTTGTTAGCAAGATAAATACTTATCAAGTGTGAAAATGTTGCCAGAAGTGTATATAACCAAAATGTTAAAAAATGTATTTAAATGTAGGTTGAACCCAGTAAAAGAATGAATATTACATAAACAGAAAGATAAAGTAATTTAGAACAATTAGCCTAATAGTGTTTGTGTTAGTAGTTATACAGGTATGCATTAAGATTTAGAAGAAAATGGATGTTAAAGTGATGAGACAAATAATGACATATAAAGGATTGGTACAGAAAAGATGAATAAGGAAAAAGAGGCTATGAAATAAAAAAGATCGGGCAAATGGAAATGAAAGAGCACAAATGTTCAGAAATAATAGGAAAATTGTACAACTATGTAGTATGAAAATGAGAGTTGGGAGTTGTATGATGGCATTGTACATCAAGTAATAAAAGAAGGAAGGAAGGAAGAAGGTAAATCTGAGTAGTTAGTGTGATTTTGTAAGGTATTGCCAGCTGTACCAGAATATGTAAGACAGTGCATGTGTGTCATATGCCAGCATGGCTGGCTGAAGTTTTGTAAATAATCTTATGTCATTTGAATGTCACATTGATTTGTACAGATACTTGCATTAAAATGTATTTGTAAAAGTTGCTTATGCTGCAACATAATCTTAACAGAATTTTGCTTGTGTATTGTGCCAGAGTCAGGTAACTAGCTGTGATATCATTCTATAAACAGCTGAAGGACAGAAATCTGGCAGCAGCAGTTTGTTGTTTGTTTTTGTTTGGCATCTGATATAAAAGATCTTTGCCAGTAATAACAGTTGTTAGTTGTTCAGTTGTTGAGTCAGTTCAGTCACTGTGTAGTACCTCATCTTGCCTTGTGGAAGTAAGCACCTCAGCAGTACATATTGCCTTGCAATACTCAGTGAGTTAATTAGGGGCTGTTTCTCTTTAGTACAGTTAAGAATAATACAGTGAGATTACTTTAGTATTAGCTTCTTTTTTCTGCATCTGTGAGATTTTATCCATCTGTGTTATTTTTATATTTCCTATGACCGAAAACTCTGATCTTTATTGTAATTAAATATTAAGTATTCTCCTGTTTTCTATTTTATTATCTAGTACTAAATATTTTATACCTTTTCATTGTGGCTGGTCTTTTAATGAATACTTTTAACAACTTGAGAGTACTTGTGCTTATTTTAGTGAAACTGTGGCCACTCCAGTAAGCCTTACTGTTTCACTCATACTCTATCATTTATATCAGTATTAATTTGATACAGTGTTATTGGTTACCCTTTGTAAGAGTCTTAGAGCATTTGACTGGTGTCAGCAATCTACCTTATAGTCTAGAGAGAGGGGTCACTGCTGGTGAATCTTTGCCAGCCTTGACCTGATGTGTGTGTGTGTGTGTGTGTGTGTGTGTGTGTGTGTGTGTGTGTGTGTGTGTGTGTGTGTGTGAAAAATCAGATATTCAAGTGTGTGTGTCAGATACTTGGAAATGGGACACAATACTCCAAGGTGGGTCTTGTTTGGGATCCAGTCAGACAGAGAGTCCAGGCCCAATGGAAAGTGTTCCCTATGTGCTCTTGGGAAAAACTGTGTTTGATGCAGAGAGCTGCATTTGAAATACTGTGTTAATCCATTCCTGCTTTTAGTGACCGCCTCTCACCAGTGTCAGTGGTTAGGATTGGGGCTCCTTGATTACTGGCTTGGGGTAAAGAGGGGCTGTCACAGTTAGATAAGGTATTTTGTATGGAAGTCAGCACATGGAAACTTCTTGAAAAAGATGAGATAAAGTACAAGTCAGAATAAGATGTGGTATATGATATGAAAGCTTGTAATAAAGAACCATAAACAAAAGAACATATTCTTAATGTGTAAAAGGATACATAGCTGTTGGAAAATACTGGGAAAGATACTCAAAGCACAACATTTTCAAAACAATGCAAAGCTATAATATCTTTTATAGTTATTATGATGGAAAATGGGTTCACAAAAAATATAAGGCTATACATAATATACTCCTGAACTGTTTATAGCACATATGGAGAAGTAAATATGAAAGAGTACTAAACAATAAAAGCTGGAAAGAAGTGAAAAAGTTCAGAAAAATACAATATTGTATAGTATATGAAAATATTTTATGCTTATGCAATAGTCTAGGATATATTTTGTAGGGACATTGTTGAATATTTCTGTTCTTAGATGTTTTGCTTTTACTTTTTCTACCTTATCCATTATTGGCAGATCTAATTGTTATGTATCTGAATGAAATGGTGACAATTTAATTGACGTAAAAAAACAAACTCATCAATAAAAACTCCTACTATTTTCAGTAAGTACTGTGGGATCTTTTACATCTGCTTGCTCTATCACCAATTTGGACAGACCACATTCAGTTTGTTTAGCCTGCTTAATATTCAAGGCTGCCATGCATTTCGGTTCCTGTTCATTTATTCTTTTAAGAGCTATAGGAATCATCAATGCAAAAATAACAAGGCGCTACTTCAAGTAAAACCTTAATGATATGTTCTGGTGGTGTTCAATCTAATTCAGTAAATAAATTAGAACACCTCTGTAAAATAGCAGCAGTATCCAGATTATTTGTCTTCTTAACTCTCAGTGAAGTACTCATAATCACATTCCTGCTATTACACCTACTAATTCCTTCAGGACCTTTTGTATTTCCATAATGTTCTGAAAACTTCCTGGAAGAAATATGAGTACTGTCAGTAACTCTGTGAACATCTGTGTTGCTGTTTCAGTTATTCAATTTATCTCATTCATAGCAATATCAGAAAAAAAAAATAGTTTACCACCAGAAATAGTTATGATGCCTGTTACAAGAAAATGCAAAATATTCTGCACTTGTACACTACAATTCTTTTCATTTCTGCTACTCTTATCATAAGCAACATGGCCTAATATATTTGGTTGATTTATCTGATTTTCCAGGGATACCACCTGAACATTAACTTTTATTTTCAGTGCTTGTACTCACAATTGAGCAGAAAATAAGTTAATGGCTTTAGTTCATTTCCACAGTACATCAGATGACTATACAGAGATTCACATATTCGTTATGATACAGACTCAGAGACTGAAAAGTATCTTCTGAAAAATGTTGCATTTATTACAATTGTGTATCTTAAGTGTAATACTTCATCCCGAGTCACCAGTTCCTCAGACCAAAAATCCTTTACAACAGATTTTGTGTTTGCTTAAGCCACAGACTTTTTCCATTTTATTCTACTATTTTGACTTAGCAACATGCATATCATATTGCTCAGATTTAGTTCAGCTTTTACACTTATTTGCAAAAGGATTTTGAAGTTTACAGAGTTTACAGATTTAATCAAATGCTCTACAAAATGTTTTCTCTTGCCTGTAGCTATGCCTAGTACATGCAGCTCCATTTGCAACTGCATGTTTGTTTCAAGGCAAACTCTTGGAAACCATATAGTCATGTGCATTTCTGCCTTTAGTTTTATCTTGTTTATTCATTTTCATCTTTTTTTCATTATTGTTACTAACAACGTTTAATTTGCATATACCCAGTTCCTCAGCCACGCCATTAAGCTCTAAACTTAAAAGTTCACTTGTTTTATACACATCTTGTATTTTATCATGCACCAGATCTATTTTTCATTACAGACTGCCTCATTCCCTTAAAAGTGAAACATGTAAATCTCCAAAAATTTGCAACCATTTGCTCTTTAAAATTAGAAACATAAAAAAATCTATATGGTTCGTATTTCTGGTAAAAATATATAAATACTTTACATATTGAATATTTCCTGTAGCTTGCAATATAACTGAAATCTATCAGTCAGTGCTGATAATTTATTTGTCTCCCTTTTGAGGCTAAAAGAATAAAATACCTCCTATATATTGTTGTCTGTAACAAAATGAAACATGTTACACTGGAACTTTTCTGAAAAATCCCCTGTAATGAGATGCAACTGAAACCTTTAATTCTGACTTTCCACTACTTAGTCAAGTTACTGTGAAATTTTTAAAGATAATTGCAGTTCAACTGATACAATTTTGAGCAAAAGTGAAGGGCTGCGGCAGTGGAGATTGCTGGCTTAGTGGTGTGAGTGAAGTAAAAAATAAAATTACTGTAGGGGAGAAGGAGATTAAAAATACAACTAGTGTAATGATTTAGCTTTTCATATAGAAATAATATAGTGAAACTCATTTTGATGTGTGTGATGAGAAATGTAAAAATATATAAAAAAAAAGGTGGTTTTTGTTTTAAAATGTGAAAAATATTTTTTTCATTGCCTTTGCCTTGAAATTCAGAAAATGACAAACATATCCATTGCAAAAGACAGTGACACAGTACTAATAACTCTGAGAAGGAATAAGTTGTTTCTACCTCTTGCAGCTTCTGAATATTTTTAAACTCAAAGTCCGCATGAAAATTTGCTTTATGTCTCAGGCCATGCTGTATATGTATCAGTTAAGTGCACATTGTTATGAATGAATAAAGAAAGAGAGCACGTGATGAGCACTTATTAGAAATTTTACTCAGCAACTAACTATTGGCTAAATCCATGGCATACACTTTTCTAAAGCTAAGGCTGCTTTATCATCACTGTGTGTACGTATGCTGCACCAGTCATTTGAATACCTCTTAGCTGTCCATAATTTATTGTGCTGTCCCTGGTTTTGGCTCAGTACTATGCTCTGTATGTTCTAACATTTTACATTCTTTTGAGAACTTTTAAGTTAATAATACCACAGTCTTGAAAGGGTCCCTAATTTGTGGCCTTTTCGTAATTATTTTTTGCTTTGTCTCTAACTTTTATTTTTTTATTTATTTTAGTTGAATTTTGCTGACTGGGTAAGTTGATTGGGTGATAAACCCTTTTCAGCACTGACCCGGGCTGTTGTAGCATCATAATATACTCACATATTTAGGGTAACAATAAACCATCCAAGCTATGAAAAAACACAAATCATTTAACTCATTCACTCCAGTGCAACTATTTTGAGTATGTACCTTTAACTCCTAGTGGATGTGGCCTGAGCCTTTAAAAATTAAATTATCACCTTACAATTCTAACAAATACTCATTGACAGAGGTCAAATATCAATACAATTGTGTTTGCCATCATGTATGCTTCAAGATAAAATATTTTTTAAACCTTGTATGTAGCATGGTTTTGGAATTATTAATGCAAATATGCATAAGTGATATTTGACGCCTAGAGGAGCAGTAGGAGTTAACTGCAGATGCACCTGGAGTATTTATATATTTACATATTCACATAGTGAGTGTAAGAATGTTGGAGGTAATAAGTTGCTTTTTGATAGAGACAATGCATTATGAAAACAGTCATTTGAAGAACTTGGAAGGTGATAGTGCATTCTATATTACATCCTGAATAGAGCCCTATTGACGGTTTGTTTGTGTCTTTCGGCTTTTTCCCGGTTAGGGGTCGCCACAGCGGAACTCTGGTCCGCTAATGATTGGCAGTAGAGTTTTACGTGCTGGCTTGCTGGGCCTAATGCACAACCTTCAACGAAGGAACACCCGTTCACGAATGTCGCCACACAGAAGACGCTCTAACTGAGGATCAAACGAGCAACGTCTAACTGTGAGGCGACAACGCTACTGCAGCACCACCATGGTACCCTATTGAAAAGATCCCTGAGCCTTGCTTACCTCTCAAAATTTTAGAGCAAGAAATCTGGACAAAGCCATTAATAAAAGTGGGACAAAGGCCCAAAAATAGGGACAATTTTTAAATATTGCTCATACAAACTTAGAAAGATGATAGAATAACAGATTTTGCATTAGCATGACTTTTCTGAAGGGTATGAAGTCTGAAACTCAAATGTCTGTCATTATTTTCTAACTTCAGTATTTAATGATTTGCCACTAATTTGTCAGAAAACCATAATTTTATAAAAAATGGACCAAAAATAAAAGGCAAAAATCTGGACATTCTGCGAAAATCTGTACAGTTGAGAGGTATACCCCGAGGCAGTTCCAGTTGCTGACAGTTGCAGCTTAGGAAATGTTGCTGTGCTTAAAGATCATGTACAACCATTGTTTGCACATAATTACAATCTTTCTCCTGTGATGACAAGATGGCTTCCTGCTTTGCAAATCCAATTTATTGGATAGTCTATTGTTTCATTATACTGCTATTTTCTGTTCTTATCCTTTGGCTTTCCAGAGACATATGAGGGCAGTACTTCCTAGCTTAGCTTTGTCATGTTCATCAGTTTGATGATGCAAAGTTGGATCTTTCTTGCCCTTCCTGCACTAGCAGACTGGGTCTCTATGTATCAGGTTAATGCTGCACAGGGGCTGAGTGCTGTTTGTCTGTTAATGGGACAGATTTTGCATTAACGTGTATTCTCCAGGCAAAATGAACTGCAAACTTTGAAACTAATATCTGGCATTATTGTCAGTCTGTAATCCTCAGTGGTTTACTAAAAAATCTAAACATTTATGAGGGATCAACAGGGTAAAAATATGAGGCAAAATCACAGCGATTCTGCAAAAATCATGGGCATATGAAAGTAAGGTTCAGTGACAGTAAGCAAAATCAGAGATAGTTAAGAGTTATGGGCTTGCACTGAATGCGATATGCTTGTGCGAGAAGGAAGAAGCAACAGCTTTCACATTTTTTCACATAAAAGAATGACGAATGCATGGGTGTTTGAAGACTGAATTAACCAACAAAAAATTTAATTCACCATAAAATGTAAAATTAGACAAAAATACAAGTAAAACTGCCCCAGTCTGAAAATCCTCTCTCTGTGCACCTTTATTGTCTTCCTGAGGTATTGGACTCTGCTGACCCCAATGTGATGTCAGCAGAGAAGCAGAACTTCCTGTAGAGTTATCAATGAGGATAGAGCATGTTATGGCTGTGGAAGGCATTTTTTGGAAGAGATCTTCCTTAAAAGAAAAGTGAAAATGCAGACTTAAATTACAATAAAACAGCCAATGTAAGCAACTATAACTGCATTTGGAGAACAAATATACTACTTTGATTTTGGCAGTTTTCACCTTAACTGTTATCCTTAAAACAAGTGCAAGTAGAATCATTTGTCCAATGTCCATTTAGTTTAGACTTAAAGAGCTGTAATTTGTTTTCTGTCATGATTCCTGCTGATATGTGATTCCAGGTAGCAGGGTCTAGATTGGAGAATGCTCCTTCCCCAATTGTGGTTTTAAATCTTTGATGATGAGGGATTAGGGACTCAAATAATTCATTGAGATCATGTGTTTGCCGTCTAATATCCAGTTTCTGCTTTAGTGGGAGACACTTGTCTGGTCTGATAAGTGTAAATAATTGTATCTTGAGCAAAGGTGTTTCATGATTATGTATCGGTAGCTAGATGAAGTGGCCTTGCAGGATACAGTGATGGGTGCTATTGCTAGCCAACAAGGCAAACCTGTTGATTTTTCTTATTGGTCTCTGGAGTTTGTGAGTGTAATTGGCTGAATGGAAATATATTAAGGGGAGGCCATGTTCCAATTTAGGAATAAAAGCACATTTCTGGCTGTAAAAGGGTGAGATATTCTTTTCTGGAGGAAAAAGGCTAAGAGCTATGTTCAGCTGTGTTTATTCATTTATGAAGGCCAAGTTTCTATCAGGGATTGATATCATGGAAAGTACAGCATCCTCTCATAAAAGAGGAAATGGCCTCTGGCCATCCAGTCCTCTCTCTCCTGGATCTGTCTTGGTTTTGTAGTATGTGAAGGTAGCTCAAATTAACTAACTGTTAACTTTATTCAGTTTAGTGGAGCAGCACTATAAATATAGTGGCTCATGTTTCCAGTGTTTTTCATCCACTTCAATCCCCAGTGCAACAATCGTGCCACATTATAATGCCTTTCAGTATGCAGTCCTTCTGCCATTAGTATGTCACAAACAGCAATGAGGTGTGCGACTGTTTCCAATTTGGTTTTACAAAACCTACATTTGTCTGTTTCTCACACGTTTAATGGACTTTGTAAACCAATGTGTGCATAGCCCACTATCTTGGGCCGCCAATATTAACCTTTCATATCATTGTTTGAATTTGCCTCTCCTTAACCATTTCTGCATTTGTTCTTGATCAGCATGAGGTGCTTCCAGAAGTTTTCTATACTTGCAACTATATTTATGCATTTTTCACATTTCTTACCTTCTCATCTGGTCCTTCACCTTATATTCTTTTTTTTTTGGCACATTCAGTTGCTGCCTCATTTTTATCTACTTCTGGTTTGATTTCCATTCCTGCTTGATGTCGATATGCTTCTGCTAGACTAAGCATGGAAGCCATCCTAGATTTATTTTCCTCATCATTCAAAACCTTCACTATGTTTGGGTCTTGTGAGTTCAGCAGATATGTGTGGAGTCCCATTATTGCAGATCCATACATGTAATTAATTTCAAGGTGGCCCATCCCTTCTTCAGAATGGGGAAGATATAATCTTGGATGCACTGATTTTTATAAATCATTTGGTGAGCATGAAGTATCCTGCTTGTTTTTGTATCTAATCTATCCAATACATTTTGGGGCCTGTCAATCAAAGTTAGGAGAGGAAGAGCAAACTGGTTTATAGCTTGGGTTTTGTTCCTAGATGTCAACGCTGTTTTTAGGATTAATTTAAGTCTTCTAAAGTACTCCTTACTAAGTTTTATTTCCATTTGTTCATGTTTTATTGTTGATCCTTAATCAGTTCCCAAATATTTATACACTCCCTCTTGCTCAAGTTCTTTTATATCACATTCTTGTCCCAAACTGATGTTTTCTTGGTGCTGCAGTTTTCCTGCTTTAAAGGTTGCTTTTGCACATTTATCAAGACCAGATGACATTCTTATATCATCTGAAAAAGTTTTGACAACCTGCAGTTGTGCTTTCAGGTCCGCATCTGATGAGCTATACAGTTTTAAATCATTGACAAAAAAAAAAAGATGAGAAGTCTTTACACTTTGTTGTTTTCTAGGAGACAAATTATAGCCATGGCCTAAGCTATTAAGTAGACAGCTTAATGGGTTAAGGGCAAGACAGAATAGCAGCGGTGACAGAGAGCTACTCTGTATGCAATTATTATTGAAACGTAGAATATAATAATGTCCTGTAATCTGGACATGTGCTATGTCTTGATTATTTTTGCACTGTCCCTCGCAAAGTGGGATAGGTGGTAACCCTAAAGTCCTACCTTGGCCAGTTGAGAAGGTGGCAAATCTATAATAGGTATGCGGTAGCATGACCCGTCCGACGGATGTGGCTACCGCAACCCAACTACTCGTTTGTAATACAGGGCCTCGGTTCCCATGTATCAGCCAGACAGGAGCAGAGTGTATGTGGAACATGCAAATACAATTAATTCACTGGACAGGCCACTGATTCCGTACAGTCGAACACCATGCCATCGCCTAATGGGCAGCCATTCCTGATACTGTAGTCATGTAGTCTGATGTGATAGGCATTACAAGGTGGGAGCAGATTGTAAGAGGAACACACAATTATGAATGATTCACTGGACATTACGTACATTCGAACGCCATGCGGTTGCCTAATGGGCAGTCATTCCCGATACTGTAGTCAGGAGTGGCCTTAGGTCAACTGGTGCCCTAGGCAGAGGGCACAACAGCACCCCTCACCACACCACCCAGTGCCCCCCTCCTGGTCTACCTACACCAAATAAATACTGGTAAAGTGCACCCACTAAAGCGGTGCCCCAGGCAGCCGCTTAGTTGGCCTATGCCTAAGGCCGGCTATGACTGTAGTCATGTAGTCCGATGTGATAGGCATCACAAGGTATGCATATGAGGAACACATGAATATGAATGAATCTCCGGACAGGCTGCTGATTCCGTACAGATGAACGCCATGCTGTCACCTAATAGGCAGCCATTTCTGATACTGTATTCATGTATTCTGATGTAATAGGCATCACAAGGTGGGAGCACATTGTATGAGGTACACAGAAATATGATTGTGTCACTGGACAGGCCGCAGATTCCGTACAGCCGAACGCAATGCTGTCTCCTAATTGGTGGCCAATCCCGATACTGGAGTCATGTAGTACGATGTAATAGGCATCACAAGGTAATATTGTGGTCCTCACTCACACCCAGGGGTGTGAGTGACAGATGCAAGCACCAATGCCGGTGCATTAGCAGGTGCGGGAACGAGCGGGTGTAAGCGTGTTTGGCTACCAGTATGCGAGTATTGCATTGGTTAAGCAGTGTAGAGGCTAATCGAGCATAAGAGGCTGTAACCAGAGGATATCATACAGTGCGGTCATTCAACAGTATAGGAATGTATCCCATCATGTAGAAGTACATGTGAGTGTTTATGTCCAGCATATAGGTACATACATATATAGAGATGTATCAGGGACATGCCATGTGGCAACAAAGCATTACAAACGAATGAAACGGGAAACACCAGCGACGCCTGTATTATGTAGTGGTGTTGCTCTGTATGATCACAAGACTCCCTCAGACAGACAATAGTTGTACATTGGCCGTATACATCACTCTGTGCATGTAATGTACATTAACACAACAGTATCTGTCCAATCATTATGTGTGAACAGTACTCCTGCAATGTGCAACATCATCATCATGATAAAGGTAAATAGGGTAACCATAGAGGGACTGGTAGTGTTTTGTGTACAATGGGGTCATCCTCCTCACGTGTACCTAAACCATGTGGGAGTGATGTGCATACCAGGACTATGCACCTGAGGGACAGTGGTAGGATAACAGTAGTATGTTATGATGCATATTACAAGGGTTTCATGTGTCCAGTGGGCATGTGCATGTAATGGACAGCTATGTATAGGGAAGATGATGTCCTAGGAGCCAAATGGCCTTGTGTGTCTGTAGGTGAGGGTCAGATGTTGGGGAAGGAATGTAGGTATGGCTGTGGAGGATAGGTAGGAGCACAGAAATGACAGAGTACAGGGTTGGTATATGACACATGTGGGGGAGGGATACACCCTGGATGGGGATGGGTCTTCGGCATTCAAAAGCCCATGGGAACAGTGGGATGGAGGTCTCCAGCCATGGGCAACTGCCACCGCAACCTACACAGCTGCAAAGGAGGCAGTGCTGGGAGCTGTCCAGGACAGGCAGCATCATTCTGTAAATGTGACACTCCGCCCTTGAACTGGTGAATCTGGCTTCATAACTCCTTAGGAAGACACCTAGGAAACATGTCCAGGACCGCACGACAGCAGATATGTACCTGTCTGGTCCCGCTCCCAAGGGGGACATGCTCCATCCTCAGTGGTGGAGCCACCAGAAGGCGGTGCATAGCCAAAATAAGTTGATGTTAATGGCTGGGCCCCAGATGTGCTAGTTCCTGGTGCCATGGTCAGCTGAAGTGGGACAGGAGGATCTGCCGGGACCTACCAACCCATTTGGCCTATGGTGTGGCATTTTAAACCCACATATGGCTTAGTGATAGACAACAGCATACAGGATTACCTATGACAGTATGCATAGATATCACCAGCAACCCAACAGATTGTATACATTTGCAGAGGGAGCACAACACATGCATACAACACCGCACAGCTCCTTGTGGTGTCCTGCAGAGTGATACAAGCAACAGAGAGACCCAAGAGAGACTTTTCCAGATTTAAGTATTTTTTTCTCTGTTTTTTGCTCTGACTGCCTTTTCCCACCTAAAAAGTGGATTTCTAACTGATCTGTGATTTAAAAAGTTTAAATTGCATTTGCATTCTGCTTTTTACAGTTTTTGCACTTGTTTTATATCAATTTAAGTCATTTTTTTATTGTATAACTGTTGTAGGCAACACACTAAAGTGCGCTAGCCTGTTTATAGCATTTACGGTGTTTTCTGTGTGTTTTTCTGCTGTTTCCTGAAAAAAACAAAAACAAAAACAAACAAAAAAAACCCCCACAAAAAATATATGCTCTTTTCCCGCATTTGCTGAACTAGATTAGTCCAGATTTCAGGTTTTGCTGAATTCCGGACTGTGGTATAGTTTACTGTGTTGCCCATATCCTTACTTGGATAGGAGGAAGCTTCTCTGTTCACCAGTGAGAATGGGGAGCTTTGAGCAGCCTATCTGTCCCTGGAGGAGTGGTCTCAGCCCTGAAACTAGTAGCTTATTGGCCGTTTTGGGTCAATTCCTATCTCTTTCAGTTTCCTTGTTTAAAACCCGCATTTGCACGTTTTTGTGCCACTATACAACTCCGCACAGCTCCTCGTGGTGTCCTGCAGAGTGATACAGACAACAGAGAGACCCAAGAGAGACTTTTCCAGATTTAAGTATTTTTTCTCTGTTTTTTTGCTCCGACTGCTTTTTCCCACCTAAAAAGCGAATTTCTAACTGATCTGTGCTTTAAAAAGTTTAAATTGCATTTACCTTCTGCTTTTTACAGTTTTTGCACTTGTTTTATATCAATTTAAGTTGTTTTTGTATTGTATAACTGCTGTAGGCTACACATTAAAGTGCGCTAGCCTGTTTATAGCATTTACAGTGTTTTCTGTGTGTTTTTCTGCTGTTTCCTGAAAAAAAAAAAAAAAAAATTCTCTTTTCCCTCCTTTGCTGAACTAGATTAGTCCAGATTTCAGGTTTTGCTGAATTCCGGACTATTGTATATTTCCTGTGTTGCCCATATCCTTACTTGGATAGGGGGAAGCTTCTCTGTTCACCGGTGAGATTGGGGAGCTTTGAGCAGCCTATCTGTCCCTGGAGGAGTAGTTTCAGCCCTGAAACTAGTAGCTTATTGGCCGTTTTGGGTCATTTCCTATCACTTTCAGTTTCCCTGCCTTAAAACCCGCATTTGCGTGGTTTTGCGCCAGTATACAACTCTGCACAGCTCTTCATGGTGTCCTGCAGAGTGATACAGGCAACAGAAAGACCCAAGAGAGACTTTTCCAGATTTAAGTATTTTTTTCTCTGTTTTTTTGCTCCAACTGCCTTTTCCCACCTAACAAGTGAATTTCTAACTGATCTGTGCTTTAAAAAGTTTAAATTGCATTTGCCTTCTGCTTTTTACAGTTTTTGCACTTGTTTTATATCAATTTAAGTTGTTTTTGTATTGTATAACTGCTGTAGGCTACACACTAAAGTGTGCTAGCGTGTTTATAGCATTTACAGTGTTTTCTGTGCGTTTTTCTGCCGTTTCCTGAAAAAAAATATATATATTCTCTTTTCCCGCCTTTGCTGAAATAGATTAGTCCAGATTTCTGGTTTTGCTGAATTCCGGACTGTAGTATAGTTTCCTGTGTTGCCCATATCCTTACTTGGATAGGAGGAAGCTTCTCTGTTCACCAGTGAGATTGGGGAGCTTTGAGCAGTCTGCCTGTCCCTGGAGGAGTGGTCTCAGCTCTGAAACTAGTAACTTATTGGCCGTTTTGGGTCAATTCCTATCTCTTTCAGTTTCCCTACTTTAAAACCCGCATTTGCACGGTTTTGCACGATTTTGCGCATAGTGCAGCATCCGGCAGCGCCGCGTAAACGGGTTTAAACTATTCCCAGCTCCACAAAGTCTGCTCTTCACTTTTTCCCTTAGAACTGTTCTAAATCTCAAAGTAAGCACTCTATTTTCATTCTAAAGTCCTGCAGTTGCTCGTATAAGTAATCTTATAAGTAAGCACTAATAAACTAAAGCACGACACCCTCTTATACTCACTTTAAGTACTTAGCTCCCTATTGGTCCTTTTTGATCAGTCAAAAAGTAGTTCCTTATACTATTCTGGCATGTCCAAAAGTCACTTTCGGGTTTACTCTCCAGTCCAGCTGGTGAATCTAGGAATCTTGAGGCAATGTTACAACTGCCTTATGTGCACAGACCACCCTCTCCTCCTCCCAACAAGCTCAAATATATGTGAGAGATGCAACTATATAGCCAAACTGGAGGCTGAGCTCTCCCAACCCAGTACTGGCGCAGTCAGTCAGGAGGAGAAGGTCACCACACACACCACAAATCCAGTCTCACATAGACCTATTGCAACAGCAAACCAAACAGATAAACACACAGAAACATACTCAGAGGCTCTAAATAAAAATCTGCTCAAGCAGCAGAGACCTCCAAAGCAGACTTCCAACATTTGCTACCCCACAACAATACTCACGTATCACATAGTTCACAAAGTCAGTGTGCCACACAGTCACAGCCCTTAAGGCTAAATAACACACCTAATACACTTGTAATAGGTGACTCTATTGTCAGACACACTGACGTCCCACTCACCAGGCTGAACAAGAAGGTCACTGTAAGCTGCCTGTCAGGTGCCAGGATCCGCCACATAACACAAGCACTCAGGTCACTCCAAAGCAAGTACAAATATGACTCCGTCATTGTCCATGCTGGTGTGAATGATCTGAGACATACCTCCCTGGACTACATGAAAAGAGACATAGAGGAGCTCTCTGATCATGTAGCCCAGGCTGGTATGACCCTGACCTTGAGTAGCATCTTACCCTCACCAAGAATGATGCCACAGTATGAAGACAAAATGATCAATATTAACAATTGGCTAAAGTATTGGTGTCATTCAAAGGGGATCCAGTGTCTGCCAGCCTGGGATGACATGCTCGACAAGCCACGTTGCTTCACTAGGGACGGCTTTCATCTGTCACCCTTGGGCTTTCGAATACTGGCTAAGACTCTTGCCACCCCCATAGTGCCTTTTTTAGGCAAGGCTCAAAAGACAAACCCACCTCCATAGACAACACAAGGAAAAAGAAACTAAGGGTAATGCTGCTCAACGCCAGAAGTCTAAACCTCAAGATGCATGCACTCGAGGCTCTCCTCAGTATGGAGAATATCGTTATCTGTGCAGTAACAGAAACCTGGTGCAAGGCTCCCGAGAGCACCCCAGCACTACCAGGTTATACCTCATACCATGCTTTTCGGCCCCAAAACTCGGACCGAACCACAAAAGAGGGGGAGTATCCATATTCATCAAAGATACCCACACCTCCAGGTTAGTGGCACTGCACGAAGCATCGGAGACCATCCATGTGCAACTAACAGTGGGCAAAACTGCCTTTCAGTTTGTAGCCTGCTACAGACCACCCTCCCAAACTCAGGAACCCCACTCAGCTTTCCAGAGAACACTGGAGAATATGAAGGTCTCTCCAAACACCATCATATTGGGTGACTTCAACTACCCAAACATCGACTGGGAGCACTACTCAAGCCCCAACACCCTCGCCCAATGGTTCCTAGAATTTATAAACTCAAATGCTATGGAACAACTGGTCACCACTCACAAGAGGGAAAACATATTGGACCTGATCATCACCAACATGGGGACTCTATGTTCCATACCAGAGGTATACCCCTCATTGGTAAGATCTGACCATAAATTAATCTCACTGGACATCCATATCCCGTCCCCACCCTCAGCCAAGGAAACCACGGTGAAGAACTTCTCAAAAGCAAACTTCACACTTCTCAAAACCAAAGTGGAATCCTTCATAGCCCCCGGGCCAGTGGAAAATGTGGCCCAAACCGCAGAATCCTTTACAAACGCATTCTATGGACACCTACAGGAATGCATGGATCGTGCTATCCCAAATAAAACCAAGACTCACTCCTTCAAAGGCAAGAGACCTGTTTGGTGGACCCCAGCCATAAATACGCTATACAACAGAAGGAGGAAGCTACTACATGATAGAGCAAAATCCCAAAAAGGGAAGGCATCTCTGATCAGTACTAGCAAGAAACTAAAGATCCCTCATAAAATCATCTAAGGCCAGCTTTGAAAGAAAAATTGCACAAGGTGCTAAAGATAATCACAAGGCCTTCTTTAGTTATGTCAGGAACCTGGGTGGCAACTCCCAAATATGCTCTGAGTTAGTGCAAAATGACAAAAGATACACTGAACTTACAGACATTGCCAACATCCTGGCAGACAGGTTCAGTGCAAACTTCTCTCCCCCTTCCCCCCCAAAAGAGCAAATGTCTATCCCAACAGAGTGTAGCCTCCCTGACATCACAGATGCACAGGTGAGAGCTGCCCTCTCCAAAGCAAAAAACACAGCATCAATGGGACCAGACGGTGTCCTGGGCTGTGTCTTACATGAGCTCCAAGAAGAACTAAACCCTCACATAAAGTCACTGTTCAGTCTCAGCCTTACTACAGGATATGTACCCAAGGAATGGCGTACAGCAACAGTGGTCACACTGCACAAAGGTGGTGCCACAATGGACCCCGGAAACTATCGCCCTATAAGCCTTACTAGCCTAGCCTGCAAAGCTATGGAGCGTATCATCATGGAACTCATAAACAAAGACATTGGGAACCTCCAAACACTGGATCCTACCCAATTCAACTTTGTTAAGGGCATATCGTGCCTCTTGAACCTGGTCAACTTCTTTGAAACAGTCACCAAGGCCATAGATGAAGGGAAGGTAGTCCACACAGCCTACCTGGACCTCGCAAAAGCCTTTGACACAATACCCCACTTGGGCATCATAAATAAGCTCACCAGCTTAAATATCAACCCCTATGTCACAAGATGGGTTGCAAACTGGCTCAGGGATAGAACCCACATGGTCAGAATTGCAGGTGCCATGTCAGACTCTAAACCAGTTACAAGTGGCGTCCCACAGGGCTCAGTCCTGGGACCTCTCTTGTTCGGTATATATTTCTCTGAGGTACAGGCTAACACGGGAGGACTATGGCTGGCCAAGTTTGCAGATGACTGCAAACTGGGTGCCATAATCGACTCGCTGACTGACACAAGCATCCTCCAAAAGGGTCTCATAGAGATGGATAACTGGTGCCAGAGCCATGGCCTAAAGCTAAATGCCAAAAAGTGCATAGTCATCCCCTTTGGAAAAAACAAAGTGCCCACAAATTACCACATAGGTGGTAATCCATTAAGTACGGAAGAAGTAATTAGGGATTTGGGGACCCAAGTAGATAGCAATCTCTCCTTTGACAATCACGTTGCCAAAGTCATTAGAAAAACCTTCTATATAGCCCACCTTACCACGAAAGGGTTCACATCTAGATCAAGAGAGGTCATTGTGCCCCTCTACTCATCACTCATCAGACCCATAATTGAATACAATGCCCCTTTTGGGATGTACCTTACCCAACACCTGCAGCAACTGGAAAGACCCCAAAAGTACCTCAACAAGAGGATCAATGGACTCAAACAGATGCCCTACGCAGTTAGGCTAAAGAAACTCCAGCTCTACTCAGTTGCTTACCGCCTACTCAGAGGCGATCTGTGCCTGACATATAAAGCCATATCCAAACCAGAATTAATGGACATGCTCCACCTCAGGAAATCCAAATCCCTTAGAGCCACATGCTCCAGGGACTTAAACTTCAGCACAGAAATAAATAGGACATGCTGAAGAGACAGATTCATATCCCAGAGGCTCCCCTCACTCTGGAACAAAATCCAATCCATGTTAGGCAGAGCCCCTCAATGACCCTCTTCAAGAGAAATCTTGACGAGTGTATGGGAGATCGTGGCTTTAGCCCTGGGATCTCTTCTGTGTCCCTACTAGACAGAGGCACAGTAAACTAACCTTAAAAGGGCCATCTTCTGTGACCTACTATACAGAGACACAGTCAATTAATCTAAAAGGGTGGCGAAAGCCAAACACACTCTAGCTAGGCTTATAAATGCCCTAGGGCAGATAGCCTAGTATCAACCTATGAACCTATATATACCGCATAGCAACTGTACAATGTGCAGTAGACGTGTGACCGCACCTATGAACAGTTGCCCATCATTGGCTTGTCATTGGGAATGCCACACAGTGTCAGTCATACCACTGTCTCATGCGACACATATCCAGTCAGGGATGCGATGGCAGTAACACATCCCTATCATCATGTACTGTCTGCAATCCCCACACCATGCTTCTGCTGTGCACAGAAGTGTTTTCAGTGTGTAACACAGGAAACAAACAAATGGTTGTGCACACTGACCTGTTCACAGATGGCCCTACAGATGAGGTTCCCTCATGAACAGAGTACTGTCATGTCTGTATTTTAACATGCAGAATAGCCATTACCACACACATGTTAAACAGGCAGTAGTCTCAATGCAGCATAGCTACACTTACATGCTGTAGTTGTGTGGCACATCACCCTCCTGTCATTAGGCTATTTCCCACTGTTGAAAATGATTGAGGTACATCCAGATATCATCTGCGATACTGTGTCAGAACACACATCCAGGTACCACTCACAGCGACTGTCATGACCAGATAATAACATCTTTCCCTAGATAGTGTACTGTGTTTATCATGCGGATGGCTATGGGAACACCATCACAGCTGTACCACATGCAATCAGCTAGAGGAGGACTGCAATAGGTGCAGAGGCCATCACCTTCCCATTTCCATCTGTTACAATACACATGCTGCTGCTGTGCAGGTGTACACCTTCACATCCACCAGAGAGTGTGTGTGCAGGACAGGCAATGTACACCAGGGAAGGGCTTGGAGACTTACCATAATCTGCCACACGCTGAATAGTACAGGGTCAAACCCTTGACTACTCATTACTATTACATGTGCATGACGTTACTGCATGTGCCACAGAGGCGGCATGTTGCAGTGCTGTAAGAACATGTGTGTAGGTGAGTGAGTGCCATCTGCAACAGATATAGTAGACATACATTGGGTGTGGCACACGTCAGTCCACATGAACGGATGCCATTGTCACCACAACCACATTCTAATGGACATGCATTGACACCTTTGCCAGGGCAGCAAATACACAATGTAACTACTTAGTTTGCCACACCGCAGTAATGCATAGGACCACATGCACCACAGGGAATATCTGGAGGTTCAATGGGCTAGGCCATGTGAAAGTGCTTGACAACTGTTGGCATGCCAACGAGGTTTATACTGGGAGTGACTGTGGTTGGGAGAATCACAACCCACATGCAGACACAGGGTGCCAGTACTGTCATGCAGGTATGCATTGCTCCATGGGTGTGTAGTGTTTGGCTGTGCAAGATGGCTGTGCAAGGTTGGGTGAGGGGTAATCCTTGCCATTGTGTCACCTGACAATGGTGTGCAGTGCAGGGGTGTAGTGTCTACAATGTCCCACACAGATGGGTACTGCAATATCTGGCCTGACATCCTGGTTACCAATGTGTAGGGCCATAGCTTTGCAATGCATGCCATGTCTGTGTTTGATAGTCCTTCACATGGACATTGCCTGGAATGTGCATGTCCCACAATACTGTACAGTGACATGTACAGGTGTACCTGGTTTGGCAGACACATGTAGTGTACAAAGCCTGTTATACCCCGATATGCCAGCACTGGCCTGGTGTGGTGAAACCTGCTTACAGTGAGCAGGTCTGCCCTGCACCTGCATGTATAGAATGGACAAGTATTCTGTGGTGTCAGTGGCATGGGTCCATACAGGGCACATGTGTACAGCATTGTCTGGCCTTAGTGGATCACATATGATGACACCATATATGTTGCAGCCATTCAGTGTGGAACAAAGTGATGGCACATTGTCCGCATATATGTGCCAATTGTACCACTGTACAGGGTGCCATGTCCTCTGTAGGCCACTGCGGTCACACCATGCCTACTATCTGTCCTCAATGTGCATGTTACTAGCAACATAGTGGGATATCCTAGGCAAGGTTGTATGTGCATGGTACATGGCTGCGGGACATATACCGGGTACTAGTAGGGCTGCATACTTAGTTCACCAGCCCTTTTGCCAGATGTATCGGTATGGCTTGCCAACACAGTGCCGTGGCTGACTGACAGCTGTACTCCTCGTGAGGTGGCCAATGTGTCATAAGACAGATACTATATAGGAAAACTACAAAACCCGCTCCCAAACATGTCCAATGGTAAGACAAGCACGGCCACCTCTACACAGGCTCTGAAAGACAAACACACACTTGCCATGTTCCTGTATAAACTGCAACAACATGCATTTAGGGCATGCGCTACAGCAAATACTACAAAGCACTGTACTTGTCTCATGTAGGCAGACACGCACACACACACACACACACACACACACACACACACACACACACACACACACACACACACACACACACACACACACTTGGCATGTCTGGGATTAGAACACCGACCTAACTACTTTACTACACTACAGCATTATGCAGTTACAGAATGCGCTACCAAGATTACTGGGACACAGCACTCCCAGAGGTGTATTTGTAGATGGGTGACATCATCGGCCTTGCTAACGGTGGGTATAAGAAATGTATGGAGTGTGAGCAGTATAAATGTATTACTCAGTCCTCAGGCAAATGGGGAGACACACACACACACACACACACACACACACACACACACACACACACACACACACACACACACACACACACACACAGCAAGTGTGGGACTAGAACACCGACCTAACTACTTTATTACACTACAGTATTACACAGTTACAGAACATGCTACCGAGATTACTGGCACACAGCACTCCCAGAGGTGTATTTGTAGATGGGTGACATCATCGGCCTTGCTAACAGTGGGTATAAGAAATGTATTTAGTGTGAGCAGTATAAAGGTATTACTAAGCCCTCAGGCAAATGGGGAGACACACATACATACAGACACGCACACACACGGCAAGTGTGGGACTAGAACACCGACCTAACTACTTTATTACACTACAGCATTACACAGTTACAGAACACACTACTGAGATTACCGGGACACAGCACTCCCAGAGGTGTATTTGTGGATGGGTTACACCATCGGCCTTGCTAACGGTGGGTATAAGAAATGTATGGAGTGTGAGCAGTATAAAGGTATTACTCAGTCCTCAGGGAGACACACAAACACACACACACACATACGGCAAGTGTGGGACTAGAACACCAACCTAACTACTTTATTACACTACAGCATGACGCAGTTACAGAACGTGCTACCGATATTACTGGGACACAGCACTCCCAGAGGTGTATTTGTGGATGGGTGACATCATCAGCCTTGCTAATGGTGGGTATAAGAAATGTATGAAGTGTGAGCAGTATAAAGGTATTACTCAGTCCTCAGGCAAACGGGGAGACACACACACACACACACACACACACACACACACACACACACACACACACACACATGGCAAGTATGGGACTAGAACACCGACCGAACTACTTTATTACACTACAGCATTACACAGTTACAGAACACGCTACCGAGATTATTGGGACACAGCACTCCCAGAGGTGTATTTGTGGATGAGTTGCACCATTGGCCTTGCTAACAGTGGGTATAAGAAATGTATGGAGTGTGAGCAGTATAAAGGTATTACTCAGTCCTCAGGCAAATGGGGAGACACACACACACACACACACACACACACACACACGGCAAGTGTGGGACTAGAACACTGATCTAACTACTTTATTACACTACAGCATTAAGCAGTTACAGAATGCACTACCGAGATTACTGGGACACAGCACTCCCAGAGGTGTATTTGTAGATGGGTGACATCATCGGCCTTGCTAATGGTGGGTATAAGAAATGTATGGAGTGTGAGCAGTATAAAGGTATTACTCAGTCCTCAGGCAAATGGGGAGACACACACACACACACACACACACACACACACACACACACACACACACACACACACACACACACACACACACACACACACACGCACACACATGCACATACACACACACACAGCAAGTGTGGGACTAGAATACCGACCTAACTACTTTATTACACTACAGCATTACGCAGTTACAGAACGCACTACTGAGATTACTGGGACACAGCCCTCCCAGAGGTATATTTGTAGATGGGAGACATCATCAGCCTTGCTAACAGTGGGTATAAGAAATGTATGGAGTGTGGCCAGTCTAACAGCAATTTAGAGTCCACTGGCAAATGGGGGCAGACATACACACACATGCCAGTGTCGAGTACGGAACACCTGCCTATTTACAGATTACTATTACAATACTACATATATATGAATCATGCCACACAGACTACACATATCAAGGCTGTCATTATGACCATCTGGGAATGAGGACATCAACAGGGATGCTGGCAGTTAAGATGTACATACCTGTGAACCTGTGTGTTTAAAGTATGAATCCATCCTGACCTAGAGTATGCCCATCTGTGGAAGGGATGAATACTACTACTATACAGGGTTACAATGGCCATGCCCATACACAGAGGTACATAACCAACACAAGGTGTCAGTGGGCATGCTCACACACTTAGTAGCACAGGGCTGTTCGGAATGCACTATGTGTCCATCTACACAAGGATATACTGGGCATGCTCATACACTTAGTAGCACAGGGCTGGTCAGAATGCACTACTATGTGTCCATCTACACAGGGATATACTGGGCATGCTCATACTCCTAGTAGCACAGGGCTGACTGGGATGCACTCTGATGCTAAACGCGGAGGGCCACAGTGGCCATGCTATTAAAGGTAGACGTAAAGAACACATTGTAATGGGCTGTGGTGTTGGTAGTTGTCATTGTTAGTGGGAACGCTGCTCTACATATATTTGACATCGGTCTTTTACAAATCAGCTGTCATTCTGGGATGACATGGCTGACAGTAGGCAGGGCTTTGTCACATATCACATGCATCCATGATAAAAGGGAGTGTGGATATTACCCAAGTCGCATCTGCCCACACAGTGCCATTCCAAGGCAAATGTCCTAAACACAGGTTAACTCCCATACACCTACAGGACAACTGCATTGTTTTCTTATGCTAACCAGTGCTAGATGTGTAGCATCCATATTCACAGCTGGCCACTGTAGATCCAACAATGGGGAGTACTGACATCTGTGCAGTGAGGAACACCTGGCTGATGTCTCTGTAGTGCACAATAGCACTACCACCATATACCTCAGAACCTAGCACTACCACCATATACCTCAGAACCAGACATGTGGGCCATAACACAGGTATGGACCACTCCAGATGGTGTACCCACATACATAAAGGCCACTCACATGTACTGACTGGCCCCCCCATGAAAGACATCACAAATTAGCCATGTGCAGAACACAGTGTCACATGCTGCATTCTAGGATGCAAACTGCAGACACCACCATGCCCTCGGACCACCACCATGCAACCATACATGTATGTCAGACGAGTACGCCACCATGTGACCCTTGACCTGTGTACTATACTAAGCTCTACATCAACTGTAGACAGTACACATGTACTGACACAGTTGTATCATGTGTTATGCAATGCAATGATACCACTGTTTGTGACCAGGTCAGCTGTACACATACCAAGGGCCCTCAGTACTGTCCACCATTAGCAGATGTCTGTTGCTGTACACCAGTACACACCCTCATGTATGGATATGACATACATGTACCTGCCCTGGGTATGTACATGCCACACGCACACAACACACCTGTAAATAGCATAGCTGTTGTAGTCCTTTGTGCAAACAGGTGGCTACAGCCATTACACACATGCACATGGAATGTAGGTCCATGGCTGCTGAATGCTAACAGTACATAAGATGTGATATCAATGTTGACAGGGGTAACATCCCCTCTGTACTGGTCACCCATCATATCATACACCAGTTCATGTGCCATGTATGCTATTACACATATCCACCAATTGCAATGCCTACAAACATGACCAAATGTCAGGACTGTAGGACCTACACACCTGTACACGTAGTGTTGTGCATTCATATAACATGCGTGTGCAGTTGCTGATGTATGCAGGTGGTGTGTATCCTGGTACATCATGCAGCTGCAATGCAGCCTCAACATTGCCAACTGTATATGGTGATATGCTGAACGTACAGAAAAATGTACCACAGGTATGGACAGATGTGTTGAAATAACTAAGTGGCAGGGCATCTTTGCAGATGGATGTTTGCTGTGGACAGCTCACAGGTGTGTCACAAACAGTCCTACAATACCCTGTGTAACCGGTAAGCAATGGTTTTGTTAATTGAAGGACATAACACACAACTTAGACAGCAGTCAGGGTGACAGCGAAGGTAAATCACTTGACACCTGTTAATAGAGATGATGTCTCTAGTGCATATATCAGCACTGTTGGCACAGGAAGTGTCAGTGCAGTTTGTAATGCATGCAGTACTGCTGTACATCTGACATACATAACATGAGCTAGGCAGGTCTGAGATTCACAGTACTGGCATGTGTGGTTGCGTGTGTGTCCATATTTGTCACGTATTGTGGGGAATACATCTCAATTGTTACTCACTCTCATGTTCACTAGTGTACACATCTGTACAGACTGCAATGTATAAAGCAGGACATAGGTAGGGGCATGTATCTCACACATGTGAGGTATCTGTATGTGCATGACATAGGTGTATTAATTACTGAATGCCACAGTGTGTGTATGTAGGGCTGACTGGTCCCTGGGGTGAGGATGTATGTTACCATACTGAACTGATAGGACCCCTCCCACCATCCAGGAAATGCATTTAACTATCCGTGTTGATGTCCCCGCTCTTAGGCCATACTGACTACCTGTATATGTGTATTCTCTGTGGCACGTCATGTAGGTGTACAGTACTGTAATGATGATTTGCACATAAGCAGGGGTCCTCATCCCACCAGTAGCAATTGTGTGCGAGTGTGTGTTACCATTTCAGTGAAGCCATGAGTGTGTGTGTGTGTGTGTGTGTGTGTGTGTGTGTGTGTGTGTGTGTGTGTGTTACAGTGTCACTGAATACATGTGTGTCAATACCTGAGTGTTTGGGTGCAGTTGTGTGTTTGCATCCTGTCATGGGAATGTGTATTACTGATTCCCATTGAGGCATCACACTTCCCACTGGCCTCTACCCTTGTAATCAGCTAGACCACTCTCTTACCTCACCACTCCATGTAACTGTACCTGTGATGTCACCCTTTATGGATGTCACATCTGTGGCCACAGTAGCTTAATACACAGCTATCATGCTCTTGGAACAGTAGAGGAGTTTGTAACATGGGAGATTCTCACTGGTATGTGGCAGCTACATGGTGCATGCTGGTATATTCATGCATACCTGTGAGTAGTTCACATTGACATACGAGACACTTAACTGCAAACATTGACATTCACCGGCACGTGCAATTGGACCTGAAGGACAGCAGAACATCATGACCAACATGCATTTACTGTTGTTAGACAAGACACATACTGTTAACAGTATTGTACACCTGTACTACATGGTATATCTGCTGACTGTCAACAGTCCTCAACATTTGTAAACTACACATATCATCCTAGTCTGTTCACCCTGTGCATCAGACCATATGAGCATGTCCCTGCACTGATGGTGTGGATGTCAGGGATGCGGCACAGGCATCATCATATGCACAGGGTGTTAATGTTTGCTAGAGGCCTAGGCTGCACCATTGGATGACATCATGTGTGTGGGTTTGGGCATGTGTGGATGTTATGCATGTATGTGTTGCAGTGCCCTACATATGTGTCCAGTGTGTGCGTGTATGTCTGCACACAGTTCTCCCATGTGTCTGGCCTACACAGGGGTATTATTGACAGCTGCAGACTGTACAGGTGAGGTTTTACAGTTCATGGTGTCTGGCCACGGACATGTGACCTGTGCCTGCCAGGGGTTGCATGGGCACTACCAGACAGAAGTACAGATTGGGTACTGTCTGATGTCACTAGTCCACTGGAACCGTGTCTCTGTTGGGACCATCCCGGGCCACGTGCATGTGGCCTGCTGTGTCATGGTGTGGACAGCACAGCACCAGATGCACTGCTGCTGCTACTGCCACTATGGGAGCCAGCATGTGAGGTAGCTCGTACACATAGACCTGACCCAGGTGATGTAGCAGGCCTAAGTCCACATGCCTGATGCCTCACTCCTACCAGATGTTCCAACACAGACAGCTCATGCTCGTGGATTGTCATGCCATGGTCAAGGACTCTAACCATGTCACCCAGCCATCTATCCAAAGCATCAGCAATCTGCTGTTGAACATTTACCATTGCCTGGATGCTGTTGTTTAAAGAATGGACAGCAGCCCTCTGTAGCCTCTGATCTTCTCTGTTGCGCCATTCAGCATGTGTCTGTGCCTCCATTACAGCCTGAAACATGCGTCTGGTGACACCAGCTGCTGTGCTGTGTCATGCAGGAGCATGTTGGCCAGAGCTCCTCCTTCGAGCAGCACTGGCCATGTGCCTGTGTGGGGCACCACCAGTAGTTTGGCTGATACCATGGTGTGCAGGCACACCTTCCATAGCCCCCACACTTTCCTGTTCCAAGCTACCACGTGCCAACTGTCCTTCTTCTATGGCCACTGGTGATGGGGTATGTGCAGGTATGGGATCTGTATGTGGGGATGAGGTGGATATAAATGGAATGGCAACCAATGACACAGTTTCACCCCCTGACAACTCTGCCTGTGACACAATCATATGTTCATCATCACTGGTAGAGTTTGTGGCGACATTAACATCTGATGTACCGCAGGAGGGCAATGCACCTACATCACCTGTGAGGGCAGACAAGAACTGTACATTACAATCTATACAATAGACCCCCCCCCCACACACACACACACACACGCATGTGATATGACAGAAGGCATGCAACATGCATGTGATACGGCAGATGGCATGCAGGGCAGACAATCATAGTGGTAGTTATCATACATCCCTAGGTTGCACACAACAGCATGCATGTGTGATAGCAGACGGAATGCAAATTACACAATCTTAGTAGTGGTTAGCATACATCCCTGTGTTACACCATGTGGACCAGCACAGGTTAACAGTACACCTGCATGATGTGTGGCATATGACATTGATAATCACATGTAGTATGACATGTGATCTGCTGAAGTGTACAATGACATGCATACATGTTTAACACAATGGTGTCCTGTCGAATATACAGTGGGGCAATGGTGTACCAATTCAGTGTTGTCTGTCCACCCTACAGATATGCTGCAAATTTAGCTGATGTGCATGGCCATTGCAGGGAATCATGAGGAGTCTCTAGTGCTATACAGTGCGAGTTACAGACAGGGTTCATAGCCATGACTGTGTTCAGATACAATACATATATACTGTGGAATGTGACCCATGTCACTGAGGTGTATACACACTAAACTATGATGTGGAAGTTGTGACACAGATCACTGATAAGTATATGGATGACACCCCTGCAACCATATTGCTGCAGCCTGGCAGCTATGGGCAGACATGGCGAACACGTTGGTGCACCATGTCCCACATGACATCTGTGTACCACACACACACACGAGAAGCTAGTATGGCATTTATGTCCATCACCAGCAACAGGAATGTACTGTATCTGTGGCCTGATGTGGATACTGTACAGGTGACTGCTGTCACGTTGCAAAACCCTCAAGATGTTCAACACATCCTATGTGGTGGATTGATGTTACACCTACACAAGATGTGCACAGGCCTGTAGGATGTCTATTGTTCCACATCAAAATTATGACCATTATACAAAGGCCATGGCCGAACCATTTTTAGCCATTGTACGACAGGGTGTACACACAAGCATAACACTTCTACTGTGTGTTGCTCCATGTCTCTGGCCATCCTCCATGGCCATGTGTGTACATGTGTTGTCCAAATTATAGTGATGGGCAACTATTTCACATGTCTGTGTTGTCCTATATGACATATATGCTCCACTGACAACAGGGTTATGCAGATAAAGGGTGGTATGTGGGATATGCTTTCAGGTTAGGTAGGCAGTGAAGCAGCCAGGCCAGTAGATGTCATGGACATGTCAAGATAGCACATCACATTGTGTGACATTCATAGCAGGGCTATGATCCACACTGGTGAAACCTGTGTGCTGGCCATACTCCAGCCCACTGTGTAGAAGTTTGTAGTCACCACATGTGTAGATCAGATCTGTTGTAAGTTCCTAAAGTGAACAGTACCTCCACCATTGTATGCACAAGCTGTCAACATATCTGGCAATAAAGTTTGTGAGGATTAATGTCGGTGAGATGATTCACATAGTTTGCAAGTGTGGCACATGGATAGTAATTGTGATGCGTTGCAGTTCCGACCTGTATATTGTTACAGGACCATGCATTATGTGTACATGTTGTGAATGGCCACATGGCAGATAGATTTGTGCATTACTGTTCCTGATAAATAATAGCACTCTCACCTGCAATGGGCTGCTGTCGCAGAGGAACACCAGAGGTACCTAAATAGGGGTAACACAGCAGTATGAGCAGAATCCATCCCTGTATAAAGGCTACAGGGAGCAATGTGCATAACACATACACCAGTACATTAGACTATACTATGGTATATGCACATGTGTGCATACACAGAGTAGCATACTATAGTATGCAGCATGTGATTATACATGCCTTGCATATGATGTTGCATTACATATTGTACAGTGACACATGCAGCTATATGGAATATAGTTGTCATAGGTGCAGTACTGACTTACCAGGCAACTCCAGGCTCAGTGGTTGAGAGACACCCACCTCCACAATATTGGCTAAGGCCTGTGGATGTGGTTCTGCAGGTGTCCCCAGGTTGGCCAGTAGCTCCTCGGTACATGTGAGTGGGGGCTGGGTTGGTGGTCCACCACCTGTTGCACCTTGTTCCCTGGCGATTGCATTTGCATGCTGTTTCACCTGTCTAATGAGGTCTGTACAGTGTCTGTGCATCTTCTGGTATGTGTGGTTGTGGCCACCCACATCATTAATCCTCCTGCGAAGTTCCATCCACAGGGCATCCCACTGCTGTGCATCCTGTGGCACATGGCTGAACAGGATGTCGTGATTATCGAGTAGGCATGGGATGAGGGCCTCATCCTCCAAGCGTGTAAATGGGGAAGCCTTGCATGTGGCATACCTGGAAGACATAATGATGGAGACTGGTCACAGTACCTCAGAGACATACAGAGCTACAGCTGAACATACACGTGTATCACATTAATTCTGTTTAAATAGTTGTATTTGCAAACCTACATGACACTGACGTGTTTGTGTCACACACATGTGAAACTCAATGTTGAGTGGATATTATCACCATATATGTGATTCTGTGTGTCACCTGATTACATTGCTCATACTCCCATGTGATTGCTGTCTTGATGTGGGCATGTCTGTTTGCCTGTACTGGTGTTCCTACCTATCAGCACATGGCTGGATGTGTCCACATTAATGCAGTCGACCTTGATGAAGTGTGTATGTCACATATAAGGGCTTACACTGCCTTAACAGACATGACCTGTGACCCTGCAGACATGCTCACATAAGATTTTACATGTATGTGTTCTGCCATATATATCTACACAGCACTGTACAGCGATTCAACATCCTGCCATGTATCACCTGTGTTGCACATGTGATACACATGGGACACTGGCTAGCCAGATGGTATTTGCAGGGATGGATATGAACTATGGCATGTACAGTCAAAGTCAACTAGTGGGCTATATGCCATGGGCCATGTATGCATCTAGGATGAAAGGTTACCTGGCAGTAGCTGACAGGCGGGTCTGTGGGGCCAGGTGGAGCAGTTCCACATTACTGATCCACAGGGTTAATGATACATATACCATGCGTTACCATGCGGTCATCATACCATGTCTGAAAGGCAAGCGATGTGCAGCTTTGACGGACAGGAATGCATAGTATGGCAGGACTATGTCAAGTGTATGGGACATGGATCCGTCCAGCATGTGGTAGGTGGATGTCCATGATGTATGTGTTCGAGATCAGAGTGAGTACATGTAGCATGTCCGACATTTCTGGGTTGGACATGGATTTATTCAGGGTATGCATCATGCTACATAGTGGAGATGGGGAATGGGAAGGCTGGTGTAGACCATCTGCACATGGCCAATACCCCTTAAAGGAAATATGTGATCTGATATGGGTTACTTGAGTGGTCTGTATGGCTGGACAATGATCTCTATATTCATGAATGGCACCCTATTATTATTAGAGTTGCCACATATGACTCCCTGACAGGTGTGTTGACATAGCTATCACAGGAAAGACAACTGCCCAGCTGCATCCCTCACACACAAGTGTCCATTATGATGACCACTGCCTAGGTGGTAGTTCATAGGTACAGGGTTATTAACATAGGGGTGACAATGCGAGTCAGCTATTGCTCCTAGGTCATAGTCATTTGCATACTTCAATAGGCAGATGCCTTCTGTTTGTCTGTGAGGTATGGACTACAATGAGGGGGAATATAATTCATTAACCCTAACATACTGTAGCTGCCACTGGTGTTGTGATCACATATTATTCAGACACCTTCTGTAGTGTTGTTTCTGCCAGCAGTCCTGTTGCAAAACACTCCTGTGACATAGGAATGTACATCTAGTATACCGAGTGTAGGTGGTATACAGTATGGGTGATGATGTCCTATGACCTGGCAAGGTTATGATATGCAGTGTGACATCAACCATACTGTCATCTACATCTGTACTGCTGACATCACTTAACTGATCAAGGTTCATGGCCTTCCAGACCAGACTCAGCAGGGTAGTAGTGCAGTACTTCCCATTATCAGTGGTGTCTCCCCCTTTGTGGGTTGTGATACCTGTTGGTGTGCACCATTCAGTGTGTACACAACCTGACATGGAGATATGTTTTACATGATGTGTACGTGGAGAGCATCTTGTTTTGCCATATGTGTATGATACAACCTGTGATGTGGGCAGATCCCATGCAGACTGAGTGCAGCTTGTACCTGCATAGTTGTGGGTACAGGGGCCCTGTGGTGTACACGGATATATGCTTGAGTACCTGTTGGGGGGAGGGGACCGTGTTTTTATATTATCCAAGATCCTATCTGGATTGCTTATTCATGCTAAGCACTTGTTTAGGACTTGTAAACAGTACGTAAGCTAATAATTATTATAGCACTCAATCTTCCACATCACCTACAGGTAAGGGTGAACAGGTTTTGTACATACTTTTCTCACTTGCGTAGAGTAATGTAACTCTTGTACTCACTTTCCTCACTTATCTAGGTGAATGTAGTTCTATATTCAGGCATGTCCAAGAGTCAACTGCCAGTGTTCTCACCTGTCTATCTGATGAATCTGGACATCTTGAGGCAATGTACACATTGCCTCATGTGCACAGACAAGCCTGTCCGCCTACCACCTAAAACTACAAACTGTGAGACATGCACTCATCTAGCCAAACTGGAGGTAAAGGTCTTTTCAACCAAGCCTGACCCTGACTGTCATGTGGAGAAGGTACACAGTCGCACAACAACACACTCATCACATAAGCCTTACTATATCTACCCCACCATTAACTGGGAAAACTACTCGTGTACCAACACATTAGCTCAACGGTTTCTGGAATTCATAAACACCAATGGCCTGACTCAACATATCCACACACCCACCAGGGGCAACAATATCCTAGACCTAGTCATTACCAACATGAGTGACTGGTGCTCCACACATGAAGCCAACTCCTCGTTGGTCCGATCAGACCATGTGCTGAACACCACTGATATCCACATCCCACACCTACCCCCCATTAAGGGAACCACAGTATAATATGTCTACAAGGCCAGCTACATGCTTCTTAAGGCAGACGTGGTGGACATCATGACACCCATGCAGATGGACAGTACTGTTACAACTGCTGAATCCTACACAAATGCACTCTATAAGCACTTACAGGAGTGCACAGCTTGTGCTATCCCAAACAGAACCAGGACGCTATACTCATAATTAACTAAACCAATCTGGTGGTTCCCTGCCATAAACATATTGTACTACAGGAGGAAGACACTGTTGCAAACGAGAGTACAATACCATGCACGGAGGAGATACCTGGCCAGCCTCAGTAAGAAGGTGAGATCCCTTATAAGATCCTCCAAAGCTAGCTACGAAAACTATAATGCAACTAATACCAACAGCAACCACAAAGCCTCAATGTCAACAACCAGATCTGCTCTGAGTTACAGCACAAAGCCATGAACATTACAGAAACAATTGATATTGGCAACATCCTGGCAGATCCCTCTCAAAGCTGCACACTCTAAAGGCAATATCACAGCATCCATGGGACCGGACAACATCACAGGCTGCGTTTTACATGAACTTTGGATCGTACTGTCTCCTCACCTATGCACCATGTTCAATAATAGCCTCACATCGGGCATATTGCCCCCTGAATGGCACACAGCAACAGTTATCCCACTCCACAAAGGTGGCCCACAAAGGACCACGGGACCTATTTCCCTATAGGCCTGACTAGCCTGGTCTGCAAGGCTATGGTGCACATCATGGATCACTGTCATAGAGACATTGGGTACCTCCCAACCTTTGACCCCTCCGTTTGGCATTGTCAAGGCCGGACCATGCCTCCTAAACCTGGTGGACTTCTTAGAGACAGTTACCAAGGCATTAGATGAGGATAAGGAGGTCCACACAGCCTACCTAGATCTCTCATAGGCTTTCAACATCATTCCTCCTTCTGGTATTATCAACATACCCATCTGCCTGAACATTAAACCCTACATCATGTGATGGTTTGCAAAGTGGCTCACTGACAGAACACACACACAGTGGGAGTTGCATACCCTAGGTCCGACTGTATACCAGTTACAACTGCCGTCCCCCAGGGCTCAGTCCTAGGACCCCTCATGTTCGGTATATACTTCTCTGATGTACAGACAAGCACAGGAGGGCTTTGGCTGAAAAGGTTTGCAGACGACTGCAAACTAGGGGACATAATTGTTTTCCCAGCTGTTACAGACACCCTCTGTAAGGGTCGCACTGAGACGGATACCTGGTGTTAATATCATGGCGTCAAGCTGAATGCCTAAAAGTGCATAGTCATCCCCTTTGGATATAACTAATTACCCACAGACTACCACATAGGTGCTAGTCCCCTACATACAAAAAAGGTAATACGGGATCTGGAAACACCAGTAGATAGCAATCTCTCCTTTGATACCCATAATGACAAGGTGGTTAGAATATCCTTCTTCATGGCCTCCCTAATCTCTAATGGGTTTGCATCCAGATCAGAGGGCCATTGTGACTCTACACATCATATCAGACCCATTAAAGGTTACAACACCGCATTTGGGATATACCTTACAAGACAACTGCAACAGCTTGGAAGACCATACCAGTACCTTTCTAGTTACATATCGGTAACATGTGGTATCCTGTCCACCAATTGCTGTTCCAAAGTAGTTAATTGGATGCACATCAGCTGTGCAGCTACTCCATAAGCCGATACCATGGCAACAGTGGTGTATAAGTGAGTACTCCTTTTGGGCATTGTCTGTTTGTCTTACTTTCGAGGGAAACAGCCTAGATGTGTTATTGCGATATATTTCAACAGCTATATGGAGACACACAGATATATATTAGCTTCAAGACTACTGTGGACTGTGTGTAATGGCTAGACAATTTAGTTCTACATGTGACTACAGCTGTTATATTTTGGAACAGTGCTACTTATGCAGGGTTTGTTTGTACCTGATACTTCTGCAGATGTTTAAGTCTGGCAAGGATGTTTGGCCAGCTCAAGGCCGTATGGCTATGCATGAACTGTTATGTGGTGTACAGTGTGCTCACCAGACATCCTTGATTTGCTGTAGAAGTGTAGCATACTGTGCTGTTACTCACTAATTGCTAACACATCCCATTGTATGCACAACCCTCTGAAATGGGATTAGTGCAAACAAACCCTATTACATCAGCAGCTGTTCCATTGTATAACAGCCACTATTTCACATAGGGCCATGTTAGTGTGTCTCTGACAAGGTATGTTAAGGCTTCTGCAGATGTTGTACAGTGTGTGAATGATTTGTGATGTTATTACAGTTTGTATTGTAATATGTTTGGGTGTGGGGGTGATGTTGGTGGGTGTGCTTAGCAAATGCAGGTGTGTAGGAACTGCTTTTATACATAATCGCTATGTGCGTGAGGGTTCCTTCCCTATTTCAACACATATCTTTTTGTGGACTATTATAATGGTATTTGCAGGCTGATTCATTAAGGCACTGTTATGTGGTTCCTGTATAGCATGCAGGTGATGTTAGTCTTTGAATCCCTTCGGTAATACATCTAAATGTAATAACGTGTTGCTACATGATAGCTGTGTATTTCTATCATAGGTATTTGCAGTCATCATAGTTGTGTTGGTTACTGACCCTCTTTGGCTAGGGTTGCCACCTTTTCATATGTCCATTGTAGGTCCTTTTTGGGACACACATCTGATTATACAGGCCAACACAAACCCATGGTCAGTACAATGGATAGAACTTTCCTTTCTTGCCTAACTATAAGCTTGTTCTTGTAGCAGTTTAGTAGCCTATCCTGTTTCCTGTACTATGTAGATACTTTAGATACAGAAATAACTATTGTATGCAACTATTACAGTACATATGGAACATAATTATGTCCTACAATCCCAGGCCATTTGCCACGTTTAATATATTTGGTCAGGACACAATCGCCCAAAGAGGGAGTGTCCCTCGCAAAGTGGAACAGGTGGTAACACTATCACTGGCTCATGTCCATAGCACATATTTGTAATGGTGTATAGGCATATACTCTTCATATCCAAGCCTACACAGCCATTCACTGGGTTTGGCTACCGCAAATTGTGCTTCTTTTCTGGCAAACAACCCACACCTCAGGGAGAGGAAGATTTTGAATCCTGGATGGATCAGTTTTCACAAGCCCTAGAGGAGTGGGATATCCCAGAATCTCAGAAGAAGTAGCAGATAGCTGAAAGTCTAAAGAGATTAGCTGTGTATACTAAATGCAACCTAAGGGTGGGTAAGCAAGATTTCATGGCCAAGGACTACTTAGGAGTACTGCAGGATGTGTTTTGAAGGACAAACCTACTGTATCAGTTTGAACATACATAGCAAGAAGTTGGTGAGAAATTATCTGATTACATTAAGCGATTAAATAAAATGCTCCACCAGATCATCCTAAAGAAGGGGGTGGATCCGGAAGTAGCTGACCAAGTACGAATCGGATAAATATTACAGAGAGCTCAAGCTATGGACCCCATTGTGTGGAAAATGAGGATAAGAAATAGGGAAGAGACTCTAACTTATTCTCAGTTGGTTAAAGAGGTGAGGGAAGAGGAATCCCTGTTGGAAGCCAAATCTCAGTGTTCAACAGCAACTAAGACAGTGAGCGAACACCAGCAGGAGCCTATAGCCATGCTCACTACTCAAACAGGAGTTGTGGCCCAGAGTTTATGCAATATGGAGGTGTCACAGTTGCAGACGCAGGTATCTTTTCTAACCAATGCCATAGCTCAAGTCACCAAGACAGTTGCAGAATTGCAGAAAGCCGTGGTAACTTTAGCTGAAGGGAGGAATACATCAGCTAGAACCTCCATGAAACTACTCAGGGAAGAACTGAATCAGCCAATGCTCAGAGTTCCTACTGGATTTTGTTTTCGCTGTGGAGATGCAGGACATATAAAGCGACAGTGTCCTAATGCAGAGAACTTGAAAAGAGTGAACAAACTATTATTGGCTAGTGCAATGCAGGGAAACTTCAAAGGGGCTCAGTGAAGGAGCCAGCTGAGTGCCCAGTTACAAAGAGCTCCATAAACTCTAACATCAAGGGACAGCATCCTGGATCTCTGTTCCACACTAACCCTTGTATTAGGGGAGAAAGACTGCCTACTATGCACACTTCTAGCTCATCTGAGGTGAACAACTGAATTGGAAAGCCATCTCAGCCAAAATCTCAGTATCTCAGACCACAAAGCATTACTAAGCAAGAGTCTTATCTGTTAAAATGACGAGGTCAACCGGCGGTACCTCAACCACATGCTGACTGCCATATAGCTGAACAACACTGGAAGCAGAAACTATCTGATGGCTTACTGGGACCGTCCCCTGTCATGTCAGTAAAAATAGAAGGAATGTGTAGTAAAGCACTGTTGGATACTGGTGCACAAATCACCATTCTGTACAGAGACTTCTAACAAAAATGCTTAAAGCATTTGCTACTTGAAAAGTTAGAAGATTTGGAGATCTGGGGGCTAAGTGACACGAAGTTCCCTTATGATGGTATGTCTCACTCAAGTTAGAATTTTCCACTTCAGTTGTTGGTTCAACAGAAGTTTTTAAAACACTTGCTGTTGTGTGCTCTAGACCAAAAGGAAAGGATTCAGCATCTAATTTAGTGGGGACAAATACTGACCTTGTCAGAAGAATGCTAATGCCTCAGTTGACCCAGGAACACTCAACACTGCATCCTCTTCTGAGACCAGTTTTCTGTGCCCTTCAAAGGGAGAAGGATAGTAAGAAAGATGAAACTGGTCATGTGTGGGCCCTGTCTGGGAAAGAGCATATAATTCATCCTGGTCAGGTCAAAGTGAGGATATGTGGACAAACAGTTTCCTCTCATCTCATAATGGAAATGGATTCAGAAAGTGACTTGCCACTGGGGCTGGAACTAGTCCCAGAAGTTTGGCCTGTGGGCAAGTTAAAGCATCCTTATGACACTTTGCCCGTAGGGTTGAAAAATAAAGGAAGTACTCCACTAGTCCTGTGTTTACAAGTGCATTTGGGAAATGTTTATGCTGTCACTCCCTTACCTGCTTCTGTGTTGACAAGGAATAAGAGCAGAGCCAACAAGTTGAAGCTGGAAGATATTGATATAGGAGGTGGTCTCTTGCCCCCGAGTGGCTAATAAGAGTTAAAGAGCTACTAATGAAAAAGAAAAATAGCTTTTCTACTAGTGAACTGGATGTGGGCTGTGCAAAAAGTGCAGAAGACTGAATAAGAGTAAAAGAGGACTGGCCCTTCAGGGAACGTTCCAGAAGAGTAGCCCCAGGAGACCTGGAGGACTTAAGAAAACATTTGAAAGAACTAAAAGCTGCAGGGATGATTTGAGAGTCAAGAAGTCCATATGCCTCTCCCATTGTTGTTGTCAGGAAAAAGAATGGGTCAGTTTGCATGTGTGTTGGCTAATCAGCGAACCATTCCAGACCAGTACACAACTCCCTGGATTGAAGATGCTCTAAATTGCCTGGTGGGCAGTAAGTGGTTCAGTGTGCTTGACTTAAGGAGTGGATACTATCAAATCCCTATGCACCCAGGAGATGAAGAGAAGACTGCTTGCATCACCCCTTTGGGATTTTTTGAGTTTGATGGCTTACCTCAATGTTTATCAAATTCACTGGCAACTTTCCAGAGAATCATGGAAAGAACAGTTGTAGACATGCATCTCCTGGAAGTCTTAGTCTATCTGGATGACATCGAACTAGCACCAATGAACGAAACACAAACTGAAGAAATCCACAAAAGCACTGGACTCCAAATGGCAGCAATACTCCCAAGAACTTTATTCAAGTAAGGAATAGAATGTAAAGCATATAAAAAGTACTGGCAAGTACTAAAAACTGAGACTGTAAACGTACGAGAACAAGACTATCAAAAACAAGTAAATGTTAAGCGCTTTTTGTTCGGATTCTATCCGGACTTCTTCAGACAAACAATCAGTCTTGAAATGCAGTTTAAATAACCTCTCCTTGTAATACTGGCCTATCAGGTCCCAGTATTCAAGGTTTAAAAAGTTAAAGCCATATTTACTATCGCTCTTGTGAGCGTGATTAAAACATAAAACCTGTTTAAATACAATAATGACATAACCGCTGTTACTCTGATCATATTTTACATCAATTCCTTCTAATAATGTAGTCCACCTTATCAGTAGTTTGATCAGCATCCTGTAAAACTATTATGAATGGTGTCCACTATTGAATAAGTGGCAGCTAAGAATTAAGTATGGTATGTTAATAAAGTGCTCGGTTACTTGTAAATTCAGTGCTATGCATTTAAAGATGAATTTTAACCACCGAACCCCAAACATTAATTCATGAAATGTAAGTTGTCCACTATTTCATGTAAAACTCTGACGATCCTGTCTACTTACATACAAAACCACTACTATATTATGACAGTCCTTACAACCAACTATTCTATTTAAACCAAAGTTTATGATAGTGTTTATATTTAACATGCATAACAAATGTATGTGGTGATGATGAATAAACATAAAACATAACCATAAAGGGTAAAGAAAAACAAAAACAAAAAAGAGGAAAGTTCATATACTAGTACGAATACTGGTCTAGGTTTACAGGCAAAAAATACATTATTTAAAAACCTAATACCCACTGTTTAACAAGTAAAAAGGTGTCCATTTACGTGTGCTACTCAATTGTCTGTATTTTTGAAGACTTATAAAGACTAAAGAGTAAACTGTCCCTTTCACCTAAGTAAACTCTTAAGTTTCAGTACACATGCTATGGAACACATTTCATTTAATCCTGGTTTGTTGCAAGCTTCTAAACGTAACTGCCAGTTAAGTTCACTTCTTGCTAGTAGTAGTTTAACTAAACTGTCATCTATATATTTTTTGTTTTCTTTAACTTGGCTTATGTGGGAAATGATCCTAAATTTAAAATTATGTTCAGCATTATGGTCACAATTTCTAGCTAAGGCATTGTCTGTTTTCCTCTTTATAATTGCATATACATGCTGCTAAATTCTGTCTTTTAATCGACGGTCGGTTTTACCGATGTAGAATGCTGGACATTGTTGACATTGGGCCAAGTATACAACTGATTTAGTGTTACAGCTGTGTGTTTCTCGAATGTAAAAATGCTCTTTCCCAATAGTGAAACATTTCCCACTGTCTATATAGCTGCAGTGTTTACATGCTCCACATTTGTGTGTACCTCCATTGTTATTTTTAGGTTTGTAAGGTGTTTCTAATAGATTTTTCAAGTTGAAACCACATCTAAAAGTAATGATAGGGAATTCACCTATCTTATTAAATATAGCCTTATTTATTGACAGGTAATACCAGTATTTTCTTATTGCTTTTTGAATATCCACTGCTACAGGGCTATATGTAAAAATAAATGAAAGGGAAAAACTTTTACTAATGTTTGTAGGTTGTTCAGTAGGTGTTGTAAACACCCGCTCTTCCTGTACTATATCCATTATTTCAATATTGGTTACCATTATTGGTGTTACTGTACAGTTGTCCAAAATTGGTTTGTAGATCCCTGAATTCCTTTTTACTTTTACTTTGTGGAAAATGTTTGATAAAAACCATGTGGGATAACCTCTATGTGTGAACATTACATGCAACAACTTACATTCTTCGTCAAAATCTTTATCTGTACTTGTCATTCTAGCTGTAGGTACCAGTTGCCCCTTAACCACTGATTTTTTTTTTCTGGTGTAAGGGGTGAGAACTGGTAAAGTGCAAAAAAGAGTTTGAATAGGTGTTCTTTCTGTAAATTTTTGCAGTGTATCTGCCTTCTTGTTTGTTTTTAAATAATTCCATGTCTAAAAAGTGGATCTTATGTTCTTAAAAGTTTTTAGTGAACTTCAAGAAAATACCTGTTGAATTAAAGAATTCCACTAAACCGTCAGCTGTAGAACTATCTCCATTAATTATAATGAAGATGTCATCCAGGAATCTTGTGTAAAACACAATTTTTTCTTTCCATTGACTTTGAAAAATAAAATTGGATTCCCAGTAGGTCATCACCAGGTTAGAAAAACTTGCTCCTACTGGGGACCCCATGGCTACTCTGATTTTCTGAAGGGACAATCCGTTATTAAATGAAATATACTTGTTTTTCATAATAATGTCTAACAGTTGTTCAACCAACCTAATATCATTATCAGTTGCCCCTTTGTTTTTTTATAAACTCAGTAACCCATTCTATACCTAAATCTTGGGGTATAGATGAATATAAATCACATGCATCAACTGTGAGGAAGTTGAGTTGTTCTCTGAATGTCAGTGTTTTAATTTCGTCCAAGAAGGACCACGAGTCTTTACAAGTTTGTTTTTCTATGTCCACGTATTTCTTCAGTATCAAATCTACAACTTTCGCACAAGGGTACGTGATAGACTGTCTAGCATCCACCAAAGCTCTCAAAGGTGGATCAGTCAATCTTTCATGGATTTTAGGTATACCAAATACTTGTGGCAGTTTAGGGGACAACATAGTTAGGTAGTGGCTAAGGTGTATGTCTATTAACCCATCTATAAATAGGTCAATGATGAACATTTTAATTCTATTATATGCTGTATTTAGTTGGTTTAAACTCACTTCTTCATATGTTTCCATTTCTAAAGCTGAAACCACTTTCCTATTGTAATCTTCTTTGTACATAACTACTAGGCCCCCTCCTTTATCTGGTTTTATGAACCTGATTGGGAGGCTTCGAAATACTGTTAGCAAGTGCCTTTCCTCTTTAGTTATGTTATTGTTGTTTCTTTGGTTTTTGTCATTAGCCTCTATCTGCCTAAATTCATGTTCACATAGGTACTCAAACATGTTAATAGTAGGATTACATGGTGGGTTAAATGTACTGACTACTCTTAATTCGTTGTTACTATATGAAAAATTCCCCATCAATACAGTCAAGTTCAGCTTACGTATAAACAATTTAAAGACAGTCAAAATTTCCGCGAGGTTACACTTGTTGGTCGGTACAAATGTGAGACCCTTTGAAAACAGTTCAACTAAAGTTTCATCAATATGACATTCCGTGTAGTTGTAAATTTTGAAGTCTGTGGTTAAAATTTCGGTTCGGTGGTTAAAATTGATCTTTAAATGCATAGCACTGAATTTACAAGTAACCGAGCACTTTATTACCATACCATACTTAATTCTTAGCTGCCAATTATTCAGTAGTGGACACCATTCATAATAGTTTTACAGGATGCCGATCTAACTACTGATAAGGTGGACTACATTATTAGAAGGAATTGATGTAAAATATGGCCAGAGTAACAGCGGTTATGTCATTATTTTATTTTAAACAGGTTTTATGTTTTAATCACGCTCACAAGAGCAATATTAAATATGGCTTTAACTTTTTAAACCTTGAATACTGGGACCTGTTAGGCCAGTGTTACAAGGAGAGGTTATTTAAACTGCATTTCAAGATTGATTGTTTGTCTGAAGAAGTCTGGATAGGATCTGGACGAAAAGCGTTTAACATTTAATTGTTTTGATAGTCTTGTTCTCATACATTTACAGTCTCAGTTTTTAGTACTTGCCAGTACTTTTTATATGCTTTATGTTTTATTCCTTACTTGAATAAAGTTCTTGGGAGTATTACTGCCATTTGGAGTTCAGTGCTTTTGTGGATTTCTTCTATCTGGATGAAATCATTGTCTTTGGGAGGACCCTAGAGGAGCACAAAGAAAGACTGATGAAGGTATTGGACAGGACTGAGAAGGAAGGCCTGAAGTTGTCATTGGACAAATGCAAGTTCTTCCAACCTACAGTGACCTATGTGGGACATGTAGTGTCTGCAAATGGAATATCCACAGATCCCAGCAAAGTTGAAGTGGTGACATCTTGGCCCAGACCCAAAACTATCACAGAGCTGCGATCTTTCCTGGGGTTCTGCAGTTACTATAGAAGGTTTGTGGAAGGATTTTCAAAGATAGCAAGACCCCTCAACCATTTGCTCAGGCATGATGAGAAAGCAGATGAAACAGATGTGCTGGCATATGTTGACTCAACAAAGCCATACACTTTACATGTGGATGCTAGCAGGGATGGCTTACAAGGAGTCCTTTATCAGGAGTATGACAAGAAACCGAGACCTGTTGCTTTTATCAGTCAGAGTTTTCCCCCACAGAAAGAAACTACCCAGCACACAAGTTGGAATTCCTTGCCTTAAAGTGGGTGGTAGTGGACAAGCTGCATGACTATCTCTATGTGGCTGAATTTGAAGTGCAGACTGACAACAATCCCCTGACATACATCCAGACAACTGCAAAGCTAGATGCTATTGGCCACAGATGGGTGGCAGCTCTATGCAACTCTAATTTCAGTTTAAAATACTACCCAGGACATGAAAATGGAGATGTTGATGGTCCGTCCAGAAGACCTCAGGGAGATTTACACTTCGACGATGAATGGGTGGAAATTCCAGCACTGGGGTGAGAGCTATGTGTCAGATTGCAACCTGCTATCTACAAACTGGGCCCAGAAGTTGGGTCTGTCTGCAGCAAGCATACCCCAAGCTTGCTATGATATGGACACTTTGCAGGCTTCATCGCTACCAGCTTTGAGTAACAGTGACCTCAGGAGAGATCAAAGAGAAGACCCCTTAGGTCAGCTAGTGGTAGCTGCTTTAGAGAAGAAACAAGTTAATATGCTTCACATGGATATTCATCCTCTGGCAAGACTTTTGGCCAAAGAATGGGACAGACGTCAGATACAGAATGGACTAGTGTATAGGAGATCTCCTAGTGGACTCGGCAGTGAGAAATGGCAATTGTTGCTTCCTCAGAAGTATAGAGAAGTAGTCCTCCAGCCATTGCGTGATGAACATGTTCATCTTGGTTACCACAGAACTATGGGTCTGGTACGAGACAGGTCCTACTGGCCATGCATGAAGTAAGATGTTGAGGATTCTTGTTGTACATGTCTTTGTTGCATTCAGAGAAAGACTCTGCTGAACAGAGCTGCCTCATTGGGTCAAATGGAAAGTAGTGGACCAACGGAACTGGTCTGTATAGATTTTCTGTGCATTGAACCGGATGAAGGCAGGATCAGTAATGTGCTGGTGGTGATAGACCACTATACCAGGTACACTCAAGCATTTCCCACTTGCGATCAGAAAGCTATTACAGTGGCAAAACTACTAGTTGAAAAGTTCTTTGTACACTATGGCCTGCTAAAAAGGATACACACTGATCAAGGACGTGATTTTGAGAGCAAGCTTGTCCATGAACTACTCACTATGTTGGGAGTCCAAAAAAGACACTCCACTCCTTATCATCCTCAAGGTGATCCTCAGCCTGAGCGTTTCAACAGAACTTTACTAGACATGTTGGGGACACTATCTGCTGAGAAGAAGAATCAATGGAGTAGACATGTAGCCACAGTGCTGCATGTGCACAACAGTACTAAAAATGATGCTACAGGATTCTCGCCTTACTTCCTAATGTTTGGAAGAGAAGCTAGTCTTCTTGTTGAGATCACCTTTGGAGTCACAGCTGATGATACACCAGTGCGATCTCATGGCAGTTATGTGGAGAGACTCAAGAAGAACCTCAGACAGGCTTATGAGCTTGCTGAAAAATCAACAGGACAAAGACATCGGCGAAACAAGGCTCAATGTGACAGAAAATAAAAATGCATGACTTACAGCCAGGGTACAGAGTTCTTTTGAGAAATTTGGGACTACAAGGAAAGCATAAACTAGCTGACCACTGGGGATCTGAGATTTATACAATTTGTTCTCAGTTACCTACTATCCCTGTCTACCAAGTTTGCCCTGAGGGGAAAGAAGGACCCATAAAAACCTGACACCGAAACAGCGTAATGCCTTTGGCAAAATCAGTGAGACTTATGAATCTGGAATCCAGAATGGCTTGGCGGAAGCCTAACTCAAGGAGATCCAGAAGGCTAAGGTGGAGAGGAACTATCCTAGCCAATATTCAAGAGCCTATGCTTCCTCCTGCTGAAGGAGAAGAGGACAGTGATGATGACTGGGGTTTCAGTGGGCTTTTTTATGAGGATGTTCAAGACCCCATGGGCTGTAATCTCAATGTAAATGCACCAGAATTCATTCCTTCTCATTTTGAGCAGTCCAGACCTAGCAATAGACTAAGTAATGTTTCTGTGCCTCTTGCAGTACCTGATACTGATGGAGGCCCTGCTATGCAAACTTCAGAAAATAGTGCTGAGGATAGTTATACCATTATGGAAAATGAAAGTGAAGTTATACAAGAGGAGATCTTAGAAGCAGACAATATGCCTTCTGAAGAACTAGACAATGAATGTGATGTGAGTGAAAAACCTTCCGAGCAAAATTCCTTAGCTGTCTCTTCCAAATCAAAACTGCAGAGACCGATTCAGCCCCCACAGAGACTTACCTATAACAGTTTGGGACATAGTACACAGGAACCTGTGACCACAGCTCATCTGAGGGTTTGCGCTCATAATCCCTATGCCTCCTACTCCAGTGGTGACACCCCATCACAAGTTAAGAATAAGGCTGATTACCGTTGGTGGAATGTACCTTGTGAATGCAAAAATATTGTTCAGTTGATGGTGCATTAATGTTTGTAAATATTTTCTGCTAATCTAACTTTGACTTGGGGGGACCCAAGTTTTTCAAGTGGGGGAGAGTGTAGCTCCCACTGTATTTTCTGCAGAAGTAATAGACTGTAGTTTTCCATTACACCACAAGGTGGAGCTCCTTTTCAATATAAAAGACAATTTCGAAAGTGAAAGGATTCTAGAACACTAGCTGAGAGGAGACTGAAACATGTAGCTGAAGGGGAAAAAAAGGCCTTGCAGCATGACTGGATTTTCTTTTCTAGTGTTTTGGGACAGGGAAGTGAAGTAGCAGATTATGTCTGTCTCTTGCTGAAATACTGGATATGGTATTTTGTGGAATCAGGAGAGAAGTATGAAACCAATAGTTCCATGCCTGCTATGATTCAGCAAGAAAAAAAGTTCCCTTGGGCCTAGTACTGAAAAGCCATAGATGATTATCAGAGTTCTGGTAGGTGATTTTCTACTTTTCTCATCAGAGGAACCACGGTGCCTGGTCACTAGACTATTCTTGATGGAGTGACGGGAGGTTCTGACCATCATTTTATATTTTTATAAGATTGTGGTTTCCCCCTCCTTTAATGCTTTGTAGATTACAAATAATTGGGATCCATATGAGCTCCAACTTGGGCCCCATCATGCCGACAGCAAGACTGTAAGTAGTCACTGGCCAGTGAACAAGGTATAATAGAGTGTTTCATAGTTGTTTTTAATAGAATTGATCAAAGGGATAGATGGTGTTAGTACTGCTGAATGACATTGCATTCTCTCATATTTGTATTGTGGCACTTTAAATCTTTATTGTTCAATAATAATCCATTTTGCCATGTTAGTACTGCCTTAAAAATTTTTTACTGGTCAATGACATTGCATTTTCTCATATTTGTATTGTTGCATTATAAATCCCCATTGTTCAATGACATTGCATTTTGCTCATGTTAGTACTGCTGCCTTCAAGAATTTTGATGCTCAATGACATTGCATTTTCTCATATCTGTATTGCCGTATTATAACTCTTTGATTGCTTAATGACATTACATTTTTTCCTGTGTCTGTATTGCTGCATTATAAAGCTTTACTGCTCATTGATGTTGCCTTCTTTGTCCATGTTCCAATGTTAAGACCTTCTGCTGTTGAATTCTGGGGAAGAGGGTGAATGAATGTTTTCATTGCATGCATATTCTCACCTTGTCTTATTGCTAACTGGTGCACTGTTGAAATAATTTGTTTATGGTTGTGCTATTGCCTTTTTAAACTAGATGTGTCACCTAGAATAAAATCTGTCCCCTTTGCCACCTTGGTTTGTTGGGCTTAATAGGGGTGTCACTAGAGTCAGGTAGGAAGGAACCCATATCTCTTCAGCTACACCTGCGTGTGCGCTACAAATAAATAAAATCAATAAATAACAATACTTCAGTCTAGTACCTTCCATATTGCAATTTATTGTTGCATTTTATTCCAGTTCTTCTTACTCACTACATTTAATAGTTCAGTGTTACATCATTATATTCATATACTTAGTAAATGAGTAAGTAAAGCAGAAAAGGCATACTTTAAACTTATTCTCAGTACCAGTCTTTAATACATTTTGGGTGGAAGGGAGACAAATCATTTAAAAAAAAGCACCTAAAGGTATTGTGACCAGATCCAGGGGTATAATTGTTCTCGCTCCTTTTGAAAAGTTGACACTTGGAATGCTGAGTGCCAACATGATGGAAAAAAATGCAGAAGAGTGAATATCAAAAATCACTCTTCTCCATTAAACTTTATCTTTGGCAGGGGGCAAACTCCCATTCATCCACTGATGTGGGGTCCATGCCCCTCACCCCTCAATGTTATGTATACCAACTCCAAGGTTGCAATACCTTGGAGAAAAGGGAATAGTCAGATAAATGGCTATTGAGTCTTAGCATTATTGGACTCACTAAAGCGGGTCCTAACATTTCATATGGTTCGCAATTGTCCCACTGTATTAGACTCACTAAAGCAGGTCCTAACATTTCATATGGTTTGCAATTGTCCCACTGTATTAGACTCACTAAAGTGGGTCCTAACATTCCATATGATTCGCAATTGTCACACTGAACTGGACTCATTAATGCGGGTCTTAATGTTTCATATGGTTCGCAGTTGTCCCAATGTACTGGACTCACTAAAATGGGTTCTAACATTTCATATGGTTCACAACTGTCCCACTATTCCCAACATTTATTAGGCTGATTATTGAGTGTAATACACTTTTGCTATATACCTGTCTAAGTCCGTGTAACAAATGAAATGAGCACAATGCTTACACACAAAGAAAATCAAGAGCCTAAACTATAAAAACAATGCAGATCATCTTATATCCTTATCCCCTCTTCTCAGTATCATACAAGCTACTGAAAGGTGACCTCTGCCTTGCCTACAAAGCTACAACATGTCCTATTCTGTCATAAGTTCATAGATGTATACTAGGCCTACTGTCCACCAGGGCCTTTATAAACCTAGCTATGTATGCAACCTAACCCACTTGTGTCTGTATGTATCATGGGCATTTATTAGGAGGGGATATGTTAGCTGGGAAGGTTATCTGAAGGGTATGCTAGGTAGGGCATTGCTATCTACTTCTCTCAGATCTATTATAGATTTGCAAGTCCAGTCGTATTATAAACAACCATTCACAGGATCTCAATCTCTTTTGCAAAATAATTGCAATGCATTGGAGTGATAAGTATGTATCATGGAGAATACCACTTCTGTGGAACCATCTTCCTCTCCAAAGTACTTCTCTTACTTTATTCAAGCATAGTTTGGATGAATGGATGGATAACCCCAAATTTGCCCCTAGTTTAGCACCCTTGTTATTCATGGATAAAAGAAACTTGTAAATGGTCCAACATATCCTTGTCTGGCCTACCTCTGGGTTATTTATATTCAAAATATAATGGCTGAAAGCTACCATGAATTTAAGGCTAGGCTTCTTAAGATTGTCACAAACACTCAATAAGTACCTTTGAGCCATGGAACAGATATATTAAGGACAACTTATTAGACCACAAAGATCCACCATTACTTCTTGTAGAGTGAGGTACATTACATCTTAAAAAAAACCTCATTAATAATTATCTGATATACTGTGCTCAAATGCCCTCCATCAAAGCTAATAGCAATATCCCAAAGTTTCTGATTTCTAATATTCCAGATGTCCTTTTCACATCAATCAAATTCAACTAATTTATTACAGCCTATTACTAACTTAAACCAGTGTGCATTAAAAGTATGCAAAGAAAGGCAAACTAGGACATTGGATAGTTGGCCATGACTAATCATTATTTAAAGAACATAGATGAACATACAGAGAAAGCATGTCTGGAGATAAAGAATAAAAAAAATGCTATACTTCCTGCTGCTAAAAGTAATGCACGTTCATCTTTCATAACAAAGTAGAATGTGTCTGTAAATAATGGCAGAGAACATTGAATTAATTATTTAAGAGCTAGAGTAGAATATTTGATTTTTGCCATATTGAAAAAGTGGATGTCATAGCTGAATTCCTAGGTCAGTGGACTTGTCACTTGAAACCTGATATAATTAGTTAAATAGTAAAATAAATAAATAAATGTAACAACTTTCACCATTTTTTCAAAGGTTTCCCAGTAACTATGGAATTACCTGATGGATAAAATATAAATGAATGAAAGAACAGTAACTGTTTCCTGTGATTAATGTCTTAATGAGTGGGGGTAGGTGGTCTTTGCCTTTATCTAGCATGATACACTCCTCTATTCTTTCAGCATCTGTATGAAATTAAACCCACTGGTTTTACAATAAAATACCATAATCAGTACACAAGAAATGCCAGTCATTTATTGTCTCGTTCTCTCTCATCAGTAACAGTTTCTCATGTATAATATCATCAGGTCGTACTTGCTAATAGTTGCTTCACACAGCATGAAGATGAACATACTAACATGCTAACTAGTTGTGGGGTTCTAAGACTGGTGCACCTTGGAGAAAAAGTGAGACAGGCATTGCATTACCTGCCATTAATAATTTTTCTGCTGACATGTAATGACCACAGAATGCAAATGTGTGTGTGTGATGGCTAAGTATCCCATATGAGGGGTGCAAGGAATCACTCTGCCAAAATAATTTTTATTCCTCTCATATTTTTTCATAACAAGATGAACTTTATTAAATACATTAGGAGAATGTGTGTACTGAAGCTATTATTTATGACTTGTCATGACTGAACTATTACATGCACGCAGATACACACCCACACACCCATATACACAGAAGCTCTGAGCACAGGATGTTTGATTATTTGATTCCACAGGAGAGGTCAATTTGATTCTTTAGGAATAGAGAGACTTGCACTGCATTGAAACAATGCAGGAACTTTCATCTATTGCCTGTATGATGCTGCCCACCTTTCATTCATGTTGATGTGACTAGGGATAGAGATGGGATTCTAATGTGGAGATCTGATGCCTACAGTCCATTATCAAGGATATAGATCGCATTCAGAGTTCGAGATGATGATTCAGATGTGGAGATCTGATGCCTGCCTGCATGGAGTTATCAGGGATGGAGATTACATTCAGACAGGAGATGAGACCCAGAATATGTATGCGCACGAGTATGTGTGTGTGTGTGTGTGTGTGTGTGTGTGTGTGTGTGTGTGTGTGTGTGTATGTATATATATATATATATATATATATATATATATATAAATATATAAAATGTGTGTTTGGGGGTCTAGGATTATTCACTGAAAGCACATTTCACTGAGACTCAAATGACTGTGCAAAAATCACTGAAAGCACAATTCACTAAAAACTCAATTCACTGAAACACATTTCACTGAAAGTTATATATGGCCTTTTCCTCACTGTAGTGTGACCCTTGAGTTAGTATATATAGTAAGGGGGTGTGTGGGGGGCATAGCCCCCACATAGTTTGGATATATATTAAGTTTAGAAAAGAGTAATTTATTGAAATTGCAAGTATCCATGTGTATAGTTCAAAATATTTAAAATAGTTGGGGGACTACGCCCCCACACCCTCCATGTATATTTTAACTCCAGGGTCGCACTACAGTGGGGAAAAGGCCATATATAACTTTCAGTGAAATGTGTTTCAGTGAATTGTGTTTTCAGTGAATTGAGTATATATATATATATATATATATATATATATATATATATATATATGGGTTCCTATGAGTTCATTGAAATGCCAAAACATCGACTTGTGTGTGTATTGCGACGTAAATTACAACGCTGTCAAGGGAAATTGTAGGTAGTGACTTGAACCATATGCGCTGTAGCAGACAAACAAGTGCTACCATGGGTCCTGAGAGGGGGAGGATCGCTTACGTGAAATGTCGATGATATGAAGAGTCGATGTTTTCGTGTCGAAGAAGTGAGCGTCGATGTTTTGGCATTTCGATGAACTCATAGGAACCCATATATATATATATATATATATATATATATATATATATATATATATATATATATACACACATACATATACATATATATAGATATAGATATAGATATATATATATATATATATATATATATATGGGTCCACTTTCGTTTGTCGAAACTCATTCTTTCAACAAACAAAAGTCCAACCCCATTTACATGAAAGTGCACTTAAACTAAAGTACACTTTTGCGAATGCTGGTTCATTGGACCACTAATAAAAAAAAACAAAACAGAAACACTGCAGGACAAAAGCACGCTACAGTGGGGATAAAGGAATATAGCTCTTTCCCCACTGTAGTGCAAGCTTGAAGTTAGTATATATAAAGTAGCGGGGGTGCACTTTCATGTAATTGAGATCGTAATTTTGTTTTTCGAAAGAACAAGCTTTCAACAAACAAACGTAGACCCATATATACATAGGTAGGGGTTCTAATCTCACAGCTCAGATGGTGTAGTGGTACATTGCTGTGATTGCAGTGGACGGGGTCCTGGGTTCAAGACTTGGTAGTGATGATTTTTCTTTGGATGAGGGCAAGGCAGTTCATACAGCCTACTTTGATCTGGCCAAGGCCTTCGATACCAGTCCCCACTCAGGAATTATTGATAAACTCACCAAACTAGGGATCAACCCCTATATCACTAGGTGGGTTGCAAATTGTCTCACAGATAGAAACCAGAGTGTGAAAGTAGTGGACTCCAAGTCAGACTGCCGACCAATCACAAGTGGAATCCCACAGGGATCAGTCCTGGGTCCTCTCCTGTTTGACATCTACTTCTCAGAAGTCCAGGCCAACACGGAGGGACTCTGGCTGACCAAGTTCACAGATGACTGCAAGCTGGGAGCCATTATTAACTCCACAAGTGATGTAGACATCCTTACAGAAAGGCCTCACTGAGACCAATGACTGGTGTCAAAACCATGGCCTTAAGCTTAATGCCAGAAAACGTGTCATCATCCCCTTTGGGAAAAACTCAGTTCCCACTAATTACCACATCGATGGGAGCCCACTGAATACTGAAGGTGTTATAAGAGATCAGGGGACACAGGTTGACAGCAACCTCTCCTTCAACCACCACATTGCCACTGTGGTCAGAAAGAATGTCTATGTGGCAACTCTCATTACCAAGGATTTTGCATCCTGGAAGAATTAGGTAATCATCTCTCTCTACTCTTCTCTCATTAGGCCAATCATCTGGCCCCATTTGGCAGATACCTCACTAGACACACGCAACAGCTGGAAAGGCCACAAAAGTACCTCACAAGAGGATCCTATGCCTTAAACGCATGTCCTACATGGACAGACTCAAAAAAACTCCAGTTATTCTCTGTCTCATATCATTTACTACAAGGCAACCTCTGCTTGACTTACAAAGCCATGTCTGACCTATCAATGTTAGAAATGTTACATCTAAAGAAATCCCAGTCCCACTGCACCACACACTCCAGAGACCTCAATCTCATTACCACAATCAATAGAACATGCTGGAGGGACAGGTTCATAACCCAGAGCCTGCCCATGCTCTGGAATAGACTTCCCATACATGTCAAGCAGAGCACCTTAATGGCCCTCTTCAAGAGAAATCTTGATGAGTGGATGGGAAGTAGAAAGTTCACCCCGGGGATCACTCCCATGGCTGTACTTGATAGAGGCACTGGGAACTAACGTCGGGCGGCACAATGCCAGGCACTTTTATGGGCTAGGCGTGTAAAAGCTCTAGGGCCATTAGCCTAGCACACACCTATGAACCTACGAATATATATATATATATATATATATATATATATATATATATATATATATATGCATATATATAGATATATATATATATATATATATATATATATATAGATATATATCAGTACTTGGGTCCTGCAACAGACAGTAGTTATGGTATAAAAGAAGAAAGTGACTGTAAAAAACAGAAATGTCATCATATGAGCCATTTTCTTTGGGCATGATCCTTTCTTTCCATGTTTTGTAGAGTGTTGACAATGTGTTTATTTGGCTGTGATTAAAATGAACAGCATGAAGTCTATAAGTGTAATGTTATTAATTTAACTGTGAATACATTTTTAATTAATCTTGCTTTTTTGCAGGCACATGGGTATGAAATGCACTTTGTAGGGCTACAGCATTCTGTCTGATATGTAGGAAGATGAGTAAGACTGTGAGCTGCTTCTGCAGTGCAGGGTTTGATTCCCCTCAGCCTTCATTTGGCTACTGTATGACTCTGATCAAGTCACTTCACCAGACAGTGCTCCTCAACTGCCCCTGAAAAGGGATACTTGCATCCAGTGGGCTGTTCTAAGCTGTTCGCAAATACGTTGCACGTGTCTTTTGAATTCCTGCACCATTCACGTAGACACTAATCAGTGTCTTACTGTATGCTGTTCAATTATGACTCCCAGCACATCTTGGGGGAGTAGTGCAATAGGTTGTCAAATGCATTTACAATAAATGCTAGTTTCAGGAGTAGAGCAGTTTACTGTTGCTCATGGTAAGTCTGTTTTCAGTGTAAGACTGTTTTGTCTTGTATAGCAAATGGCTGCCTTTTTTTCCTGTAAAATTTGAAATACTAATTTTAAATCTAAATGTCTATAGTCATTGTAAAAGTAATCTATCTATCTATATATATATATATATATATATATATATAGATATAGATATCTATATATTTATCTATATTAATAAATATATAAATATATAAATATAGATGTCTGTATCTATCTAGCTGTCTCTCTCTCTATCTATATATATATATATATATATACATATATATATATATATATATATATATATATATATATATATATATTAGTATGGATACTTACATGTTGTAATTATATTTTATGGTAACTGAGGTGAGAAAGTCAAGTAATGGGATATTGGTATTGCTGTGGGGAGGTGGGAGGGAGAGCCCAATCCATTACCCTGCCTAGGGTCCCATTTGACCATGGCCCAGTTCTGCTTGCATCCTCATGTGGGAGATTTGTCCTCTCACCCTGCTATCTTAAGTATAGTGACTCTGAGATCTCATAATCCTGGGGAAAAGTGAAAATACCTCACTCTAGTATTCTCCAGTCTTGCCATTGTCCATGCTCTGCTAATGCACTCTCCATCAGTGTACTGTTATTTGATCACTTAGCAAGAATGCCCTTCAATCACATAGCATGTAACCATGGGCCTATATATGAAATGTGTATTTCCAGGTGTGTAACCTTCAGATAAACTCATGAATGACAAAACTATGAGTCAGTACTTAACTTACCAGAGGTTACAGGCAAGTGTACAAGATATTGAGTTATTTTTTGAATCAGAAGTTGCATATTTATTTTGTACACTAGGTAAATATATAAATATATTTGCATTTGTCAAGAAAGAACAAGTATAAAATATATGTATTTATTCTAAAAATGTAAATCCTGGACTTAAAAATGAGATTCTTATTTTGTCGGTGTCTGTATGTCTCTTCTGAAGTTTTTTTTTTTAAATTTGATGATGTAAAATAGGAAAGCAGAGTTTCTGTACCTCTGCAAAATCATTCTTGGGTAATTAAAAATATTTGTTTTCAACCATACCACCAATCAAAAGCGAAAACACTAACATTTTAACACAAATGTCATAATAATGTTTTACACTAAAATAAACTGTCAAAAAATCCATTAAACCAAAACTAACAGTCAAGTGTTTTTTAGGTATTTGTTTTTTATGATTACCCATATCTGAGCAGCCAAGTGCTCCGGATTGTGCGGAACGCTCCACATTTGTGTTTGATTAAGTCCACTGTTCCGAATTTTGGAGCCGTTGCTCCGCTTAAGCGCTTTTGTCCATATAATTTATAAAACTGCAAGTAAAACAAGTTTACTGGTTAAGCGCTTTTGTCTGTGTAATTATACAGAAAAAAGTACTTTGTTTTGGTTCTTCATCCAGCAGAACTGTGGCTTGTGTAATAGAGAGCTGTGTAGTGGAAAGGCTCGTTTATTTGCAGCTCTAAGTTGAGGAGAGAGGGGAAAAAAAGCCCTCTTGGTGGGGGATGAAGGTTTTTGAATTCAGACTAATAAAAAAGGGGTTCTGCTTTCTAAATCCCAAAAAGACAAAACATCTTTACCCAAATCAGACAATGTGACCTGGACAAACTGGAATCATGCTACAATAAAATAAAGAACTAAAATGGCTTGAGCTACCACAGCTACTTAACTATCACCAGCTGGGCACAGCCTACAATATTCTCAAATATCCTGAAAACCCCCCTCATTATCCAACCTACTTACTATCTATACACAACATACCTAAGATCCATGAAAAAATCTCTCTCTCTCCATCACCCTACCCATACTACTATTAACTCCCCAAATTCCTCTCTGATCACATGGCTTTGTCATCTGAAAGGGTACTTTAACTGTAGAATCTTACTTGATATATTTTCTTTTCTTACCAAAGTATGACTGACATTGTCTTTTACCCATGTTCTATATCTTTTACCTGAGTGTTTTTATTAATTCTTGTTATATTACTATGCTCTGCATACATGATGTAACTGTTTTGTGTATTTATGCTGGACTGTATGTATTTGTATAACTTGATGTGCTTTTTTTTTTCCTCCGCTCTCCGCTGAAATGGACCTGGTGTTAACAAATGTAAAATAAATAAATAAATAAATAAATAATTGCAGCAAACCAATTGCTACAAATATTACTGCTTGCTGCATTCTAAGTACCGGTCATGGAGCACTGAAGGAGTAAGTGCTTCAGCTGTGATTAAACTGCGATACCAGTGTTTAGTTTATATAATGACTGAATGCTGGTACTGCACTACAGTCGGATCATTTGCTGCCCCCTTTGCCTCATTGTAGCTATGGTCTGGGCATGAGTAAGAGGTTTGGCAATACAAGATTGTGCTATTTTTATAAAGTTAAAGTACAGCTTGTTAAATGTTGCCCCTGAAGTTGTAGTTGGTTTTAAAGGCTGAGATTGTTTCTTTGACAATAAGCTCTTTAAAATAGAATACAGGGCACTACTCAGCCATAGGATAGGGTTGTGAATGAGGGTGTTGTCATTAAATCTTTGTGGAGAGAGATATGGGATGGAATTAAGTTTGCCAGAGTAGTAATTGTTTCTAATAGAAAGTTTCTGCAGGAAGATGTAAATGTAGCTTTTTTTTGGCCCCAGTAACTGGGTTAAAGGTCATGTGCTTTTGCGTCTGTGATCTGTCCAGTTAGCAGTTTTACTGTTTTCCAGAAGTATTTAGGAGAAGATGACTGCCTATTTTCTTTTATGTAGTTGAGCTTAGCAGAATTAATTGCAGTTCTGTTTTTTTTCCTGAGGCCGAGAAATATTAGGTGCAAGGTTTCGTTGTCTCCATGCCCTGTCTTTGTTCCGTAAATGTTAGTCTCATTTGTGGATCGCTCTGCTGAGTCTATCTGCTATCATGTTAGATTTTTCAGGGATGTGCATTGCTATCAGAAAGCGTTGGGAGGAGGTCGCCCACTGCCATTCTCTCAGGGCCTCCCAACAAAGTGAGTAAGACCTGGTTCCTCCTTGTTTGTTTATGTACCACATATACAAAGTGTACATGACTTTTATTTGCATGGAATTCTGGAAGGTAGAGAGGGCTGTCAGCACAAAATAGTAGAAAGAGGACAGTATTTTAAAGGTGGCATTCACATTCCTATATATTTTGGTTGAAAGGCCATGGCCATGGTCATGGTATGCTTTTCGCGCAGTGCGAAAATAGGGTGTTCCACATTTTGACCTTTTGTCACACATTGCAATGGTCTGTGTTCCAAATTGGCATCTTAGCAGGTTGAGACCTATGACCCATATGTTCCTCTTCATTGTGAGAATGTTTTACAAATGTTATTTAAAACAATGGCTGAGTTTTATAAGGGTTTGGGTGAAATAAAATGATAAGATTTATGGACATCACTTAATTAGTTAGCAACAGCTTTAGTTGATATTCTGTACGTGTCATCTGACAAGATTAGGTAGTGGGGAGAATTCATGAGGGTACTGTGATCTGTACACCTCTGTATACACATTGTGGTCACCTTTCAGTATTCAGGAAGGGCCCTAACACAGTGCTGCATTGTGCAATAGCATGAAGATGTACAGTACCACATAGAGCAGGCATATGCTAATTAGTCATGTGATCTCTTCTTCAGAACCACCTCCAGGAAGGCACCTACATACTGAGTGATATGTAAAAGCTTGCAGCCATATAGATTAGGATGACCAGCTCCACCATGTCGTGGTATTGAACATGGCCAAAAGGCTATTTTCAGCTATCTATCATGACCTTGATATGGAGATTGGCAGTGGGGGTGGAGGGGGCCACTAGATGCTATGGAATATTCTAAGCTGAAGTGCCATAACAGCAGAGACATCAGTATGGGGATCAGGGGTTGGGGAAACACTAGACACCAGTGATAGCTCAGCAGTTATGTGCTGTAATGGCATCAACACTGGTACAGGGATCTGGGGTTGGAGGAAACAATAAACATCAGGGATAACTCAGTAGTTATGTACTGTAATGGCACCAACATCAGTGCAGCAATCAGGAGGTGGGAGAAACTCTAGACACCACAGATTACACCTGTGAGTGCCTTAACAGCAATAACTGCAGGATGGAGATGGGGGTGGGAGGAAACACTTGTCACCAGGGCAAATACAAGTGTGCCATAATGGCACCTAAACTGTTACAGTGATTGGGGTTGAGGGGAACTATGGGACGACAGAAAAGTCAGGGGGCCAGGTACCGGGAATGTGGTGTGTGTGTGTGTGTGTGTGTGCGTGTGTGTGTGTGTGTGTGTGTGTGTGTGTGTGTGTGTGTGTGTGTGTGTGTGTGTGTGTGTGTGTGTGTGTGTGTGTTAATGTGTGTGTGTGTTAATGTGTGTTTGGGGAATGACAATGCCTACATGAGTAGTAGTTGCCTACAACAATGTGCAGATCAGCAATTATCTGCACTTCGTAATAGTAACAGCAATTCAGAGACATGAAGATTAGCCTGTAATAAGGTCTTTCCTCATCATGGCTTACATGTGCCAGAGTTGCAAAACACGGCATTGTGAGAACAGGGATTTAGACACTTTATTGAATTCCCTGGGTATGCCTATGATAATTATACATTATATTTTAAAATATTTTGAATCTGATTTAGTTTGCTTGTTCACTTTTCCCACAATTTTTATAACTATACACGAGTAGTCCTTACTGAGGAGGTTTATAAAAAACATAATAAACTAAATAAATAAATATGTAGGCACTTATAGTAGCATCTTACTGCTGCTGTTAGAAAGTTATTAAAAGTGTGGTTACAGCTCTTTAATTAGTGCCCGTTTAAATGGTTACAGCTGAGTGTGCCTATAAAAGGTGAGGTTTTATCTGTGGTGTTTCTCTAATATATTGCCTGTAGCTGTTTTGCCTTCCAGTGTTCATCAGAGTGATATCACCATACCTTAACCTCTAACATCCAGAATAATTTCCGGCTTATTGAAATTTTAATGTGGGAGCATTAGAACATTTGACTTGCACAGTGATATCTGTTAGACTGCAGCACTGTGAGTCTAGTTGGCTGTTCCTATGCTATCAGAGTTGATGGAAGAACTTGTATGAAATTTGGATGGAATCTGGTTGATATGACAAGAGGAAAAAAATAAAAACTGTGATGCCATCTAGAGTGCAATATAGTTATATGATCTGATACAGCAGTCAAACATCTGGTACAGGGTTTTGATTACTATGAACCATAGGAGTTTCTGGTGATTCAGTGGAAATGGTTGTTGTTCCTTCAGCTTTTCCCAGTTAGGGGTCGCCACAGTGGAACTCTGGTCCGCTAATGATTAGTGCCAAGATACCATCTCAACTCCCAACATTCAACAAAGGCATGCCCATTCACGCATGTCTTTCGAATGCTACTCAAGTGCGAGGAGGACATGCATACTCCACACAGAAAGGTGCTCCAGCCAAGAATCGAACAGGAGAGCGTCTTGCTGTGAGGCGACAACACTACTGCTGCACCACCGCGGCTGACTGTAAATGGTATGTATGTGAATAACTTTTCTGTGAAATGTGAGTGTCCCTGTGATACAAAAGTAGAACTATGACTGTCTTGATGTGCCTGTTGCTTTTTTTTTATCTTGAGTCAGATAAGACATTTTGAAGGTACAGAAGATTTATGGAAGTACATTAGATTGAATGCCACCTGATGGCAACGGTGTTTTGACTTGTCAGTTGAAGGAAGATTGTAGCTGTAAGTGAATGGGTGAATATAAATGATGATTGTGTGTGTGTGTGTGTGTGTGTGTGTGTGTGTGTGTGTGTGTGTGTGTGTGTGTGTGTGTGTGTGAGACAAATTTCACCAGTGGTTACTCAGTGGTAGTAAATGACAATGCCAGAAATGTCAGGCTTCACCACCATTTTATTCAAGTAGGTAACTCTTATCCTGTACAAGGTTGCAGCTCAACAGAAACAGTGTTAACACTCTAGATACAATGTATTACTGGATGCATACAGTCTTAAAATTGCAATGCTATACACTAGTCTTATAGTGACAATGGCTATAGTACATATTTACAACATATACACAAACTAATAGCTTTCATTTAATTATTATCACAGTATAAATTTTACTTGTCTGGAAAATACAAACTGGATTCCAAACACTTAGGAGTGGGAAAAAAATAAAGTATTTGGAGCCAGACTGGAGGGTAGGTAAGGTCAACAAATATAGTAGCTGCTAGTATGAGTTGTATGTCTAGGTGTGCTTTTATTAATTTATTTATACTTTTTGCTGACTGGGTTATTCCAGCTAAGCAAATGGCATCTTTTCAGTGGGGAGACCCAAGGAGGTACTCATACTGAGCAGGGGAAATTTGGCCAAGGTGACTGGAAACTTCCCCTACTTTTTTGGTACGTGCAGTGAATCTTTTGCATCCATCTAAGCTGCCACCAGCTCATGTAGATAGGCTGTCAGCCTAATGCTTCATCCTTTTATAGTACTGATGGCATTAGCTTATTAGACAGGATCCTTTGAGATCATTCTGTTTAAGGAGAAGATTATACTGGGAGCAGTTAAATATAAAATGTCTAGGTAGACTTACATAAGGCACATTTTAGTTTAAATAATTTATTACTTAGATTAAACTCTTCGAATGATTTGCAAGGACAGGGCTTCATTTAAGAATGTGAAATTATTGATATCAGAGATTTGGCAGGCAGTTGGTATATATTATTTAATCAATGGGTTTTAATTGTTATTATGGGTATAATACAGGTGATAATACATGAATTAGTAATACTTATTATACTATAGTTAAAGGATATAAATGGTATAGGAGTTGGTTGGTGAAAGAAAGCTCAGCATTAAGCTGTCTTTGAATAATGTACCAGGTGTTGTATGGCTATTAGCTGGGATCAGGCATAGAGATTAGAATAACATGAAGTGAGTCTAGCACTGATAATGCAGACAATTATAAAAACATATTTATTAACTGGCATGATAGATGTATATTTTAGTGTAGAACTATTTGTATTGTTGGTGAGGGTTTTCTATGTTTGATTAGACAGCACCATTTATTGGTGGATATGTCAGCTAGAAAGTTCCCAGATTCCTGTGAGATGTCTGATGTTATATTTGTTGTAAACTGCTATGGCTGATTTTCATAATATTGTGAATTGCTTATGCTTGCTCAAAGGCAAAAAATACAACCTTTATGGGACCTGATAACATCCCAGGCTGCATCCTACATGAACTCAGGCAGGAACTTTCAGCACTAGTAGGCGCCCCATTCAACCAAAGCCTGAGTACCATCTTTGTCCCACCTGTGTGGAGGACAACCACTGTCATCCCTTTACACAAAGATGGAGCAGCCACCGATCTGGGAAATTATAGACCCATCAGCCTAACTAGATTGAAATGCAAGGCCATGGAATGGATTACCATGGACCTCATTAACAAAGACATTGACAACCTCCAAAAACTCAATCCCACAGAGTTTGGCTTCGTCAAGGGGAGGTCATGTCTGTTAAAGTTGGTCAACTTTTTTGAGACAGTCACCAAAGCCATGGAAGAGGGAAACACAGTTCACACCTCCAGTCTTGACCTGGGCAAAGCCTTCAACACTATTCGCCACTCAGGCATAATGAATAAACTCTCTCAACTAGACATCAATCCATATGTTACCAGATGGGTACCTAACTGGCTCACTGATAGAACCCTCCTAGTCAAAATAGGGGAAGCCACCTCATGCAGTAGACCCATATTGAGTGGCATACCCCAGGGTTCAGTCTTGGGGCCACTTTTATTTGGGATATACTTTTCTGAGGTGCAGGTCAAAACCAGTGGAGTATGACTGACCAAGTTTGCAGATAACTGCAAGCTGGGCATTGTCAAAAATACCACTAGTGACGTGGGCATCCTCCAAGAGGGTCTCACCCAAACAAATGACTGGTGCTAGAAACATGGGCTCAAGCTGAATACAAAAATATGCATCATCATCCCTTTTGGGGAGAGTAGCATCCCAACAAATTATCACATTAATAATAATGTCCTAAGCACACAGACAGTTGTGAGGGATTTGGGCACCCAGATTGATAACAACCTGACTTTTGACCACCATGTTGCTTCCATTGTATGGAAAGCTTTCTACATGGCCCACCTAATAATTAAGGGTATCTCATCAAGGGACAAGGAGGTCATAACATCCCTGTATTCTTCCCTTATTAGGCCCATTATTGAGTACAACACAAAGCACATGCAGCAGCTGGCGGTACCACAGAGGTTCCTCACCAGGAGAATCCAGGGCCTCAAAAATCTACCATACACAGATAGACTAAAAGCCCTATCCCTCTACTCTATTTCATACAGACTCCTCAGTGGTGACCTCTGTCTGGCATAAAAGACGATCTTGGACACTGCCTTGATGGGACTGCTGCATAACCGCAAGTCAAGCTGCACTCGAGTAATCCACACACATGGCCTCAACCTGGTCTATGACATCAATAGGACTTGTTTGCGGAACAGATTTGTGTCCCAGAGACTCCATCATCTGTGGAATAGACTCTCTTTCCACGTCAAGCAGGGTACCTCTTTACCCCTTTTTAAGTGCAATCTGGATAACTGGATGGGAAATAGAAAATACATCCCTGGGATTCCACACATGTTCCTGCTGGACAGCGGCATTGGGTGATGATTTGCCCATACATGGGCTAAACCCTTGGCTTATAAGGGCCTCAGGGCCAATAGTCTAGTAACTTCCTATGATCCTGCAATCCTGTGATTTTACCAATAAAAACAATATTTAAGAATAATGGGCATTTATGCATAAAACACTATTTACTTGGTAGCTAGCTTTATGCCAAATAACATCCAAGGTTATGAGATATGACTCTAATCTTTGGTTTTAAAGTTATATAAATGGGAAAAGTTTATATTTTCTGCCTTTAAGCCAATAAGAATAGTGAATGGTATTTCTAAGTGAAACACTACTTATTTTAATATTTTATGCACCCATCAGATTCATAGTTCATCATAAACTTGTGTTATTTTAAGGTCATCCATGTTTGCCTGCAAAAAAAAGTGTTAAGTCTTTGTTTTTTAACTAAGAAAGACCTAAACATTTTATGTGAATTAAATATCACTTTAAATTTTTTAAAGATACTAAACAGGATAATAGTCACAGCATTGTACGTTTTGGTTTTGAAGTTACTTGAATTTAAGTATATGAAGTATTGCTTCTCGGACTGTCATATCTTGGATAACTTTAATCAGCTGTGATGTAATGATCATGCTGTTTAATAATGATATGGAAAGTTTGTGGATATATCTTGTGTCTTATAGCTCATTTTATTGCATGTGCATATATATATATATATATATATATATATATATATATATATATATATACATACGGGTTATGTAGTAGTCTGGTGTCTTGTACTTCATGTTAAGGAAAGCATGCACCATAAACCAAGTCCCCAGTCTCAAAGCAGAATATAGGTCATGTATTATACGAATCACCTACCCACACATGCAATGTATACAGTTTTTGCATGTTTTACAGTACTGTTTTCTATTAACTTCACTGGGCTACATCAGTTACCTACGTTCTTACTGAATGGGGTTTGTATAGTTTGTGTAGGTTTTTAGCAATGGAGTGTCTAGTGAATGGCTTTGTTCACTAGTTCTGTGGTAAATTTTAATCCTTCTTCTTGTAGTGATGGATCATGTATTTTATACTGCAATAGCAGCCTGGACAATAATTGTTAGGATTTGTTAGTTTTATTTGTTTATTTATTCTATTATTACTTAGTTTAGATAATGAGACTCAGTTTATTTTGCCAGTAATGATATTTTCTGATTAGTGAGTCATGGTTAGTGCTTTTTTTGATTAATTTTATTTAAATTTGCTTTTCATTCTAATAAGACTAAATATTATTTCTAAGTGATCAGTGTTATTTTTATGGGACCTACTCATGAACATTTTGTGAGTGCAATGTGTGAAGTTACTTTATCCTACATTGCATTAAATTGGATGTTTGTTAATGTACTTCTGTTTTATTTTTATGCACTTTTCAGTTAAACAAAGATTAGATTTAGGTTTGTGGGCTTGTTTTAGGTGGCATAGAATGTTTGAGAGTGCTCAGTGTCTATATTTTGTGCTTGCAGTGCATATAATATCTTTTATTTAGTAGTATAAAAATGGTAGGTGTAAGATAATGTTTGTGTTTAATGTGGTTAGCAGATGATTACAAATTAGGAGCTGGCATTGAATCCCATGCTGACACAAATGTTCTCCAGGAGGGGCTGACACAGACAAACAACTGGTGTCAGAGCCATAGACTAAAACTAAATTCCAAGAAATGCATAATAGTATATTTTAGGAAGTCATCCACCCCTGGTAACTATCATATTGACAATATAACCCTTAGAGTTGACCCAGTAGTCAGGGACTTAGGGATGCACATAGATAGTAATCTAGTCTTTGATCATCACGTGTCTACAGTGGTGAGGAAATCATTCTGTGTTGCACAATTTATAAACAAAGGTATGGCATCTAAGTCCAAGGAAATCATCGTTCCACTGTATTCGGCATTCATCAGACCTATCATTCAGTGCACTGCCCCCTTTGGTATGTACCTAAGAAGGCATATCCAACAACTGGAACATCCACAGAGGTTCCTCACTAAAAGAATAAAGGGTGTAAGTAAAATGTCCTATGCAGACTGTTTGAAGGCCCTATCCCTGTATTCTGTCTCCTACAGGCTTCTGAGGGGAGAACTATGCCTGGCATACTGGGCATTGTCAGACCCTACTCTGATGGACCTCCTGCATATACACAAAACAAACAACACCAGAATTACCTATTCTAAAGACCTAAATCTTGCCCGTGATAGAAATAGGACCTGATGGAGAGACAGGTATGTATTCCAGAGACTACCCCATCTATGGAACAGGCTCCCCATCCATGTAAAACAGAGTTCCTCCCTAACCCAATTCAAGTGCAACTTGGACAATTGGATGGGGAACAGGAAATTCATCCTTGGTTTGACACCTCTGTCTCTAATTAATGTAGGCAACCTATAGGTTGTTCATCTTCCAGGCCCCTAGCTTGTAAACATTTCATCTCCCAAACCTCTGCTTACACTTATCAAGGGTATCAAAACTTGGCAGAGATTTGGGATGCATGGCTAGGCTTAAAAAGGCTATTGTGGCCTTTAGCCTAATAAACAACTTCAAACCTATGACATCTTTATCTTTTAGAAACACTTTTGGGTTACAACTTTGACCTATAGGTATGTTAAATATCTAAAAATGTGTAGCATATTTATGTTTTCTACACACCCCATATATTGGGTGCATGGTAAGGATATATGAGCTTTAAGTAAAAGTATGAAAATGCCAGTTGCCAGTATATTACTAAAGTAGTGTCAGACTTGAAACTGAATGAAATGGAAACAAAACAGTGTCCTACATCCTGAATGCAGTTGACTCAGAAAGGTTAACTAACTTGTGATGATTTCAGTCTTGAATTTCATTAACTGGCAGCTGTATATGAAGTTAGTGATCTGGGTAAGGGATAAGAATCATATGACTCAGGTCAGATAAAGATCATGTGACAAACTTCTTCCTCCCATTATGTCTTTATATATTTCTTCATAATCTGCCCATTGTTTGCTATATTATCACTGTTCCTCATGATATGGTAATTTTTATCTTTTTCACCTGTGTAAGAAGGTTATTTAGAGCTTCCGCTAGTTTATAATTAAAGTTGCTTCCTCATAGTTTCCTGAGCATATCTGTCATTTTTGTATTTGAAACATGATAGAGCTAGCCAGCTTCCTGCAAGTTACTAATCAGTATTGTTTCATTCCTTCCTCCATTATGTCTACAACTTGTGAGATTATTGTAATAGACTTTGTACTTCTTTTCCTTTTTTGAAACAATTTGTTCTTCTTTCCTTTTTCTGAACTACTTGATGACCAAAGGTGCTGAAACATGACAGAGCTAGCCAGCTTCCTGCAAGTTTCTAATCAGTATTATTCCATTCCTTCTTTCATTATGTCTACAACTTGTGAGGTCTGGCTTTATTGGCCTGAATGCACCAATGCAGGCTTAAACAAATATAAAAAGTCATGGGTCTTCAGAAGTCATGTAGCTGAAATGCTGGTAAATCGTATTCATTCTGAGTGATGACTACTCATGAGATAACACAGAACTGACCAAAGCATCTTTTTGATGAATGATGTCTGCCATGTAACCTCTTAGTGCTATAATATAGAGACGTAAAATGCATAACCATAGCTGGATACACTAAATACATTAATTTGTAAAAACAATAGGCTGAAAATCAAAAATTAATTCAGTTTACTAATGATAAATATTCAGACTGTGCATAAACAGCAGTGCTAAATATATACTGGTTGGCAAGTGAGCCACTGTAATAGAAGCAGCTTAATGTTATGTGCCTAAGATCAGTCAGTTAATAAAGCGGAGACAAGTGAGGGACAGGTTCTGCCTACAGACTCTTTAACCTGCATATCTTCTATCTGTAGATTTTTATTAGGTGAAAAAATATTGAGAGTGGTTGCTATCCAAAATTGCTAGCAGACTGGACAGCCCTCATGGAAAATTTGTAGAATATTCAGAAAGACCTGAATAACATTGCCACTGTGCAGAATCCTAATTTGGAGGGTACTTCTGTCATTAAGGAAACTATGAGTAATGAAATAGTGATTAGCAACATATCTGTGACCCTAAAGGCTTACTGTTTCTGGCAAAATAGCAGCATAGATTTTTTGTCACTTTGACTGACTAAGGACCTCCATCTCTGCCAAGATTAATTTCCTGCAGATCAGGATGACCTAAAAATAGGTTTGAGTGTCAAAATGTGAATATTACTGGCTTGCCTAAAGCAGGCAAATGGCAGGTATATATGTGCTTTACAGCTAGACAGCTACAAGACATTTTGTGTTGTGCTTTTATTATGGTATAAAGGAGATCACAACATTAGCACTACATTTAGATCTTGAAACAAAGTTTAGGCGCAATTCTATATGCATTTCATAATTAAGTAGCACAGTTTTAAGATAAAGATGTGATTTTTCATAGTACTATACTGAATCCATCAGAAGCTAAGACTGCCATACTGGGGTGGCCATGGTGGTGCAGCGGTTAGCATTGCCGCCTCACAGCAAGACGTTCCCTGGTTTGATTCTCAGCTGGGGTGCCTTCTGCGCAGAGTCTGCATGTCCTCCCTGTGGTTGTGTGGGTTTCCTCCGGGTGCTCCGGTTTCCTCCCACATCATAAAGACATGCAGTAGGTGGATTGAACACTCTCAATTGACCCTAGGTGTGAGTGTTTGTGTGTGTGTGCCTCCTGTGGAAGATTGGGTGCCAGGCTGGCAATTCGACACAGTAAAACTCCACTGCCAATCATGAGCAGACAGATGATCCACTGTGGCGACCCCTAACTGGGAAAAAGCCGAATGAAGAAGAAGACATTATGCCATACTGGTTTGCTGCTCTGTTTCAAAGGCAGACAGAGTTTGTACCACTGGCCAAAAAGGTATGGAATTAGAGATTGCTTTCCAAGTAAGGTTCCTAGCCTTCATACATTAAGTGAAAAACAAAGAAGCACTTTGTTTCTTCTTACTAGCAGAAGTGCACTATACTTAGATAGAATGGATAGCCAAAGCTGTTCTTGTAATTCAGAACTGATGTCACTGGGGAGTAGATCACTGAAGATGTTTGTGGAGCTGCCAAAGGTACATAAGAAACCCTCTGTAAAGCATCTTTAGGGTAGATGTTGGCAGGTGGTATCATGAATCTTGACTGATCCTAGACAACTATCTGTACTTACTTGTTCCAGGAGAAGAGAATAAGAAGTGGAGGTCAACAGGTATTTTCATTTGAGACAAGCATGACTGCAGTGCTACCTGATGGTTATCTCAAGCTGCTAAACCTCTCCAACAAGTTTTTTCCACTGCTGTTTATTGTAGTGGATATAAGTCAGGAAAAAGAAGGGGCACCACACCATATGCTGCCAGCCACTTCAAGTAGTAATACTGTGGATGTAGTGCTTTCCCTAGTGAATATTTGTGAGATAAACAGAAGAAAGATGCCACTTTTAATGTCTACCACCACCATGGTAGCATAACTGTCATGATGTCTCACTGTTTCTGATAATGCCAAGCATACCTCTCAACCCCTTAGTGCAAGAAATCTGGACAAAGCATAAAATAATGGGGGGACAAAGAAACAAAAATAGGAACAGATTTTAAATATTTCTCCTATAAACTCAAACAGTTGATAGAATAACATGATTTGTGTTACTATGCATTTTCCGAATTATATGAAGTCAGAAATTCAAATATTTGTCATTATTTATTCAGTATTTAGTGACCTCACTCCTTAGTGATTTACAGAAAATCACAACTTTTATGAAAAACAGATCAAAAACAGAGGTAAATGTCTGGATGGTTGAGAGGTATAAAAGAGTTATTTGCTTGAAGAATGTTTGAATAGTGTAACGTTTCTGTTTAATGTTTTTGTGTAACAGGAAGGACATTTTAGTAATTTAGCTGTCTGTTCATTGGGAGGAAAGAGTTTATGAAGGAATGGGCTGTATGAGTGGGTAAAATGGTGTGGATTTGTTACAGATTTATCCTTGGTATTTCACAATGTATAGCCACATACATGCTGCCTCACCTTTAGAGGCAGATGGAATTTCTCCCATGTTTGCATTCTATTGAGACAGCAAATTAACCATGAAAGATTATTAGGAGGATTTGGCGTGATGGACACCAGAGATGAGTCTGAGATACAGTTTCTCCATATGCTTCACTAATTAAGTGGTTGATCTCATCTGTATATTGTTGCACATCAGCCACGTTGTGATTACCACACATTGTTCCTGGGTGAATGTAATGTGAGGGAGTAACTGTGAGTCCCACACATTGTTCCTAGGTGAATGTAATGTGAGGGAGTAACTGTGAGTACCACTCATTCTTCCTGGATGAATGTAATCTGAGGGAGTAACTGTGAGTACCACACATTGTTCCTGGGTGAATGTAATGTGTGGGAGTAAAGCTAATTACTTGGCTGGCTTGAACTGAGGCCTTAATGGGCTTAATCCTGGACTTACCATGTCAAGCCCTGGAGGACCATGCACTGTTAGAAAAACTAGAAAATGTAAAAGTCCCTTATTTACACACGTCTTTTTTTCTATTTTTTTTTTTAGGGAATAGCCACTTGGCATTTCAGAGGAACAAAGAGCTTATAACTGCTGAAAATAGTTATGTTATTGTTATGGTCTGACTTAGTATTATTATTATTATTATATTGAAGGGTGCACACTAGTTTTAGATGCAACTAGAAATACAAATGTAATTAGTAAGTGTTCCATGTTTTTGTTGTCTATTTTGTTTCAGATGCTACTCCCCATTTTCCCTTAAGTTTTTATGTGTTTGCCCTTTTATCTTGAGAATGGTAGCTGGAAGGCATTGATAAGTTTATCTGTATTATTTTTATTTATTTTTACTTATTTATCTTTGTTGACTGGGAAAGTCTGAATGGGATAGATACTCTTTTTCAGTGAAGGCCCAGGGAGAAAAGCTCCATTTTAAAAAGTTGTTTTTTGTTTAAATAATTTGTTTAACTGTTGTAGGCTACACACTAAAGTGCAATAGCCTTTTCTGATCATTTGTAGTCATTTAAAGCTGTTTTAAGTGTATTTTTTTTGCCTTATCTTTTCAAAAAAAAAAAAACAAACAAAAAAAAATTCCTTGTTTCCTGCCTTTCTAAGCTAGTATAGTCCAGTTTTCAGGCTAGTGCTGAATGCAGGGCTGTGTTATAAGTTTCTGAGTTGCCCATACCATACTTGGATAGAAGGAAGTTTCTCTGCTCACCTGTGAGAGAGGGGAGCTTTGAGCAGCCTATCTGTTCTTGGAGGAGTGGTTCCAGCCCAGAAGTTAGTAGTTTATTGGCCATTTTGGGCTAATTTCTATCTCTTTCATTTCCCTGCTATAAAAACTGTGTTTGCATGGTTTTGTGTGCTAGGTAGTGCCGGTTAGCTAGGGTTAAATTATTCCCAGCTCCACTAAGCCTCCTCTTCAGCTTTTCCCTTGAAACTAGTCTAACTCTCCACCTAAGCACTCAAAAAGCATCCTACAGCCCAGAACTTGCTCAGACCTAATAGCAAGCACTAATATACCTTGACACTTGATTGCCCAGCAGGGCAAGGCTCTTTATTCACCCCTCACCAACCAAGCGACCCTACTATTCAGGCATGACCAAAGGGCAATTTCAGATGCACTCTCCACTCCAGCTGGTGAATCTGGGTATCCTGAGGCAATGTTACAACTGCCTCATGTACACCGACAACCCTCTCCTCCTACCACAAAACACTAACATATGCGAAAGTTGCAATTATACAGCCATACTGGAGATTAAGCTGTCTCCATCCAAGATTGGAACAGACAGTCAAGAGGAGAAGGTTAACACTTGCACCACACCTCCTGCCACACATAGACCTACTAAACCAGCACTGGCAAAAAAATACACATAAATACACAAAATCAAACTCGGAGGCTCCAAATAAAAACCTGCAAAAGCATCAGAGACCTCCAAAGCAGACACCCAAACAACCTGCACCTCCCGTCACAAACCAGACAACACATAAAACACAAAATCAGTGTGCCGCACAATCACAGCCCTTAAGGCGAAATAACATACCTAACACACTAGTAATAGGTGACTCTATAGTCAAGCACACTGATGTCCCACTCACTAGGCTGGACAAGCAGAAGGTTACTGTTAGCTGCCTGTCAGATGCCAGAATCTGCCACATAACACAAGCACTCAGGTCTCTCCAGAACAAGTACAAATATGCCTTTGTCATTGTTGATGTTGGTGTGAATGACCTGAGATGTACCTCCCTGGACTACATGAAAAGAGACATGGAAGAGCTCTCTGATTATGTAGCCCAGGCTGGTATGACCCTGACCCTGAGTAGCATCCTGCCCTCACCAAGAATGATTCCTCAGTATAAAGAAAAAGTGATCAATTTCAACAATTGGCTAAGCTTCTAGTGTCATTCAAAGGGGATCCAGTGTCTGTCAGCCTGGGACGACATGCTTGACAAGCCGAGTTGCTTCGCAAGAGACGGCTTGCACCTGTCACCCCTAGGCTTTCGAATGCTGGCCAAAGCTCTTGCTGCCCCCATAGTGCCTTTTTTAGGCAAGGCACAAAAGTCAAACCCACCTCCGTAAACAGCGCAATTAACAAAAAACTGGGGGTGATGCTACTCAATGCCAGGAGTTTAAATCTCAAAATGCACGTGCTCTAAGTACTCCTCAGTATGGAGAACATCGACATCTGTGCAGTAACTGAAACCTGGTTCAAGGCTCCAGAGAGCACCCCAGAACTACCGGGCTACAACTCATACCACACGTTTCGGCCACAGAACACGGACCGAAACACAAAAGAAGGGGATGTATCCATATTCATCAAGGATACCTACACATTCAGTTTAGTGGCGTATCATGATACCTCTGAGATTATCCATGTGCAACTAACATTGGGCAAATCTGCAATGCAAATTGTGGCCTGCTACCCTCCATGATCCAGGACCACCACTCCACCCTTTCGGGAGACACTGGAAAACATGAAGGTCCTACCGAACACCCTGATATTGGGCAATTTCAATTACCCTACCATTAACTGGGAAAACTACTTGAGTACAAACTCCCAGGCCCAGCGCTTCCTAGAATTCATCAACTCAAATGCCCTGGATCAGCTGGTAAATTCCCCTACCAGAGGTGAAAACATACTGGACCTGGTCATCACCAACATGGGCGACAGGTGTTCCACACTGGAGGTCAACCCCTCACTGGCTAGATCAGACCATAAACTAATCACTCTGGATGTCCACACCCCACCACCACCCCCAACTAAGGAAACCACAGTAAAAATATTTTCTAAAGCAAACTTCACCTTACTTAAGACAGAGGCGGTAGGTTTCACAGCCCCCACGCTAAAGGATAACGCTGCCCAAGATGCAGAAACCTTTACAAATGCACTCTATGAGCACCTACAAGGATGCATGGATTGTGCAAAACCAAGACTCACTCCTCTAAGAGAAGGAAACCAGTCTGGTGAACCCCTCCCATAAACAGGCTATACAATAGAAGGAGGAAACTAGTTCCGAAAAAAAACAAATCCCAAGAATGGAAGACATCCCTGATCAGTATCAGTAAGAAACTAAGGTCCCTCATAAAATCATCCAAGGCTAACTTCAAAAGAAAAACAGCCAAGGATTCAGAAGATAACCACAAAGCCTTCTTTAGCTATGTTAAGAATCTAAGTGGCAACTCGCAGATATGCACTGAACTAGTGCAAAATAGCACAAAATATACTGAACCTACTGATAGTGCCAACATCCTGGCAGATAGATTCAGTGCAAACTTCTCCCCCCTCTCATCCCGAAAAGGGCCCACAACAATACTGGAAAAGTGTAGTGTCCCGAAAATCACAGATGCACAGGTGAAAACAGCCCTTTCACAAGCAAAAAAACACAGCGTCAATGCGACCAGATGGTGTCCCAGGCTGCGTCTTGCACAAACTACAGAACGAACTAACCTCCCATCTAAACACACTGTTCAGTCTCATCCCCTTCACAGGCTACGTGCCCATAGAATGGTGCACAGTAACGGTTATTCCACTCCACAAAGGAGGGGCCACAACTGACCCTGGTAACTATCACCCCATAAGCCTGACTAGCCTAGTCTGCAAGGCTATGGAGCGCATCATCATGGAACTCATTAACAAAGACATTGGAAACCACGAAACACTTGATCATGTCTACTAAACCTGGTTGACTTCTTCGAGACAGCCACCAAGGCCATAGATGAGGGAAAGGTTGTTCACGCAGCCTACCTTGATCTTCTCAAGGCTTTCAACACCATTCCCCACTTGGTATTACAGACAAACTCACCATCCTGAACATAAACCCCTACGTCATGAGTTGGGTTGCCAACTGGCTTACAAACAGAACTCGCACATTAAGAATAGCAGGCTTCAGGTCCAACTCTTAACCAGTCACAAGTGGTGTCCCGCAAGGCTTGGTCCTGGGACCCCTACTGTTTGGCATATACTTCTCAGAAGAACAGGCAAACACAGGAGGACTATGGCTAACCAGGTTCGCCGATGACTGCAAAACTGGGAGCTGTAATTGACTCTTCGGCTGACACGGACATCCTCCAAAAGGGCCTCACTGAGATGGACACCTGGTGTTAAAGTCATGGTCTCAAGCTAAATGCCAAAAAATGCATAATCATCCCGTTTGGAAAAAAACAAAACACCCACAAATTACCACATAGGTGGCAGCCCTCTTAATACAGAAGAGGTAATAAGAGATCTGGGGACCCAGATAGATAGTAGTCTCTCCTTTGACAACCATATTGCCAGAGTAGTTAGGAAATCCTTCTATGTGTCCCATCTAATTACTAAAGGGTTCACATCTAGAAATAAAGAGGTTATAGTGCCCCTCTACGCATCACTCATCAGACCCATCATAGAGTACAGTGCCCCATTTGGGATGTACCTCACAAGACACTTCCAACAGCTGGAAAGACCACAAAAAATACCTCACCAAGAGGATTACTGGCCTCAAACATATGTCCTATGCAGCCCGACAGAAAAAACTCCAGCTGTAGTCAGTGGCATATCGCTTACTCAGAGGTGATCCCTGCCTGAATTACAAAGCCATGTCCAACTCAGAATTGATGGACATTCTCCACCTAAAGAAATCCAACTCACTGTGAGCCACTCGCTCTAGTGAGCTAAACCTCACCACAACAATAAATAGAACATGCTGGAGGGATAGATTCCTGTCACAGAGACTCCCCATGCTTTGGAACAAAATTCCAAACTACATTAGGCAGAGCCCCTCACTAACACTCTTCAAGAGAAACCTTGATGAGTGGATGGGTAACAGAAAATACACCCCTGGGATCACTTCATTGGCTCTGCTTGACAGAGGATTAGTTAATTAATCAATGGGGCAGCGAAAGCTGACACACTCTGGCTAGGCTTATAAATGCCCTCGGGCAGATAGCCTAGTACCTACATATGAACCTATGAACCTATATTCGCAGACATAGACAATGTACAGTATATATATTCATTTTCCACATTGTATACAATATTTCATCTTGGTTACATATACATTTTTGCATACATAATTAACTGTAACAGATGAATAATGTTAAAGACTGCATCATACAGTTTATGACTATAGAAAGAAAGGACGAAGGAAACTGAAGGCCTGTGCATTTGCATAAGGTTGTGGCAGACAAAAGTACAAAAGAAACAAATGGAAGACGAAGATTTACATTTGGATTGAATTAGTAAGTAGTGTTGTATGTTCTTTCAGCATGACACAAAAAGTAGCTATGCTATGGTGCGGCTGCCACAATCTGACTAACCCCCTGAGCCCTAATGAAGTGTGTATCTGTTGCCACCATCCAGATCCTTCTGCTTTAACAGTTTCTTTATGATTTTACTATCACTGATTGCTTTACATCAAGTGAGATAGGAATATCCTAATCAAATGAAATAAGTAGCTTACTTGTTTGCAGTGACCCTGCGACCTAATTGAGGTGGGGGTAAGGGAGCACTAAATGCTGGTAGCCCTACCTCAGGGTCTTTCAGAGAGTAGTAACCATTCTGAACAGAAATAAGTGATCATATGGGACACCGACCTATGGTACAAAGATGAGGGAGAGGAGAAGGTAATGGTGAAGTTCACCAACTCTTTAGATCTCTTGTTAACATCTGCCTTCCTAATGAGGACAATGCTAAGATGGTAGATTAAAGGAAGCTTCTCCTCAATTTTGAGAGACCCCTACCTAAAAGCTGTGCTTTCTTTTGGGGAAAGAATTTTAGTGTGACACTGAATCTGAGTTTTGTTACGCCATCTATAGACAGATGGCCCAAATGTTAACAGTATGACAAAGCCATTGAACAAAATCTCCTTATATTTGCTGTTAGATAGATAGAGGAAAACCCATCTAGTTACCATGTAATTCAATAATTGTGACTTATCTGACCAGACTTCTTCTTTGTTAGTTTGGAGTCCCACAGTGACATTCCAACTATAGAAACTTTGGTCCTGTCAAATTATATTATGGTTAGTTTAAGAGGTGCATTTTAAATGGGCATCCAGTAAGTGGACATACATGAAAATGAAAAGGTGGCTTCTAACGCGCACTACATTTTGAAGCAAGTTGTTGGGTGACCTGAACAAATGTCTAAGGGGTCACAGCGGCTAGATTTCCTCTGTTTGGCATTTACAACTGTTGTGATATGGCATATAAAAAAGATTTACTGTTCGCAGGAAGAAAAATCGAGATAGTGAACTTGACTTGATATTGATGATCAAAGCACATGAGAACCCCATTTTTCTGTCTACTGGAAAGTGTTGAGTCTTAATAACTTAATTTGGCTAAGCTATAGTCTGACTGTTTTAAGAAATAAACATTGGTTCCTGGGTTTACATTCACATCCAGTCTTGTTGCCTAATATGTGGCAGCTTCAATGTGAAAGGATGATTTTTAGTGAATCCTTAGTATAACAATGCTGAGTGAATGTGGTATTTGGCATTATTGGCCCTAATCTACAATGAAGCACTTAAAAAGTAAAAAGTCATGGGCATTCAGAAACCTTGTAGCTAAAATACTAGTATGTCTTTAAAGGAAAACCCCACTTTAGAACTAAAAAAAACATTTTTTTTCATTGTATCTTTGTTTTCTCAGCTATTTTAATGCCTCAAAATCACTCCAGGTGCTTCTTTTACAATTTTAATGTGTTTCCCTCAAAATGGCAAATGATGGGGCCTGCCTTGGTGACGTGATCTTGTTTTCTTGCTTTCTTTCCTTCTTCCCAAAATATGTTTCAAGTCCTCTTTATATGAATCATGCTAGATATAAGGAAGTGGTATTGTTTTCTCATGCTGTTAAGATAGAATGGCAGGGCTATGAAGCAGTGTCATCTAAACACACCTTCTGTTACAGAGCTACTTCTATGTTTCCCTGACTGAACCTCATTTATGTCCATCAGAACTTGCTCTATGCTATAAATAGCTGTTAGCTACTTCCAAAAAAACTAGGTGAATAGCAGGCTTTTGTAAGGGGATTATTTTGTAGTTCTAAAACAACTGACAGACCTTCCCTCCACACTCTCACTGTGGTGTGAAAACTCTCACTGCAGTAAATGATCCTTGCTGTACATTTACAGGTGACAAGTAGTAGGACTCCAAACTAAGTCTGTCTGCTACTTCCCAATGCCTTCAGTGGGAATTTTTTTTCTCTCTGTCATAAATGATACAGAATTAAAATGTGCTTTACTAGTTCTGTAATTATTTCTGTCATGTTTATCCCTCAACAGACTGTCTTCTAAACAAACTAAAACATGAATTAGCTTCACCTTAAGTATCCTATTCAATGACATCCAAACCACAGACTTTGTTCCTTTGGAATGGAGAACAGCAACAGTTATTCCCCTCCACAAAGGTAGCTTAGCAACAAAACCAGGGAATTATAGACCCATAAGTCTGTACAACCTTATCTCTAAAGCCATGGAACATATTATCATGGACCTCATAAATAAAGACATAGGCAACTTACAAACCCTAGAACCAACCCAATTCGGCCTTGTCAAGGGCAGATCCTGCCTGTTAAACCTGGTGGATTTCTTTGAAAATTTGACCAGGGCCATTGACGAGGGGAAAATCTGTGCACATAGCATACCTAGACTTGGCAAAGGCCTTTGACACAATCCCACACTCAGGCATTACCGATAAACTTAGCAAACTGAATGTAAACCCATTTGTTGTAAGATGGATTGCCAACTGGCTCACAAACCGGTCACACACTATCAAAGTGGGTGACTCTACATCAACAAGCAGACCTGTCAAGGGGTTGTGGTTGACCAAGTTTGCAGACAGCTGCAAACTGGGTGCAATTATTGAATCCCCAAATTATGTCAGTATACATCAGGAGGGTCTAACGCAGACAAACTACTGGTGTCTTAGTCACCGTCTCAAACTGAATGGAAAGAAATGCATCATCATTCCCTTCATTAAAACAATGTCCCTTCACAGTATCAAATTAACAACAATACCCTATGTACCTACAAAGTGGTAAAAGATCTGGGATCACAAGTAGACTGCGACCTTAACTATGACCACCATGTGTCTACTGTAGTAAGGAAGGCTTTCTACGTAGCACACCTGATTAGCAAAGGCATTGTCTCTAGAGCAAAGGAGTTTATAACCCTCAATACTTGTTACTAATCAAACCCATAATTGAGTATAATGCCCCTTTCAGCATGTGCTGTACAAAGCACCTGGAGAGACTTCAGACATTTAACTAAGAAGATAAAAGGAGTCCAGCATGTGTCTTCCACAGACTGACTAAAGTCACTGTCACTATAATCAGCATCATATAGACTTCTTAGGGGTGACTTATGCCTGGCTTACAGAACAATCTCCAACCCAAACATAATGAATTTGCTGCACATCTATAAATCAAATGGGACTAGAACTACCCAATCCAGGGAAGTAAATGTGGCCTGTGACTTGAACAGGACGTGCTGGAGGGACAGATTTGTCTCCTAGTGACTGTTGCATCTTTAGAATAGGCTGTCAATTTATATGAAGCAGAGCACCTCAAAGACACTGTTTAAGAAGGACCTGGATGAGTGGATGGGCACCCTAAATTCTTACCAGGACTAGCACCAACAATCCTCCTGGACATGGGTAGTCATTACTAAATACAATGCTGGTTATTGACTAGAGTATCTATGATATTATATTGGGATGAAACGGCAAGGATTGAAATGACCTCCAGATCAATAACCTAGTAGCCTCCTATGATCCTATGGTAACCCATAAAGTGAACTGGTCCCAAGACCCTTTTCAGCCACAACTCTGGCTACATTGGTAAAGTAATGCACTTAGCAATATAAAGAAAAAAATACTGAGATAAAGACATTAACAAAGATTGCATGTGCAACACATAGCCAATGTATGACAGTCAATAAGTAAAACATTAAGCAACATTTACTAGAATGTATGCATAACTCTTCTATGTTTATTATAAATAATAAATTATGTGCACCATATTGCATACCCCCACACACACACATATATATATATATATATATATATATAGATATATATATATATATACATGCATGCATACATAGTATGTGTTTAAGTATATGTGTGCATGTGTGTGTGTGTGTGTGTGTGTGTGTGTGTGTGTGTGTGTGTGTATAAAATGTATGTAGCATGTAGAATACTATATGTGGGATGCAGTACTGTGTTTAAATGTACGTCTGACTGTCTATGTAAGTACTTCTGATTTCCTTTTCTTAATGCTTTTAACACAAGAGCACATAGTAAATGTTCATTAAAGTAAATGAAGCTGTAGATTATGGATACCATCCATGGTCACATTTCCTTTGTGGACTACAAAATGCTCATGCACTCTAACAATGTAAGAATTGACTCAAAGTCAGTGAGAATCTTTTGTCATGAATCTGTGTGTACCAGATATGCACCCCCCTCTGGAGGATGTCACAACAAAAAGCATGAAAGACCTTTTTATGAACATTATCAGTGTACCTAATTGATAGGGTTGCCACTTGTCTCTCACTTTCTGCAGTTCTTTCCTGTGTGTGTGTGTGTGTGTGTGTGGGGTGAAAATTGTAAATTTATTGATAACTTTACAAGAAAAAATATTTCTGACCTTTCTCTAAATGTCATAAAATAAACTACATTTAAGTTATCTTAAAATATAAACTATTATAAGTAACCCACATTTAAAGCTTAGCATTTCAGTACTGTGTTGTTGCTTATGTACATTTGTCAGAACAGGTGACAATGACCTTTGAACCCCAAACTAATCTAATTGCTTTGTTTTGCTATAAAAGGGGAGTGTTAAGTTCTCCTCCTTTATGTAATAAAAACAGTGGAAAACAGCTCCGCAGCTTTCTGTCTTTTTTTTTTAAATCAGCTACTGTGTTCCTGATTAGAAGGATGAAATGCTGCGGTGGTAGGGAGGTAGCATTGTTACCTCACAGCAAGAGGTTCTCTCATTCGATTCTCAGCTGGGCTTGGGAGTACCTTCTGTGTGGAGTCTGCATGTCCTCCCCGTGGTTGGGTAGCGTTCGGAAGACATGTGTGCGTAAATGGGCGTGCCTTCGTTAAAGGTTCAGCGTTTCGTAAAAATCTACTGTCAATCATTAGCGGACTAGAGTTCCGCTGTGGCGACCCCTTACTGGGAAAAGCCGAAAGACAAACAACAACTGCCCATCTTAGACTGATGCAGTACCTGACAGGATAAACTACAGATTTAACTGTGTCTATGATATGTTATGCAGGTGGAAACAAATTCCTCTGTAAAGTATGTGACAAGTTAAGGTTAAAAAAAAAAGTAGGTGGGCTTTCCCTTGCTTTAATTCCAATGCAAGGAAATAAAAGTTTTAAGACAAATAAGCAGGTTTCTGGTACCTATACAATACTGGAACCATATTGTACGGAGAAAAGAAACCTAAGGACTAAGTTAAACTGTAGGAGAGGGTGGAGTTTTCCTTTAAGAGGTCATTTGGAATATCTCATGAGCACTCACTACAGCAAGTTTAAGGTATTACACGGTGAAGGCTGTAGTTAGCTGGGTCTTTCTTGCAGTTTTTAGATAGAAATCAAGGATATTATCATATCCTTCTCTGAGAAACAGTTCAGAATTTAGTGGGATGGTTACAATTTGCAAAGTTATAATTAATGTTATGTAGGCTTCCCAAAATTAGCTGATAACCTTAGAAAAAAGAGTTGAGCACCATCAGTTACTTTCCTCAAACCTGCATCCAGAAATCAGAATTGGTCAAATCTGACTTGCTGAAAACACTTGATCCCACTGGTACAGTAACTACTATTGATTAGCTTAGAAACTGGATACAGAGGCCCTCTGTCTATATCGGGTAGGACAGTAGGAGACTTTGTCCCCATATGAAACTTTTTTCTTTTGTTTTTTCAACTTGACGGGCATTTTGTTATATTTTTCAGTGTGAATAACACTCATTGAATTGCCCATATTACAATAGAGATCAAAGTAGGTGTATACATAGCTTTATAGGTAGGTACTAGGCTATTAGCCCTAGTTCCTATATAAGCCTAGCCAAAAAGGTAACCTAGCTTTCGCCACCCAAGAAAATTATTTTCCTGTGCCCCAGTCGAGCAGAGCCACAGAAGTGATCCCTGGGGTGAATTTCCTATTTCCCATCCAATCATCAAGATTTTTCTTGAAGTTTGCTAATGAGGAGGTCTGTTTGACACAGATAGGTAGTCTGTTCCTGAGTATGGGAAATCTCTGGGACAGGAATCTATCCCACCAGCATGTTCTGTTTATTGTGGTGACAAGGTTTAGGTACCTAGAGCATGTAGCTCAGAGAGATTGGGATTTCTTTAAGTGGAGCATGTCCAACAGCTCTGAGTTTGACATAGATTTGTATGTTCAGCAGAGATTGCCTCTGAGTAGGCGATATGCGACGGAGTAAAGCTGGAATTTTTTGAGACGGTCTGCGTAGGGCATCTGTTTGAGGCCAGTAATCCTCTTTGTGAGGTATTTCTGTGGCCTTTCCAGTTGTTGTAGATGTCTTGTGAGGTACATACCAAAAGGGGCATTGTACTCTATAATGGGTCTAATGAGTGATGAGTAGAGGGGAACAATGACCTCTTTTTTTCTGGATCATGAGAAACCTTTTGTGATGAGGTGAGCCATGTAGAAGGATTTCCTGACCACTGTGGCGATGTGATTATCAAAGGAGAGACTGCTGTCCACCTGTGTCCCAAGGTCTCCTATCACACTTTCGGCATTAAGTAGACTACCACCTATGTGGTAGTTCATGGGCACAGAGTTTTTACCAAAGGAGATGACAATACACTTTTTGGCATTGAGCTTCAGGCCATGGCTTTGACACCAGGCATTTGTCTCAGTGAGGCCCTTTTGTAGTATGTCCACTGCAAACCTTTGACTGCCTGGATAGGTTTTCTGTTTAAATGTTAGTCTTATGCTCATCAGGTAGCTCTACTGCTACCGAATTGTTTCAAGGAACTATCTTTTTTTTTTGTTTTTACTTCTTTTTGCTCTCCCTTGTCACTGTTGACTTTTGGATTCCTCAATGCATGTTCTAAGTTATTCCTTTCCCTGTAGCTCTCAAAGCCTTGGTGGCTCCCTGGTATGACCCACACTGTATAGGGAACCCCTGGAGAAAGAAGCCTCCTCATCATGGTAGACTGCAATGGCTGTTCTACCAGACATTGCAGGGTAGGATGGGACAGGTGAGCAACTATCATACTGAACCTTTGCTGTGTGGATTTTACTATGGCCTGTCCCCTCCCAGTATGTTGGTTGGGCAGCTTTGAGAAGCAGTCTGACAGCATGCCCACCCTAGGCCCTCAGGGCATCATGCTTCATTGGTCCTCCCACATGTCCCCAGCTGTCATGCTTGTCTGAGCGCTAGCCTCTACAAGAAATCAGTGAGTTTTGCTCAGCATGTTTTTCCAACTGTGACAGACACACCCATCTTCCCTACCCACACCATCAACTGCCTGAACTACTACTCAAACATGTATTGCTTGGGCCGTAGTCAGGGCTGGATCCTTCTATGCCACCATCACATGCTATTTCACAGACTGTTTTGAGAACGGGATCCTTTTTTATGAATAAAGTGGTATGTTTTTATTTATAAACAAGTTAGGAACCTTCAATGTGTGCTAGCATCATCCCATAACACTAATAAACTGGGATACTGAAATCCAGGCTGGCATTATTGCTGTAGGATCAGAGACAGTTGTCCTATACATGGTCTCACTCTTGTTAGTAAAGTTTATTAAGGGCAGGGAAAGACATAACATTGCACATACTAAAATGTTGGTGAGTCACCTAGGCAAGCAGCTGTAAGATGATCTGCAAACAATGGCTGTATTGTATTAAAACTTTCAGCACATTACAGTAGGAACTCAGAGTGAGCCTTATCTGTCCTGTTTCATATTTGGACCAAATTTACTCAAATGTGTCAAGATTGTGAGTTCTTCCCCTCCTGAGTCAGTCATCACAAATACGGCATTGGAACTTTTGAGTAATAAAGTCATATTACAGGGAAAATGTTACTCATATCAGATTCTGTCTCAGTCCCAAAGATTTTTAATTAAGTGGGTAACCGTATGCTTTAGCAAGCAGTCTCAGAGATGCATTGCCTATCATGGTTAATTTGGACAAGGACTATGACTGTGTCAGGAATAGCAGCAAACTCTGCTGTGAAGAAAATAGAATGCTTTCCTTTTGGCACTAACTATTTATCTCTTCCTCAGCCACAGGTAATGCAAGGAGTCATCTAAAATTCTGTGTACTTGCTTAAGATCCTCAGTGATGCCTGTGTAAATGGCTAATTATGAAGATCGATAAAAAAATGCCAAGATGGTTTTTCCAGTTTTGTAATAGATGTCCTTCATTGTCATTGTTGCAATACTGATTCTTGGGTCGTCTTAACATGCAGAATCCCATGACTGGCCTGAATTCCAGTGTTTTTGCATCATCCCTAGCCGACAGAAGTCCGAAGACAGTCATCTGTATGCCAGGGAATAAGAAGAGTGTCTGTCGACACCATCTTCACTCCTTTAAAACTGTGCAGTCCAGTGTGCTTCATCATGTGTACAAAAATCCTTGCACTTCATTGGTCAGCTTATTTTTCCAGAGTTTCTTCTGCTACTATTCAGATACATGTCCTAATGGAGATTTTCCTCTTCTAGTGTAATGTTTAAAATGGTTAACAATTGTTTGAAGTGTGGGAAGCAAATCCTGCATAATGAATTTCACTTGTTGTGTCTATTCTGTTTGGGGCCTCAGCACAACATCTCTAATTGTCCTGATTGTGCTAAATTCCAGGCAAAGACCCTTAAACACAAGGCCAAAGTCTCAGATGCTTATATGGAGTCCTCAGTTTTAGTTCACTGTACATCTTTGTAACCCCCCAGCTTCTGCCAGCATCATTCTAAAACAAACAAAGAAAAACAAATAGAAGAAAAACACTCTGAAGATGACAGTCGATAGATGATTATTGTGAAGGTGGCTTTGTAGCCCCCCCCTCCACTCGGGTGATTGCTAGCTTTGAACCGTTTGGCATAAACCCTCGGGAGGCTGACATGGCTCCTGGTCTTCTGCCCACTTATTCTGCAGCATCGGCATTACTTGGGTCTGAGGTGACTTCACAGGCTTCAGATTCTGACATTTGTGTTGTGGGTACAGAGGGAGACACATTACCTTTCTCAGCTGTTGAACCACAGTCTGAGGTCACTGTTAGACAACCACAGGACTTTAGGTAGTGTCTGGAGACCTGTAAGGCTGCTCTTGCTATCTTTAGAATTTATTTAGATAATGTTCTGTCAGCTACAGTTTCTGCTTTTGTGATAATTTGGTCTTGTAGGGGCTCCAGGTACTTTAACATATGGATTTGGCAAGTCAGAGTCCTCATAATAAGGTATCAGAGGTATAAGTTTCTTTCCAAATCTGTTTAATAGTCCCTATCTTTGGCCAGGGGATGTCTAGTTGGCCTCTTGTATATTTCTTTAGTGGAGTCTGTAGAAACTACAGAGGGGTCAACTTTAAGGCTTTTGTAGAGGTGCTTGTGTAAGTCGACCACCCTGTAAAACCTGTCAGGTTTCCTGGGTGCAGGAGGAAGAGAATCACGGTATAAAAATATGTCTCCAAAGGCATCATCAAGCACCACATGCACTGGATGGATAGCCAGTGGTTTGGATGATGGTAAACTCAAAAGTTCCCTAGAATGGGTCTGAGCCTGTGAGAACTGTTTGCTTTTCCAACTGAAAGCCTTACTGGTGACAAAAATGGAAAGCAAATAAAGGCTGTGAGGAAATTACCTATCCCCTACACCAAAGTATAATAGAAAATACCCTTCTAAATTATAGCCCTTCCTCCTAGACAGGACAAGAGGAGGTGTCCCCATACTAAGAGAACCAGACAGTCTAGAAGGTGTCACCCTAAACAGACACAGAGGCCAGGGAGCTATAAAGAGCCCACCCAGTACAGAGATCAGCTGTGACTATCCTCAGGCTCTGGCCCCACAACCCCTACCAACCCTCCCTTCCAACTGTCTGGCAGGAGGAATTTCCTCCTTCCTACATCAATGGAAGATCATAAAGAAAGAGAAGTGGGTCCTCCGCATCATAGGAAGGGGTTACTCCATCCAGTTAAGAGACTCCCACCTCTTCTAGGTATGCCAAGTTCCCCAAAAGAGCAGAACCTCTTACCACCCATCCCATTGGAGCTGCTATAACAAAAACTCTTCCAGATCAGGAGGGAAAAGGCTTCTATTCAAGGATTTTTCTAGACCCCAGAAAAGAGGCCCCTGGAGGCCTATGTTAAACCTCTCCAGTCTAAACAAGTTCCTTTATGTATCAAAATTTAAGATGCTAACTTTACAAAAACTTCTTTCTGGGATCTTCCAAAGATGCCTACATGGTTACTCTAGATCTGAAGAATGCTTACCTTTATGTCCATATTGCAGACAATAACAGGAAATACCTGCATTTTGTGGCAGCAGGCTTGCACTACCAATTCTGTGCTTTACCATTTGATTTGTCTACTGCTGCCAAAATCATCATCAAATACTTAACTCCTCTAATAGCCCATTGCCATACCCTAGGCTAGGGATTCATATCTCCCCGTACCTGGATTACTATCTGATTCAAGGAAAATCCACATCAGAAACTTTAAACACCTTGCAGATGATCATAGATTATTTCCAAAAAGTAGGTCTCATTCTAAACCTCTGAAAGTCACATACTCTTTCTCAGGCAAGAATTCTCCTTTGTGGGCCCTCATAGATTCTAGGCAACAAAAAGCTTTTTTCCCCCAAAACAAGATGTCTTACCTGACATGCTTGCTGTTAAAACAGAAAATTTCAGCAAGGAAATTTGTAAGGATCCTTGGTTACATGGCATCCTGCATTCTCATGATCCCCCTTGCAAAGCTACACATGAGAAAACTTACTTCAGTGGTTTCTAAAACATGCCTGGGAGTAGCATTCTCAACCCTGGAAACTCTCCTGCTTCTTCTTCCATGCTTAAAAAAGGAGCTGCTATGGTAGGAAAACACCATCCTATAGAATCCAGGTGTGTTTTTTCTCTGCCAGAGGCGGACAAGTCCATCACCACAAACAGCTCAGACATAGCCTAGGGTGCTCACCTAGACCACAAGAAGATGCAGGACATTTGGATGCCAGATCAGAGGAAACTGCATATAAACCAAAAAAAAAAGAGTTGTTAGCAGTTTACTTGGCAATAAAAAACTGTCAACAGAATTTATTTACAGAGTTGGATGGACAGCACCACATTCATTTGGTATATAAATAAGTAAGGGTCACCCTTTCCTACCATTGTACAGTCTCACAATGGCGATTTAGATGCTAGCACAAGAACTAAAACTGACATCATCCTACATTCTGGGGCAGAACGGTACTCTGACAAACTCTTTATGCAGGTATCTTTCTAGACCCCAATGAATGGATGCCGAAGAAGGACATTTTCCTGGACTTAACCATATGGTGGGAAATTCCCTCCATAGATCTTTTTGCCTCTTACCAAATCATATAACTTCAGAGTTTCTGTTCTAGAGCCCAACAGGAAGGGACATGGAAAACAGATTCATTCTCACTTACGTGGACCAACCTGTTTCTATATGCCTTTCCACCTTTACCTTTTATTCCCAAGGTCCTGATAAAAGTCAGGTCAGACAGACCAAGAATGATTCTCACTGCCCCCTTCTAGCTGAGAGAATACTGGTTCTCCCTCCTCATGACCCTCAGCGAAGGGAGATTCTACTCTCTCCCACAGGAAATAGATCTACTTAACGAGCCTAAGGGTTCAGTATTCCATCCTCACTTGACAAGACTTAAACCACCAACCTGGAGAACTGGGTTTAGACACCAAAAAATGTCAACTATCTCAACGAAGTGCTAACCCTTCTGAAAGACGGTAGGAAATCCACCACCAGAAAATCATACCCAGCAAAATGGAAGAGATTTTCCATCTGGTTTCACAGCACGAACACCAGCCCAAGAGACAAAAGACATAAACACACCACAGAATTTTTTTAAAATAAAAATTAAGATACTGTTGCAGAAAATCTATGACTAGCAGGAATTATTTTCACAAAGTGACATTTTAGCAACAGTCCTACACCTAAGACCACTATGTTCCGCTTTCAGCAGCAGCACATACTTGCAGTCACACCCTTCTCCTTTTTCTTAGGATAAAATTGTCACTGTGAAATGTACCTGAACTGTGAAAAAAAAAAACAGGCTTTCAGGCAATGGTCAGTATCATGTCCAGTCTCTCCCTTAAGGCTCTATTTCATTTGCATCTTCTTCTGTTTTGTGCAGAATAGTGTTGATTACAGCCTCATGCCATTAAGGCCCCTCGCTGTGATTGACAGGACGTTTCATAATGATTAATTTTACTAGCATTCTGTGCATTCTTGTAGCCTCTAAGCCCATAACTATCCCTATTTCAAAACCTGACTGCTCTCCAGGTGACCTGGGTTTGAACATCAGCCTCAGTACTGCAGCAGCTAGGCAAGGAGGCAGAGGAATAAAGGGGTTTGGCCCACTCACCTCTTCCAGGGGAAGGAATCACAATCAACACTATTCTGCACAAAACAGAAGATGCAAGTGGAATGGGGCCTTACGAAAGAGACTGGACATACTGACCATCACCTGAAATCAGGCTGCAGTGTACTGGATGTGATTTCCTGTTGTTTTTTTCACAGTTCAGGTGCATCTCACAGTGACAATTTTATCCTAAGAAAAAGGGGAAGGGTGTGACTGCAAGTATGTGCTGATGCTGAAAGCAGAACACAGTGGTCTTAACAACATTAGGTGTAAGACTGCTGCTAAAATGTCACCTTGTAAAAATAATTCCTGCTAATCACAGATTTTCTGCAACAGTACCTTCATTTTTATTTCTGAAAATTGTCTGTGCTGTGTGTTTCTGAGTCTTTCTTTGGTGTTTTGGGGCATAAGAATGGTTTCTGCCAGCCTCTGCACTGGTAAGTGATTTGATTTTCAGGAAATGGAAGAAAGTCTCCCAGTGTGTAATTGTTAATATTGTTATCTACATCTGCATTTGTATAAACTAGGGAAAATAGTATTCTATATGTGTGCAATTTTCATTTTAAATTCACTGGAAATGCAATATTGAAATGCAATCACCTAATCTGGGAGACTTGTTCAACTTGTCTTAAATTCTTATAGTAACAGGATCAATTTTTTGGATTATTAAATGTGGTCAAATGCAATGTTAGCATTTTGGTCAGAGAGCTTATAACCAGTGATAAGAGGGTATTTCTTTCAGCTGAACTGTTTCACAGTTGTGATTCTGCATTTGCACTAGAAGAATGTTTAAAGGTGACATCCACAGCATGATAATATTATGTGATTTACACTTTTTTGGATAACTATGCTATTATGCAAAAATGCAATTAATATTAGATAAAATATTAATGTATATAAAGCACAACTAAATTTGAAATGTAAAATGGAGTGATGCCCACCAAATTCCTGAACAGACTATGCAGTATTTTAAAACGTTAGACTTGTACATAGAGATACAACTGCCTTATGAACAAAGACATAGGGTAGCTATAAATAAGACACTGTGCTGTATAGGGTTGTGTTTACTAGTGAATGGCTGTGATGGCTGCATCAGATCCAGGCAGAATATGTGTGTTACGTATCAGTTACACATACTGTGAGTCATATTGGAAGCAAATATATTGTTATGCATACAAGCTGCCTGCCTAAAACTTGGCACACTCTCAAAATAATAATCATCATATACAGTGTAAGCTACAAGCTGATATGTATGCTATAGGCAATCAGCATTGTGCACTATCACCATTAAAACACGGATGTCCATATCACACATGCACTGGTACATACATATATATCTTGCATGAGTTAAAACTGTAAGATATTAATGAGCTTCATCTTGTCGATGTGGGTTTGATCCCCTGAAGTTACACTTGATACTGTGATTTTGATCAAATTGCTTAACCAGGCAAAAGCTCTCGGGTCATACTATAAATGAAAATATGTATTCTTTATTAGGTTCATAGGATAGTACTAAGCTAACTGCCCTTGCGAGCCATCTTAAGCCTAGCTAGTTATCCCTTGTGAGACTCAAACCCTGCATCTTGTCTTTATAAGGTAAATGCCTTAACCATTAGGCCACCCTCCCAACTCTACACTGTTTAGTTAAAAAAGTAAATAGATACATTAACAGTGATAAACATCTTGTACAACAATCATGAATATAGGATGCTGTAGCTGTACATGCATTATACCTGGCTGTAGTAGCACAGCTGTGCAGACCTCTGTGTTCATTTACTGTAGCACATTTTGCAGACTATTTGCCATTTGCTGTCAAGTTTGCAGCAATGATTTTAAACAGTAAAATTTTAGCTGCTGCTGCTGTACCAATGCTTGACCCCCTCCGCCCCTCCCTATTTCTTGCTGGAATGTTGACATAATTTGTAATTTTAACTTTTTTGTGTCCACTTGAATGCTATTTTCCAATTACTGCCTGTCAGATTTTGTCTGCTGTGCTTAGAGTCATTAGAATCCTCCTAGTACATCTGTACTGATCCAGTGGTTCTAGTTTGGGCAGCATACGACCTGTGCTTCTTCATTGTGTTGACCAAGTGCAACAGTCCATGCTCAGTGGCACCCAGCAATGCACAGGCAGCCACTGGCATGTATGCAGACTGCATCATTCCAGAAGTCTGTGGACCAAACATTCAGGTGGCAAAAGATTAAATCATGAGAGCTGGCTATGAAGCAGGGTGCTTTATTTATTTATTTTTATGATAGTCAAATCTTTCTCTTCAGAACTCCTGCCGAGTCTTGCTATGTTATACAGATGTATGGTAGCCTGCTACAATGTATCTCTCCGAGCCCTATGATATGTTTGCAAACAGACCAGACTCAGCATCTAAGATAATGAATTAGCTTCAGAAGTGTTTGACAGAAGCCAGAGTAAGACTTATGCCAACAAAACCTTATTTGTTACACAGCCATCTCCATAGTAATGGGCAATAAGACATCAGGGATTTGCAACTTATTACATGATTCAAGATATTGTAACACATCAGAATGTAAAATAACATTCCACTATATAGCTACTGTGCACTCAATGCTGAGAGGAAATGGGGGCATGTCACTCTGAGGCTAGCTGTATTCCATCATTTTATGGTGGGCAATATAGTTGTCTGGCACTGTAGTGAAAGATTTTCCAGTTTTGTAAGGTGAAACATGCTTTATTTAATCTCTACTGACTTTGCTACTGCCTTCATGCCTCTGGGGTGCCACTATTCTGAACCGTGAAACTATAGTACTGGCCACACTACGCTGTATGAAGTATACAGTGCCACAGTAACCTTTTGGCATGGAAATCGCATATATAATGTTTCTGAATTAGATCTGGAGAGGTACAGAATTAGGATTCACTAGAACAGGTTTGGCAGATGAGTCTTCCTTTATGTCAACCTACTCCTTGACAGAAAAGACAATAATGAAATCTATGAAGCACTAATCTGTTATCCTAACTTGCAGACTAAACAGTGTAGGACAAAGTAAAAGATTAGGAATGAGGTCAGTTCCTGGCCACAACTAACTTAGCAAAACTTAGCAAAAATAAAGTCCTGTTTCCAGAGAAAAAAAAAGTCCAGTCAATGGATTAAGCAGAATTTTCTGAGTGAATTCGGTCTAAATGTTTTAGGTACAACATACTGGGTCTGGATCATTGTTTCACTGATGTACTAATTAACACACACATAGAATGGATATGGTTATTGTAGATTCCTCTTTTTTTAAGAAAGAAAAGCCATAATAAATAGATACACTATATTTAGAATTACGTGCCCTAATTATGATATGTATATGATAGAACTACACTGATTAGTATGTTTCATGTATATGAAATAATTTAAGAATCAAAAATTTCAGTATTTAGAAACCAGCAGCTTTAGTGTCAAAACTTGATGAGCCATTTACAGACTTATGGCCAATATATACTAAATGTGGTCATTATATCAATTAAGTTTTTATTCATTACGTATATCTGAAATATTGCTTAGATATACTTCTTTTCTGGAGAATTCTATAGTAAAATTTCTTATTAACTGTAGTATTACCTTGAGTAGATTTGTGGATGTAAGCAATAGCATTAGGGATATTTACATTTTTGTAATGCTGAATTAAGTAACAGCAATGGAAGTATGTTTATTTAAGATCATAACCATTATGTCTGAATATCACATCACTTTAAGGTTAGTGAATATTCTGGTATAGATATATATGACTGCCAAATTTTCTTACTCTGTGTCTTGTATAAGTGCTTCCTGTTTTTTTTTTCATATCTGTAAATTTATGGACCTCCCAAAGAATGCACTTGGTTATTATGCTTGACAGACACCTGTTGCTGTTATATGACATTATTTTTGACAATTAGCTGCAAAATCTGCAGGTATCATTACTTTGCCGCTTTCCATTAAATTTGATACACTCCTTGCAGTTTGTCATGTTAGTACTTCTGGTTTCTATGATCTTCTGGGACTGGTACTGAATAAGAAGTAGGTGATTTAACTTTAATACATACCGATCAGTAATTATGCTGGTGAGAGCCCTGCATTCTGCAAATCCGAATTCCTGTATTCTAGAATTAAGAATCCCTGCACCTAACATTACTGACCACATATATACAGTCACCACATTTACTAAACAGCAATGTTATCTAGGTATTTTTTCTGGATGATACTCTCTATTTTAATGCTGTTCTGTCTGCCTCAAAAATATTACAACAACTCGAGGTAGCATATGTATATGACATTTTCAAACTACGGAAGCTTGGTGTACAGTAGCCATGTGTTCTAATTACTAGATTACAATATGATTTATCTATTGTGGTTCCTTTCCCAGACTAAAACACAGCCTTACTACAAAAAACTGGGAACAAGATTTTTAGATTCATTTACCTTGTTAGTTATTAACAGCATCACTACATTTCTCTACAGAGTGTGGTTTAGCTATTTATTGCAGTGAGATTCTCATACTTGCTCAATTCTCTTACATTCAGTTTGCTTAAAGACAAACTCTGCCCTCCACTTTCAGACCTTTTATCAATACAAGTTATCTTTTAGTCTCTCTGTAACAGCAATAGTTTTAAGCTATAGAGACCTCTGGCTGTTTAGCCATTGTGAAATACCTTAGCTTTGATCCTGTCTCCTGGAGCTTACACCCCAGAGCAATTGCTGCAGTTGACAAAGTTAGATTTTAAGAAAAGGCTGGAATTGCATGTTGCGAAGGAAAATAAATGCATTTGTTTCAGAGACATGGAACAGATTTGCTTCCTTTACCCCATACAGCTCTATGAGTGTTCATGTGGCTTAATAATGTAGATCTGCTATATTACTGTTGCACAGTGTGCAGTGTATGTCATCCTGAGGTTTTTGTGCTTACTGTGCATCCTGAATGCATTACAGCCAAGATTCAGAAACATACCTGGGCACAAGCTGCAAGGCTGTGGCATAAAGGGCCTGCTAGTTTGGTAGTCAAAACCAGCAATTCAGAGACGCATTAGCTGCAAGTAGGAAAGACCCCATTATCAACTAATTTGAATGTCTCTGAATTGTTGAGTGATTATAGCAAGTACTATCAGGCCCTTTTCTGCTGCCCCTACAGTAATCACCAATGGTGGCTAATACACTGTTAGCACAGGTACCTACTCATTCATTCCCATAAATACAAATCCAAACACTCATGGGCACACTACTATATACCTCTTACCTGTCCCAGAGTTTACAGAGCATCCCAGATTTGTCAGTGTCAGTCAAAAAGCATGAATGATTAATGTCATTCAATAATGCTAGTCATTAATGTTTCATTCTTCTTATAGTTCATAAAATGCATACAGGTGTATAAGGCCTGTTGTTCTAGAACCATTTATGTGGATTAGAATATTATGTAGAGAGACTCCCTTGTATTGTCGTATTCCCCTCCACCTTTGTTAGTAAGTCTTCACATGGTCCCATACATTACAGACTATTACAGTCAATCAATAATGCCAGATATTAGACTTGCATACTTTGGAGTGTAGCGTGCTATTTGTTACACAACCATTGTTCTGTTTACTTTGTGAGTGGATTATTGTATTATTCGACTTTGCCCCCAAGTCTTGTGCTCCCCACACATATGTCTTTTGTGTTCACACCCTGTTGTTTTCTTAACGTTTGAAGTGAGTTATGCACATATTTAACAATGTCTTGTGTTTAGTGTGCCCTTCACTCTTTCAGGATCTGCTCATTAGTCAGGGGGAGTTCATATTTAGCACAGATAGACCCCCCCCACACACACACACTGCAGTTGGAGGGGGTAAGGATTTACTCAGTGGAACAGATCAATGAATGTATGATGCACTTACAGCAGTCATTTCTGGGTGAAGACAACATGACTAATTACCATAGGCCACTCCCCTGGAATGCCTTATTAGCAGTTGTCATAGGCTGGAGAGAGAGAGCTCACTTTGGTGCTGCACCTCTTTGAAGTAAGAACTGTGCACTGCAGCAGGGCTGTCTAAGAACTGTCAATGGTTGTCACCAGCAGTAAAAAGGCTTGTCTTTGGGTTAAACTTTCTGAATACTGGCCTTTGTTTCTCTTGTTTAATAATAGATTGCTAATCCTAAGTATCATTATATATGTACTATATCTCTGTTAATACCTTAGATATACCTTTTTCTATTTTCATTGTTTTTTTTTGTTTGTTTTTTGCTGTTTTGTCTCTTGCACAGTCTTTGCCTTCTGGCCCTTGCAGTGGCTGAAAAGGGTCTTGTATCTGACTACCTGTCAGGTCACTAAACAAATAATGAATGATCAACAGTCTGATTGTGTAAATTTCTCACATTTCTCATGAGGATAAGTATTTGGACCATTTTCTATACTTACCCATTGATTTTGCATGTATCTAGAACTAGGACTGTGTTTAAATTCTCTTAGTCTCTATGTAGCAGCAATAGTTTTAAGCTATAAAGATCTCCGGCTGTCTAGCCATTGTGAAATAGCTTAGCTTGGCTCCTGTGTCCTGAAGCTTACTCCCCAGAGCAATTGCTGCAGTTGTCAAACTTAGATTTTAAGAAAGGGCAGGAATTACACCTTGCAAAGAAAATAAATGCATTTGATTCAGAGATATGGAACAACTGTGAGCCATTATCAGACACCATCAGGTATCTATTGTCTAGAAAAATACATTTCAGTATAGTTATGATATGATTACATTGTAGTATTATTATTATGTAGTTATTTGGAATTCCAGTCTATAAGGTAATGGCAATGTTTATATTGAAATAAATAATTTCCAGCTTTTATTCATAGAAGACATGGCATTTCATGTCATGTTAGATATAATTGATTGAGGCTCCTTGGACTGACTAGTTTTGAAAGGTCCATGTTGCATTGATTGTCAGGTTTGTTGAATAGTACTCTAGTTGGATAGTGTTTAATCAGCTGGAGCACTGATGTGGTCATTTCTTTTGGTTGTGGTTGTGCAATCACATAGTTAGTATATGTAAGCAAGGGTTGTGTGGAGCAAAGCATCACACATTGGGGGGTATGAAGGTTGAGCCTCATGTGAATACTCCTTTCAGTTGTAAGTAGTTAGATGTTCAAAATAATTGCTGGAACTGACACCAGAGTTAATGTGAAGCAGTTTGTTTAATATTTAGTACTTAGCTGTGAGATATATTTCATATGAATGCTTGTTTGGACTGTTGATAGGCTTTCTGACATAATTAGTTAATCTCAGACAGTGACAGGTAATGACTAGTATGTTGCCATAGTTTGCTCCCTAATATATTGGAGTTTCACTCATTATTTCTTTCATTTTTGTGTGTTTCATGATTTATATTTCATTGGTGTTTTTTTTATGTTATTGTCCACACTCTTGAATCCTTTTAATTATATCAAGTTTCTCACAAGTATTGGAACCTACTACATTTAACTGCTTTTTCCAAGGATATTACTTGAAACATTAACTCATACTTTCACTGTTTGTACTCCCAATTAAACAAAATTTGACCCAAAGGTTTTAGCTTGCCTAATTAATAACATTTTCCAATTGCAAGATGTAAAAAAATATGAATCTTCATTTATATATTTACATGCATTGCAGTGATGTAATACTCACAGATTCCTGTATTTAATTAGAATTCTTAATTCTTAATTCTTAAGGTATTGACATTTTTTTATTGTTTTGATTGTTTTGTCTAAGCAGTACTATCTTTAATAATCGGTTCATAGGTGTTTGCTTTACCTTATGCCTTCAGTATGTCATGATGATTTATATATAATGTTAGGGACATCTATTGTTTTAATGGTAGCTTCTGATAAACTATTGCATTCATCAATTGTGTATACCACAAAAGCAATAGCTCTGCCTCAAATCAAAATTATTTTCAATACTCTCTGCACTGTCTAAAGTTTGTATTATATTCAGATTATGCATTTCTGCTCTACTCACAGATGTTGCTAGGTTAACGACTATTGGGGCCTTTATAAGCCTTGCCAAGGATCCCAAATGTATCATGCAAGTTTATGTACCTTAAATATACATAATGCTATCCATTTGTTAACCAAGTAAGTCTACTGCTCATACAGTCACTCTTTGGGGTGACCCAGGAGCAATGTCTGGTTAAGTGACTTACTCAAGGTCACACAGTAGGCAAATGAGAGAATCAAACCCTGTACCACAGAAAAATACAGCCCACAGCCTTAACCTGTTGTGCCAACTGATATAATGCTCCTTGCAGTAATATTGACCTTAGCTCAGAGAGGCAGATCTAGAACAGATATTGATGGGTCAATTACTGCTGACTAAGCATACATGTCCTTCAGTGCTATAAATAGCCCCACCTCATGGTACACTCACATTTTCTTTTCATATTCTGCATATTTATAAATACACATATAAAATTGTGAGCACTGAATTGCAAAAAGCAAGTAAATTTCATACAGACCTTAAAAGTGTAAATGGACCAGAGGCATAGCTTAGGTGGGATGAAGGGGCCATTTAGGGGGTATGAACAGGAGATACCAACTGCAGTCAGTAGTGCACTATCAGCTTTTAGAAATGAATGTCAATAGTGCATTTGTGGTCAGGGCTTAAGCTGTTTTTTGTGTGTTGCAAAATGTAACACATTACTTGCACTGTTACATTTTTTTCACAATAAAGAGCTTTTTTCTCTGTCTTCAAGTATGAGTACATTTATTCGTCTTGAACTTACAAATGTAGGGCACAGAATGGAGAGAGTAGACCTTCTACCACTGAGAAGCATCAGATTATGGAACAGATTTTTTTTGTTTTGTTCCTGAGCTTAAAGGTGAGGGTACCCAATTGGGGAATGGCACTAGGTCTTACACCAGCAAGCTGATTCTCTGACAGTATTAAGTTTCACTAAATATTGTAATGTTCGCTTGTCTTGTTTGCCCCCCCCCCCAAATGCTCCCATACCATCTGGATGACTCCTTTCTTGTGTTTCCATACCTTGTCTTTTTCTTCATCTCTTTTTCCTTCAAAAGGCAGATCCGGCATCCTGCGTGACTGCATTTAAATAATTAGACTCCCAACTAGAAGCCATGGGATTCTGAATACTCTTGCATTTTAGAGCTGTTTTCCAACATTTTTATCTAATCATGGCCTGAAAAATTGTTGACTAAGCAAAGACGTTCAATCTTATTTTCTGTCAAGGAAAAAAAATTATGCTCAGGGTTTAATGTTCAAAGCAGACAAGAGTAGTATTTTACAAAAAACTGAAAAAAAAAACAAAACAAAAAAAAACTTTTTGAGTATGCATTAATCATATATGAAAATAGTGCTCACCCAAAAGAAATAGATACCTGTATATTCTTATAGTGTTACATTCATCAGAAAGTGAAACAACAAATGGTCAGAATCAAATATTTTTATTATATTTACACAAACAAATACACATTATTATAATTATCTTTTAGTAAGTAGTTTTATTGGATCTCTCGAACACTGTTTTTTAATGTGTACTGTGTTTTAGTATACTTGGGCGGCCATGGTGATGCAGCAGTTAGTGTTGTCACCTCACAGCAAGAGGTTCTCTGGTTCGATTCTGGGCTGGGGTGCCTCCTGTGTGGAGTCTGCATGTCCCCCATGTGGTCGTGTGAGTTTCCTTCGGGTGCTCTGGTTTCTACCCATGTTCCAAAGACATGCTGTAGTTGGATTGGACTTTCTCAAAATTGGCCCTAGATGTGTGTGTTCCTTCTGTGAAGGCTGGGTGCCGGGCTGGCAACTCAACAACCTAAAACCTCCACTGTTGATCCGCTGTGGTGACCCTGAACAGGGAGAAGCTGAAAGATGAAGAAGAGTGTTTTAGTATACACAAAGATAATGAAGGTAGTTCTCCAAAAATTTAAATCCAGGATTTTTTGTTGGAGCACTGAGAAGTATTTAAAAGCTTTTCTAGAATACATTAACAAATGGAATTGCTGAAGTTTCACTTGCAGTGTTTCCCAAGAGCTTACTATCAGTGCAACAATTTGGATCCAGGTTAGATGCAAATGTCACATTTCATGCCCATACTGGACAGCAAAGACAGCAATGATAGACGTAAAGCTGAAAAATGAAAAAAAAAATGTAGCTTTTAATGTTTCATTGTGTAAGAAGAAAGGTATAGCCCCCCCCCCCCGGCCACATTTTCCCTTTTCAGATATTTAAATTTCTGTTGTGCTTGTGATGGGGTTCCTTATTTACACTTCCCCTTTACCTTTATATTAATAATTTAATATGGTAGAATCAAAGGATAGTGCCAGCCACCATTACTAGTAGCATTACTGAGAATAAAGTTAACAGGAAGGAAACTCTACTTGTTTTATTGAAATAATTCATCTACTGTCTTTCCCTTTAATTTACTGAAAATTTAAGGTAGCACTGTTATTTGTGTGTGCATTGGGGGGAGGTTCCTAAAAGCTACATATGCTGGGCATAGAGAGCTGAAATGAAGTCTGACTTATTATAATAGTGTTGTTATAATGGCGAATCAATGTTAAACTTTAGAGGACACGATCCCATCCCCCATAGGGAAATGCCAGCTACAGAGGTAGTGGGTAGTCATGAATAGTTTGCTTTTGGCTGCAGAGTTATTTACATACCACATGTCTAGATGATTCTGTCTTCTAGAGTTAAAAATAAATAAAATACAGAAGCATCATAAAACATGTACAGAAACACAAATCCACTAATGAAAATAGTACCTGTGTGACTCCAGTCACTCAAACACCACTCAGCACACATCCTTCCCTTTTACCTCTTTCTGTACTTCATTTCCTGCATTGACGCCTAGTGCACAAACCCACTTCCTGCCTTCTTCTGTGCAGTGCTGAAATGCAGACAGATGGAAACTGGCACCTGAGAGGTTATCATGCATCATATGAGTCAGCGTTAAAACCTGGGACAGACTGACTGAGAACCAAGCAGTGAATCTCCAACACATTATCAGAGCTGAATACTGGGCAGTCAGTCTTTTCCTTCCAGGTGTATACAATTTATAGTCTCCTGAGTGTCTGGGTTCTTCTGGTGTCTCCGTTTGCACATTTGTGTGTGTGTGTGTGTGTATAAGTCACTATATAAATGTGTTTGTATCTTGTGTGTATACATGTGTGCATGTACCTGTGAAGGGCTGTCAATGTGACTGATGAAATGGTGAGTCCCAATAAATCTGGATAAGACTATGTGAAAACTATGGATGAGCTTGAAAATCAGCTTTCCTGACATTGCTATAGAACTCAACTTTTCTGGCTCTGCTATGATATAAAATTAAAAAAAAAATTCTAACATTCCCCGAAACTAAACGTGCAAAATTCCTCCGACTACAGACACACACACGCACACACATTTGCGCACACACATTTCTGATGTGGAACAGAGCTACCTTTCGTTGGTTGTAGACATCATGTACATAAAAGCATCTGTTTATACCTCAGTTTTCCGCAGAATACATATTACAGTTCTGCAGTCTTTCCTTAAATAAATTTTAGTTCAATTCTTGCACTGGTATTTTTCCTTCTTGTTCTCAGAACTGTCTCTGACTTGTCTGTTCCTTTATTTATTTTCATTTATTCATGTGTTCATTAATTTACAATGGCTGTGACCTAGTCTAAAACAATATGATATAACTGCACAAAATAAAAAGCATTAGACAGGTCAGAAATAGTTATTACTGGAATTGGTACAAGACCTGCAATGAACTTCTCTAATGTCTGTTTGCACAAGTACAATTTTTAGTGAAGAATAACAGTTTACAGAAATGTTTGACAAAAGGGCTGTTATATTCAATACTATGTACATTGTTTGGGTTTAAAATAAAGGCCAGTTTGATAAACTTCAGAATAGGAACAGATATCAATAAACAAGCCACGTCTCCTAAGTTATTACGTAAGATATTCAGTATAACATTTGCATTTTGCCAGTTATATTAGAACACATAGCAAATTAAAGCTTAGAGATCCTTTTTTCAAAAAAAAAGTTTTTATTAATATTTGACTACCAGTAAAACAATAGCAACAACTATACTTATTTATAAAACACATCTTAACATTTTCTTATTTAAATCTTTAGTATTAAATATCTATATGTACTAATAAAACAATTATTACTAATGCTTCTTAAATTCATCTGTTAGTATACATTATTTGTAATTCAGTAATTCAGTAATGTATTTTTTAATCCATTTTTGTCATAAAAAGAAAACAAATACTCTGACAGAACCAGACACTAGTCACATTAAAAACGTTACTGGACTTCAATGTAATCTTTGGATTTTGAGTGTTCCGTTTTTATCACATGTATCTCCTTCTGTAACATATTAATGGTTAGTAAAATAAAATCATTAAATGATGGCATTCTGTTACTTTTCACAGATTAATGTACTAAAATTGGATCTAAGCTGTTAGGCCTAGAGCAAAGAAATTTACTTTGCTTAAATGACATTGATTCAAAGCCTCATAACTCTGTAAATCATAGGAACACTGGGATTCTGTGACTGGCAACCCATACACAGTAGAAACTTGGGAATGCAGTGCTTACATCAGGTTTGTTTATGTAGAATGGCCACGGGTAATAAGGTGACAGTCTAAGTAAGAGGCAGACACGTAACTTCCTGGAGGATAATGCAGTGCCGATCATGCAGAATGGATGAAGTCATGAACAGGCTGAAATAGTTTTGAGTAACCTGTAGGAGATGGTATTATTTTTAGGGCTGGAATAAACAGTGCATACAGGTCAAGCACATGTTACAGCTGGTATGAGGAGGTTATTTCCTATGGTAAGTTTAACCTAAACATTTAGTCACTGGGTAGTCTTATAGCATGTATCATAGTGGGTCAGGTCTGTAGTTTTTGATGCCCACCTGGACAGAGCAATATCCAGCAAAGTTTATCTATGTATATGTAGGTACCTATATATGTAAACATTCTCTATTTAAGTGTTTTGTGCGTCATAAAAGTTATCTTTTATATTCAGTCCATGAAGGGTATCAAAAAGTGCTGTATTTATTTTATATACCATATGCATTTTGTGAAAGAAATTGCATAGTGTAAGCTTGGCACACATGTATGCACAAATTACCATATAAAAAACAAGTAATCTCCGTGGTATCCCCGAAGTTTCAAAACAACCCACTAAAGTGTAGTGGGTCCAAAAACAAAACAGTGTAAGAAACTTCTCTGTGTGGAAGATTTTCAGTCCATATATTTCTAGTTAATCACTGTATATTAATCAGATCAGACATTAGTAGTAGAAGTAGCAAACTTAAACTCGTCTTAAGTCAAAACAAAACAAAACAAAAAATAATAATAGAAAATATCTAATTGTACAGCATTACTAAGTATTCGAAAGTAATCCAAGCAAGGCAGACAGTCTGTTTCCAGTCGAAAATCCTTTATTAAGTACACAGACAAGCGATCCAAGTAAAACAAAAATAGAGTAATAATTTCCTCACAAGCTTTCTAAATATGTATGTACTTTTTATCAGGCATGGGAGTGGTTTATTGTGCTGTAAAACAAAGTGTTATTGGTACACATGTTAAATTCACATCCCTTCCCCATCAGTGTGACATTCGAGTACAGTTATATATTTTTTATTATTATTTTTTGTTTTGTTTTATTTTGACTTAAGATGAGTTTAAGTTCGCTACTTCTACTACTATTGTCTGATCTGATTAATATACAGTGATTAACTAGAAATATATGGACTGAAAATCTTCCACACAGAGAAGTTTACACTGTCACAAATTACCATATAGTACATCCCCAAGGACAAAATCCTAAAATAAGACCTTTAACACCATTTGTTGTGAGGAACTTTGTCCCCACCTTCCATTAAATGGGGGGGTGTTGCCCATTTTAGAATTCCATGTTGTGATTGTATGCAAGGTATTTTGTGCCTTAATACTTTGTAGATCTGGCTTTTGATAAACCACCATAATTTATGTCAGAAAAAATCTAGTTGCAGGTAGCTTTGAATTGTGATTATCTATGGTTTGCATATACAAATAATTAACGCATCAATATAAAATATATCTGCTAAGTCTGTGAGATCTCTCTGTTGTTAATAAACAGGCAGTAGATGATTGTACCTTAATTGTTGGTATCCAGAAGGGAAAGGTCTGTGTGCAGGTTGTGTGGTTCCTTTATTACTGAAATTAATTGAGTTTAAAGATGATTACTGAACCAGTTCTCTTCTGTGGAGAACTTGTAGACTTACTCGGTTGTATCTGCAGCAGAAAGTCCTCTCTAGTATCATTTATTGCCACGGGTGCTTGCATTGTGCTAAACTGGTACCAGAAGTAATGTTGCTCATGAGAAATGATGCCAGTGTGTTGGCAGAGTAGAACAGAATTTGCTGAACAAGTTCATTTAAAACATATCTAATGTTACATTCTGTTTGTTGACTGATTCTTCAAGTATTCCTTTCATAGATGCTATTTTCTTCCAGTTTTTAAGCTTTAGAAGTGGCAAGTTCAAAAAGAAGGCACACTTTTATTTTTGTTTATTTATAATGTGATTTGTTAGAGGGAGTAGGCTTTGTACTGAAGACTTGTGCATGTTGGGTTGATCTTTGGAAACTGGCCTGTCTGCTTAGATTGGCTTCTTCATAAAATAAGGGAATTAATTCACTGACATCAGATATCTGCTAATGCATTCCCCTCATTAAAGGATTCTGCATCTGATCTGTATCCTGCTATTGAATTAATTTTTTTCTTTAAGTTTTAGAAGTGGTAAGTTCAGCAAAACCCAACCATGCATTTTTTGTTTTAATGTCTTTAGTTTGAAGTGGGTTGAGTGTGTTAACCAATTGTTTGATATATGGTTACTTTTGAATAGGGGAGGAATTTGAAACACCTGATTAAATGGCTTTCCCTTGAACCAAGCAAAGCTTGGTAGATTACAATTCACTCAGGACACTCCGCTGCTGCTGTTTCTGACTGTTGTCTTAAACTCAACCGATCTGTGTGTAGACATCATTTTCTACCCAATTTTACTTACTCTCATCTTCATTATAAAGCCAATTCAATTTTTTTAGTGTGAGACTTCAGAAAGTATCATAAGTACTTTTGTTGTAGCAAGAGGTGAGTTTCATAGAGAGAAGTTCTAGGAAATGTAAATCTCAGCCTTAAGGATAAGCAAACTAAGCAGTTATTAGGACTCAAGCAGCAAAAGGGCACCTTGTAGCTAACTCTTTCTCTATGTTGTCCTCTCTGTGTTTTTCCCTTTATTTCAATTTTTTTGTGCTCTGTATTTTGTTTGTGCAAAACCATCTCACCACTGCCATCACTGTTTGTTTATGTGCTATGGCTGTCATGTCTATGTCTTTATACGATAGATGCCTAGACAGTCCTCCCCCATTCCTATAATGTTTCACGATCCACTCTAGCCCTGGTCCTGAGACACAGGAACTTCTATGAGTCTCCTTTAATGTTCACATAACTATCTCTGTATACTGCCTTCCTCCCTGTCTTAGTAGAAGCATTCTCTCTGTCTCCTAGTCTTCACTGCTAGTCTGGACTAACAGGAACAATTACTTTCTAACTCTTGCACAGCTTTTATCAGTGGTATTTTTTCCTTATAGGTTCATAAGTTCATAGGTAGGTACTAGGCTATCTTCCCTAGGGCATTTATAAGCCTAGCCAGAATAGTTGGCTTTCGCCTCCCTTTTAGACTAGATTCCTGAGCCTCTGTCCAGCAGGGCCATAGAAGTGATCCCAGGAGTAAATTTACGATTTCCCATCCACTCATCAAGATTTCTCTGGAAGAGGGTCAGCGAGGGTCTCTGCCTAACATGGACTGGGGTTCTATTCCAGAGCGAGGGAAGCCTTTGGGATATGAATCTATCTCTCCAGCATGTCCTGTTTATTGTTGTGCTAAGGTTTAAATCCCTGGAGCGTGTAGCTCTAATGGAATTGGTTTTCTTGAGGCGGAGCATGTCCAACAGTTCCGGGTTAGACATGGCCTTGAACATCAGGCAGAGATCGCCTCTGAGTAGGCGGTAAGCAACTGAGTAGAGCTGGAGCTTCTTTAATCGAGCTGCATAGGGCATCTGTTTAAGGCCCACAATCCTCTTGGTGATGTATGTTTGAGGTCTCTCCAGCTGTTGCAGGTGTCGGGTAAGGTACATCCCAAATGAGGCATTGTACTCAATTATGGGCCTGATGAGCAATGAGTAGAGGGGTACAATGACCTCTCTTGATCTAGATGTGAACCCTTTTGTGATTAGATGAGCTATATAGAAGGTTTTTTTAACCACTTTGGCAATGTGATTGTCAAAGGACAGGTTACTATCTACTTGGGTCCCCAGATCCCTAATTACTTCTTCGGTACTTAGTGGATTACCTCCTATGTGGTAGTTTGTGGGCACTTTGTTTTTCCCAAAGGGGATGACTATGTACTTTTTGGCATTTAGCTTGAGGCCATGGCTCTGACATCAGGTATCCGTCTCCGTAAGGCCCTTCTGAAGGATGCTTGTGTCAGCCAGAGAGTCTATTATGGCTCCCGGTTTGCAATCATCTGCTAACTTGGTAAGCCACAGTCCTCCTGTGTTTGCCTGTACATCAGAGAAGTATATACCGAACAAGAGGGGTCCCAGGACTGAGCCCTGTGGGACGCCACTTGTAACCGGTTTAGAGTCGGACATGGCACCTGTGGCTCTGACCATGTGAGTTCTATCCCTGAGCCAGTTTGCAACCGATGTTGTGACATATGGATTAATACTTAAACTGGTAAGCTTATTTATGATGCCTGAGTGGGGTATTGTGTCGAAGGCTTTTGTGAGGTCCAGGTAGGCCATGTGGACTACCTTTCCCTCATCTATGGCCTTGGTAACTATTTTGAAGAAGTCAACCAGGTTTAAGAGGCAAGATCTACCTTTAACAAAGCCAAATTGGGTAGGGTCCAGTGTTTGGAGGTTCCCAATGTCTTTGTTTATAAGCTCCATGATGATGCACTCCATAGCCTTGCAGACCAGGCTAGTCAGGCTTATAGGGCGATAGTTCCCTGGATCTGTTGTGGCGCCACCTTTGTGGAGTGGGATCACTGTTGCTGTATGCCATTCTTTGGGTACATAACCTGTGTTAAGGCTGATTTGGAACAGTGAATTTATGTGAGGGTTTAGCTTGTTTTGGAGCTCATGTAAGATGCAGCCCGGGATATCATCCGGTCCCATTGACGCTATGTTTTTTACTTTGGAGAGGGCTGCTTTCACCTGTGTGTCTGTGATGTCTGGGGGATTGCATTCTTCTGGGATAGATACTGGCTCTTTTGGGGGGGGGGGTAAAGCTTGCACTGAACCTGTCCGCCAGGATGTTGGCAATGTCAGTGAGTTCAGTGTACTTTGCTGTAAGAAATGTGAGCATCTGGGCAGTTTGGGTAAATCTTCCAGAATGAGTGCATGTGCATGCATCAAGTACTTCTGGCTGAAGTCCATGAGTGATTCTTGGTGGTGAGTAGCCTAAAGTACTGTATTGTACTGTATTGAAAACATATTTTAGGTACCTCAGGAACATGTTAGTGGAGTTCAGGGACACAGAGACAGTTGTAGCTGATGGGAGTAATAATGTTCATCCCAGATTTTATGGAGAGGATCTGTTTCATCTGTAGCTGTAATTACTGATGACACCACTTTTGGAGGTATAGGTGCTAGTTACTAGTGATGTGCCACAGAGTTCAGTGCCGGGACTGCTTCTTTTCAAAATATACTTCTCTGAAGTCAAGGATAATGTGGAAGGCCTCTGGATGACCGAGTCTGCCAGTGACTGAAAGCTGGGGGCAATTACTGAATCCCCCAATGATGTAGATATCCTTCAGGGCAGTCTAGATCAAACAAATGATTGGTGCCTGAACCATGGCCTAAAACTAAATGCAAAAAAAATGCATTATCATACCCTTTGGGAAGTCAAATGTTTGTTTCTTTCGGCTTTTCCTGATTAGGGGTCGCCACAGTGGAACTCCGGTCTGCTAATGATTGATAGTGGATTTTTACGTACAGGGTTACCAGCCCTGACGCACAACCTTCAACGAAGGCACGCCCCATTCACGTATGCCTCCACACAGAAGACGCTCTAGCTGAGAATCGAACAGGACAACGTCTTGCTATGAGGCGACAACGCTACCACAGTACCACTACCACAGCACCCCTAGTTGTAGACTGAGTTGTAGACTCAGAGGTGAAAGATCTAGGTACACAGATAGACAGTAGCCTGAACTTTGACCATCATGTGTCCACAGTGGTGAAGAAGTCCTTCTGTGTGGCACAACTTATAAGTAAAGGTATGGCATCCAAACCCAAGGAAATTATAGTCCTGCTGTACTCATCCCTCATTATACCAGTAATCAAGTACAATGCATCATTTGGCATGTACATGACTAGGCACTTACAGCAGTTGGAGCAACCTCAGAGGTTCCTCACAAAAAAAAAAAAAAAAATACAGGATGTAAACAACATGTCCTATGTAAATAGACTAAAAGCCGTATCCCTTTATTCTGTCTCCTACTGGTTATTAAGGGATGACCTATACCTGACCTACAAGGCACTCACAAATCCAGCCCTGATGGAGCTGCTACACATTCACAAGTCAAACAGCATGAAGGTGAACAACTCAAACAAAGCATGCTGGAGAGACTGCCCCTTCTTTGGAACAGGCTTCCTATTCACAGTTTGGATCAATGGATGTGGAATCACGTGAGTGAGTGGTACAGATGAACTATGGTGGTGGGGCTAGCCACCTGGGGTGTAAACCTTGGCCCGAGTTGATTGTCACTGTTGAAGTGACACCCCGACCCCATATACAAAATGGAAAAAGGGTTTGAGGATAGATGGATGGATGTGGAATCACAAATTCACACCTGGGGTAGTTCCTGTGTCCCTTATGGACATGGGCAGTCTGTAAGATTCTCAATGCATAGACACAAATCCATCCCATCCTCTTACCCCTAGGGGCCATATATTGGGTAAAATTGGGTTATTTATATGCACTAGGCTTGTAGGGGATCTTAAGCTGTTAGCCTAGTAATCTCCGATGAACCTATAGGAAAAAGAAGCTATGAATGTTGTAGTTGTATGTGGGTGTGAATATTTTTACTCTGTCTTTCTTATGAATTAAACATTAGTGATGCTGTTACTACCATTTCTGCTTTAATGAACACACATTTTTTGTGTTAAGCCCATAAAGGTTCAGTGATAGCGATTTCATTTACAGGGTATTGTCCATTCATAAAGGGTTCACTGGTAAAACTGTAAGCAGCCATGCAATAATACTGTCAGTTTCTGAGTGCAGTCAGCAGCTATGATCACCTTTTTGCAAAACTTATTGTAATTTTAATAAGAAATTGAGTAAAGAAACTCTGAATTCTCACATTTTGGCAGTCATTGTTTTCAATTACTCACTAAAGATGTTACAACAGATACTACTACTACTAATAATAATAATAAATGTTTACATGGTGTAAGTAAAATATATTTCTGGCAAGAAACATTTCCTTCATCTTCTAAGGTATTTCATTAAGATAAGAAGAGTCAGCATTTCAGATTCTTGAGTGAGGTTTTTCCAAGGGAGCAAGGGGGCAAATTATAGCTCTGTGGTCCAAAATAGATGCTTGTTTATGCCAATGATTAACTCTTGGTCAAACTATTTCCCCATTAAGCCATTTCAGGTGCATTCTTCATTCCTCCCTTCCTTTGTTGCATCTCTCTTTTCTTTCCAGCACTAGTAATCTAATCGAAACATGTAATTCCTCTTAAATGAGAGATTTTACATAAGATCACTCTGATAGTTCAGGTCACATGGGAAGATATACATTGAATTAAGACATTGTAATCTAGTTTAGACAGAGGTCTTCAGACCAGTAGATACTTTAGTGCATCTCTTTGTACTTCATATCTGTAACACATACAGTTCAGTATAATACACTGTACTTAAAATGGATGCATCAGTGTCTTGGGAGCAAGGTTCTCAGCATCTTTGCTCATGAATCAGGGAAAAAGCCATGCATAACGGATGGGCAAAGGCTCAAAGCCCCTTGTGCATCCTTACTCATGTGTGCTAACCCTAACCCTGCCACTATCCCTAAACCCAGACTTACATAATACTTTACTAGAACCCCTTTTCTTAACAGCATTACTATTCAAACAAACTGTATCTGAAGATTGGGTCAGGTTTTAGGCTTTTTTTTTTTTTTTTTTTTTTTTTTTTTTTAGTTGACTGGTCACAAAAAGAACACATTTGTTTTCTATTTTCTATTGGTGTAGTTTTGTCCTTTTTTTGTTTTTATTATTTTTGATGTGCAGTAACCAGTGTAATGTGCATAAATGTAACTCCATGTCAATTTCATACATATTCATATATAAATATGTTTGTATATACAGATGCACACATGATGTATGTATGTGTGTACATATACATGCATGTAGCTTTCTCTTTCTCTTTACCTACCTATCTATATATATGTGTGTGTGTGTTTGTGTGTGTGTGTGTGTGTGTGTGTGTGTGTGTGTGTGTGTGTGTGTGTGTGTGTGTGTGTGTGTGTGTCTGTCTGTGTGTGTGTGTGTGTGTGTGTGTGTGTGAATATATATATATATATATATATATATATATATATATATATATATATATATATATATATACACACACAGATATACATATTTAGCATGTGTGTGTGTGTGTGTCTCTGTGGGAGGTTTGACTTTATGTTAACACACTTTGATCAGAAACACAAATGACTGACAGGTATGTGAAATTGACTGTCTTTGGAGTTGGAGAATCTGCCCATTTCCCATGGATAGTGCTATCTCATAGTATATATAATTAGCAGGGGGTGTGAGAGTGTAGCCCCACACATGAGGAGTATTTTTTGTCTTTTTTTTTTGCTTTTACTTTGTACGCAAGAGGATTTTCCTCACATAAGTGTGATGCACTGTCAACATTTACATTGTTAGTCTTTTGCGGTTAACATTACTGACTTTGACGTTCAGGTGTTTTGATTGTAGTGAGTATACCTATAGGCACTGCACAAACACTGATGTAAACTATATCAGTGCCAGCAGTTTGAAACACAATAAATGTGATAGAAAAACTACAAAAAAACAAGCAATGAAAAAAACAAATAGTTTATTTTTCTTATTATTAAACTCAAACCCTAGCAATATCCCAGGATCAAATTTGCCTGAATATTGAAGTTGTTAGGAAAAAGTGTTTTACAAATTAATGTTCATATGTGTTTACTAGGCTAATGACCACAAAGGCCTTTTTAAGCCTAGCCATGCATCCCAAATCTCTGACAAGTTTGGGTACCTTCATATTTGTAAGTGGGGGCTTCACAGATGAAACATTTACAAGCAGGGACCTGGGAAATGAAACACTTGCAGGCTGCCTGTATCCATTAGACACATAGGTACCAAACCAGGACTGAATTTCCTGTTCCAGATACCATTAAGTACAAACAGATGTATTAAAAATCTACTAGTCTGAGGACCTTTGTCCTAACCCTATGTGTAGGGTTAGGGGGCTTTGGATACACACACAAAATAATTATCAAACACTCAAAAATGTACGCATCTCCCCTAATCTAATCCTTACCCTAAATCTTACCCTAAACCTAAAATGCAAATACTTACAAACGTATGCATAAGCAATTAAAATTAATCCCTAACTTAACCCTTATCATAGCCCTAAAACAAATATATGCACACAAACCCAACAAATCCTATTTACCATAAACACACTAGACCAAACTTCTTGCTTTCGACTTCCAAAGCATGGAACAGTGAGTGAATTCAATATATCAGTGTAGCTGAACACACTTTCAAGCAAATTGCGGGTCAAAAGTGTCAGTCAGTCATCTATATATATATATATATATATATATATATATATATATATATATATTTATGGCTATTTATAGTCATCTATAAAGATAGACGGATATATGTATATATATTTATATATATATATATATATATATATATATATATAAATATAATGTATGTATATATAGATATATATAGATATATGTATATATATATATATATATATATATATATATATATGTATATGGATTCACTTTATAATCTCGAAATACTAAAATCTCAAATTTCAGTATCTCGAGACTATAAAGCCGAACATTCATAATAAAACCCCCAAAAGCATGAAATTCAAAATCGCAACTTTTAAGTACACCCTTCACCAGACAAACATACATAAACCTTCCTCCCCACACTACAACAAAGCAACAAAAGACACACAAACACAACACAAATACACACACCTACCCTACATATAAGGTCGCACTAAAAAGACAGACACTAAACCCACCACTACATACTCTATATTCCCCTTGCACAAACACACATCACATACGTACAAAGACCATCACTCTCAACACTTACACACTCACACTCTTACCTACCTACCGTAACCTATACCTAAAACTTCCCAACACACCCACATACACACAAATCCCTACCCAAAACCCTTAAAAAAAGAGCACTTACCTGAATCTCCACATATATCCACACAGTGGCAGGCAATCCATATCCCACAGCACACTGCACCTTCCAGACACAGCAAATCCCACGTAGCGTGCCACCACAACTGCAGATTCAACATTCTTAATTCGATCAAGTGCAGTTTTGCTCAACTGCACTTTCAACACTTTCGTCTCGAGATACTGAAATCTGAGATTTCAGCATTTCGAGATAGTAAAGTGCTTCCATGTATATATAAACATATATACACAAATATGCACATACGTGTGTTTTTTTTCTTCTAGTAAATATGGTTTAATAAGCAGTAGCTAAGATAGTAACAAAAGTTGTGATGAGAATGATGCTTTTCCGTGTTTGTGGAGCAGTGATTTTTCTTAGCTACTAAATAGGAAGCAGTTTTTTTCCGTATGCAGTTACTTCTTTAGGGTAAAAGACATTTTTTTTATTTCCACATAAAAAGGATGCAGCATCTTGTCTAGTAGCCTTCAAGGTTACTAAATTACTATAAGAAACACCAAGTTTTCTATAGCTTTTCTATTATCTACAAGGTGTTAAACTATATTTAGAGGATACTAGCACCTTTGAAATTTCAGTGTTTATTCAGTTGTTATCTCCTGGAATTAAAAACTAAAATGTGAATTTGGTGTTTCTTAAAAGCAAGAATTTGTAATTTCTTATCTTTAGCCAGATTTTTAATAATATTCCATAAACTATCTGTCCCACTTTGTGACCACAAAAATCACTCCCTCTTTGCAGAGGGTGTCAAGAATGAGGGATAATTGGAACAAATGTTCCTGTGATGCTAAGGTTAACTAGATAGTGACATACCCTTTCAGTTGTACATGTATGTGATTGTCATGCTGTCCTGCCTCAGGTCGGCTTCTCTGTGGAGGCACCAACCCTAAAGGCTAAGGAGGATGGATGCTGGGAGCCTCCTTAGAGGACATCCAGATAAGAGAGGCATCAGACTGAAGAAAGATAAGGAACAACATATGCTGGGGGATTCCATTGGTGAGATCGTAGAACTTGGAGGATAAGGCACCATCCTAGCAGAGTGGTTAGGAAGGACAATGAGTCATTTCTTATGGTCACAGAAGCAGCTGTATTGATAAAATCCTACATGTCATTGTCCATCCCAGGACAAATGATCCTTCTGGCAATCAGCTAAAAGAAGTGTTTTGTAAACTTGGAAGAAGTCTTTAGAAAAATTGGGTAGAAAGTAACATTTTCTGAGATATTATGCATATTGAATAGGCAAGGCTATGGTATACTGAGAGCACCGGACTTTGGACTTGGTGACTAGAGACTGCTCAGAGGAAGTATTGCCTATATTGGGATGACTAAAATGTGAATCAAGACCAAAAGCAATGAGTTTAAGTGCTTCATCAACAGAAATTTCAAACTGCCTGAGGGAAATATAGAGAGAGCCAACATATATTATCATTCTTGTTGGTGACACACATGTCCTCAAGAAAAATGTAAGGATCTTATTAGTAAATAATTAGAAAATTCAGTACCAACATATATGAGGAAGAAAGGGCCAAGATAAAGGGAAAATGGAGGCCAATGAGTACCACTGATCATTATTTAAGCAAAAGTTACCCGATATTGTCATTCTGAATGAAGAGCAATGTCCCGATAGTGTGGCAGAAACAGGAATGAGTTGTATGGAGTACCAAAACTGGAAAGGACCATTGCTTTATGATTCAGGACTCAGAATTCTGAAATCTGGACGTTTGGCAGGAGATCCTAAAATTGGGTTTAAAATAACTCATTGGCTGTCATTCCCACTTGTATAACTATCTCCAGTCAAGTCTGACTAGAAATTGGAAACCTTCTCATTTAAATTCCCTAAACCAATAGATGTAAATATCACAGTAGTCAATGACTTCAAACATGCAAACTCATTACTGATTTATGATGAATTTTCAAAGTTCATGTATAACTGCCCCTCCTGAAATATAGATACAGTTAGTAGTTATGAAAATAAATCCTATGCTCACCTAGAAAACTATATAAATCTGTCAATCCCTACCAAATCTAAGCAAAATGGGTAGAGTAAGAGCAAACCAGCCTGGTGATCCTCATGCATAAATAAGCATTACAATAAAAAAAAAGGGCTCATTAGAATATATAGCAAAACTAAAGCCTCACAAATCAAGGTGAACAGCTAAATACTATGCAATACACTGAAAAATACCACCAGGAAAACAAAGGCTTCCCATGAACTTAGACTGTCAGTGTAAGCCAAGGATAAGTACAAATCCTTCTTTATTTACATCAAGAATTTATGAAACAATGCCTAACATTGCCCTAAACTTATTCATAATGTCACTTACCTACATGGACCCAGTGAATATTGAATGCAAATATCAGCCCAGAAAAATCTATGCAAAACCCACATATACCTAAGGATCTCAAATCCCCTATCATCACAAAAGAACACTTGATAAATGAACTCTCTAAAAGAAAAAAAGACATTCTCAGTGGGACCTGAGAACACACCAGGCTGCCTACTGAACAGTTCTAGATGTGCTGGTGGACCCACAATTACAACTATTTAACCAGAGCTTGTCCACCATCTTATTCCTCAAGGTTTCATGTACAGCAGTTGTGATGCCAATCCACAAGGGTGGTCACCACCACAGACCCTGGCATTACAGACCCATTAGCCTGATGATTCTCATCTGTAAAGACTATGGGATGGGTCATAACATACCAGATAAACTATGGTATGAAAAAATATTATATAATACTTGACTCGCAATAGTTTGGCTTTGTTAAGGGTAGATCCTGTCTAATGAATCTAGTGACATTTTTTTGAGAGAGTAACACCAGTCATGGATAGTACTCACACTGTTTATAAACCAAGGCATTTGATATCATATCACATATTAACACTAATAACAAGCATTGATAAATCCACTCCAAATTGATCCCTATATGGTAAGCAAGACCTACCCTTAACAAAACCAAATTGGGATTGGTCCAGTGTCTGTAGGTTGCTAATGTTCTTGTTTATCATTTCCATGATAATTCGTTATACAATTTTGCATATTAGGCTTGTTTGAATGATAGGTCTGTAGTTCCCCTGGACAGTTGATGTTCCACCCGTGAGGAGGGGAATGACTGTTGTGGTTCTCCATTCAGTTGGAATGTAACCTGTTTCAAGGCTGTAGTTGAAAAGTGCTTCAAGTGGTCCTGACAAGTCATGTGTCAAACTGTCCAGGAGGCAACTAGGCATGTTGTCAGGACCCATGGAGGTGATGTTCTTGGCTTTAGTGAGTGCTGCCAGCACCTGGTCCCTGCTGCTAGCTGGGGAAAGTATGTTGGATGGGATTTCACTTGTTGGAGCTGGTGGAGAGTTGTGACTGAAGTTTGATCTAAATTTATCAGCCAGTATATTTGCTATGTTGTCCTGATTGATGTAGATGGTACTGTTGACCACCAGTTCAGCACACTACACTGTGTTACCTTTACGGTTCTGGACATAGCTGAAGAAGGACTTTTGATTGTCCTTAGCCTGTGAGGGCATCCTGATCTTGTAGTTGGCCTTATTGGACTTAACTAGACTTCTTGGTTTCTTGCTTAGTTGTATAAGATGGCACTTGTCTGTAAGGGAGTTACTCTTCCTGATTTTGGCTATGAGTTTTCTTCATTTTTTGTCTACCCTATTTAGGAGAATATTCCACCAATGGGATTTATTTTTAGTGTTTATTTTTGATTTATTTCTAGTAGGTATGCCAGTGTCAATGCAACTATTCACATATTTGCATAGGGGATCACTGAATAATTCCGCATATGTAGTTGTGGTCTTTGGGTTGGGGGAGCCTTGAATTTTAACAAACTGTCATTTAATAGAATATAGTCTGACTTGGAATAGTTCATAACTGTTACTGGTTTAATTGGATTTTCTGGGGTGATTTTTACTTCAAAAGAGACAGCTTTGTAATCCAACCTCACTAGTGAGGATATGACATAGGGGTGTGTGTGTGTGTGTGTGTGTGTGTGTGTGCGTGTGCGTGTGCGTGTGTGTGTGTGTGTGTGTGTGTGTGTGTGTGTGTGTGTGTGTGTGTGTGTATAAAACACTCTCCCATATTAGTTATTACCAGATCCAGTATGTCTGATCCTTTGGTTGGAGCATACACTATCTGTTCCAGGGTGTTTGTGTCAGTAAAGTCCAGGAAGTGTTGTGCTTGTGAATGTGAGGCAGTATACATTTCCCAGTCTACAGAGAAATAGTTAAATTCACTCATGATTAGGGTGTTTGGTTGGATGATGAGCACCTCTAGTAGGATTAATTGTGAGATTCTGGGGGCATAGGTGGTGACCTGTAGCTAGCTATGATATAGTGAGGGACCTTATCTAAGGGGACTTGAGTATTAATGAGCTCTGTGATATCATCCAGTTTAACCAATCTGGAGGTATGTTTGTTGCTAAAGTAGATGCTGACATCTCCACCTTTTACCCCATGTTGTGCTGTTGTTGTTATAAATGTATGGAAGACACTGTAGCCTTACACGTCTGGAGTCTTGTTCATGGCATAGATGCCTACATTTACCAGACTGAGGAAGGCTTGAAAGGTGTGGCGTTTTTTTGTTTAGGCTCTGAGAATTGAGCAGTAACACATTAAGGTTGGTTGTGGACATTTTCACTATGTTGGTAGTTGTCCAGCTATATCCCCAGTGTCTCATGTGTGTATATCACAGCTGAACATCTATACATATAAACCAGACATACATCTCCAAACTAAACATATTTGTCATTAGACACTATAAATTTACCATGCATCTGTAAGAGCAAAATCCAAAATGATGTAATCAGACTAGGAAATATCAATATTCAACAGGTTATGTTTGTAGAATTACATTTTGATATGAGTAATTTAAGTAGGTTAAAGTAAAACTGTTCATTGTTTATGTACCCTAAAGGCACATTCTTTACTTGCATATTAAGTTGTATAATTCACAACAGTTTTCATTACCCTTTGTTCGGGATAGCCCTTTCTTTGTACCACGTTTCTAAGTATCGTCATTCTCTGCCACTGAATGTATTTCAGAACTTGTTATTATGTGATGGTAAGGCTTGTTTCAATTCATTGACCCAAACTCTAGAACTACATGTGTTCTCCTACCTCAGACATTCACATCTACCCTCATTTTAGAAATCCCTTAATAACATTTTAAAGAGAAAGGCTGAACAGAAGCATTCTGATAGTGTTACTTAAATCATTCTTCTGACCTGTTATACCTACACTTACACAGTCATCTTTACACAGATAAATTGCTCTTGGTCTGATCAAGGTATATTCTATTTCGGACAAAAAATCCATTGACTGTATTACTTCACATTATTTTATTTGTTTTGTTTTTATTTCTTTCAATTCATAAACAAGTAGGTAGGTTGGCCTAAAATGGGCCTCATGACATTATATTTTCATCTGTTTGGTTGTAGGTTTAGCTTCTTCTTATCTGCTTTTCTCTGAAAGTATTTTTTTTTCTCAAAGTATTATCTAATATTTATAAATGTGATTATAATGTTTCTTATGCATTTAGGAAGCAACATTGAGTTTGCTTATAATTTAAATGTTTATTTCTGGTTTAATGGTGTTTGAAAATAGAGTGTAATAGAAATAAGGCCAGTATACTTACCTACATAAAATAAAATAAACACAATTAAAAACTTGTAATAAAATGGTTGCAGCCATTGCATTTGTAATAAGGGGGCATACAGCTATCCTGTTTTACATGTTTGTAGAAAACGAAGTTCAATGAAATGTTATCTTTTACAGGATAACTCTTAGGAGAATCTTTCATTAATTTCTTCCACTATTTTAGACATTAATCAAACTAGGAGGCTATGTGACTCTAAGTGCATGCTGCACATACCACTGTATTTATAAAAATATAAACATGACAAGAAGATGCATGACACTTGTGGCTTGATATATTGACAATGTATGATGGTGACGGGGATGGGGATCTTGTCATTCCGGAGGAAGGAAGCATGTACAATCGCTATAGAAAGACTGAGAGGCTTGCATGTGTTCCTTTTGCTTGAGCACAGATTTTAGATTTAAGTGAATGGCTTGTGTCAAAATGAGAAGATCAGCTTATATATACATAGTAGCAGAAGTTAATACTATGTTCTCTTTTAACTGTATTTGAGCTCAAGCTATATAAACAACTCTGATGTAAATTTAAACAAAATGAACACTGCTTTGGTTTTAACTACCTTTAAGCAATAATTAGCAATGTTACAAGTGTTCAGTTTACTGGAACAGGTAATACAAAGATTCTTGGTACAAAAATAGTAGTTCTCTGTGGGGACTCATTTTAGCACAATGCAGTACTTGTAGTTTATTTTATAGTTATTGTAAAATTAAAGAACCTTGCTGAAAAAAAGTCTTATGTAAAGCTTTATTTCAGTGCATATAACACTACCACTCCTAGGGTGCCCTCACCTACCAATAGTAAGGTTATCAGTATAAAACAAGCTTTTGCAGTTGCTTTTAGGGTTTACGTGCTGTGTATGAAATTAATGAACAGCAAAGGGTCCATTGCAAACCCTTTATATGGGCCTGTATAGACATATAATCAATGGAAGAACTTTGTTCTGAACAGGATTCTTTTAGCACTGCTGTATAAAATATTTCATATTTTGCAGAAATGTTTTCTAACACCTAAAAAAATCAAACCTCTTAAAAATAAGGGAGGATGGAGACAAGGCTGAATGCTTTGCTAAGGTTAAAAAAAAATTATGCTACTGTTGCAAAAGGAAGCGATGTTTTCCGGCTTCTCGCTTTAGGGGTTTCCACAGTGGATCACCGTTCTCCAGACTGATTGGCAGTGGAGGTTTTATGGTGTCAAGTTGCCAGCTCAAAGCCCAACCTTCACAAAATGCACACACACACGCACCTACTGCATGTCTTTAAAACTCGATAAACTGCAGGGAGGAAATGCAGACTCCGCACAGAAGGTGCTCAAGCTGAGAATCGAACCAGAGACCCTCTTGCTGTGATGTGACATCGCTAACTGCTGCATCACCGCGGCTGACCTACAGCTGGGTTTAAAAAGGGGCTAGTAAAGTACTATGCCTCTTTATATATACATTGCAGGTATTATTCATAAAATCTAAGTAATTGGTGATTTGAATGGATGCTGCCTTACCACTCTTTATCTTCTCTTGGTACTGGAAATTGTCCTCTTCTTTGTACCTTCCATAATGCAGTCCCATAGCTTTGCATTATTCTGAGCTCCTGTTACTCTTCTATATTATTTATCAGTGTATTTCCAAACAAACTGAAATCCATTAAAGTAATTATTGATCTCTTACAACATGCCCCCAACATTATTTCAAGGATGACAACCCACACACTGATACAATCACAGCTGACAAGTGGCATTCCCACAAGAACTGCTGTTACCCCATCTGCATTGGCTGGGAATTGGTCACAGAAATATTCCTTCTTCTGGGTGGGGTTTTAACTTTAAAAATTCAGATTTTATCAGTGTTTCTGCTGTCACCTTCTCCATTTCTACCTTGATGTGGGCATCTCCCAGTTAACTGATGGAAGATTAACGTTTTCTGCAACTATAGTTTTCTGTTGCTTTGTCCACTACTGCCAATTGATTGTCCAGTGCAGAGGAGACAAAAAGTGATAGTCTGTATTTAAATGGCAGGTCTCAACACCAGTGTATATAAAACAGTAACATTTGCACTGGCACATTAAATCCATTCTGTAATAAAGTAGTTGCTTTATTTTACCCCAACAAATCACGCTGTAATAGTTTTGAGGTAAGTGTTAACCATCAGCTTCATTATTCCGTGACAATCACCTTCCTTTAATGAGTGTACTTTTCATGTTGAACTCTGCTTAGACCCTTATACAACACTCATACACTAAGCAAATGCTGTATACCAGAGACTTAACATTTTTACGAGACTCTGTACATAACACCCTGGTACCAGAGACTTAACATTTCTATGAGACCCTGTACATAACACCCTGGTTCTCTTATTAGACTGAGTCAGTAATCTGTTTTACTGACTCTACATTCACTCCTCCTGCAGAAAGACCTTGAGTTATTGGCTAGGCTTAAAATGGCCCTTCAGGGCAGTTAGCTTAGTATTTACCTATGAACCTATGAAATGAGCTTATGATACAAAAGCATACCTCAGAGTGACTGAGAATAAATAGTGTTAGCATTTTTAGTTGTAAGTGGCCACAGCTGAATCTCTGTTTCAGTTAGTCTATTCATGCATGTGTAACACTGAGATATGCAAACGTGCGTTTACAACATAAAAACTATACATAAATAACTGACATGAAACTTGTCAGCCCCGATTCTAGGCTTTGCTAATGAAAAAAAATCTGCTCTTTCTATGCTTTGATGATGTCTTGGTATTTCTTATGTGTTTATTTCCTTCTGAGCCTGTTCTGTTACAGATCAGAGTAACTGTGCTTTAGGTTAAGTTATAAAGGAACGGAGGTGATGTCCATCTGATGCAGCTTGTCTTTGAGCTGAGGAAGTTCTTTAAACTCATGCTGAATTGAATGCTGCCTAATGCTCTACATGATATGAAATTCAGTGACTAAAAAAATGAATTATCTGTTTAAAGTTGAAGAAACAAATTCTAGTTGAAAACATAGCAGTGATACTGCAGCTGAAAATTACCCAGTTAACACATAACTGAATCAGCTATCCATTTTCTGTTGTTCGGAAGAGAAAAGGCATAAAGTAGAGTTTATTTTATGTGTATAATGTGCATTACCCATCTAATGCCCCCAAGTTATGCCTGCTTGTTATCAGAGATGATGTGGTTGTTCTGACGTGGTCAAACTGGTTTATTCAGTGGTGGCTGTGGAACTCAAACCCAAGACTTTAGAATGTAAATGATTCACTTTCTTGACCTTAATTGCTTCACTAAGTTGGCCCTGCTCATACTTCTGCTATTTTTGCTTCTAATACAGGCATGGCTAATGTCAAGGACCGGGTCACAAATGTTACTCCAGCCTTGCTACCTCTATTCTTCCAGTTCAGCTATCCTAGCCTATCTTGTTGACATATTTTCTTATGGTTTCCTCTTAGCAATTTTAAGTCTTCATTTGTAATATTATGGGTATTTTCCATAATATTGTTCCTAAACAAACTTTGCCTTCAGTCATTAAATGTATCCTTTGTGCTTCATCTTTCTTCCATACCATAAATGGCGTGTATGATAACATGGCATTTTAGTTGCAGCTTTGCTTTCCATGATAGTGCACATTGATTTAATGTACATATGTGTATATATATATATATATATATATATATATATATATATATATATATATATATATGGGTCTACTTTCTATCACCGAACTTCCGATTCACCGACACACAAGTTACCGACTCCAAACAACCGAAAACACACAACACCAACAACTCAAAAAACCGAAAACCACTACACCGACACAAAAAACGTCAACTACACATTGCACACAACAACATATCCACTAACCTTAACCTAAACCCTAACCCTAACGTCCGACACTACCGCACACTTACCCAACCCGCACCCTAACCCTAACTCACTTAACCCACCCCTAAACCTCAACACCGTCACTATCGCACACTTACCCTACCTGCACCCTAACCCTAACTCACTTAACCCACCCATAAACCTCAACACCGTCACTATCGCACACTTACCCTACCTGCACCCTAACCCTAACTCACTTAACCCACCCTAAAACATTCAGCCCGTCACTATCGCACACTCACTCCACCCGCATTCTAACCCTGACACACTTAACCCTTCCCTACACTGCTCTACGTCACTTCCACACACTTACCTTACCGGAACCCTTAGTCCGACACTACCGCACACTCACCTTTCCCACACCCTAACCTAAAATCCCTCACTATCGTACACTTACCTGTCCGCTCCCCAATCCTAAATCTTTCACTTTCGCACACTTACCACATCGCACTCACACACTGCCGTTGTCGGTCTCTCAGCTGTCGGGATATCGCGTTTTCGGTAACCTACCTGTTCGGTCGTTCCGTCTCGGTCTTCCGGGTGTCGGTGACGTGGTGCTTCGGTTATTCGAAGTAGACATATATATATATATATATATATATATATATATATATATATATATATATATATATATATATATATATATATATATATATGAGCTACCCTCCTGAATAAGCACTTTATCTCTTCCATCCAAAGTCTGGTAACCTCCAAGCCAAACTCTACTTCGACACCCACCCCTCCAAGTCCCACTAACACAACATTGTTTTCTTTTGAGCCAGTTACCATTACTTACATCAAATCTCTACTACTCAAGCTAAAACCTTGCTCGACAATCTATTTCCTACATTCCTCAAACTTGCTGCTGACTCAATTGCCTATCCTATATCTATACTAATTAATCGATCTATTCTGGAATCAACTGTCCCCACCCTTTGGAAATCTTTCTTCACTATCCCTCTTCATAAAGGTAGAAACTCCACTGACCCCTCAAACTACCGACCCATTGCCATTCTGTCCCCCCTCTCCAAGATATTAGAAAAATGTATTCACTCACAGCTTCTCAATCACCTCCTCACACACCTCTTACTTACCCCTACCTAACATGGATTTCATCCTCACCACAGCACCACCACTGCCCTCCTCTCCTTCACTCATATCATTGCAGAGGCCCTAGACAACAATAAACTCACTTCTTGTCTCTTCTTAGATCTCTCCAAAGCCGTCAGTACTGTCTCTCATCCTCTACTACTATCCAAACTCGCAAATTTCCACCTATCTCCCTCCACACTTGCCTGGTTTAATAGTTACCTATCTGGCAGGGAACAATCTGTCAAATGGCTCTCATCCTCCTCACCTTTCCTTCCCATCTCCACTGGTGTTCCCCAAGGCTCCATCTTGGGACCCCTTTTGTTTAACATCTTCACCAATGATTTTTACACCTCAAGCAAAAAATCCTCCCTTATTCAGTATGCTGATGACTCCATACTTATATCCATCTCAAATAACATTCCTGAACTACACTCCCTGACCCAACAGGCCCTACTAGCCACTGAACAATGGCTCTCTCACAACCTATTGATCCTAAATCCAAAAAAGACCAAACTCCTACTTTTCCTTCCCTGTTCTCTTTCTCATCACAAAACCTCTTTTTTTATTACATCTTCTAACAATACAAATATCCAACCTGACACCCACACAAAACTCCTAGGGGTCATTATCGATGATGAACTAAAGTTCAACCTACACATACTCCAATGTATAAAAAAAACAAAAAAACCCAGAAACTAGGTCTGCTATATCGGAACAAAAAAATCCTAACCCCTGAATCTAGACTTACCCTGGGCCAGGCACTCCTCCTCCCCTCCCTCTTATACGCCACCCCAGTTCTTACCAATATCCAGGCCTCCACTCTAAACAAACTCCAGCAGACTTACCATAAAATAGCCAGATTCATTACTAACTCCCCATACAACTCACACTACTGCATTTCTTTAAACTCTTTACAATGGCTTGAACTCCCCCAATTTTTGCTATCTTATCAATTTCATATGCTACACTCTATTCTTTATAAACCCTCCTTCTGTCCATCTCTATCTTCCTTAGTTTCCATCTACATCCCATCCCAGACCCTCAGTACTTCTAACCAACAATTACTTCATATCTACCACCCAAAATGGTCAGCAGGCAAACTACTCTACAAACACTCCCTTGCCCATGCTTGGAACAAACTTCCCCTTGACTTACGTTCAATCTCCCACACCTCACACTTTAAAAAATGAACTAAATGCTTATTTTCTCAATTCCAGAACCTGCCCTTGCCATGACCCTACCTAGTCTTCCTTCCCTTTATGTACCCTCAAAAGGACCATACTTAGTACCTCATTACACCTCTCTCTCCAATGTGTCTACTATGCATTTGCATAATTTTATACAAACAATTTTTTTTATTGTTGACCTATTGAACTATATCAATGTAAAATTGTTACTTAGCTTCTTTTTAATGCAACTTTAACTTTATGCATGTAACTCAACATATGTGAATCTTTTTGCTATAACTGCTATTATATCAATATTGTTTAAAATTGTACTTGTTTAAAATGTACTAATGGAGCTTTTCTCCTCGAGTCTCCACTGAAAATGGGCCACAAGCCCAGTTGGACAAACCCGGTTAACAAATGTCAATAAATAAATAAATGTATCCCAAGAAGTCAAAACATTGCAATATCATGTAGCTTCTCATTCCTCATTAGGTTTGTATAACAGATTCACGAAGAATATTTTACATGGTAAATTGCAGCAGGAACATTATGGTGACAGTGGTACTTGAATTTCTGTCTGCTTTCAGGAGGTGGTAGAGCTCAGCTGTAATGTTTTTATCTATTTTTTTTTTTTTACTGTTGACCTAGGGTATACTCACAAAGACCTTTCTTCAGTGTGAATTACTTTGACATAATGCTGATTTAAGTTTAAGGTTATGTAACTGTGCATGACTAAGCAGAGATACAAATAGAAAAAAATGGAAGAAACTTATAGTATAGGAAAACAAATTATAATAATATATTATAACATAGTAATATTATAAAGCAGAAGTTGAAAAAATAACATATATTGACAATAAATCTTTATCTTCTTCTTCTTTCGGCTGCTCCCGTTAGGGGTCGCCACAGCAGATCATCTGTTTCCATTTCTTGCTGTTCTCTGCCTCCTGCTCTGTCATACCAATCACCTGCATGTCCTCTCTCACCACATCCATAAACCTTATCTTAGGCCTTCCTCTTTTCCGGTTACCTGGCAGCTTCATCCTTAGCATCTTTTTCCCAATATACTCTGCATCCCTCCTCAGCACGTCCAAACCAACATAATCTTGCCTCTCTGGCTTTGTCTCCAAACCTTGCAACATGGGCTGACCCTCTAATATACTTATTCCTAATCCTGTCCATCCTCGTCACACCCAGTGCAAATCTTAACATCTTTAACTCTGCCATGTCCAGCTCTGACTCTTGCCTTTTTGTCAATGCCACTGTCTCCAACCCATATAACATAGCTGGTCTCACTAACCTCTTGTAGACCTTCCCTTTCACTCTTACTGGTACTCGTCTGTCACAAATCACTCCTGACACTCTTCTCCACCCACTCCATCCTGCCTGTACTCTCTCTTCACCTGTCTTCCACACTCACAATTACTCTGAACTGTTGATCCCAAGTATTTAACTCATCCACCTTTGCCACTTCCACTCCCTGTATCCTCACCATTCCTCTATCCTCCCTTTCATTCACACACATATACTCTGTCTTAATCCTGCTGACCTTCATTCCTCTTCTCTCTAGAGCATATCTCCACCTCTCCAGGGTCTCCACCACCTGTTCCCTAGTCTCACTACAGATTACAATGTCATCTGCAAACATCATAGTCCACGGGTACTCCTGTCTGACCTCATCTGTCAACCTGTCCATCACCATTGCAAATAAGAAAGGGCTCAGAGCTGATCCTTGATGTAATCCTACCTCCACCTTAAACGCATCCATCACTCCCACCGCAGACCTCACCGCTGTCACACTACCCTCGTACATATCCTGTACCACTCTTGCATACTTCTCTGCCACTCCTGACTTCCTCATAGAATACCACAACTCCTCTCTAGGCACCCTGTCATATGCTTTCTCTAAGTCCACAAAGACACAATGCAACTCCTTCTGACCTTCTCTGTACTTCTCCATCAACAGTCTCATAAACATCGCATCTGTAGTGCTATTTCCTGGCATGAAACCATACTGCTGATCACTAATCATCACCTCCCTTCTTAATGTAGCTTCCACTACTCTTTCCCATAACTTCATGCTGTGACTGATCAATTTAATCCGACTGTAGTTACTACAGTTCTGCACATCACCCTTATTCTTAAAAATCGGTACCAAAGCTCTTTTTCTCCATTCCTCAGGCGTCCTCTCACTTTCCAAGATTTCATTAAACAATCTAGTTAAAAACTCCACTGACATTTCACCTGAACACCTCCATGCTTCCACAGGTATGTTATCTGGACCAACAGCCTTTCCATTCTTCATCCTCTTCATAGCTATCCTTACTTTCTCCTTGCTAATCCACTGCACTTCGTGATTCACTATCCGCACATCATCCAACCTTCTCTCCCTCTCATTCTCTTCATTCATCAGCCCCTCAAAGTACTCTTTCCATCTGCTCAACACACTCTCCTCACTTGTGAGTACGTTTCCCTCATTATCCTTTATCACCCTTACCTGCTGCACATCTTTCCTAGCTTGGTCCCTCTGTCTAGCCAATCAGTACAGGTCCTTTTCTCCCTCCTTAGTGTCCAACATTTCATACAACTCTTCATATGCCTTATCCTTAGCCTTCGCCACCTCTCTCTTTGCCATGCACCTCATCTCCTTATACTCCTGTCTACTATCTTCATCTCTCTGACAATCCACTTCTTCGTCAACCTCTTTCTCTGTATACTCTCCTGTACTTCCTCATTCCTTTATAAACCTTCCAAATATGTTGGAACCTTGTACTTAATCTAAGTGCATTTATTTATTTGTTTGTGTACTTATTTAAATTTGCTAACAAAGTAAAATCTTGTATTGTCTAGACTCTTATCTGGAGTAACATAGAAATAATATTATGCATGGTTCAAAAAAATAAGGATGCACACAGAGATTGTAGGCTTGTAAAGAGTAAACACTACACAAACCTATATACAGTATAGCCCTTCTGCATTTTATAGCTAAAATGCAATCATTAGCAACGTTAATTCTGAAAGTTTACTTATCAGATTATTTTCTAATATATACCCGGTGAACTGTCAGCTAACAAGAGTAATTATATTTTCAAGATGGCAGAAGTAACAAGCAGTGTGTGAAAGCTGTAATAATATGATAATTATGTTTGTATAGAAAAGGAAAGTTGCATAATATATCTAAATAGCAGTCAAAGGAAGCAATTATATAATAAAGCTATTGACAAGGTTGATGCAGATAAGATTACACTGGTCCAGCTTTATACTCAGGAAACAAAACTACACTTGAGAGCTGATCGCAAATCTTAAGACAGTTGGCATACAGTTAATTACTATTTTTTTTTTTTGGGGGGGATTAGGGTCTCACATCAACAGTGACCTAAGTTAACCAAACACTGTGATTTTCCAGGGAACAATCCCCCTGCACCCGATATGGGGGGGACTGTTTCCCACATCTCTGATACTTTATATATACTAGCTGAGAGATCACACTACAGTGGGGAAAGGGACTAAATCTACTGATTCCACTCTGCAGCAATCTGAACACATATACACCTCCCCAGATGAATCCATGCAGAACCCTACCAATTGATAAAACATGCACACTTACCATGCAAGCTTCTATACAACACTGACAAGTACATCACTCAAAACAACCCATCTCATACTACCATATAAGATATTCAAAACAAACCTTACTTTGTATCTACATTCATAACTTACTAGGCTACACTACACATTCACAAAACTCTCCATACACATTACATAACCATTCTAAACATACACGAGCTGACAAAATGCAACACAATATCAACTCCATGAGTTCTGACTTGGAAAAACTATTTCTCCCAGCCCAAAAATTCTACAAAATTGCCCCAGCATCCTGGAATGACATAACCACAACTATTTACTTCTATTGACAGTCATCTGTGTTTAAAAAAATACTTAAAAACAGCTAAGGAGTTATTTTAAATATGCATGCTTCAAGAACATTTTATAATGTGTCTGCTTAAAATTGATAGATTTTACAAAATTCCACATTTTCTGTTCAATATTCACAGGAAAACAGTCTACTTTAAATGTATACACCCTGACTGCTTGAGTGTGATATACTTGTAGCCATGTGCTTGCTGTCTTGTTTGGCCTTGCAGTCTAATGCTTGAGTCAAATTTGAGTTTCAGCAAGGAAAACAGTGCGACTTAGAGAGTGATTTGCAGTTTGATGGTTTAGGTTGGCAACAAATGATAGATTTATAGGAGTAACAAACTAGCAAAAACCACCGCTAATTCAAAAGCCAAGAACTCGACTCAGGCCAGTCCAAAACGTAAAAAACATGAAAAACAACAAATTTTATTAAGCCACTGTAAAAGCTTTTCGTTAGTACCTTGCACTAACTTCTTCAGACAAGCAAAACATTCACACCATTACAAGTGAGTTTAAATACCAGCATTGAAACACTTAACCATGCCCCTTGCTCTCCCTTTAGCTCCGTAAAGGTACAGATCACAACTAACTAAGGTGCATTTGCAATTCTCTATTAACATAATAAAAATTCACTATTAACATAATAAACATATTAAAAAATTCATACACCGAGACTGTAATAATAGCAGGCTTTGAAACTGAAAGAAAAAAGCCCAATATTTTGATTATTAAACTGTATAAAGTAGATAAATATGTAAAATATATAAAATAACATAAAAATAACGATGTTCAACCTACAGCATAAATACTAATAATGGAAGCGCGACGCTTCCTAATCAAAAATTACCTATGCATACCTTGTGTCTTGCCTGCTTTCAAGTAAAATAACTAATATAATGAATATAGTAAATATAATGAAATTAATGCATACTGTCCTAAGCATCTAAGTAACTAGAACAGCTACCCAAGAAAAATAATATAATATTAATCATATCTCACTAAATAATGAAAATAATAATAATATAGAAATATAAAATATGACATGTAACATATAATATAACATAAATTTAGACTACTCAGTATAGATTTAATACTGTCATTAAATAAAACAGGTCTAAAAGTTAGCGTATCTAGACCTAAAATTACTAAATAATAAAATATGAATCAATAATATATATTGTAAAATAATGATCATGATGTATAATCATAACAATAACTGATAACAATTAACCCTTTAATAATCAAAATATTGGGCTTTTTTCTTTCAGTTTCAAAGCCTGCTATTA